>NC_080166.1:82809027-83409027 GCF_950295315.1 Erinaceus europaeus
ATTCGCTCATCCTGCTCAGATCTCTTCTGAGTACATAGCAGAGCTGGAGATACTCAGAATCTTAAATCTTCTCCAGAGGCAGCAAAACAACACTACTTTGTAATTACATCAGTTCTCTTCACTTGGGATTTGTCAATCTGTAGCTGCATCCTTTATTCTTGTCATGAAGAACAGCAGATACTTCTACTGGAAAAAATAAAGTGCAGGGTTGCATTGTGTGTAAAAGACAGTAACTACACTTAAGATTTAGAAAATCTATTAAGTTACCATTGAGAAGTTCTGGTCCACATGGGTTTCAGTCTGAAATACAATCCACTTTGGATACATGTATTCCGGATAAACTGCCTTGAAAAATATGACTTTTAGGGTCTGGGTAGGTAGACAGAGTAGTGGTTATGCAACTTTCATGCCTGATGCTCCAAGCTCTGGCACCACTATGAGCCGGGGTGGGTTACTGTTGGGGCTTGATGCTGGCACTACAAATCCACCACTCCTGGAGGCCTTTTATTAGGATAAATTGAGAAGTGGGTGGTAGAGGGAGAGAAAGATAAGACACCAGCAGACCTGCTTCACTGCTAGTGAAGTGGACCTCTTGCAGATGGAAGAGGGGCTCAAAACGAAGGTCCTTGATGTATGTGCTTCAACAGGTACACCTGTCTAGCCCCAAAAAATTTTCGATTAACTTTTTGACCAACAAAACCCTGCATTTCAGGAATCAGTTTTTGCAGAGTAGTGAAAAGTTCCCTGCCCCATTCTATGGCTCTTCCCCACTGTTCTAAACCTCTAACGTTGACCAGTAAAAAATGTTTCCTCTACTTACACAGAATTCTTACCATAGACACACTTAAGAAAAAGACTTATCCTTCCATACAGGTGCATAAAGATGTACCTGGTGGGGAAGCGCAGCAGGTTAAGCACAGGTGGCGTAAGGACCTGCATAAGGATCCCAGTTCGAGCCCCTGGCTCTCCACCAGTAGGTGAGTCGCTTCACAAGCGGTGAAGCTGGTCTGCAGGTGTCTTTCTCTCCCTGTCTTCCCCTCCTCTCTCCATTTCTGTCCTATCCAACAATGACAATAACAATAACTAAAACAAGGGAAAAATGGAGTAAAGAAAAATAAGTATTTTTTTTAACAATTTGTAATCTGTATTTAAAAAAAAAAAACCTATATTAAGAGCTTTCCTTATAGACATAAAAAGTTCATCACTCTTTTTGTGTAATATTCCACAATTAAGTGTGCCAGTCAGACCCCTCCCCATTAACAGACATTACACTGAACATTTGTCATTACACTGAACATTGTCATTATACTGAACATTTGCCAATGAGGGAACGAGGCCATCACTCTGGAACACGGGATGCCAAGGTTCAAACTCAGGACCAACACTATATTCACTGTCAGCTCTCCTGGGCCCATATTACCACATTTAACAAAGTAGTAGCTACTCTTTATAGTGGGTGGAAGGTTAAGACTGACTGACTTGCACACCTCAGGTCCCTTGTTTGCTCCAAGGCACCATGTTTGTTTCTACTGCCCATTCAAGTCTACGCTGACCTCTATATACAAACAGGCCACTGGTGGGAGAGAGGGACAAAGGCACTGCAGCACTGAAGCTTCCTCCAGTGTGAGTGGTGCACATGGCAAACAAAGCAGGCACACTATCCAGGCAAGCTGTTTTGCTGGTCCCTACAATGACAGAAGTAATAAAGATCCTACTTAAGCATAAGCTTATACTAACTCCTAAGCTCTCATCATATGTATTTTGTGATACTAACCACTTTGGTACAAATCCAAGAATTCACCACATTTGGACAAAGTGATATTAGAGGTAAAAGCCGCCATTTACCAGGAGTGTCAAGAATGAAATGTTAAACACACTACGTTGTTTATCAAAAGCATTTATTAGAAAACATTACATACTACATATCTTGTTTTGAATATTGTTTCAGTAGACAGCACTCCAACCTCATAGAACAAACACGGGCTCAGCGACCATGGGCAACACTGTGCTTCTGAAGCTGCGGCCTGTGCACAGAACATTCCAGCAACATTCACTGGGCCACTTGAAAGAAGGTAACAAAAATGTAGCAATTCTTGGGGCAAAAATCACAGAAAAAAAAAGTGGAATGTTAAAGTAACTTCATCTTAGTCTCGAAATTCCAGTCCTCTCTATAACCCCTAACACCGGTCAATGTGACAAGGAGCTTAAAGGGACCACGGTTTCAAAGGTCATACAGACCCTTCATATATGAGACATCAGTAAGCCATAAAATGGTTTTGATTGTGTCTGTGCATATTTATGTCAACATAATTTCTGAAAAAAAGAAAATGGAAAATGCTAGTGTACTTTTCAACACAAAGCATGTACTTTCTAATACAATCCTTTTTAAATACTGTGAAGTTTGAATTCCAATCCAGTACCATACTGCTTAAGCTATTTTCAGTGCAGTCTAACCAGCACCCCAACCAGAAATCATGTATGGCACTGCTGCCAAAGACGTGAGACTTAGCTTAGGCACAGCAATTAGCTACGGATGTTCCCAGTGTGAACCAACTGTAACTCCAGAGTAGAAGTTCAATTATTTCTATAGTTTGAAACAGAAATAAATGAGGCAATAGATATATTTAAAACACTGTCTTATTTATTAGAAGAAATATACTTCCAAATTCTCTCCCTATCATAATCTAACACAAACTTTAAAAATATATATATTTATCAGTAGAATATCATATTACAAATGCCCAGAAATGATGATTAAAGATCAAAAACTGCTTAAAAATATGCCTAACATTTTTTGGGATTACACTCATAATCTAGTGAAGATTATGAACTAGCACAATTATTATTGGAGTCAACACTTCAAGCTATATCTGCCTATCAAAGCTAGCACCAGTAAAGTATTATGCACGTAAGACTTAGGAACAGACAATCTTTACTTCAGAAAAGCACAAACCTACAGAGTATTGCTCGCACTAGTTAACACTGAAGCATGTATCTATTTCTTGAGTCATTAACATCTTACATGAATAATTTTCCAGTTACTTAGTTATCTACTGAAAATGGTGACTGGGATGAAATTCACCATGTAGATATCCCCCCCCCCTCTTTTTGCTTTCAAGATGCCAATTAAAATAGTAATGCCATGACATTTTAAACTTACCTTTTATAAAATTGAACATATTCTAGTCCTAAAAAAAAAAACACACACACAAAAAAACCCTCTCATCCTGAAAATCTAACTCTTATCATGTAATGCCTCTCTCGTTCCAAAACAGATTTTTAAATGTCTAGAAATTTGCCACATGGTTAAAAGGCCACCACATGGCCAGCAAATTAGTATTTATTTATTTATTTGTTGTAAAGTATCTGGAGATGTCTCCAATGTGAAAGGGATCTTATTAGTAATTAGATGAGCAACAACACAGCTGCAAAGAAGGAAGGTGTGCCGTTTAACAGTAGCTCCATAGCTGTGATAAATAGCTGATTATCTCCGATCAATGGAAGACACTAGAAACATAATTTCTACAAAAGTCAACATATTTTTCCTAAATTGACCTAACATCTAGCAAATCAAACTGCTTCATCTCACAGGTGAGGTGTTAAGAGGACAACAAAAAACAAAAAACAAGCAGCATAATCTTTACTTGGTGAAGCAATAGGTTTAATGAGCCCCAAAGTGTTGAACACTGAATTCTACTCAAGTGATAAATTTGATCTCTTATTTAAGTAATTTATTCAGAAGTGTGCTTCAAAAATACACATTAGGAACCCACAATGGGTAGGCTCTGTTATTAGAAATATTTTTCATGGTAATACATTATTTAACTTCTATAATTAGAGGGAAAATTCATAGAGTATACTTTATTTTAGCTTGACAGAATATATGTATTGTACATGTCTTCTAAAACCAGTGCACTTAGAAGTTTCTAATTCATGCACTCCACTGTTCAAATAAGAAAGCTGTACAACTCCCAGTATCCATCTTATCATGGGGTTAAGAGTAAAAATGCCAATTCTTCTTATCCCTTTATTTTCTTGAATTGGTTTTTATTTTCAGGGGAGAGGAAAGGATATAGAAGTTGCAGTGCAGAACTATATTTATTTAGAACAAAACATCTCCTACATTAAAAAAAATAATCTTATCAAAACCAAGTTTCAATCACAGTTATATGTATGATTTTCAGTTGAAGGTTCATGTTGAAATTGCACTTCGCAGATATCTTGGTAGTGTCCTGTATAGTGCTCCCCGTCTCAGCCTATGTTTTTTTCAGTAGATAAAGGCTCTTCCAGAGTTTTCTTTTGGCTTCCCTTCCGTGAATATTTGTATTTGTCAACATACGCTTTAACCAGATTTGCCACTTTAGTAGAATTTACTTCTCCACTTTTACTATGACAAACCTATGAAGATAGAAGGGGGGATATTTTTTCACACTTAGAGGCATTAAAGCAAAATGGAAAGTTTTGTGAAAACAAAGGACATCCAAGCCATAACCATTTTACATTTTTCCAAGCCATTTTACATTTTCACGTCTCATATGTAAGGCGAAAACACAGCTAAGAATTAGAAGTTAGTGGATTCGAGCCCCCGACCCTATTTGTAGGGGAAAGCTTTGATAGTGGTGAAGCAGACTGCAAGTTTCTCCCTTCCTGTTGCCCCCTACCCTTTCAAAAGCTGGTTGTCTCTATCCAATAAAGATTAAAAGAAAGGATTAGAAGTTAGTAATGACTGCTTTTTAATAACATTTAGGCATTCTTCATTAAAATGGAGAGAATTCAAAACAATATGTACTCAAACTCCACAAAATTTATAACTTACTTTATCTACTGCTTTTCTTACAATCTCTTTATATTCGTCCTTGGTGATATCTTTATTTTGGTAAAATGGCTTAATGGCCAATTTTACCTCCTGTGCTGCTTTCTCTTGAATTTGCAATTTCTAGCAAGAAGAAAATGTACAATTATTATCTGCCCCATCAAATAGCACTCCCAAATTCTTTTTAAAAGTGAGATGAAAACACTGCACATTTACAAGAAAATATTCAAATATTAGCATCATCAATACAAAACAGTTATTTACTAAAACATTTCTAAAAGTATGAAATATTACTAAGAATTCATCAAGCATTCACATATCTAGACAGAACATTTCAAATAATACCAGAATTTAAGACTATTGACAATAAGTTCCCTTTACCACTTATACAATAGAAAGTATTATGTTTCATCTTAATCATATACAAAATTATGTAGGTTATCTCAACCTTGAACTTGCCTTGTCTGTCTTCGAGCTATCTGCGCTGGCTTCCACTGTAACACTTACTTTGCTTTCTGCCAATTTTACAGCAGCATTAGAGGCTTTGCTGTGACTTGATGATGAAGTATTACCAGAACTTGGTCCCTGAACTGTTCCTGTATTTCCTGGGGCTGCTACTGGAGCAGGCAAGTCTGGTGTACTCATGTTGTTACTTACATGAGAAGTACCAGGAACACCCTGTTTTAAAGAGTTATCATCAGTTAATGCACTATTTGTAGTAAATAGAAATCTTTTTAGTCACATATTAGAAATCACAATAAAAAAAGACTATTCAAAAAAAAAAATCAATACAATTCAACCTTAGTACTTAAGAGAAGTGCTTGTTTTAGGTCATATATATCTAAATTTAGGACTCTGGAGAAAAATATATAAACTTCTTTGTTTAAAGAGACCTATTTAAAACACCAAGATAATTTTTGCTTTACATGTATAACAAGGTCCTAAACAGCAAAACTAAAAGTAACAATAGCATTCAATATAAAAAGAATCATTCCTGTGAAGCTCTTAAAAAATAACCATTTTGTGGGGGTAGACAGCATAATGGTTATGCAAGCAGACTCTCCAGCCTAAGGTGCCAAGACCTAGGTTCAATCCCCTGCACCACTATAAGCCAGAGCTGATCAGTGCTCTGGTAAAAAAAAAAAAAATAATAATAATAATAAATAACCATTTTAAAGAAGGGAGGAGATGGAAGAAATGTAAGGGCAAATGGTTTGCAGCTGAGTGGACTCCTATTACCCTGTTCTTCCAAATACCTTTGCAGTGAAGATGCTAGAATCTGAAATGTAGGCATAAAACTATAAGCAATAGGCTGTTTACAAACTATTATTCAAGTTTTCTACAGGACAACAGGTAAATTTGCGCAAATAAGACAAACAATATTTCTGGGATGAACAGTTCTATCTGGATTTTGTCCAACAAACACAGTAAGAGCTTCATCATAGTATTTAATCACCGATTCCCATGCCCTTTAAAAAATAATAAATTAAAGCAAAAGTTTGAAGTGCCTACCACTTGGATCTAGTCTGGCTCTTCCAAATTTGACATTTATCAGTTACAATATATATGTGGCTTAGATTTGATAAAAACACATTCATCTTATGTGGAGGTGGAAAGTGTGTGGAGAGAAAGTGAGAAAATCGCCAGGAAGGTTTCCCGTAAGCCGAGCCGAGCCCATCACTAGCAGGTAGGTAAAGCTCGCAGAGCTAAAGGCATACCTGCAGCTGCTTTCCGTCTGGCTGTGAAGCCATGTAGCTGGCTTGCTGGGACGGTGGGGGAGGGGGCGGTGGCGGTGGCAACAGTCCCTGAGATACACTGGCAGGAGCAGCTACCTGCATGAGAGGCAGCCCTGTGTGCAGGTGCAAGGGGAGCTGAGGATGCATGTTAAATGGGTGGCGTGGCATGTTCATCATTGGAGCGGGAACGCCCATGGGATATGGGAAAATGTTCATAGGCTGGTGTTGTACATTCATCTGTGGCTGCATCACATTCATTGGTGGCGGCATCATATTTACAGGCAGCTGAGAACCATCACCTTGCTGGTTTGTTTGGTCTTTTTGGTTAGAATCTATCAAAAGAAAACAGTTTGTGAAAAAAAAAATCATGCTACCAATATACTGACCAGACTTCCCTAGACAGACGACCCCATCAATGTGTACTGGAGCTCCACTTCCTCAGAGCCCCACCCTACTAGGGAAAGAGAGAGGCAGACTGGGAATATGGATCGACCAGTCAACATCCATGTTCAGCAGGGAAGCAATTACAGAAGCCAGACCTTCCACCCTCTGCAACCCACAATGACCCTGGATCCATACTCCCAGAGAGATATTGAATGGGAAGGCTATCAGGGGAGGGGATAGGATATGAAGATGGGGTTATGGGAATTGTGCAGAATTATACCCCTCGTATTCTATGGTTTTGTTAATGTCTCCTTTCTTTAAAAAAAAAAAAAAAAACTGAAGAGATCATTTTAGCTCTACTGCTATATCATTAAATTCACAATGTCCAAATAAGTATTCATAAACAGTTACCCTGTTCAGCTGTTTCCTCTTCTTGTCTCGTCCATCCAGACTGTGAACCTGAAGAATTCCTCCCTCGCCGCGAGTAATAGTTCTGTACATCTGCTGGCAGAGTCTTTCTTACAGCCCAACTGGATGCAGATGTCCACCCTGATCTATCTGCTGGTGTGTCAAATGAGAACTGCTGTTCACTTTTCTGTTTATTTGGTTGCTGCTCCACAGACTTAAAAGTCTCATTCCCTGAACTATTGGAATTCCCTGAGAGGGGCTTTCGGTCTTGCCAGCAACTTTCATTCTGCTCTGTAGAGGCAAAGCCACCCCAGTAATTGCCCCTGCCACGGTGACCTCGGCTGCGGTGGCCTCTACCCCGGTGAGGCATCCAACCTGAACCAAAGTTTTTATTCCAGTAATACCCTGCATTTTCGTTTCTGTTATCTTCCCAATGAGAATTTTTGAACTTTTCGGGATTTCTGGTCCTTGGGTCTGGCCCAAAACTGAGTTTTTCTGTTACCCAACTGGGACACTCATTTCTATGTCTGTCAACAAAATTTGGGTCATCAACGTCTGAACTCATGTTGTATTTTTCTTTTCTTGCGTTTTCATTCTGTCTGTCTGAGTCATCCTTTCTGTACCAATCACCATCTCTTGAACATCTCCAACCATCATCTGGCCATCTTTCTTTCATTCTAGAATAGCTGTCTCTGTCATTTCTACCAAACGAGGAACTCTTACTTTTCGTTCTAGATCTTGATGGTGATCTAGAACGAGATCTGGACCTAGACCACATTCCAGTTCTCTTTTCTCTACCTAAATCCCTCCTCTGACCATCTCTATCACTTTCTCTCTCCTTGCTTTGGGACCTGGATCCTTCTCTTGGAGAAGAATCTTTCCTTTTTAACTGACACCTTTTGTTCTCTTTAATAGTGTCTGTGTTGGGGGAGAGTGATTCAGATCCTTTGCTTTCCTCAATGCTTTCTCTTTGTGGAGACTGAGACCTAGATCGCCTCTTTTCACTTGCAACCTCCCTTTTGGGGGAGTGAGAATGAGACTGTATCTCTCCTTTCACAGGCTCTTTCATGGAAGATGGTGACGGGGACTTTCTGCTTTCTCTTCCAGTTTCTCTTTTGGGAGATGGAGACTGAGAATGCTTCTTTTCTTCTTCAGGGTCTTTATTAGGAGACCAAGTTGTAGAAGATGAATGAAATCTAGACCTTCGAGTACGGGGTTTTTTGGCTTTATCTACAGTATTTAGTGAGCTTTCAGATGGCTGAGCTTTAATTTCAGCCTTTTCATTTGTGGAATCAGAACATGGAGGATTATTTTGAGAACCAAATTCTACCGAATGTACAATCAATTGTGTGGTATCAGCATTTGCAGATGGCTCAATTTCAGATTCATTCTGGTCACTGCAAAATGAATCACACTCCATAGGTATTGTTTCATTATTGTCCTCACTGAAAGGCTTCTGGATTTGTTCTATGTGTGTGTTAGTCAATTCTGCAGATGTGGGATGTTCAACCAATGACTCTGTCTTCTCTTCTAAAGGACTTTCTAGTTTGTCGTTATTTTTTAATAAATTGTTTTCTGGGTCTTGAGTACTATCAGAAATTTCATTCCCTGAAGCATCACACATTGAAACTGATTCCATATCTTCATTTTCTGTATGTCCTTCCAATTGATCCTCTGAGTTCTCGACCGATATTTTCTCCATGGGTTGTGTAATTTCACTCTCTAGAGATTCCAATTCAGGAATATCTACAAGATGTTCTGATTTCACTGCAGAATCTTTCTGATCAGTGAGTTCTGCTTTTTCTTCACTAATCACTGACTCTGAATACTCAGACAACTCACTCAGACTTGGTACAGATTGATGTAGGTCAGTGTCAGACCCAGAATATATAAGAGAGTCATTCGGAGGGTCATCTGTACTTCTATCTCTTTTCACCTCTGCTTCAAAAGGTTCAGGATTTTTATCTTTATTTTCAAATGAATCACTTTCATTTTTAGATATACTTTTAAAGTTGTCACTGTCTACACATAAAGTAGCAGCCTCTGTAACTACCTCCTCAATATCATGAGTTTCCTTCTTCTCTCCCACCACCAGTGGCGTATCTTGGGTACAGGACTCAGAATATGGAGAGCCCACTCTTTTCTGTTCAACACAGTCCTCAATATTTTCCTCATTTTCTTCTACTTTTTCACTACAACTTCCCAAGCCATCAGCAGATTCATTTTCTATATTCACCGGCACAGGAGAAAGGTTGCCCCTTTTAAGATCTGCTTGGTGTTCTTTTTCTAACACTGGTGGTGTGTCAGATTCTGCTGTTTCCTCATCTATGGAATCACTGGAAGGTTTTTCAGGGGAAGGCATAGAACTCCGAAGTTTCTTTTTCAGTAAAGGTGCTTTTCTTCCTCTTCTTATAGACTTCCGTTTTGGAGCTTGTCTAGTTTGCTTTTCTGACTCAGCTGAAGAAGAAACACTTACAGGTGGATTATTGTTATCTGGGGTATCACAACCAGAAGTACTTGATACTGGGGATCTCTGAGACTGATTAACTGTTTCAGCTCTTGTGTGACGGGTTGATCTCCTAGTAGGAGTTGTAGCTGCAGGTTTTCGTCTCGACCCTCTGGTGTTTGATGTACCAGAAGTCTGTTTCTTCTCTTCTCCTCCTTGAGTATGTGCTAATGCATATCCTTTGTAAGAGATACCTAATAATACATATATTTTTAAAAGTATGTTTCAGTAAATGATAGCATTTTGAATTTATTTTGGCATATTTCAGACATATATATAAGTGTGAAATAAAATATACTTATAAATTAAATTATGAATTAATGCAAAGCTATTAACATCTTAGGAATATCAGTATCAAACAGCTTCTTTTAAAGCTATTAAAATAAGCTATCTTAAGATTTGAATTCATATATGCAAATTTACACAAAAAGAAGATAATGATAATGAAGACTTATTTTATAAACTGGCCGAATCTATGCAAAAAAAAAAAAAATTTGACAACTTTCTCACAAACAGATAATGACTCAAGCTAATTGTCCATAACTAACAGAAGGTGTTATTTCTAAAGACCTACAATTTGGGGAGCCGTACAGTGGCACACCTGGCTAAGTACATGTGTTACCAGGAGCAAGGACCTGAGTTTCAAGCCCCTAGTCCCCACCTATAGGAAGAAGGCTTCACAAGTGGTGAAGCTATGCTACAGGTGTCTCTTTGACCCCTTTCCCCTAGAGAGAGAGAGCATTAGGTACAATTTGATCACTAAAGTCCTTAATAGAAGGGAAACTTCAGTTCCTAAAGATCTGAAATTTTAATTTCATAATGTAAAAAAGACCTTCTAGTAAAAGCAACTTTAAAGTGAAGTCACTGTCCAAACATATACAAAAATATCCAGGCCTTGCTATCTATACCTTTCTAAGTCATCAACATACTTTTCGTAAGACTGCAAAAAGCTTACAATAATTTTTTTTTTCTTTTGTACTGGAAAAACATTTCATAAGCTTTACCCAAACTTTCTAGTGATCTGGTGCTTGCTGGAAAAATAGTTCTTGGCAACACCGAAGAGATGAGAGGAAGGACTGCTGTCTCAATATTCCAAGCTACAAAGTCAGTTCTGAAAATTCAAAACAAATTAAGATATAGTGAGTTAAAAGGCTTAAAAAACTAAGAATCCAAATTTATCAATTTTCCAAGTCACATAAGCAACACTCAAATATAGTATTTAAACATTTTTGGCCAAGTAGATGAAAAGGTAAATTCAAATTTATTCAATTATTCAAAACCAGCTACAGATTGATTGCAAAGATTAAAAACAAAAACAAAACATTTTCTAATTTAATGTTTTTCTCTGAGATAGAAGAGGCAGAGAGTATAAAGACATCACAGGCCCAAAGCTTCCTTCAACACATTGGGGGCTGGACTTGAACCTGGGCTACTACTGAGATGCAGCTATTTTGCCAACCCATGCATGCTTTCTTTTTTGTTTCATTTTCTTTGTTGACTAATGGCAAGGGGACATCAAGGGAAAACATATAGTTGCTCCTTTTAAAAATTATTTTGTCAAAAATTATTTAGATTTACTTTTCCATAATGAAAAAAAAAAACTTTTGATAATTACAGGCAAGGATCTTTAAGTGTACACTTTGATCTGACCAATGTATTCATCTATGTAACTACCAGTTTAATTAAAAAACAAACAAACAAAAAAATAGAACATTTCTACCACTCCACAAAGCAACTTCATACACTTTGGACTTACCACAAATTTCTTTTGAAAAAAGTGAAGAACTGATTTCTACTCTCTAGGGTACATCTTAAAATATTTCCAAGCATGGAACCAGGAGACAGCTCATGTGAGTTTGTTTGGATGGGTATACATATACATATTATACACACACACATATGTTTTTTTTGGATAGAAACAGAGAAATCAAGAGGGGAAGCAGACAAAAAGAGAGACACCTGTGGTACTTGTGGCTTCATTAGTCACAAAATGCTTCCCCACACACACACACACATGGGCTTGAACTCAGGTTCATCATGAATTCAACATCATGAATGATGAATTCAACTAGCTATATACCAGGATCTGGACCCTGAACTCCAGTTTTCACTTTATACATATCTAAGATTTCCTAATTTTACTTGTTTTTGTCCCACTGGCATTCTCAGAGGGTGAAAACCCTATAAAGGACTACATTATAGTGGCATCGAAAGTAAAGTGACAATGTTACTTTAATTCTTATAGAGGAATGTGACTGAAATGTATCACACATCTTAGCACCAGTAGCTTCAGGACTTAAACTAAGAAAGAAAGGATTAAATTACAGAGTTAAGAATGTCAGCATAGAGAAGAAACTTCAGGGAACCAGGTGGTAGCGCAGCGGGTTAAGCGCATGTGGCGCAAAGCGCAAGGACCAGCATAAGAATCCGGGTTCGAGCCCCTGGCTCCCCACCTGCAAGGGGGTCGCTTCACAGGTGGTGAAGCAGGTCTGCAGGTGTCTTATCTTTCTCTCCCCCTCTATCTTCCCCTCCTTGCTCCAATTCTCTCCTATCCAACAATGACATCAATAACTACAACAACAATAAAAAACAAGGGCAACAAAAGGGAAAATAAATAGATAAATATAAAAAAAATTTTTTTTTTAAAAAGGGCAGGGGTAGATAGCATAATGGTTATACAAAGAGTCTCTCATGCTGAGGCTCTGAAGTCCAAGGTTCAAGCTCCTGCACCACCGTAAGTCAGAGCTGAGCAGTGCTCTGGTAAGAAAAAAAAGAAAAGAAACTTCAAATAGTTATCTAGAAGAGGATTTGACAAGAGAAGCGTTTAAAAAGCAGTGCTTCACAAGACTGGAATTGGCAAAAAGAAAGTTAAAAATGACAGATCTAGATATTACTAATAACTAATCTAAGCATTTAGATGCTCCCCATAATTAAACTAATCAAAAATTTACATTAAATAAAGTTTCTGGGGCTGGGTGGTGGTGCACCTGGTTGAGCGCAGGCGTTACATACAGTGCGCAAGGACCAGGGTTTGAGCTCCCCGTCACCACCTGCAGGAGGAAAGCTTTATAAACAGTGAAACAGGCAGGTGTCTGTCTCTCCCTCTCTCTATCTTTCCCCTTCCTCTCAATTTCTGTCTCTAATAAATAAAGATAATGAAATTTTTAAAATTTTTCTTTACTTTTTAAGGTGTTACTGCATAGCAATTTTTATCAGGTAATTAAAACACAAAGTTTAATCTGCATATAACAGTCTTAGACACATAACCACTGGAAAAGGTATCTCATCTCTATACTTAAGTATTAATGACATCTTATGCTCATGTTAGCATATAAAACACTTTAGTGAATATTTCTTCTTACCTTCCAATCCCAGGTAATGTATCAGGAAACCATGACAACTCCAGTTCTTGTCTCTTCTGTCTAGTCAATGCACTGATTTCATCAACTTCTATATAGTCTGTACTAAAAAGTAAATTATATAACTTCATTAGAATGCCAAAAGTCATGAGCCCCTTGGAATATACCTAAATCAGACCTAATAGTTTTTTTCCAAAAGGGAGACTACAAATCTCATCTGCTATATTCTTGCCTTTAGATTCCTGGTTATTTAACAGTTTGTTCTGCTTTATATCTTAATGCTTTTTCAGCCACCAAGTTTCAGATGCTACCATGATGCCAACCTGACTTCCATAGGCAGATGACCCCACTAAGGTGTCCTGGAGGCCCGCTTTCCCAAAGCCCCGCCCCACTAGGGAAAGAGAGAGGCAGGCTGAGAGTATGGATCAATGCCCATGTTCAGCGGGGAAGGAATTACTGAAGCCAGACCTTCCATCTTCTGCACCCCATAATTACCCTGGTCAGAAGTATAAAGAATAGGAAAGCTATCAGGGGAAGGAACGGGATGCAGAACTCTGGTGGTGGGAACTGTACCCCTCTTATCCTATGATCTTGTCAATATTTACATTTTATAAATAAATTAAAAACAAAAATTAAAAAAAATAATTCACCGCCAAAGAATTTGGCATATATTTTAACTTTTCATGCCCCCTTGCAGGGGTGCAGTGTTTTTTTTTTAATATATATTTATTTATTTTATTTATAAAATGAAAACACTGGCAAAACCATACGATAAGAGGGGTACAATTCCACAGTTCCCAACACCAGAACTCCGGATCCCATCTGCTCCTGATAGCTTTCCTATTCTTTTTTTTTTTTTTTTTAATATTTACTTATTTATTCCCTTTTGTTGCCCTTGTTGTTTTATTGTTGTAGTTATTATTGTTGTTACTGATGTCATCATTGTTAGATAAGACAGAGAAATGAAGAGAGATGGGGAAGATAGAGGGGGGAGAGAGACATTTGCAGACCTGCTTTACCACTTGTGAAGTGACTCTCCTGCAGATGGGGAGCTGGGGGCTCAAACTGGGATCTTTATGCTGGTCCTTGCACTTTGCGCCATGTGCAAGTAACCCACTGCACTACCACCCACCCGAACCCCGCTTTCCTATTCTTTATCCCTCTGGGAGTATGGACCCAGGGTCATTATGGGATGCAGAAGGTAGAAGGTCTGGCTTCTGTAGTGGGTACAGTGTATTTAAATGCAAATGATCAGACAATAAATACAGCAATTCAAACAATTAAAAAAAAAAGAATTCCAAAACTTTAAGTTCTGAGTAGCAAGTGAATTACATTATGAAAAGTAGACATTTTCAGTATTATAAATTGCATTATACTGATCTATTCCTGTAACATTAAAAATAGGAATTTTTCTACTTATCACTTTGAAAATGAACTAATTCCTGTGTTTATTATAATACAAAATTATATTTATCTGATTCGAGTATTACTTGAATCTCTTGTGACAGAATTTTTCAAGTCAACTAAGACTAAAATATCTTTATTACTGAGAGAGAAAAAATAGTAGTCGCTTTTCTGCCTGCCCTCTTTCTTTCCCTCTCTTCCTTTCTTTTTTTTTTTCATCTTTATTGTCACTAAGGTTATCACTGGGGCTAGGTGCATACTATATTCCCAGCAGCCTTTTTTTTTTCCTTTCTTCTTTTTTTCCCTTCCTCTAATATGACAGGACAGAGAGAAACTGAGATGGGAGAGGGGGAAGAGAAAGAGGTAACTACAGCACTGTTTAACTGCTCGTGTAGTTCGTGGCTGCAGGTGGGTAACTAGAACCCATGTCCTTGTGTTGTGCAAAGTGATGTGTGTGTTTTACCAGGTGTGCCACCGTCCAGCCCCAGAAATGGCACTGCTAGCAGAAATGTTAGGTGTTTTAACAGTTTCCATCTGCAACTAAAGTGAAAAAAGTATAAGGTATGGTTACTGTTAACAAAACTGGGTTGTAGGGCCAACGAAATAGTTCACCTTAATAGTACACTGCTTTGTCGTGTGTGTGACCCACTTCTGAGCCTCGTGCCCACAGCAGTGAAGGAAGCCTTGGTGTGATGGTCCCTCCCTCTCTGTCTGTACCTTAAAACAACAAAAAGTATGACCTAGTTTTTAAAAGTCCAATCAACTCATGCAGTTGGCTTTTTTGATATCTTGCTGAGCTTATAAAATTAAATCCTGTGATTTTAAACCCCCAATTTAGTCTTCAAATTCCACAAATGTCTGCCTTTGTAAATTACTAGATTCAAAAATGACTGGATCTACTCTAAAAAGCTTTGCACTGAGTACTATTCCCATAATTTCACAAGTAGCCAATTTCTCTACCACATCCAAATTTATGTAGAATAACGTATTATTAATGAAAACAAAGTCCATTCATATAAGTACTTGTTATACAAAATAGGGGCTCATAAAGTGAGTTTTTCTCTTTGCTAGAATTAGTTACTTCCAAACAAACAAATAGCATCAATTAAAAAAAAAAAAAGAAACAAAAAAACACCAAAGTAAAACTTTCAGTATATTTGTTAAACCAGATTTAAGTTTTAACCAAAAATGCTAATGATTCAAACATCAATTTAAGGAATTAAAGACAGAAAAATACTAACCAGTAAGTTCTGCAGGTAAAAGAAGATTCCCCAGTATGACTACTTGGAGAATACACATTGGAGAAAAAATTTCTGAAATAGTGACTTGTACACTGACTTGATCTTTGAGGCTAAAAATGTTAAAAAAAAAAAAAAAAGTTAGCAAAACAAACGTTATCAATTGTATTTAAATATTTAGATGTACATGAAGCAATAGAGTTCTATAGTTTTATCTGAGAGGTTTTTCTTTTATCAACAAACCTTGTATGTCTTTACTGCTGCAGCTTTCTTTCCTCCGATTTCACAATATTTAAAGTTTCCTGTATAAAAACACACGCACAAACAAACTTGGTTACCTTGTCTTTATTCTAAGGTTCTAAATGAGTATCAATACTGGCATTCTGGCATGAGAAAGTTAAAATATGTAAAAAAAAAAAAAAATTGCATTAAAAATAAAAGCACTTACATTTATACACTTATATATTTTTTCTGAATGTTTACTTTATTGTTTCTTATTAAATCACAGACAGAAATAAGGCTACACTAGAGAAAACTGAAGTATATGAGTATTAAAATCTAGTTAACATTTCCTGATATCCCACATAAACTCAAGTTACCTTGTGACAAAGAAGTCCACAAAGAAAGTCAAACTAATACCAATAATGCACTATTTTCTTCCCATTTGTGACTAAGAAGTAGGTGCTTATTTCAAATAATCGAGCAGGAGTACTGGTCATTAACTCATCATCATAAATTACCATTTAGCCACTGGTACCAACTCCATGTACTCTCTTTCCTTCTCAAACTTTACTATTAGAATAAAGAAAAGTATAAGTGTTGACTGCTTATTTTTATTTGCTTTACTTGTTCCATGTGGAAATTTTACTTCTACAGATGTGTGTTTCATGTTAAGGAAGATAAAGAATAGGCTAGCCACAAAAAACTGTTCATCTTTATAAACTGTAGCTCTCAATTTTTCCTGTCTATTCTGTTCATAATCATCACCTATCAATGAATTTGCTGTCTACAATAAAATATTATCAGCACTGTCACTGCCCTCTCAAAACCCTGGTAAAACTTTTAGTTCAAATAACAACTACTGCTTGAATCTTTAGCTGGGTATGTCCCACAGCAGGACTACTGACTGCTCAAAATAAATCACCCTAACTAGACATAGTTCTTGCTACTGAAAAGACTATATATTAATACATGAGTTTTTTTTCAGTCCAATAGTAATAACCTACTTTCTACTAAACCCCATATTAATTTCCCTTTAAGATACTACATACCAGCTGCTTGATTTCATGCTATTACCCACCCTTCACACATGCCCTACCCAGAACTGAAGTAACAAATGCAATTTCAGTGTTGAGGAAAGGAGTGCTGGCTGAGTTCTGAGAACTTACTTTCTTATTTTTCCATGCATATTTAAAAGATAATGATTTTTTTTTTTACACTTAAAGAATCCAGGAATAAACATGTGGTAAGTACCCAACTATATTCTCAGAAATAGTTAACATTCTCCAATGAGAATTGCTGTGGTGCTGCTACATAATGTTTATATGCCCTCTGCGTACTGAGTGATTTTGATTCACTCAGTAAGACTGTACTGTTTACAAAGCTTTCTTTCATTTGAAAATTCATCTTCAGGAGGTACTGTTAGATAAGTAGCTCCCTATGGGAAAAAGTGGTGGGTCTGCTAGCCAATTTTTTAAAAAGATTTATTGGTGAAAGAGTGAGGGAAACAGAGAAAGAACAAATCAAAGCAACACAATGACATACGTGATGCTGGAGATTTAACTTGGGACCCCTTGTTGGAACCTCGGGAAGTTCCAACAAGTCTGGTGCACTATCCATTATGCCACCTACTGGGCTACTGGCCAATGTTAAGTGTGAAAATCTAGTCCAAAGCCATTTCCAGTTTTCTTGGTAATTTTCAGTAACTACTGAGCTGCTCCAATGTATTTAATACTGGTAAATTTGCCTAAACTGTAGTTTCCCAGAGACCATTTCATAAATTCATCTAATTATCTGTCTTTGAACAATATTACATACCATTTCAGCTGATTTTTATCAATGTAATACATATACATTCATTAGAATGTCAGGAAGCACTTCTACTTTAAGGGGGGGAGTAATTTCAGAAGTCTCCAATCTTGACACCCCAAAAAATATTCATCAAAATCTCTAAGGCCAGAGAGTGAAAAAAGGACAGAAGCCAGAGTATACTCTGTACATGCACTGCCAACACACTTGGATCCCAGTTCAAGCCCCCGGCTCCCCACCTGCGTGCGGGGGGAGGGGTCACCTCACAAGCAGTGAAGCAGGTCTGCAGGTGTCTATCATTCTCTCCCCCTCCCTGTCTCCCCTCCTGTCTTGATTTCTCTCTGTCCTATCCAACAACAACATCAATGGCAACAATAACAACAAGGGCAACAAAATGAGGGAAAAAAATGGCCATTAAGAGCAATAGATTCTTAGTGCATTCACCAAGCCCCAGCAATAACCCTGGAGGCAAAAAAAGTCTGAGGCTGGCTCATTTAGACCACACATGGGTTGCTTGTTTTTGTTTGTTACCCAAGCATTGCTCAGCTCTGGCTTATTGTGGTGGTGGGGGGGGGGGGGTTTTAAACCTGGGATTTCAAAGCCTCAGGCATGACAGACTTTGTATAACCGTTATGTTATCTCCTCTGCCACAGACCACACACTGTAAGACCACACATCCACCAGCAAGGTGCAGAATATGAGATTTACAAAAGGACTTGGCAAGTTCAATAGGATACATAAGCTTGATATGAGATCATCATGGATTAAGAGGTATACTAAATAAAATTACTTTCCTTACCAGAGAGAGAAAAAGACATACAAGCAGTCTCACAGAAGATGGCCAGAAGAAATTCCAGTGATGCAGCTAGCTATATGCCCAAGAATATCAGTCTGCCAGAAGCAGCCAAAAGTTAGGAAGCTACGAAGGACTCCTCTAATCTCCAGAGGGAGCAACTGTCTGTCAACACATAAAAGACTTCATCTCCAAAAATGGAGAAAATAAATTTGTTTTAATTTTTGCAACAGCCCCTAGGAAGCTATCAATAATATAGACATAAGAACGGCCTTTTCTGTTTTCAGACTGAGTCATAAGTAAAATCTAAGCCACTGATGATAGGCTTTGCAACTAAGAATAGTGTTACGCAACTTTGAAGTCTTTCAGAAATGTCAGTCACATACCTTCTCATGCTCCCCATTCTCAATTAAAAGTTATGGGGTTAATAAAACTACAAGTAAGCTACAAGTTTTCTTAGTAGTTTCTGCTATCTATTCTCCAAATGTAATGGTAATGCTTAATATGTGTCCTACATCCACAGGTGTGACAATCATGCTGTTTGCGCAAGAGGGATCTTACTGGACAGGAAGGAAACACCTATGTCTAGGCATTCAAGACTCAACCAAACATCCTCTAACTAAAGCCCCTATATTTTTGTGTTAATTTCCCCCTCTTGCTTTCTAGATAGTATAAAGTTGTAATTTCCTCCAAAGGTTTTTGGAAGAATATTTCTCAGCAAAAAGGCCTGGGAAGAGAGTGCAGTGGTAGCAGCCTGATTTGCATGCTGAGGTCCCAAGGATCTTACGTTCAATCTCCTATATGACATTATGCCAGACCTGAGAAGTGATTTATAGTGATCTCCCCCATAAATAAGACTTTACAAATTGTACTACTATTCTTACAACTCAGATGAGAAAAAAAAAAAAAAAAAAAGACCATTATTTAAGGAGTAGTTAGGATTGACAAATGAGCTAGAGAAAATCTGTAAGTTGGTTCAATATCTCATTCAGCAATGAAATTTTATTATATAACAGAGTTGAGGCGTGGTGGTGGTTCCTCCAGTTCAGTGCACACATTACCACGCAAAAGGATCTGGGTTCAAGCACCTGCACCCCACTTGCAGGGATGGAAATTTCATAGGTAGTGAAGCAGTGCTGCAAATGTCTCCCCCCCATTTCTCTTTGTTCTATCAAATATATATCTGTATATATTTACATACATATATTTAGAGTTAACAAAGGTTATGAATAATAAGCAAAGCCAGCAGGATATAGGAAAAAAATTAATATTTGAGTTCTTTAACAAGAAATTTTTTTTTTTTATTTATTCCCTTTTGTTGCCCTTGTTGTTTTATTGTTGTAGTTATTATTGTTGTTGTCGTTGTTGGATAGGACAGAGAGAAATGGAGAGAGGAGGGGAAGACAAAGAGGAGGAAAGATAGACACCTGCAGACCTGCTTCACCACCTGTGAAGCGACTCCCCTGCAGGTGGGGAGCCGGGGTTCGAACCGGGATCCTCATGCCGGTCCTTGTGCTTTGCGCCACCTGCGCTTAACCCGCTGCGCTACAGCCTGACTCCCCTTTAACAAGAAATTCTTATCTAAGCATAAAAAAATTTTTTTTCCTGCTACTTTACTCATTATTCCCAGTAGTTTTTTGGTGAAGTCTTCGGGGTTTCCTAGGTATATTATCATGTCATCACCAAACAGTGGTAATCTGATTTCCTCCTTTCCAATATGTATACCATTGATATTTCTTTCTTGTCTGATTTCACTGACAAGGGCCTTGAGGAATATGTTGAGTAACAATGAAGATAGTGGACATCCTTTTCTGGTTCCCAATTTTAAGCATAAAATTTTAATGTAAATTCACCGTAACAGTAAAAATCTTATAAAGTTAATTCCAATTAGAAAAAAATATCTTGGTTATTTATAATGTGTAAGAAATAAAATGATGGGTGGTGGTATACCAGGCTAAGTGCATATAGTAGGAAATAAAGCTGACAATTATTCACTTTTAAGAAAAATTAATTATGTGCCAGGGGAATAGCAACAGTTACTTATGCAACAAGCTTTTATGCCTAAGGCATCAGAGGTCCCAAGTTCAATTCCTAGCATTACCATAGGCTAGAGTTGCATAGTGCTCTGGTTTAAAATGAATAAGAATAATTAATTTTATCCTTAAGTAGATATTCATATAACCTAGCCTGGGAAATAAATGCTCACTTTCTTGCTTATAAACATTTCAGAATAAGTTTTTCTGTGCAACAGAATAAACAAAGCCCTAAATAGAAGTTACAAAGAACTACAGTGTTAGTTTTCTCAGTTCTGCTGAAAATTTTTCCTGTATCAGGTAACTAGATAAGAACAAGACAGTAATATTTAATTGATCATGTAAATAAATATGTAAGAAATGCTTCATTTCCAAATAAAACTATAAACTGTGGCTAGAGGCCAAACCACAAGACTTCCTCTGGGAAATGTGAATGAATATTCACTGTCATGGATTTCCCTATCTATTGTTTAAAATTACTAACCCATAAGCTATTTTACTTTGTCTCTCCTAAGGACTTCTGCATTAATAGCAGGATAAGACCACAATGTAGATTGCTAACTATCAAGTAAATGGGGGGAGGGAAATGACTATTTTTTTCCTTTCCCAACTCTTCCTCTCTCTATTTTCTTCCCTTGCTCCACGCTGAGAAGAAAAAAAAAAAGGACGGGGCTGAAAACAGTAAAAAGGGCTTCATGAAAATAGCTTATGTGGAAAATAACATAATATATACAGTTCAGTAGAGGTCTATGCATGACTATTTACTGAAATAAAATGTTAATATTAACTTTGGCATAAGCATTAAAGAGAGAAAAAGTAGCTGCCAGACACCATAGTGATTATGCAAACAACATTCATGCCTAAGCAAAATGTGGCTCAGTAGTCAGCACTGCATAAGCCTGAGCTGGGCAGTACTCTGGAAGGAAGGAAAGAAGAAAGGGGGTGGAGGTAGCAGAGGAAGGAGAGGAAGAAAAGTTAATAACACAAGTAAAGTCACTTACTATTTATCAACTTCAAGTCATAAAAGTTTGTGCACAGATCTTGTAAGACCTTTTTCCTGTAAACATCAATAAGGAGATAATTATGAAAAAAGGACAAAAAGTATAATATGAAAATTACTCTGAAGATTAACACTATCTCATGAAGAGCACTGTACTATCTTATGTGTTTCTTTTAAATCATCTCTATTTACTGGATAGAGACAGCTAGGAATTGAGAGGGTAGGGGGAGAGAGAAAGAGTGGGAGAAAGAGACTCCTGCAGCTTTACCATTCACAAAGCTTTCCCCCTGCAGATGGAGACCACGGTGCTGGAACCCGGATCCTTCTACATTGTAACATGTGCACTCAACCAGGTGAGCCACTACCCGGGACCCAGATCTTATGTTTTTCTGT
The DNA here is from genome assembly GCF_950295315.1 of Erinaceus europaeus. Taxonomy (NCBI): domain Eukaryota; kingdom Metazoa; phylum Chordata; class Mammalia; order Eulipotyphla; family Erinaceidae; genus Erinaceus; species Erinaceus europaeus. The sequence goes on from NC_080166.1 coordinate 82,831,123, forward strand.
CCCATCAATATTAGAACTTGTCTACTTACAATGTGATCTATGAGGCCAACCATGCCCATTAATTCTGTGATATAGAAAAATGAGCAAGTGAGGGCAGGGTGGTGGTGTGCCAGGTTATACTCACACAGTACCATGCACAAGAATCTGGGTTAGACTCTCTGCTTCCCCATTCTGCAAGGGGAAAGCTTCACAAGTGGTGAAGTAGGTCTGCAGTTGTCTATCTTTCTTTCCCCGTCTTCCCCTCCCCTCTTGACTTCAATCAGTCCTATCCAACAAAAGCAGCAATGGCAATAATAACAATATCAACAAAGGCAACAACAAAGACAACAAATGGGGAAAATAGCCTCCAGGAGCAGTAGATTCGCAGTGTAAGCACCAAGCCCCTAAATGGCACTACTAGTGATGGATTTGTTGTGTAGGCACCCAATTCAGTGATAACCCTGGTGGCAAAGAGAAAGAAGGAAGTGGGGGGGGGGGGGGGAGAAGACAAGCATTCAACATCTTTATAGAAATTTCACATTGCTATATAAATAAATACGTAAATATATTTTTATTTATTTTGCCTCCAGGGTTAGCACTGGGGCTCGGTGCCTGCACTATGGATCCATTGCTCCTTTCAGGCCTCCCCTTTCCACTGCTATTGTTGTCATCATTATTGCTGTTATTGTTGTTGCTGCTGTGATTGTTGTTGGATAGGACAGAGAGAAACTGGGGGGGGGGGGGAGAGAAAGACAACTTGTGAAGTGACACCCTGTTGTTTAACAACAACACCCCTGCAGGTGGGGAGCAGGGGGCCTCAAACCAGGATCCTTGCACTTTGCACTATGTGTGCTACTGCACAGCCCCTTATATTTTCATTTAAAAAAAATACCAATCTAAAACAGATTATGGGGAGCACTTCTTTAAACAAAGAGCTCAACCCATATTCCTAGATTTGTTTGACTTTTCTTAAAATACCCCAATTATGCAATGTGCACTTTTTTTTTAAAAGTTATTTATATTTGTTGAATAGAGACAGAGAGAAATTTGAGGGAAGGGTAGAGGGGATATAGAGGGAGAGAGGCAGGCACCTGTTTCACTACTCACAAGCTTCCCCAACAAGGGTGACCAGGCATGTGAACCCGGGCCCTTGCACACTGAAACGTGTGCTTAACTGGGTGCACCAGCACCAGCACCAGCCCCCACTGTGTACTTTTAAGGGAGGAGTTAAAAGTCCCATAACATTTGTTTTGTTATAAAATAATAAAAGGATGGATATTCCTTTCTTAGCTATCTTTTGGTCCCTCGCTTTTTTTTTTTTTTTTTGCCTCCAAGGTTATTGCTGGGGCTCGGTGCCTGCACTATGAATCCACTGCTCCTGGAGGCCATTTTTTCCTTTTTGTTGCTCTTATTGTTGTAGCCTTGTTGTGGTTATTATTGTTGGTGGTGACGTTTGTTGTTGGATAGGACAGAGAAATGGAGAGAGGAGGGAAGACAGAGGGGGGAGAGAAAGAGAGACACCTGCAGACCTAAGTCACCGCCTGTGAAGCGACTCTCCTGCAGGTGGGGAGCCGGGAGCTCGAACGGGGATCCTTACGCGGGTCCTTGCGCTTTGCACCACACGTGCTTAACCCGCTGTGCTACCGCCCAACTCCCGGTCCCTTGTTTTTGTTTTCTGTTTCTAAAGTTCATCACCAACCTTGTACACCATTTTGAATTTTCATGACAGGAAAGCTGTTTCTTGAAATCATTTTCATTTTCCTTGCTTGTTGTTTCTATTAACTGGTTTTTTACTTGAACCTGTGAAAAACATGAATGCTACTATTTAGAATGAGATTCAGTTTCAAAAATGATTAAAAAAAAAAAAGTATCAAAGTAGATCCCAAATACATGTTTGTTCATTTAAGCTTGCTAAACTGTAAGCTTAGCATGCTCACCTGAGAAATAAAATTCTACTAAACATGTATATAAATCATGTAATTCCTCTTAACAGTAATTATATAGATTTGTATAAACATGTAGAACTGAGAAATACTCTGAGACTATCAAAGAAGTCTTTAATAAGCAGGTCACTTATGAATTGGTCTTAAGGATGAGTAAGAATTTGACTATTAAAAAAGTCATATATTGAGGGAGATCAAAATTTGAAGAGTAAGAAGTTAATATAGATATGGAAGAAAGGATTAGCAGGCAATTAGACTGCTGTAATACAAGCCCAGATTATAAAGGGTCTTGAAATAAGAAAACAACTCTATAGGAATCAGAGTTAATGGAGTTCTATAGCAGGCAAATGAGAAGATCCAAATTGGTTTCTGTTTGGTTTTTGAAGCAACGAGGTCTACCACATTAGCCTCAGGATGAGTTTTTATAGTTATTGCTGTTTATTATTATTCAGATAAAGAGGTAGAGAGATACACTACACTACCAGAGTTTTCTATGGTGCCACAGGACCTACTACGTGGTGCTGGGGCTCAAGCATAGGCCACATGACACAGCAAATGCTTTACCCAGTGAAGTCTCTCTCTCTGGTTGGATCAAATTTCTTTTATAACTTTAGCAGGAATCAGTTGAAAAAATTCTAAATGTGTGCTTCATCTAAACTGATGTACTATGGTGTAAAGTATATGTCAGATTTCAAAGAATTAGAACAACAAAAATAAAATGTAGTGTAGTTTTATCTCAACTGTTTTTCTCTTTAATGTAATGACACAAATATCAAATTAGGAGATGACTTATAGTATGTTTCTACAGACAGCACCTTATCTAAATACAACATAGGGACCTACAAAAAGTTAACAGTACAAGAAGGAAGCAAACCTTAAGGTATTTTGCAAAAGAAATAAGCAAAACTGAAAAAGGTAATAAAGAGGAAGGAAAAGAAAGAATAGAGAGAAGAAACCTCCCAGATGCTTCTTATTTAGCTAGTTAAGATATGGGAACATTAATAATTGGGCTGGGGGAGGGGGAAGGGAAATAAATGGGATGAGTTTTGAATTTGTTCATATTGAAATTCCTTTGTTATTCTAAGTAGAATAGTCCACCACGTGGTTGAAAAGACAAGCCTAGTTCTATGGAAAGATTTGGGCTAGTGACAGAATTGCTTCAATTTTGATTAGAACATCATACATTTATTTTATATTTTCTCCGAGATATATACTAATTTGCATGCATATACAAAATTACACAATTAAAAGCAAAGTCTTTTATTTTGTTTGTGGTGACACTAATCAAACCCAAAACCTCAAGGCATACACTCTGCTACTAGACTGAGCTACATTCCTGATCCCACAAAATCATTTTTTTTTAGTTTTTTAAAATACTTATTTTCTCTTTTGTTGCCCTTTTCTAAAAAAAGTCGTTGTAGTTATTATTATTGTGATTGATGTCGTCATTGTTGGATAGGACAGAGAGAAATAGTGAGAGGAGGGGCAGACAGAGAGGGGGAGAGAAAGATAGACACCTGCAGATGTGCTTCACCGCCTGTAAAGTGACTCCCCTGCAGGTGGGGAAAATCATTTTTTACACATGCCATTTGATTTGATTTTCACTCTCATTTATAAATTACGTCACTCAGACACATCCTGTATGTATCCTACAAATACCTACTCTGTGAATATCTATTGTGTAGTGGTCTGTATTGCTTCCATACTCCTTTGTATTCAGACAGACAGCAATAAAGGTTTCACAGATCTATAGCACTACATAGGAACAGCCTGTTCTTCCCATCAATGGCATCATGAAGATACATACTTTGTATTCCATTTATAGCTATGTATCACCAATGACTTGTTATTCATGCCAAGAAATCTTTCTCACACATTTAACTGTTTACTTCCTTATTTTTACTTTGTTACACAGAAATGTCCCATCTTCTAGCTACATGCCAAAATAAATGCAAATTTAAAGCATAATCATGATTCATAATTATAAGTAATATTAATAACATGTAAATATGCATGTCATGAGTGATTAGAGCTAAGCAGTATAATAAGACCGTATTTAAGGGTGTGGTCCGGGAGGTGGTGCAGAGGATAAAGCATTAGACCCTCAAGCATGAGGTCCCGAGTTTGATCCCCGGCAGCACATGTACCAGAGTGATGTCTGGTTCTTTCTCTCTCCTCCTATCTTTCTCATAAATAAATAAATAAAATCTTTAACAAACTAACTAACTGTACTGAGGGTTTCAGCCCCTACTTCACTGGAGGAAGCTTTGGTACTGTGCCATTTCCCTTCTCTGTCTGTCTGAAAAAGCAGAGTTGAGAAGTCCCAGCAATATCAACAAAAAAATGAGCTTGAAGTAATCTGCGCAGACATCTCAGTAGGCAGGGCACATGCTTTTATCTTGCAGCAGGTCTGAAGTTCAGTCCCCAGCACCACACAGATGGTGAAGTCATGCTTTGGGGGTCTTGGCCTCTCCCTCTCCTCCTTCCCTGTCTCTCCAGAATATAAAAATTAAGCCAGGGAGGCTACTTAGTTACACTGTGTTCTGAGTACACTACATAAAAAACTAAAATACGAAAATTTGCCCATTCTACCCTTGAAACTGAGAGGTCTTTCTAAAGATCTCCAGGAAGCACCATGTGCTCCCCAAATTTAAACTTTCAAGAGTGATACTGCTTATCACTTAAGAACAAAGATGCCATTTTATTTGTGTTGACTTGATCTTTTTAAAAAAATTTTATTTATTTTCCCTTTTGTTGCCTATTGTCTTTTTATTGTTGTTGTAGTTATTATTGTTGTTATTGATGTCGTTGTTGTTAGATAGGAGAGAGATGGGAAAGACAGAGAAGGGAAAGATAAGACACCTGTAGACCTGCTTCACAGCCTGTGAAGGGACTCCCCTGCAGGTGGGGAGCCGGGGGCTGGAACTCCCGTCCTTGCGCTTTGCGCCATGTGCACTTATTAACCCACTGCACTACCACCCGACTCCCTAACTTGCTCTTAATACTATGTTTTTCAGAAATCATATCTGTTATTTTACAATTACGTTTCCACAGGGGCTTGGTGTTTAAATCTAAAACTCCAATTTTCCAATGGAAAAAAAAAGTGTCCAAAGTATTTACTATCCAATTAATATGATTCTGAAATATAGAATTTCTCATGCTAAGTTTTCTAAAGGGTGGGGACTGATACTATAATGGTTATACAAAGAGGTTCTCATGCCTGAGGCTCTGAAGTTCCAGATTCAATCCCCTGTGTCACCATAAACCAGAGCTGAGTGGTGCCAAGGTAGGGGGAAAGTTTTCTAAAAATTCAATTTTTCATGATTAAAAATGGGATATGTGTGGAGGGTAGACAGCATAATGGTTATACAAAGAGACTCTCATGCCTTAGGCTCCAAAGTCCCAGGTTCAATCCCCCGTACCACCATAAACCAGAGCTGAACAGTGCTCTGGTAAAATATAATAAGATAAAATAAATAAAAATCTTTAAAAAAAAAAAACTGAATGTGAACCAGGGTGATAGCAGACTTTCATCTCTAAAGCACAAGAGGCCCCAGGGTCAGAGTCCACAGAGCTAAATAGTGCTCTGGTGCCTCTAAAACAGACACAAGGCAGGGGACGGGGCACAACACTGATTCAATGTGAAACTTCTTTTACAGTATTATAGATCCAGTACATTTTATTAAAAAAACAAAAAACATGTTACATGGGGTCCACTACAGATCTGTTTTCTTTAGGAGGCACAGAAAGAAGTCTAAGAATATCTATACCTATACAGAAAAGGCTGTATGATGATGCTGTGGAGGAATGCTGACCACATATTAGAATTCAAGCTGGACAATCCATTATATACTCATACTGGAGATAAATTAAAAAGAAATGATCTAATTAAGTTCACACAGTTCATGTTGTAAAATAAAATCCACACCTTACCTTAACACAACCTTCCAATGCACTGAACTTAAACACTGCCTGAAAAGGTTTTCGGTCAATAGGACATGAAGCCAGTGTCTGAAAATGATTAAAAATTACGATTTTACCAATGTTTCTTTACAACTAAAAAAATCAAACTACAGCAAACATTTTTATGACAGGTTCTCCTCTGTAACAAGAAACAACAGGAAACGAAAAAAGTGCCTTTCAAAAATAAAGGCGAAATACTTCCCATCTACATGATGCCAAAATAATAAAAGATTTGGGTTGAACAAGACATTAATAGCTCTGTTATCAAGATACTACCTACTAAGATCTGTTATCTAGCTGAGAAATCACTGGAGAGCTAAGCGCAATCAGTAGTTGCGTGCTCTGAAAACCGCGTGAGCAATTATAATTCAGCTGTAGAATGAAAGACTTAAGACAGGTCACTTACAGATCTCAACATTCTGTGACAATATGTCCCCCATCAAGTATTTGATACAATTGTACATCAGCAAGAACAAAACCTTTTAGAGATAAGAAGAAAACATTCCTGCACACTCCCTTAACCCTCTTAGATGCCCTCTCCAAAAGCAGCTTCTTATATTTTCTCTTTTGGAGACATCCAAAGCATTCTTTTTTAAAATAAAATAGAGCATGACTGATTTACATAAATAAATTTTGATTTTCCAAGATATATCTTAAATTGGTTTCTTTTGAGCTGCCCTGTTTGCAACATGGTAAGCTATAATACTGTTTTGATTTTATTTCTTTTTATGAGTTTAACCAAACATATTTTCACAATTTTAAAGACCAAAGTTCCTTTAAACTGCCTATTCATATCCTTTGCCTAACGTTTTATTAAGTTGCTGGTGTCCTTTATACTGATTATAGGAATCCTTTGCAGGGCAAGAAAAATTGTCCTCTGACCTCCGTGATTCTAAATCAACTTTATTGTGATGTAAATATGTTTCCAGCCTTTAAACATTTATATGCATCTTATAAGAGCTTCCCTGATAATACCATTAAATATTTGTACAAAAATGGGTCTATTATTATTTAAACATCAAGATGGAGTATGTCTTCTTCAATATGGAGAAGACTCTATAGCCTATGAAGGAAATACAAAAAGATATTAATACCTACAGTTACAAAAGTACAATAAGACTTAACAACTGTCTATAAAGACTACAAGATGGTAACAAAATCTCAACAAATTAGTTAACATTCTTCAGTGGAAAAAAGCTGGTTTGCCTTTCAGGACATCAGCACATATCAGATTTGCTTATATAAATGTGCAGGCAGATTAAATTATGTGTGGCCCTAGATGTCAGAACATATTTTCAAAAAGCTCTTGGGTTATTTTAGGAGTTAAATTTTTTACAGCTCTCCTGAAAACTGATTTTCCTTTTCCTGTTAAGTAGGCCTTGATAAAACCCTTTACCCACTTGCGAATTAGGAAAACTGTGACCTTACTATACATTAAATCAGTTCATACTGCGAAGAAACCAGCTCAGCCTACTTCTAAGTATTATGGATTTAGGATGCTATTACCTTCACTACAGAAAACTTGGCCTTAAGAAGCTTTGCTGCAAGTCGCAACCAAGCTATCCTCATCTTAAGCTATTCACATCTTTTTAATCATGCATTGCAAACAGCAATTTCAATTCAAAGAATTCAAAATGATAAGTTCTAGCTGTGATTAATACATTACCATTCACCATATGAAATATTTTAAGATTAGAGGTTATAGTGTTGCATTTATAATTCAAAGAAAATGAGTAAACTTGTTTTCACTAGATTCAAAATATATTACTTCTATCTTAAACTGCTATAAATGAAAGAATTGTTTCCAATTTTTAACTATTAAGGCATGTGAGGCTCTGAATTTACCTACTTTCAATCTTTATCCTTGTTCTTAACTTTGAGCAAGTTATATACCCTCTAAGTTTCCTCATGTGCAAACTGAGAATAACAGAACTTATATCTAAGGTTTTCATGCAAAGTAATGGCATTAATAACCTTAGAAGGGCGTGTGTGTGTCAAATACTAAGTACTCAGTAGAGTCTTCTAATCATCATCTAGTTCAACTGTTCTAACAAAGTTTGGCTTACACATATAATGCATATAGGCATAATTTCTTAAGATTTTTATTATCTGCAAAGTTTATAACAAGTGGAAATCTTTTGTTTTATACTATTTCAATTTATAACATTCAGATCCAAAGAAAGTCACTGTATTCAAGTAATTTACTTTATATGAGATACTTTCTTCCAAAAACTAAAATCATATAATCTCACTTTTTTTTTAACTGCCTCCAAGGTTATCACTGGGCTCAGTGCCACCACTCACAGAGGCTTTTCCCCCCTAATTTTTATTAGGACAGAGAGAAGTTGAGAGAGGACAGGGAGACAGAAAGAGAGAAAAGATAGACACACCTGCAGGCCTGCTTCACAGCTTATGAAGCAGACTCCCTGAAGGTGGGAAGTGGGGGCTCGAACCCAGGTCCTTGAGCTTGGTAATAATATGTGTGCTTAACCGAGTGTGCCACTGCACAGCCCTCTACAATGTCACTTTCTTTATTAACCTTCTTGTTGACATCTGCTAAAAGGCACTCTTTTGCTTATAAAGATCAAACTGACAGCTTTAATCTGAGCCTCTATTCTGATCTGTTTCAAATAATGGACTTCTAAGTAAGATTTTTGGCTTTGTTCTTTTTTATATATGCAAAATTGTCATAGATTTGTCTAAAGTTTCATTTGAGAAAAGGACTCCATTGCTATTATGAAAACAGAAAGAAAATAAAGTAATCAGAAAGCAACTATCATATAATCTTCACAATCTGTAGTATGCCTACAAATCTAAAGATAATCCAGCTAACTGCAGAAAATAAACTAACCCATTTTCTTTGGTTCAGGCTTAATCATTAGAATAGTTCCTTAAAACTAAATTATTCTCCCTAGTTAAGAAAACAAGCTATTGGTGGGGGTAGATAGTGTAATGGTTATGCAATGAGACTCTCACACCTAAGGCTCCAAAGTCCCAGGTTCAAGCCCCTGCACCATCATCCTCCAGAGCTGAGCAGTGCTCTGGTAAGGAGAAAAAAGAAAAAAGAAAAAGAAAAGAAAACAAGCTACTTAGAGCAGACAAAACATTTTTGCTATGACTCCTGAGAAATGACTTAGGACAGTTCAGCAAAGTACTTCAAAGGAACAGAAAAGAAACTGTTGTCTTCAGAGCATACATCAATAAACTAAGTGTGGCTAAATAGGAACAATGAAAGATAAATCAAAATCAAACATTCAACGGATTTGTAACTTTTGTTCATACAAATTTTAAGTGTAAGACTATTGTAACAGATGCCACGGTTCAAAGACACATCACTACTAGGTACTAAAACATAAAATACACATAATGGGATGAGCAAATACCTCTAATGAAAAAATTTTACACACAGGCCTTACAAAATGACTTGTTCTGGTCTAATTTTAAGACATTCCTAAAAGTGAGCCATCCTTTTATCCAGTTGATACCCTTCCAGAAAATTTCCAAAACTATTTTTCGCCACCAAGGTTATTGCTAGGGCTCAGTGGCTGCATATAACTCCACCATTTTATGGCCATTTCTTTTTAATAAAAGGTAAGACACAGGGATAGGAAGAGAGACAAAAGCACATAAAGACACTTACAATACTACTTCATAGCTTGTGAAGCTTCCCCTGTGAGGACAGAGACTAGTGGCTTAAGCCCAGGTCCTCCCAGATGGTAAGGTGGGCACTCTATCAGGTAAGCAACCACAGGCCCCTTCAAAAACCGTTAACCTTAGCTTTTAGAACATGTATCACTAAAATAACTATTCTTTTAAGTTCTGTAATTTTAAAAATTCCCATTTAAAACTATACAAAAAACTTAAATGTATTCTACTTAGGAAGATGATTTTCTTTTTGAAAAAACTTATCCCAACTTTTGTTTTCCTTATATACAAAATTAAACACCCTTATTTACCACTTTTATTCCTTATATAAAATTTAATTCCTTATACAAAATTTACCTATTTAAAGCAATATTTTTATTTCAATGTCTTTTAAAATATCTATTTTAATCCATTAATAATCAACACAACCAATATCACCATTCAACTTTGTGATATAGCTTTAAGATAGAATGTGATCACTTCTTTACAATGTTTAGGTGAATAACGGCAATAACAACAAAAAAAAAAGAGCATAATATGAATGCTCTGTACTAAGATTATATTCATTAAGGAATCTACTTTGATAGAAAAAAAAATCTTCCTGATGATTTCAGTAAAACATACCCTAGTATTCTGAAGCGTTGTAAATTCCCAGCTCAGACAAACCCATATTTAAATGTAAGAACAGGAAAACTTCCTTATTGGGGAATTCAGGATTCTTGATTTCTAATATGTCTTGCTTTCTGCTGCTGCTCTATCCTCAATCACATAGGCTGCCTACTGATAGCCCCTCCTAGAGAGAGAGAAGCAAGTGTTAAAGATAAATGCTTAAAAACTAAATTTCAGTACCTATGCTTAAATAGGCAGGTTTGTCTCTTCATGGGAAGCCCTAGTCCATCTGTCTTTTCTACTAATAAATAGAGCACATACATAAAATGACAGTCTAAAATAAAATAAAGATGATTTTAGAAATATTTTATACTGTTTAAAAATAAGGGAAGCAAACTGACATGAAGAACTTCCTAGTTCTGTATGTTGCAAACCCCATTAAAGACAAAACTCTTAAACTACTTCAAACATGAAATACTGGGCTGTTGAAAAGTCATGATACATTTTTGCACAGGTAGGTCATGACTTTTCCAATATCCCAGTATTTCTTAAGTCTTTGTGAATCCAAATGTTAAAAGTTTTAGCTGAATCAAAACCTGTCAACCAATGTGTGTAGAAGAGATATCTTTTTATCGATGGTGGATCATAATTACAGGTAGCTGTTACCATGACAGCTCTGTCAGATTGTTCTAATTATCTATTTTAAAAATGCAAACTAAGTCAAGAATATATGTGTGAATCTGAAACATAATTTAGATTAGATTGCAGTTTTAGTCACAGTACAGATAAAAAGCACCCAAGAATCTTCAGTGTATCAACTCTACATTTTCATCAGTTCAAATGTCTTCTTTTGTTTAGTTAAGAGATTTTTGGCTCTAATAATGACAGCAAATTGCTGTGTCTGTTTAGTTCAACACTTGATTTCTGTATCATTTTACATAGCCACACTTCTTAATTTGTTCTAATGTCCCTAAGGAAAGACAACTAAGCTAAGACCATGATGGCTACCACAGTGTTTCATTATTCTGAATCATTTTTCCCTAGGTTAAAATGGATTCTCTGAAATACTTAAGAAACTGTTAAGTTCCTTAATAGTTTAAACTATTACATGACTTCTGTCTAGAGTTAACAATAAAAATAAGTTTTCAAACTTAAAACTGTATGTGACTTGGAAGACAGGTACTTTAAAGAAATGAAAAATGTCAGAAATATGTCCTAAATAAAGTTGGCTTTCTTCAATACCTATAGTACTAAGGTGGACCAAAATAAAAAAAAGAAGTTACTTTTGGTTCTTGTTATCAGCTCTAAATTAAGTGAATCTTGAGTGCAAAACTCTGAAAGCACAGCTGAATTTCTAAAAGATATGACTAAATTAGGAATGATCCTGAATATATTTAGTACTATTTTCTTAATATAAAGATTTCCAACTGCTTGTAGTATTTCATTTTGACATCTAACACCCTGCTAAAAGTGAACACTGATAAAATTATAAATGGGGGGGGGGGCTGGGTGGTAGCGCAGCATGTTAAGCACACATGGCACGAAGTACAAGGACCGGCATAAGGATCCCGGTTCCAGCCCCCAGCTCCCCACCTGCAGGGGAGTCACTTCACAAGCAGTGAAGCAGGTCTATAGGTATCTTTCTCTGCCCCTTTCTGTCTTCCCCTCCTCTCTCAATTTGTATCCTATCCAACAACTATAACAGTAGCAGTAACAACAACAATGGAAAAAAGATGGCCACCAGAAGCAGTGGATTCATAGTACAGGCACAAAGCCCTGGAGGAAAAAAAAAAAAAGATAAAATTTTAAATTGTAGAACAATTTTTTTCAGTTTTTATTAATTTCAGGCTATTCCTTGAAGTACTTAAAAAAAAAAGTAGGAGTTCCCAATCAGTGTCCTGAATAGCAAACAAAAATTAACATAGTGACTTACATAAGCAAATATACAAGAAATCCTTAGCATAGGCACTAACTAATAAAAAGATTACTTGAGCCCCAGTTCCCCACCAGCAGGGGGTTACTTCGCAAGTGGTGAAGCAGGTCTGCAGATGTCTTTCTCTCCTCCTCTCTCAATTTCTCTGTCCTATCCAACAACAGCAACTATGACAACAATAACAACTACAACAAGCACAACAAGAGCAACAGAATGGGAAAAAATAGCCTCCAGGAGCAGTGGATTCATAGTACAGGCACTGAGTCCCAGTGATAACCCTGGAGGCAAAAAAAAAAAAGACAAGAATACTGGGGTTGGGCTTTAGTGCAGAGGGTTAAGTGCACTTGAGGCAAAGCCCAAGGACTGGCTCAAGGTTCCAACCCCAGTTCCCCATCTGTGGGGGTAGGGGGTGGCCATCACTTCTCAAGTGGTGAAGCAGGTCTGCAGGTGTCTATCTCCCCCACTTCCCTTCCTCTCTCGATTTCTCTCTCTCCTATCCAACAGCTACGACAGCAATAACAACAATAACAACAACGATAAACAACAAGGGCAACAAAAAAGGAAAATAGCTTCCAGGAGGAGTGCAGGCACCAAGCCCCAGCAATGACCCTGGAGGCGAAAAAAAAAAAAAAAAAAGACAAGATTGCTCATAATCTTGCAATCTCAAGTGAACTGCATTATCTCTTTCAAAACAGACGGGGGCTACATAAGAGGAGCGATCATTATTGATAGCCGTTAATAAAAAAAAAAAACATTGAATCTGATTCTATCTGACAAAGCACTTATGTTTCAAAACAATCTTTTTATAACTAAAATATGCCTACTAGCTCTCGACAATCCCATCAATGTGCTTTGGAACTCTGCTTCCCCAGAGCCCTTCCCCACTAGGGAGTGAGACAGGTTGGGAGTACGGATCGACCTGTCAACGCCCATGTTCAGTGGGGAAGCAATTACAGAAGCTAGATCTTCAACCTTCTGCATCCCACAATGCTCTTGGGTCCATACTCCCAGAGGGGTAAAGAATAAGAAAGCTATCAGGAGAAGGGATAGGATGGGATACAGAGTTCTGGTGGTGGGAACTGAGCGAAGTTGTACCCCTCTTATCCTACGGTTTTGTCAGTTTCCTTTTTATAAATAAAAAAAATTTTAAAAACCAATCTTTTATCATATTAATGATTTTTTACTAGAAATTTAGTTAAAATTCAAGTGATTTTGTTAACCAATATTCATTTATTACTAAATTTTTGACAGTGGGTTAACTGACAGTTGCCATTCTCACTAAGGACAGTGAAATAAATCAGAATATTCTATCTGGGGTCCTGGAAATAGCTCGACAGTAGAGTGCATGCCTTCTATATATGAAACCCTGGCCTTGATTCCCTGCATCTTATGAGAGCACCATGGACAGTACCAAGAACAAAAAATAGTGGAGTTCCATAGATGGTAAAATGCCCTTTCATGCTTTTTCCTAGCCCATCCCAACCCTCCTAGCATCTCATTCTGTTAAAAAATAGGACCCAGAAAAAACAGTTCAGTAGTATTACACATGTGAGAGCCTGATTTTGCTCCCCTGAACAATGCACTTAAAAAAAGTACTTATTCTTTGAAGGTTAATAACTTTTCTTGTAATTCTTTCTCTTCACAATATAAACCCCAAAAAGCACCTTTAAAAATCTATTTTGCTTCAACAAATTTCTTACATACAAGAAATATACACAAAAGAAAAATACTGAAATATATTGATTGCAACATTATGTATACTAACTAGTATTTTCTATTTAAAAAATCAAATATTGAATTTGGAGAGACAGAGAGTGATGGGGAGGTAGAGACATGTGTGGCCTAGGTTCAAGACATGGAAGTACCATGAAGGGAGAAGTTCCCAGTGCTTTAGTGCCTCTGTGGATATCTGAATGAAAAAGTGGTCTGGTAGTGGTAAAATTACACAGTGTAAGATGTTAGCTCTGCGAAAACAAATAAGCCAAGAAATAAAACTGAACAAGAGTTTAAAACAACAACATTTAGTATTTTCTAGCAGTATGCAATGTGCAGCCTACAAGTAGTGCTTCATTTCTTGATGCAGATCTTGACAGAAATTTCAAGCATATATAATAATGAAGCCTGAGAAAGAGTGAAGAATTTTGTGTATTTTGCATAGTCTTATTTACCTAGAGAAAACCACTCAAATTATATTGATCTTATAAAAAGGACTAGATTAAAGTTTTCCGCCCATCCAGTAATGTTACTTCTTCACTGGAAGCAAAATCTATCATTAAAATATTTAACATGTGAAATTTCTAGTTGGGTAGGAGAGAAAAATATGCGTCTGTATTTCATTAGTCAATATCTTCCAAGCACATAGAGACTTATCATATTAACTCTGCAAAACTCAAGATGCTTTCTCCCAGGATGTATTTTTATCTATCCTCAATTCCTTCATGCCAAAGGACAGTTTAGGTTTTAATGAAGTTAAAAATGCTTCCAAGTATACTATTATGAATTCAACTGGTATGAGAAGTAACTTGGTCAAGGAGATAGTAGTTACAATCCACTTTCCATACCATCAATGAAAATGGAAGCAAAGTAGTTTTTACTTTGCCAACACTTATTATGTAGTAATTATAATGTGCTTAGAGACATCAAACAACCTGAATGAAGCTAATGCTAACAAAAATTTTGAGATGTATCTCCTTTACTAGCTTTTATATAGTGGCAAAGTGCTAACTCAAGCAATATAGCAAGATTGGCAAGGTTAGTATGACAAAATATTATTTCACAATTCATAGCAATGGAGATTTTAGTGAATATTCGAAGTATCAGTACCATAATTGACTTAGTTCACACTGATCAGCATAATGTATCAAAAGTTCATTGTCTTATTTCTTAACCAGTATCTATAAAGAAATTCAGTAAAATCTAACTCAATGAAATTAGTCTATAGAAATTAGGAAATGTAGCTCTAAATTCACTATTGTCTCTTAAACTATGTGGTCTTAGGACACAGAATCCAGGTAAAACCACACCATTACATCTGTTCTGGTTATCCCGAGAGACTGATTAAAAAGAAGAAATCAAGTAATGTGTGTGTGTGTGTGTGTGTGTGTGTGTGTGTCTGTACTTTCTCTGAAAAACAGAAAACACAAAGCAAAGTTATTAGTAATGGTAAATAGATACCCCATTGAAGATAAGCTATTAAATTTCCACCAAAAAAATTCTTAATTTGTTATCCCTTAAAGTTACTTTGAAAAGGCATGCATTTATTAAAATTTAGTTATAAAAGAATTTAGAAGTCTAGTATAAGGAAATCATAAAGTAATATACTGACAGATTTGAATACAGAGAAATTTATCCAGAGAAAATAAATAAAACACATATCTGAAATGCAGTATCAACTGTTTCAGTGAAAGGAAATCATACTAAGGAATTATAATACAGTTACATGTAATACTTAATTCTCAGACTTACCTCTGCCCACTTAAGAATACAGGTCATGCAAAAGGCATGATTACAGCTTTCTGGAAAACCAACTTCTTTCTCTAATAGGCAATTAAGACATATTGGGCATCTGTCAGCTTCACTATACAACAAGCCACTGGTAGTAGTATTGTCTTTGTTTTCTTTGCCTATAAAGTAAAGAAGTCATAAATGCTTTCAAGTTCTCCAGTCCAATGACTTAATGTTTGTGGCAACATGATGGACTAAGACGCTCTAAAAAGGGCCTCCTTCTTAAGTAGTTACAATGCAATCACATCTTAGATAAATACAATGAACATTTTCCTTGAGTTCAATAACCCCAACATTTGCTGACTTATATACTTTTATAGATTTTTTTTTCAAAGTTAAAACATCTCCCATTCAAATCTACCCATCCGGTTTAGTTGCATGTAATTCAATTAGTATCACAATTGTTAAGTTTGTTCATATCCCCAGTGCTCATAGCACCAGTTTGTAACAGTCCAAATTTGGATGCAACCCAGATGCCCAAGGACAGATGAATGGCGAAGGAAGTTCCAGTACATATACACAATGGGGAATGCCAAAAATGATGAGATCATCTCCTTTGTAATATTGGGGTCTGAACCCAAAGGCATGTTGAGTGAGACAAGACAAAAAGAGAAAGACCAATATGATCTCACTTTAGGTGGAACTTAAGAACAAAGAATAATAAGGGAAAACGCAAGATGAAACTTGGACTAGGTGTGGTGTATTGCACCAAAGCAAGGGACTCTGGGGAAGAATGGGAAGGGAAGGCTAAAGGGACATTGGGGTCCTATTGTGTCTCCTAGACACCAATCAATGGGAGATGAGAGGCTCTGCCTATGTACTAAGTACTATACTGCAAACCATTAACCCCTAGTAAGTAAGAAATAAATAAAGTATGAATCCCAAGTTCAATCCATGGCACCACATGTGCCAGAATGATACTCTGGTTCAGTCTCTCATGTTAATAAATACATAAATCTTAAAAAGAAGGAAAAACTCTGCCAGTTCACATGTTTAATGGTGTGCATATTTGGGATAAAATCCTATAGATGGAATACTAGGTCAATCTGTACATATATTTGCAATATGAACAGATACTGTTAAATCATACCCCTAATGTTTTGTTTGTACTAATTTAAATGCCACCAGCAATGTATCAGCACACAAAAGTAGGCATCACAATTGGCTTATTAGTTTAAAAAAAAGAGAAAGAAAGAAAAGAAGGTAGGGAGGGAGGGAAAAGGAACTCCAAGATTCAATATTTGAAAAACAGTGACAAAGGAGCTGATTTAGTGAGCAAAACACAGGATTTGCACGTGTGGAATCCCGAGCTGTAGCCAGCTATGCATACACTGGAATGAAAGGGTGCTCTAGTGTCTCTGTCTCTCTCTCATAAAATAATTAAATCTTAAAATATATGATGTTTTATAAATTATCAGTCAGGTGAAATGTGTAGGTATGCATGAAACGAAGGCAAAAGCTAGGACTATCTTGGGAATAAATATTCATCTACTGTTCATACCCGGAAACTAACCTTTTTTTTTTTTTTTTGTAGCATGTGTTTCTTTTCCTTTCTTTTCTTTTTATTATCTTTATTTATTTACTGGATAGAGACAGCCAGAAATCAAGAGGAAAGGGTGGGATAGAAAGGAAGAGAGAAAGAGACCCCTGCAGCCCTGCTTCACCACTCCTGTAGCTTTCCCCCTGCAGGTGGGGCGCAGGGGCTCGAACCTGGGGCCTTGTGTATTTTTTTTGGGGGGAGGGTTCCTGTGTATTGTGACATGTGTGTTCAACCAGGTGCACCACCACCTAACCCCTCTTTCTTTCTTTAATGAGGGATTAATGTTTTACAGTCGACAGTAAATACAATATTTTGTACCTGTATAACATTTCCCATTTTAGAAACTAACTCTTAAAAGCAACCCAGGTAGGGGGACTAATCCTGAGAGACAAACACTTAGATTAGGCTTTGTACTGAACTAAAGTTATTCCAGCATAAATAAATATAATAATGAACAATATATATATATATATATGCCCTCTGAATAAAAATATATTTAATGCAGGCACCCAGAAGTCAACATTTTATGGATTTAACATATCAAACACTATAGTACATACAAAAATAAACTGAGTATGAGATATATACGAAAATAAGAGAGGGTGCCGGCAGTAGTGCAGCAGGTTATGCGCACGTGGCACAAAGTGCAAGGCTCAGCATAAGGATCCTGGTTCAAGCCCCTGGCTCCCCACCACTTCACAAGTGGTAAAGCAGGTGTGCAGGTGTCTGTCTATCTCTCCCCCTCTCTGCATTTCTCTGTCCTATCTAACAAGGACGACATCAATAACAACACAATAACAACTACTACAACAATAAAAAAAAGACAACAAAAGGGAAATAAATTTTTTTTTAAATAAGTGAATAAGCAAAAAAGAACTTTAAAGATCAAAACAAAGTTTTACAGCGCTGGAACCTCTGGGGAGTGGCTGGTTTTCCTTCATGTTTCTCTCGAGCCAAAACATTTGATACTGCATCTGCTGATCTCAGTTAATCAGTTAACCAGTACCACCTCAACGTGTTTCACTTGGGACTGTATCCAGAGCGCCAGGCACAGGATGTCAACCCTTCAGCTCCACTACTCTGCCACCAAGTTGCAAATGCTAGGTCACCATGTGTCCTGGAACCTCACCCCTCCAGAGCCCAGTCCCACTACCGAAAGAGACAGGCTGGAAGTACGGAACAACCTCCCAACACCCATGTTCAGCAGGGAAGCAATTAAAGAAGCCAGATCTTCCACCTTCTGCATCCCATAATAGCCCTGGTTCTATACTCCCGGAGGGATAGTGAATAGAAAAGCTATCAGGGGAGGGGATAGGATGTGGAACTCTGGCGCTGTGAATGGTATGGAATTGTACCCCTCTTATCCTATGGTCTTGTCGATCATTGTTAAATCAATTAGGGGGGGAAAAAAGATTCTAAAGGAAGAAAGAAAGAGGAGGTTGAAAGGGCTTGGGGGGATCCAGTGACAAACTGGAGGGGGATGTGGTGTGGTGACACCTGACGTGGGGTGATTCGGCATCAGTCTTGTAAATCAGTAATTCCCCTCAACAAAGTGACCTTTGAAAAAACAAGGTGGGGGCTGGGAGGCAGTGCAGCAGGTTAAGCGCACACAAGGATCGCGGTTGAAGCCCCCGATACCTACCTGCAGGGCGGTCGCTTCACAGGCAACCTTTCCCCCTGTCTTCCCCTCCTCTCTCAATTTCTCTCTGCCCTATCCAACAAGAACGACAGCAATAACAACAATGATAACAAGGATAAACAAGGGCATGGTCCCGGAGACGGCCCAGCTGATAAACCATTGGATTCTCAAACATGAGGTCCCCAGAACATATACCAGAATGACGTCTGGTTCATAACTCTGTCTCCTATCTTTCTCATGAATAAGTTAATGAACTCTTTAAAAAATAAAATAAAATAAAATAAAATAAAATAAACAATGGCAACAAAATGGAAAAAATGGCCTCCAGGAGCAGTGGCACGGAAGCAGGCACCCAGCCCCAGCGATAACCCTGGAGGCAAAACAAACAAAAAGGAAAAAAATCTCAGATGGGACTGACATTAAGACTGCATAAAAACTTCTAGATAGACAGTACAAAAGACAACCAGGGCACCACTGGAAATCTTCAAATTGATAGGAGAAAAACAAAACCTATCAGTCCAAAATTGCGTATCTATCTTTGAATAGTTTAAAAAAATAAAAAATATACAAAAGCTAATAGTTTATCACTAATAGATGTTCACTACAGAAGGTAAGCTGGCTTTTTTTATAGGAAGAAATAAAGAAATGGAGAAATGTTAATTTTATAAGCAAGGAAATTATTTTTTTTTAAATGCCTCCAGGGTTATCACTGGGGCACTACAAACCTGCTGCTCCTGGAAGCCATTTTTCCCACTTTGTTGCCCTTGTTATTATTGTTATTGCTGTTGTCTGGACAAGACAGAAATAGAGGGGAGACAGAGAGGGGGAAAGACAGATATCTGTAGACCTGCTTCATCACTAGAGAAGTGACCCCCCTGCAGGTGGGGAGCCAGGGGCTCAAACTAGGATCTTTATGGTGGTCCATCAGCTTTGTGCCATGTGCACTGAACCCGCTATTAAAATTTAAAAAGACACTAGAAAAAGCATGTAATTTCTAAATCAATACGGAGCAAAACTTCAACAACCTGTGCATTCTTGTTCAAGCAAGTTACTACAAACGTAAGACTAAACAGAAAAACTAGTCATGGTATTCTGAAATAAATACAAATGAGCTATTTGGAACACTGATTTTTAACATACAAGTTTTACAAACATTACCTTCCATATCTTCAGACTCCTGATATCCCATATTTAAGGTATAGACATTTTTCTTCTTCATTTCTCCTTGAAACGGGATTTCCTACAGGATGAATTATAACAGAGAAGTTTATGCTTGCCTCCTCCCAATAAAATCAATTTAAAAAAAAATTCAGAACTATAAGAAATTATTCTACACATTAAAAAAGTACACACAGTGTAAGTCAAGGCAGTAAATTCTAGATAACCCAGTATTTTTACATTCTTTGCCACCAATAAGCACACAGTTATTTCTGAAAGAAAGTCTTACATAGGTATTAAACAACAAAGATTTTAAGATGATAAATTATGTGGCACCCATAAATACAACCTGAGCTTAGGGCAAAGACATGAAATCTGAATGAAGTTTTCATTGGAGGTAATGGATTATGTGTGGTGGAGAGTTCATGGCACTGAAGAGGTAACACAGCATGAAGGAATAAGTTAACATTTATCTAACCTAGGTCAATCTACCCACAGGAAAGTGAGTGAAAGTGTACGTGAGTTGTGTGCTGAGGATGTGCATGTAAGCCAAGACGCTCCTCAGGATAAAATGGTGATAGCTGGAGACAGGTACAAAAATAGTGTTAGTCAAGAAAAGCAAATTTACAAGGTAAATTTTTATTTTATGTATGAAAAAACTTTTAATTAACTTTAGAATTCTTTCTTGAATTGATATAATTTACATGATTGCAATAAATTATTCAAATAAATCTGGAATAGCTAAGCAAAAGGAACCTCCAATTGCATCAGTTATAATTTGCATTTATAAACATATATAAAGTACCATTCACATCTTAAATAATTTGCAATGTTAGTCTTAATACTAAAGGTATGTATCATGTCCAAGAAAATTCTCTATTAGGTTAAGTAAGGGGGATTAAGAAGCCTGTACTTTGACCCAAACACCAACCGTAAAGCAGGAGATAACATTAAAAAAGAGAGAGAGAGAGAGAGAATGATATAAAGGTCTTAATGAATTAAAAATTATAAAAGTATTGATTAGAGTTACTTTTTAAAAAGGTTAATTCAATCACAGTTTGCTTTTAAAAGAGAATGTCAAAAAAAAAGAAGAAAAATTCCCAATAAGTCTTTATTTTTAAGATTTGTTTTAGTTCTGGTGATTTCTTTAGAAAAAAAAAATAACAAAATGGCAAGTATCCAAGGGTATAGTGACAGCCTTGGAAGCCATGTAATATGCAGAAAGGAATAAGGAAAGGAATAGAGCTTACCAAGCTAGCAGTTACCTTCAAATGAAATGGGCTATTTGAAATGAGGTAAACAATGAAAGTATTCAAGCGTAAGTCCAATGACCTCTTTTGGAATTATTTTTTAATTTGAATATTTGAGTACTATAGTTACACTATCAGGCAATGCTATAAGTACAGGACTGAGCATGACAGAAATTCCTGCCTATACATTCTAGAGAGGAAAAGCTAAGTGAAACAAAATTTTATGGTACATGCTGAGAAGTGCTATGAAGAATAAAACACCACAACCATGAAATAAAACATACAATACTGTGGTGAGTAGGTGAGAAAGTAGAGAAGCTATTAATTTCATTCAGTGCAAAGTTGTTCTGATTATGTGACATTTTAACTAGCAACCTGAAAGAAGCAAGGACAAGAACTAAGTGGACATCTAGAGGGACTGCTCATTATGCTGAAAGAATAGCAAATAGGAAAGTCAAAAGTCATAAAAAGGAGGCATGTCTGCTGTGTTCAAGTTACAAAGATACAAGGGTAGCAGAGAAAAAGTAGTATTATGAGTCACCAAGGAACAGATTCAGAAGGCCAACAGACATGAAAAATGCTCCAAGTCACTTATTGTCAGAGAAATGTAAATAAAGACAACAATAAGATACCACTTCAAAAGGTAACAGCAACAAATGCTGGAGAGGTTGTGGGGACAAAGGAACCCTCCTGCAATGCTGGTGGGAATGTAAATTGGTCCAACCCATGTGGAGAGCAGTCTGGAGAACTCTTAGAAGGCTAGAAGTGGACCTACCCTATGATCCTGCAATTCCTTTCCTGGGGATAAATCCTAAGGAACCAAACACACCCATCCAAAAAGATCTTTGTACACCTATATTTATAGCAGCACAATTTGTAATAGCCAAAACCTGGAAATCCAGGCATCCAACAACAGATGAGTGGCTGAGAAAGCTATGATATATATAATACTACTCAACTGTTACGAATTCAACTTCATCTCATTTTGGATGGAGCTTGAAGGAATCATGTTAACTGAGATAAGCCAGTGTTGGTATGCTTCTAAAAACCCCTTCTGTTTCATTAGTTTAATCCCCCCTGCTTAACACTATTCTATTTACACTTCATTCTATTTACATAACCACTATTAACAAGCACCACCCTCCCTCCAGGGCATTGGTGGTTCAGTGATAGAATTCTTGCCTGCTCCGCCCCCTCTCCTTGTCATACCCTGATTTTCACCAGTCACTGGCGACCCAGATGTGGCTGACCATCTCATTGCCTCCCTGGATGCAGCACACCAAGCCCGCTGGCAACAACTCACGGAAAGTCTGAATTTCACCCACTCAAGTAGGAAGGCCTGGAAGCTTCTTCACAGACTGGGTGCCGGTAGCCAACCCCCTCCCGTCTCCCATCCTCCCGTATCTCCAAACTCAATGGCAAGTCACCTAACTCAAGTTGGACGTGCTAAGATCGACCCAGTCTGGAAAAGAGAAATTTCCCATGAGTGGTCATCCCACTTCCGGTTATCTTGTCCATCTCCAAAACTCTCTCCCTTTACACTGTCTGAACTGGAAGACGCTTTGAAGAGGGTTAAACCGGGAACAGCTGCTGGCTATGATACCATCACCCCAGAACTCATTCTTAACCTGGGTCCCGCGGCAAAGAAGTGGCTCACTTCATTCCTGTCCCACATCTTGGAATCTGAGTCTATGCCCAAAGTTTGGCGTCGTGCGAAGATTATAGCGGTTTTGAAACCAAAGAAAGACCCAACACTGGTCGCCAGCTATAGGCCAATTTCTCTCCTCTCCGTGTGTTATAAACTCCTTGAGAGGCTGCTTCTGTCATGTATTTCTCATCTTACAGAGAAATTCCTATCACCCGCCCAAGCTGGTTTCCGCTCAGGAAGATCTACCTGCGAGCAAGCCCTGGCCCTCTCAACTTACATTGAAAATGGATTCCAGAAGAATTTAAAGACGGGTGCTGTCTTTGTTGATCTCACAGCAGCCTATGACACGGTCTGGCACCGTGGTCTCCTCCTGGTCAAGATCTCAAGATGCCTGCCTCCATGGGTGGCCAACACTATATCGTTTCTTCTCCAAAACAGAAGATTCCGGGTACATCTGGGTGACAAGTCTAGGAGATGGAGACTTGTCTCAAGTGGCCTCCCCCAGGGCTCTGTTCTGGCTCCTACGCTATTTAATGTTTACATCAATGACCTCCCAGAAACTTCTTCAAGGAAGTTCATCTACGCCGATGACATCTGCTGTGCAACTCAGGCATCAAAGTTCAACATCCTCAAGGAAACACTCACGAAAGACATCTCTGATATCTGATTACTGTAAAAAATGGCGACTAATCCCTAGCACTGCAAAAACGGTATCATCTGTTTTCTATCTACACCATGCCTCGGCCTCGCGTGAGCTTAATGTGCAGCTTGACGATACGAGAATCCGGCATGAAGCCCAGCCAGTCTATCTTGGCGTTACTCTCGATCGCACTCTGTCATTTCACGAACATCTCATAAAAACTGCAGCAAAGGTGGGCGCGAGTGCTTCCACACTACGATCATCATCTCTGGCATTATGCTATTCCACTGCAGAATACTGTGCCCCAGTATGGTTCCGTAGCCTCCATGTCCACTTGGTTGATTCCAAATTATATTCCTCCATGAGGATAATTTCTGGAACCATCCGTTCCACCCCGGTTCCATGGCTGCCAGTTCTTAGCAACATCGCCCCGCCAGATATTCGTCGGGATGCGGCATCATCTAAGTTCATTTCCCACGTCTACGCTCGACCCGACCTGCCAATATACGCGGATATCTTCGCCCACCCTGTCCAATGCTTGACGTCTCGTCACCCAATCTGGTCCCCTACACCTACACTGAACTTCTCTGTTCCAGACTCTTGGAAACAGAGTTGGCAGTCAGCTGAGGTAAAGAACAAACACCTCATCACAGACCCCTGCAAGCGTCAACCCGGCTTTGAGGCTTTGACCTAGCACGTTATGATTGGGCCCTCCTCAATCGCTATCGAACAGGGCATGGCCGGTGCGCCGCTATGTTCCATCGCTGGGGAGCCAGAGACGACCCGAACTGCCCCTGCGGCTACAGACGGACTATGACCCACATAGTCAACGACTGCCACCTCTCCAGATTCAAAGGAGGTCTCGAAACTTTACATCAGGCTCAACCTGACGCTGTTGACTGGCTACAGAAGGGCAAACGCTAGAAGAAGAACCACCAGTCACTTTTCTCTCCACCCTCTCTGCGTCACATCCTGTTCCCACCCTACTGGGCTAGTATATTTATAAGGACAAGATTGTAGTAGTTAGTTTTAGCTTAGCTTGGTATAGGTTGCCTTGCGTCCTGCATGAATAAAGAGATACTGCGTACAGCTCAACCATGAGTCCCTGGTCGTCTGTTACTCGCCGGTGAAGCCAGCCCGGTGAAAACAACAAGCCAGAATGAAAAGGATGAATGTGGGGTGATCCCACTCATAGACAGAAGTTGAGAAATAAGAACAGAAGGGGAAACACAAAACAGAACTTACGACTTAGTTTGGTGTATTGCATCAAAGTAAAGAACTCTGGGGGAGAGCTTCACGTCTTGATGTATGATGGTGGAGAAGGACCTAGATAGGGGGTTAGTTTTGCAGAAAACTGATAAATTTTACACATGTATCAATAACTGTATTTACTGTTGACTATAAACTACTAATCCTCCCAATTAGGAAGGAAAACTGAGACCATGTGGCCCAGGAGGTGGCACAGTGAATAAGGCTTTTTGGACTCTCAAGTATGAAGTCCTTAGTTCAATCCCTTGCAGCACATGTACCTGTGGGTCTGGTTCTTTTTCTCTCTCCTATCATTTCTCATGAATAAATAAAATCAAAGAAAGAAAAAGAAAAGAACAGAAAACTGAGACCAACGAGAAGGAAGCTAGTAATAGTTTGTACCAGCACTGTAACAGGGTGATAAAAGTGTTCAGAACCCAGCTGTGTTTTGAAAATATAGTTCTCAAGACCTGCTGATAGAATTAATATGGGATATGTAGAGCAAGAGTTTAGGTGAACTCCATATTTTGACCTGAGCAAATAAGATAATGGAATTGCTGAGACAGGAGATCACTTTTTTTGTTTGCTTGTTTGGCTAGCTGTTGTTTTGTTTTGTGTTGCTGGGACCTCACCTATGTGCAATTTTATCTAGTATATATATCAAGTATATGACAAAGGAACCAGAACGAAACAATAGAGAAGTCTCTTCAACACATGATGCTAGGAAAACTAGACAGTCACATTTAGAAAAGTGAAACTAGACCACCACCTAAACAGCACAGACTAAAATCAACTCAAAATGGATTAAAGACTTGGATATGGGGTCTGGTGAGCAGTGGGTTAAGCGCAGGTAGTGTGAAGTGCAAGGACCCGGCATAAGGATCCAGGTTTGAGCCTCTACTCTCCACCTGCAGGGAGGGCCGCTTCATGAGTGGTGAAGGTCTGCAGGTGTCTATCTTTCTCTCCCCCTCTCTGTCTTCCCCTCATCTCTCCATTTTTCTCTGTTCTACCCAACAAAGATGACATGAACAGCAATAATAACTACAACAAGACAAGGGCAACAAAAGGGAAAAAAAACTTGGATATTAGACCTGAAACTATAAAATTAATAGATAAAAGCATAGGCAAAACCTTATAGGATCTTAATGCTTAATACGTATTTGTACACTCAACCCAATGGCATGGGAAACTAAAGAATGAACATTCAAAGCTTCTACACATCAATAAAAACTTCCAAAAAGAAAAAAAAACTTGTAACAATCTTAGCACTTTTGATAAGGAATTTGGCCATTCTTTCAATATATTTATTTTTCTGGGAGCTTAGAAATGTATTGTTCAGTATGCTAGGAAGTAGTCACACCTTGCTATTTAAATTTGAATTAAAACTAAATTACAGGGTTGGGGAGATAGTAAGATTGTTATGCAAAACCATTTTATGCCTGAGGCTAGTAGGTCCTCCACTCAGTCCCCAGCACCATGATAAGCCAGAGTTGAGCAGTGGTCTGCTCTATTATCTATCATCTATCACCTACCTTTCCCTCTACAACTTTCTCACTGAAATAAAATATTAAAAACTAAAAAAAAAAAAAAAAAAACCCTTCCACAAAGATAATATAGGTAATCAATCTAGCAATTGGGAAAGATACTTGTAAATCACACCCTACAAGGGACTAACACTGGAAAAATATACATAGAAATCATACAGCTCAACAACAAAAAACAAGCATCCCAACAAAGATGGGCAAAAAATCAGTTGACTTGGGTGGGGCACGCAGTAGCGCAGCGGGTTAAGCGCACATGGTATAAAGAGCAAGGACCTGTGTAAGGATCCTGGTTTGAGCCCTCGGTTCTCCAACTGCAGGGGAGTCGCTTCACAAGCGGTGAAGCTGGTCTGCAGGTGTCTTTCTCTCCCCGTCTTCCCCTCCTCTCTCCATTTCTCTCTGTCCAATCCAACAACGGCAGAAATAACAACAATAACATCAACGATAAATAACAAGAGCAACAAAAGGGAAAAAATGGCCTCCAGGAGCAGTGGATTCGTACTGCAGCCATCGAGCCCCAGCAGTGACCCTGGAGGCAAAAAAAAAAAACAACCCAGTTCCAGCCCCCTGCTCCCCACTTGCAGGGCAGTCACTTCACAGGCGGTGAAGCAGGTCTACAGGTGTCTTTCTCTTCCCCTCTTCTCTACATTCCTCTCTATCCTATTCAACAATGACAACAATAATAACTGCAATAATCAAATAACAAGGGCAAAAGGGAATAAATAATTTTTTTAAAAAGCTCCATTATCATTTATCACTAGAGAAATGCAAATTAAAACTAAACTGTGATTGCACTTCATGTCTATGAGAATGGCCTACAACATCAAAACAGGAAATGACAGATGTTGGCAAAGATAAGAAGAAAAAAAGAACTCTGGTACACTATTGGTGAGAATGCAAACTGGTGTAGTTCCTAGGAAAACAGTATGGAGCATATGCTTCAATTAACATGCAAATATCTTATGTATCAGTGACAGCACTCCTAAGTGTAGTTCCAAAGGATAAGAAAACATGACTTTGAAGGGATATATATGCACCCCTATGTTCATATGGTAGTAACTTAAAACACCTACTGACTCTTATTGTTGGGTGTGGTAACTTACATACATGTACAAGTGTAAAACTATACTCCTGTAAAACACTATTAAATTACTACTAATAAGGAAATATTTTTAAAAGAAAAAACAACTCTGGATCAACAAGACCTGGATAGTGCACCTACTTTGCCATAAGCACAAACCAAGTTCAAGCCTGACTCCTACATCACAGAGCAGAAGTTTTGGTGCTACGGTGCTTTCCCTCTCTCCCTCTCACTATCTGAAAAAGTCAACCTGGAGGGGTGACGTGCCAACAATGGCAAAGGAAATGGCCATTGACAAACATAAAAGATACATTGTGCTTGATCCAACTCTACTAAAAAAAAACCTTGACCTCGGTTTTTGCATTAACGCCTGGAGATTAATTAGGTTGAGAGACATGTTCATTCCCTTTAATTTTTACAGAGTACATTTTCACATAATTATATATATTAACTATTAGCTACTGAATGTCATGTACTAAAAACATTTATCTTTTTTAAATTTTTTAAATTATATTTATTTATTGGATAGAGACAGCCAGAAGTTGAGAGGAAGAGGGAGACATAGAAGCAAAGAGACAGAGAAACCTGCAGCACTGCTTCATTACTTGCAAAGCTTTCCCCCTGCAGGTGGGGACTGGGGACTTAAACCCAGGTCCCTGAACTTTGCAACATGTGTACTCAACCAGGTGCACCACCACCCGGCCCCAACATTTATCTTTAATAAAGAAAATGCTTGTCCCTTCAACACACCAATTTTTCTGTTTATAAACCCACTAGTTACACATTTTTTTTACCATCACATTTTCAGTTGCAAAGTCTTAATCAGAAAGTACAATAAATGAGGAAAACTACTTTCAAATACAGCAATAAAATTTTCATTTATACCAATGATTCTAATTTCCCTATCAACCAATAGTAAAACAGAAAAGAATATGAAACAGAAGACTTTTCAAGTAACTTTGGTTTTAATGAACTCATTACATGCTGTCAATAGTACAGATGTTTGTATCCTCCCAAATTTATGTTGGAATTCTAACTACTGAATGCTGCTATTAGAAGGAGCCTTTAAGAAGTTCTTAAGTAATGAGGGTGGGACCCTCACACACAGAATTAATAAATAAAAGAGACTTCAGAAAGAGTGCTGGTCCCTTCCACTAGGTAAGGGATGCAAAAGAAAGTCAGCCCAGAAGACTGCTGGCCTCCAGAACTATAAAAAACAAATTTCTGCTGTTTATAAGCCAATCAGTTTGTAGTGTTTCACTATAGCAACCTGAGCAGACTTTTAGTTACTACTGCATATCAATCCCTGGAAACAATTGTTTTTAGTTCAAGTACAAAATAAGTAAATAAATATCTGTTGATCAACAACAGAAATCTCTGAGAACTGGGGCCAAACGGTGACACACCAGCATGAGCACACTAGTTACAATGCCCAAGGACTTGGGTTTAGCTCCCTGTCCCCACCTGCACGAGGAAGCTTTGTGAGCAGTGAAGCAGTGCTGCACGTGTTATCTCTTTCTCTCTTCCTTCTCCCTTCTCGATTTCTGTCTCTATTTAATAAATAAATAAAAGAAATACCTGGGGCCAGGTGGTGGTAAACCCGCTTAAGCGCACACATTACATTACAAGGACCCAGGTTCAAGTCTCTGGTGCCCACCTGCAGGGGGAAAGCTTAACGAGTGGTGAGGCAGGTGTCTGTCTCTTTCCCTTTCTATGTCTCCCTTCCCTCAATTTCTCTGTCTCTATCCAATAATAAATATATAAAAATATAAATATAAAGAAATATCTTAGAACCTTTTATATTCAAGTTCTTCATTCTGGTGGGAAAAGGTGGGGGTAGATAGCATAATGGTTATGCAACCAGACTCTCATGCCTGAGGCTCCAATAGTTTCAGGTTCAATCCCCTGCACCACCATAAGTCAGAGCTGAGCAGTGCTCTGGGGAAAAAAAAATTTTAAAAAGAGGGAAAGAGACAAACACCTGCATTACTAGCTTCACTGCAGATGGAGACTGGGGACTCAAACTCAGGTCCTTCTGGATGCTAATGAGTGCACTTAACCAGGGAAACGGCTTGCTTTCCCATCACCAATTACTGATGAACAAATAATCTTATCTCTGTTGCCAACCAAGTAAACAAACAACAACAAAAAAAAAAACTTAAAAAAACCAAAGTCACATTTATAAAGGTCTTTAAATGAGCTGCATCTATCAATCTAGGGAGAATATGCTTCTAAAACCCTTGTACACAGTGCCTGCAACAGCCAAGTGTGTGCCAAGATGCTGCCACCCACTACCACTGTATGGTCTACAGAGGCTAATAACCTAATTATTGAACAAATCATTTCTAAGTGGGGTTAACTCCCTGTGATTACATTTTAAAAATCACTTCATTGAGGGAAATAATGACAAAACAGTTGTCATATGTAAACAGTGAAACAAATTGCTTTTTAAAAAGGTTAATAGAAATTAAGAACAAAACATTTCCAAAAGAAAAGGCAAGTCAGAAATCCTCAGATTAAACTGAAAACAAGGCAAAATTTTCAAATGTAACACAACTGTGGAAAATTATTCAAGTTCTTGAAAGAACTTGAATTTCAAGAGAAATGAATCTTCCCTTTTCTACATTTAATGTAGCATCATCTCAACAGGGTTTGCACTATTGAATGCAGCAAGTAACATGTGAATTGAAAAATTATAGCTTGCAATTGACAAACCATATTTAACTATGAACAACACAAGGAGAGTCAGGTTGCCATTACATGAGATTGGCAAGTTCTGGATAAAATGGAGTAAGCATACTTTACCTAGCTAATTTTACTAAATGAAATTGTTAGAACCCAGATAGACTAAACAGAGCAGCTAATTGAAAATTCAACATCAAATTAGTAGGTAGATCAGATTACTGGATGTGATGTGTCATCAATGTATGACAGTGAGTTATCATTTCTTCCACCAATTATCACTTTGCACCAGAGTTTAATGGTGCATAAAGCCTAAAAAGAGAAAATGAGAAATTACAAAATAGAGAATAAAAGAATGCTAAAAGCCCTCCAGCTCTGTGCAAGGAGTGGAAAGGGGGTTCCTCAACGCTCAGTGAAGGATCTCTCTCCCTTTTACTGTATTTTTACTTATTTTTCATGCCCCAGTGTTCAAGCAATATTGATGTGATAGCAGCAGAGGACAAAAAAATAAAAACCGTGGGACAGGGGTAGATAGCATAATGGCTATGCAGAGACTATCATGCCTGAGGCTCCAAAGTCCCAGGTTCAATCTCCCTGCACCACCAAAAACCAGAGCTGAGCAGTGCTCTAGTAAATAATAATAAGTAAATAAAATAAAAACCCTAGGGATAGACAGCAGGATGAGTGAAGAATCTCTGAGCTATTCTTGTTTATTTTCCAATCACTTGGCTCAAGGTACAAATATACAGAGCATGCATGCACCACAGTAAATAAAGACCAAGTTTTCTACAAGAGGAAACAAAATGGGGTCCATAAGTCTAGAAAATACCACAGATACAACAAAATAAAAACAGCTTGAAAAAGTAAACTGCAAAATGTATGAGTTTCTAGCTCACTCCTGAGCTACACCTAACTCTAAGCAGCAAATTACAAACTCTGAAAATTAAAATGTGAGATAAAAATCCATTGGCTACTGGATATTTAACACATAAAGAAGTTCAAGTAATAGTGCAAAGGTGCAGAAAGCATAACTGAGACTAAGACTGTGGCATTATCTAGAGGCCGGGTGATGGTACACTCGGTTCAACACACACATCCAGGTTCACAAGGACCCAGGTTTGAGCAAGGCACCACGCTCTCCATTTGCACTGGGGAAGTTTTGTGAGCAGTGAAGCAAGTCTGCTGGTGTCTCCCTTTCCCTCTCTCCTTACATCCCTCTCAATTTCTCTCTGTCCTATCAAAATAAATCAAAGCAAATTATTTTTAAAAGAATGGTTGGAATTTGTGATCTAAACCCAACTAGATGCCTGAAAGAAACACATCAATGAACCTCATAGCATTTAAAGATACCAAATTTTAAAAAATGTCTAAAACACCCCAAAATTAGCTGGCAGAAGACAACCTGGAAAATCTCAAACACACATGGGAAAAGACCATCAACAGGAGCCAAGGTGACACAGACGTACTATTGGATGAATTATCTCATGGAGATATCAAAGACATGTATTCAAATACTCCAAGAGCAAAAACTCTTGAAACAAACAGAAAGCTAGAAAAGCTCACCAAGACACCGGATACATAAAGAATTACCATATGGGGGGGTCAGGCGGTGGCGCAGTGGGTTAAGCACACATGACGCAAAGCACAAGGACCGGCTCAAGGATCCCGGTTCGAGCCCCCTGAGCCCCCGGCTCCCCACCTGCAGGGGAGTCACTTCACAGGCGGTGAAGCAGGTCTGCAGGTGTCTACCTTTCTCTCCTTCTTTCTGTCTTCCCCTCCTCTCTCCATTTCTCTCTGTCCTATCCAACAACGAACAACATCAATAATGGCAATAATAATAACCACAACGAGGCTACAACAACAAGGGCAACAAAAGGGGGAAAAAATGGCCTCCAGGAGCGGTGGATTCATGGTGCAGGCACCGAGCCCAGCAATAACCCTGGAGGGAAAAAAAAAAAAAAAAAAAAAGAATCACCATATGGAAACTTAGAAATGGAAAATGCAGCAACTGAAATAATAAAAAAAAAAAAATTACACTGGAAAGACTTAATAGCAAAATGGAAAATAGAGAACCTAAAGACTGGTCAAGAGAGCACACCCTTGTGTATTGCGCCAAAGTAGAAGACTCTGGGGTGGAGGTTCAGGTCCTGGAGCATGATGGCAGAGGAAGACCTGAGAAATACGACACATGTACAAACCACTGCACTTTACTGTCAACTGTAAACTATTAACCGCCCCCCATAAAGAAATTTTTAAAAAAGAGAGAACATACCCAATGTGAGCAATTGAGGGAAAAAAAAAAATCAGTGCTTTAGTAACCTGTGGGACAGTAACAAAGACAATATGCATGTCAAATGTCCAGGAAAAAGAAAAATAAGTACACCAAGAAAAGGAAGAAAGTAGTAATAATTGGAAACCTCTCAAATTTAGTGAATAATGCAAACTTTTACATTCAAGTTAACACACCCCATACAGATTAATTCCAGTAAAAACAATCCCTAGACACAGCACAGTCAAGCTGTGTCTAGGGATTGTTTTTAAAAAAATGGGGGGGGTGTCTTGCCAAAACAATGCTTAATCAGGAATGATGTATTAATGCCTTGAATAATATTGCTTTCTGGTGCATGATGTGAAAAAGGAGCTACATTACAGATGAGAGTATTTGCAGATACCTACTATAATAAAAATTGTACCTATGTGTCAGCAACTATACTGCAATCCACTATCTCTCTAATAAAGTAATTAAAAAAACTTGACTTCTCATCAGAAACTATGCAGGCCAGAAAGAAATAGAACAACATGGCAGGTGCTAAGGTGGAAAAAAAAAACTGTAAACCTAGAATTCTCACTGCAATAAAATTATCTATATGAAATGATGATCAAGAAAAGGACAGTCTCAGTTAAATGAAAACCAAGAATTAGTGTCATCGCTAAAAGAATTACTTAAGTGAAGTTCTTCAGTCAAAGCAAATGGGTTACATGGGGGGCTGGAAGACAACACAAGTAGCCAGTATCAGGGCACATAGAGCTAGCTGCTTTCCTCTTGTATTCTTTAAGATGACTGGCAATTAAAAGCAAATCTAGGGGGTCATGTGGTAGTGCAGCGGGTTAAGTTGTGCGTGGCAAAGCGCAAGGACCCGCGTAAG
This sequence comes from Erinaceus europaeus, assembly GCF_950295315.1. Classification (NCBI taxonomy): domain Eukaryota; kingdom Metazoa; phylum Chordata; class Mammalia; order Eulipotyphla; family Erinaceidae; genus Erinaceus; species Erinaceus europaeus. The sequence goes on from NC_080166.1 coordinate 82,864,272, forward strand.
GATCTCGGTTCCAGCCCCCCGGCTCCCCACCTGCAGGAGGATATCTTCACAAGCTGTGAAGCAGGTCTGCAGATGTCTATCTTTCTCTCCCACTCTGTCTTCCCCTCCTCTCTCCATTTCTCTCTGTCCTATCCAACAACAATGACATCAATAACAACAATAACCACAACAATGATAAAAACGATAAAAACAACAAGGCCAACAAATGGGGGGAAAATAGCTTCCAGGAGCAGTGGATTGATTTGTGGTGCAGTGCAGGCATCGAGCCCCAGAAATAACCCTGGAGGCAAAAACAAAAAGCTAATACTTCTTGATATAATTCCCAGTATATGCAGTTGTAAAACCAGACAACGGCATAAAGGGGAAGGGTAAAGAAAAAAAATGTTTAAAATAGATAAACACAAGCAGAGAAAAGTGATGATTTAATTTCTGCTAACTTCTCATCAGAAACAATGTAATCATGATGATAACAAGATGACTTTAGTCCTAAAGAACTACTACCCTGAATTCTGTAATCAATGAAGAAATCATTAGGGATGAAGTGAAAAAATTAAGATACGCAAAAGAAAAAAATTTAGGTCGCAATACATGATTCGAGAAGCTTATAATTTCATTAACAAGAAAAATAGCAAAAGTATGTAAATGTAGCTAGGTACATATAATAGACCATTTTTTCATTTGTAAAAAAATACAATTCCACATCTTTTTTTAAAAAATGTTATTTATCGGACAGAGACAGAAACTGAAAGGGAAGGGAGAAGTAGAGAGGAAGAGACAAAGAGCCACTACAGCACTGGTTCACTACAGGTGAAACTTTCCGGATAGGGGAGACAGCATAATAGTTATGCAAAAAAGACTCTAAAGCCTGAGGCTCCAAAGTCCCAGGTTCAATCCCCCACACCACCATAAACCAGAGCTGAGCAGTGCTCTGGTGTTTCTCTCTCTGTCTCTTTCTCCCTCTCAAAAATAAAATAAATAAAATAATATTTTTTTAAAAAAAGTATCTTTCCCCCTGCAGGTAGAGACTTGGGTCCTTGTGAATTGTAGCCTGTGTGTTCAATAAGGTGTGCGAATACCTGGTCACTTCCATTTATTTATTGATTGATTAATGGTTTACAGTCGACAGTAAAATACAATAGGTTGTACATGCATAACATTTCCACGTAACAATACAACAACCCCCACTAGGTCCTCCTTTGACATCATGTTCCAGGACCTGAACCCCACCCCCCCCACCCCGAGTCTTTTACTTTGGTATAATACACCACCGCCTCCATTTGTTTTTAAATGTATGGTTTAAGGTGGCTTAGGGACTATAGTGCAGTTGTATGATGAGGCCCCAGGTTCAATCCCCAGCACTGTATATTGCAAGGTTCTCTGGTTGCAAGCTTTCTCTACAGATCAATCAATCTTAAAAAGTGTTATCAAGAGAGTCGGGTGGTAGCGCAGCGGGTAAAGTGCACGTAACGCAAAGCACAAGAAGCGGCTTAAGGGTCTTGGTTCAAGCCCCCAGCTCGCCACCTGCAGTGGAGTCGCTTCACAGGTGGTGCAGTAGGTCTGCAGGTATCTGCCTTTCTCTCCCCCTCTGTCTTCCCCATCTCTCTCCATTTCTCTCTGTCCTATGCAACAACATCAATAACAACAATTAACTACAACAATAAAACAAGGGGAATATTTAAAAAAAAATTTTTAAGTGTTAACAAAAAGCAAAAATTGGTGTGATCTTTGTATGTATAAGTAATACACAAGAGAAATACAGCAAAAAGGTCATCCATGTTGAGATATGTATATATTCCCTAAAGCATAACACGGTCATGTGTTGACTCTCAAGCATGAGGTATCTTTGATCCTTGGCACTGCATATGCCATAGTGATTGATGCTCAGGTTCTCTCCCTCATAAATACAAATTTTGTAATGTTTTTTAACAGCCATATTTTAGGAGTTAAAAACATGAAATTTAGTATGTCTTAATCTTAATTTTAATTTAGTATGTTTTATGAAACCAATGTGTTCAAAATATTATCATTTCAACATGTAATCAATAAAATGTGAAATAGTTGAAGCAATTTACATTTTTTCTAGTAGTAAATCTTGAAATCTGGTGTGCATTTTACGCTTATAGCATACTAGCCATATTTCAAGTTGTCAACTAAAGCAACCACTAAAAAAGAACACACACAGCATTTCTCCTTTAGAAACTGCCTGCTCTCCATTGGTTTTAATAAATCTTCTCTTAAAAGCTTTGTCTAATCTCTTAATACATTGGTGGTGTACTCAGTAATTTCACAGTTCAGACAAGTAATGGCTCGTCCTAAGAGATGGCTCACACTGCACCATGGAGCATGCTTTCCCACTACTTCTAAATAAGTTTCTAATTTTAAAAAATATTTATGGGCGGGTAGATAGGATAATAAATAGTTAATACAAAGAAACTTTCATGCCTGTGGCTAAGGAGTTCCTGGTTCCATCCTCCCCACCCCACTTCAGCCCCAATCCCACCATAAGCCAGAGCTGATCAGCTCTCTGGGGGAAAAAATTTACCATAGCACTGGCAATTAATCCTAGGACCTCAGCATGAAAGTCTTTATCCATAACCATCATGCTATCTCCTCAGCTCTAAATTTCTAGATTAAAAAATAGTAGTGATTCAGAGTTATCTTTAAAAGCCCAGTAGACAAATGTAAGGTAGGGACGCTAAAAATATAACCAAAAAAGCGTAGGATGAAAAAGTGATGTATGAAGGCCAGGAGGTGGCACCGGATTAAGATTGCATAGTACCAAGCGAAAGGACCCACTTAAAGATCCTGGTTGGAGCCCTCAGCTCCTCTCCTGCAGGGGGGTGCTTTACAAGCAGTGAAGCAGGTCTGCAGGTGTCTTCCTCTCTTTCCTTCCCCTCAATTTCTGTCCTATCCCCCCCCCAAAAGAAAACGGCCACCAGGAGCAGTGGATTCCTAGTGTAGGCACCGAGCACCAGCGATAACCCTGGATGCAAAAAAAAAAAAATCATATCCCTAACTACAACAGATGTAAATAATCTAAATTTAAAAATTGCTGAATTGGAACTTTTTTAGAAATTGTTTATTTCAAGAGAGAAAGAGATGAGGGGAGAGGGAGACAGACAAGATAGAGAACCACTACAGCATATGCAATCTTGGAGTTAAACCTGGGGTCTCAAATTGCATGCAAATCCTTGCTCTACTGCTGAACCAATGCCCAAATAGTAGAATGGGATTTTGTTTGTTTGTTTGTTTTTTTAATCATATGATGGCTACAATAAACTCACCTCAATAAAAAGATACAGCTAGGGCAGGGGTAGGTAGCATAACGGTTATGCAAAGAGACTCTCATGTCTGAGGCTCTAAAGTCCCAGGTTCAATCCCCTGCACCACCATAAGCCAGAGCTGAGCAGTGCTCTGGTAAAAAAAAAAAAAAAAAAAAAAAATACAGCTAGATTAAAATAAAAGCATATGAAAAGATATGCCATGCAAATGATAACCAAAGTGAACTGGAGTGGCAATATTACTATTTTCAGCTTCCTTCAAAAGGTGTGATGGAACTTGTTTTATCTTTTCAAATTGTTTTTCTTTTACCTAGCTCGACAGCAGTTTTGAAAGTCAAGTTCACTCTGTTTTGAAACTCACCCTCATACTACTCATTGATATCTAAGTAACTGACATGTACTTGCCTGTAAAACCACAGCACTAAAGCTATCCCATTTGAAAGCCTTTCAATAAGACTTTCAGGTGAGCTCAGCTTACAAAGCTTTGGGAAGTTATTAGTTTCACTCCTCATCTGAGCAGTTTAAAGAAACAACTTTGGGAGTCAGGTAGTAGCGCACCGGGTTAAGCGCACGTTGCGACGCACAACATAAGGACCGACATAAAGATCCCGGTTCGAGCCCCGGCTCCCCACCTGCAGGGGAGTCGCTTCACAGGCGGTGTAGCAGATCTGCAGGTGTCTTTCTCTTTCCCTCTTCTCTCGATTTCTCTGTCCTATCCAACAACGACATCAATAATAATAACTACAACAGTAAAACAAAGGCAACAAAAGAGAATGAATAAATAAGTATTTTAAAAAAGAAACAATTTCGAGGACAAGGCAGTGGTGGAGTCGGCTAAGCGCGCACTGATCCCATGTGCAAGGACTCGGCTCCCTACCTTCAGGGGGCACCTCACGAGCAGTGAAGCAGGTCTGCAGGCGTCTCTTCCTCTCCAGACCTCCCTCTCTCCCCTCTCAATTTCCCTCAATCCGACTCAATAAAATAGAAAGAAAAAGAGAGAGAGAAAAAAAAAAAAAAAAAGGCTGCTGGGGCGGTAGATTCCTAGTGCAGGGCACCAAGCCCTAAAAATAACCCTGGTAGGAAAGGACTGATTTAAAAAAAAAAAATTACAGCATTTAATGAGCCTCCCTGTGTGGCTGGTTTCAAGCAACCAGGACACAGGCTCCTCTACCACCTTTTATCTTGTCCTCAGCTCTTCTCCGGAAGCATTTTGGCCTTCACGATGACAGGCTGCTTCAGGATCTTTGCCTTCCCCAGAATGGAGTAGCCCAACTGCACATCAACGATAGGGGCAGATCCTGCTTTGTTTTGGGCAGCATTTGCCAGCGTCTGCTCACAGCCCAGGCTGACAGCTGGGCAGAAGCGGTGGTAATGCCGCATACGAACTTTCCCAAAGTAACCGGGGTGATACCTGTAGAAGCTGACCCTGTGGCGATGTCACCAGCTTCACCGCGGATGCTGCTCACGTGGCCCCAAGTTTCCAGGTCTGGATGGCATCCAGCCAAGGAAAGAGGGAGGCCTTCGCGAAGTCTCGTGAGATTACCGAACCAATAGATTTTCTTGACAGACCGACCACCAAGGCGTATTACAAGCCTATACTAAGTCTATTTACATTCACAGACCCAGAGAACTTTCAAAGCAGTGTTGCCTTAGTTGCTCTCCTAAATATTTACTTCCTGTTTAAATTATAAACTGGAGTGGAGGGGTATATAGGATAATGATAAGGCAAAAAAGACTTTCATGACTGGGGATTTCAAGTGTCCCTTGCTCCATCATAAGCCAAAGTTGTGCAGAGCTCTGGTAAAAATTAAATAAACAATAAACAAACAATAAACAAAGTAACTTCACTGGCTAATTTTTAAAATATGTTAACGAATTACTGTGGTCAGAGTATTGAGCTGGAAATTGAAATACAAAGACATTAAGTAAGATACCATATCTCTGTTGCTCCAAAGCAAAGGACTCTGGGGAATAAAAGGGAAAAGATATGATGGAGGGGCTTTGGAAAGGAAGTAGGGTGGAGGGGAGTATCTTGTAGATATCTATCATGGTGTGATGAGAGGCTATACCTATGTGTCAACAACTGTATTGTAAACCATTACCCCCCCCCAAAAAAATAATAAAGTGAAAGAAGAAAAAAAAACCACCATATTCCTCCCTGGCAGAATAAAGCAATACTGGGTAGAAAGGATACAAATATAAACGAGCTATATATGAATATACTTGGAGGTAAATTAAAGTCACAGGCATTTTTTTTGGCACAGGCATTAAAAAAAAGATTTCTTTATGGGGGGAAGGGAAAAAAGATTCTATTAATTTAGCAATGATAGAGCAAAACCTGAACATCAATCAGCACATGTGATGGCAGGGATCACACGCGAGACCTCGTGTGCCTAAGGCCAGTGCTCCTCCCCTCTGCACGATTCCCGGGCCCCAAGGTAGAGGCAGTCTGCAGGACTGATTCAGTGAGAAGAAATTCACTTAGGACAGTTAAAAGGAAGGGTAAAAGACTAAGTATGGTTGGAATTTGATGGAAGTTGAAGTCCCAAGCAAGACTCAAGTTGTGTTTTAGAAAATGTAGGAAATCATGAAGGAAAAACTGCACGTCTTTTTTTTTTTTTTAATCTGTTTTGAGAATAATTCTGAGGTATTTGAAACAGGATGCTGAAGAACATAGCAGCAGTTAAGTGGGGGAAAGAAATACGGAAAACTGATTAGGGAAAACACAGTCGGGGGGTAGCGCAGCGGGTTAAGTGAAGGTGGCGTGAAGCGCAAGGACCCGCGTAAAGATCTCGGTTCGAGCCCCCCCCCCCCACCTGCAGGGGAGTCGCTTCACAATTTGTGAACCAGGTCTGTAGGTGTTTGTCTTTCTCTCCCCCCTCTGTCTTCCCCTCCTCTCTCCATTTCTCTGTCCTATCTAACACCGACATCAATAACAATTTAAAAAAAGGGCAACAAAAGAGAAAATTAAAAAAAAAATTTAAATAAAAGCCTGATTAGGACCAAGGTCTCTTAGAACAGGGGCCATGCTTATCTTCAGATCTAAGAGACATCAAAGTCACAAACTGGAGCATGGAGTTGTGGGCCAGGTCAGTCTACTTTAAGTCAGACCACAAATACACCTGTGTTCACTTATGTAATCCTCAAAATACAATACATCTAAAATATTCAAATGCCACCACCAAACTCTGGAGCACTGCATTAAAAAAGACATGAAAATAACCAGGGTTATGACTGGGACTTGGTGCCAGCGCTAAGAATCCACCACTCCTGGCGGCCATTTTTTCTTCTATTTTTTTATTTGATAGGACAGAGAGAGAGAAAGACACCTGCAGACCTGCTTCACTTCTCTCCTACTGGTGAGAAGTGAGGGCTTGGACCTGGGGAAAATAATTTATTTGGAGATATAAAACAAAGGTAGAATTACATGCTACATCATTGCACTAAGGTAAAATATTCCTTAAACATCTAAGTAGGTAGTCAACTGATTAAATCACATATAAAAGGTAATAATCATTCATTATAGGGGATAACCAAAATTCAAATCTCTGACTCCAAAAATTAATGCCTGAATTTTTACCTGAAAAAAGTATAAGGACTCCCCCAGGAGCACATCATATCTGAGGATTTGAGGTAAAAGAATAAAAGAGGGCAGGGGTAGATAGCATAATGGTTATGCAAGGAGACTCTCATGCCTGAGGCTCCAGAGTCCAAGGTTCAATCCCCACCACCACTGTAAACCAGAACTGGTTTAAAAAAGAAGAAAAGAATTAAACGGAGACTTTCTTTTGAACACAAGGTCCCATGTTCAATCCCAAGCATCACCATAAACCAGAGTGGAACAGAGCTAGGTGGGTGGGGGTGGTGTGTGTCTCTTTCTTAATTCCTCTGTTCTATCCAATAAAATAGAAAGGAAGAGGGGGAAAGGAAAAAATATCCACTGGGACCAGTTAATTCATAGTACTGGCACCAAGCCCCAGCAATAACCCTGGTAGCAATAAGTAAACAAATAAACATGTACACTCTTTCCAAAAATGTGAAAGTGGGTGGCTTGGCAGTAGCGCAGCAGGTTAAGTGCACATGGTGTGAAGCACAAGGACCCGCAGAAGTATCCCAGTTCCAGCCCCTGGCTCCTCACCTGCAGGGTGGTCGCTTCACAAGTGTAAAAGCAGGTCTTTAGGTGTCTTTCTCTCTCCCTATCTTTCCCTCCTCTCTCAATTTCTCTCTGTCCTACCCGGCAACAGCAACAACAATGGGGAAAAGATGGCCTCCAGGAACAGTGGATTCATAGAGCCCCAGCGATAACCCAGGAGACAAAAAGTGAAACCCACTGGGTTTATGCATAAAGACATTTTTCAGGCCTGCCAATACCAAAAGTTCAATACCCAGCACCACATAAGCTGGAATTCAGCAGTGCTCTGGTAAAAATACAAACATATGTGTGCATACAAGCAGGCATGGGGGGGGAGGAGAAAGCATCATCTGAAGTGGAACTAGGTAGCCCCATGTGTTAGGAAAGGTCTCACCAGATTATTGGGGTTGGAAGGTTGACATCTCCAGGTTGGCTTCTCTGGACATAATTCAAAGCAAAAAGGCAGCAGTAGCATAATGTGACGTGGTTGCACTGGCTGCATTGGTTTAGCTGAGGTATGAAAGGGGATCAAGAGAGGCATCAAGAAACAAAAGCAAAGCCCCAAAGGTTCCAGGACTGGGAGAAATACAAACTTCTGGGGAGTTATTTTGCATGTGAGAGATGATGTTGGTGTTATTTTTACATTTCACATTGTAAAATATCTTAAGTACTAGAAGTTTACAAAATCACAACTTTAAAAAAAGATGACAATGCAAAGATGAGTCTTGAAGACAACAGAATGACAGTGGCTATTTATAACTCTGGGCTTTTTGCCTTGGATTCAATATTATGCATGGAACTATTAATTTGTTCCTGGGAACAGAAAATAAACCTATAATTTTTTTTTTCCTCAGCCCCTACAATTTGGGTTTTAAGTTTATTTCGCTGGGAAATATAAATCAAGGTCCAACTCACATTCTTAAAAAACAAGGGCAGAATTGCTAAAGCAAACTTGCCAAAGGAAAAGTGAAATTATTATTTTAGACCTACCACTCTCCAGTTAGGTTTCATTAACTCACTGATGCGTCCATCTATAAATGCTCAGTATCGAGTTCAGTAAGTAGGACAACCACGCAAGTTATTACTAAGAAATACTACTGATCATAAATTTACAGTATCATGTATTCTCACGGACCTTTTCTAGCTTATCTTTGCAAGAAAACTGCCCCAGCATTGGCTAGTGTCCAAGATGATGGTGGGGAAGCTGAGTGATCCCTCAAGAGCTTCTATCTAAATCTATGGACACCATCACCCAAGATATGTATTTTAATTATCTCTTTTTTCCCATGGCACATACTTTCAGGCAGCAAATTTTGATAGTTTACATCTTCTGTAACTTTCTTCTCTCTTGAAAAACTTAAGAGTTTCTTTACATCATGTATACACAGACTATGAAAGTAATCAAAAGTTAAAATGCTTTCAAGGAACAGGTAAAAAAAAAAAAAAGTCATCATCTGAATGCAAAGCTGAATGGTCGTTACTTTGCAAGCGCCAAAAAACATTATTGCAAAAAAAAAAAAAAAAAAGGAAGGAAGGAAGGAAGGAAGAAAGAAAGAAAGAGAAAAAACAGCTACATTATGTGTCAAGCACACACCTCCCCACACACCACGTGTCCAGAGGAAGGCTCTGATTCAATCTCTCCCCGCTTTCATCTGTTTTCTTTTTTTTTTTTTACTTAAAAGACCAGGTGAGAATAAGGATGTCACACTGCATAATCACAGCATAAAATAATGTACATTTGATAGGATCCATGAAACAAAAGAAATCCAGTCAATATCGAAATTCCGTTTCTTCCTGACCTTTAAAACAAGAAATCTGTCCCACCAACGTTTCTCGGCTTTTAACCAATAGCAGAAAAGCAAGACGCTGAAGTCAAACGTCAAGCTGCCAAGAGAAAGAAAGCAAAGGCCTGGAAGGGACTTGATGGCCGATCCAAACGTGAAGACAAGAGCCAACAAAACACAAAACCGCCAGTAACTAATTCAGCAATGTCTGCCTTCCGTAGTGTCCCACCAAGGCAAGTAGTCCCGTGTCCCCAGCCCCCGTAAAAAAAAAAAAAAATCACTTTTATGACGAGGAAATGCACCAACGAATATGCCTTAAAGAACAAAATTTTAAAAATCCCCACCCTGGGACAGCCCAAGAGCAGCACCTACCCGCCAACGGGGTGCTCTACACACTCCGCGGTGCAACCATCTGTCGTCACCGGCCACGAGCCGCAAGACCGTCCCGGAACCCAGATTGCAAATGGATGAAACACGCCGCACACTCCGGGTCACCGCGGGCGACGAGGCGCGCGACTCGGGAGAGACGCACCGCGACCCGCGCACCTACATGCGTCGCCTACTTGGAACAACTATTTCCCGACATGTGTGTGGGTGGCCCGTCCGCCATCTGCAGCCGTCTGCGAGGCGCGGACCCGAGAGGCCGCGCCGCGCTCCTGGGCCTCTGGGGCGCCCGGGAGGCCCGGGGCAGGAGCTCGGAGGCGGGAGCAGGGTCCGAGGTCCGGGGGAGCGAGTTCGCCACCGCCCTCGCCGCCGCCGGGAGGTCACCGCAACGCAGCAAAGTTTGGTTTCACGAGCGACAAAAACCAAGTCCCCCGACGGGAGCGGCTGCGGGGTGCGCCGCCCCGTCACCCGGGCCCGTCCGCGCCGCCGGCGCCTTCCCCGGGCAGCCGAGGCCCGGCACCGCGGGGCGGCGGAGGGCAGGCCCCGCGGAGGGCGCGGGACGGGCGGCGGCGGGACGCGGCCTGAAGCCGCGGAGCCCGCCTCAAGCGGCTGCGCCAACTTTGAGCCCGCGCGGGACGCCGCCCCAGCCGCGCCACCCCCCAAACTTTGCCCGCGGGCCCCGCGCCCGCGCACTTCGAGCGGGCGGCCCGTGTTTACCTCGGGCCGAGGTCGAGGCGCTGGCTCCGCCGGCGGCCCCGCTGCAGGTCGCTGGGTCCCCGTCACGCCGCCTGCAAGTTCCCCAACATGGACTCCTCCGTCCGCGCCGAGGGGGGAGCCCCGGGGCCGCTGGGGCGCCGGCTCTGCCCGCCCAGTTGCGAGGCGGGGGCGGGGGCGGGGGCGGCGGCGGCGGCGGCGACGCGAGCAGAGAGCGGAGGCGGCTGCTCTCCTCCGCGCGGCTTGCGCCTCCGCTGCTCCCCTCCTCCCCCCTCCTCGTCGGGCCTCCTCCCGCCCCTCGGCGCGCGTCCCCTCCCGCTTCCTCTCCCCGGCGCCGCGCTCCGCTCAGCCGCGCCGCCACATGTCGGCGCGCTCGGGTGACGCGGCGGCAGAACCCGCCGCACTCTCGACCCTGCGTGCCCCGTGGCAGCGCGCACAGAGGCCGCAGGGGGGCGCTGGCCAACCATCGTTCTGCGCCGGAGCAGCGTGGTGGGCGGAGTCACGTTCCGGAGCCTGCGAGCCTCAGGGAGGAAGGCGGCGACCGGCGCGGGCTTCTGGGAAATTTCCTCGCGCCCCGCCTTCCTCCCACGGGCAGGCGAGCCTTGGGCAGGCGAGCCTTGCGCATGCGTGCAGCGGGGCGTCCGTCCTATGTGCGGAGGGCAAAGCTCAAAGGACAATGGAGGCGGCTCCAGAAGTGTGGGCTGCTTGGCGGGTGCGCGCTGTTCTTTACGGTCCCCAGTATTGCCAAGTGCGTTCGCTTGCTTGGCCTTCCAGCCTGGAATGGCTGCACACTCTGCGGGGAGATCCTAATGCCCCTATCTTGTGAACCCTGCTCTTTCCTTCCCACGAGAGAGAAGAGGTTGCCCACAAGCAGGTGTCTATTCCTTAATTACCCTTTAAATAAAAGGTGAACTAGATCCTGCTCTTGAGCTGCAGGACTCATTGCTCTGCTTAGAGGCGAGTGGTCATTCTGTGATGGGTCCTCCCAGGACAGGAGGTGTGTGGCTTGCACAGAAAGGCCTGTGCACATTGCTTTTCAAGGTCACTGACCCTTTAGCCTCCTAACCTAGTTTTTGGCTGATGGTTGCGAGGTCGTGTGGTCCCGCGTCCCACCCACCACCACCCCCAGCACACACACAAACACACACACAGCTTCCTTAGGGTGAAACTTTTGTTTGATTTTGGGGGTTTTTGTGGGTTTTTTTTTTTTTATTTGTTTCTTTGGTTGGTTGCTTCGTTTTGGTTTTTGTCATTCCCAAGGCTTCACTGCTCCCACTTTTTTCAGATTGAGGGTGACAAACAGAGCGAGATAAAACTCACAGCATGCAACAGAAAAGCTTCCCCTAGGGCAGTGATGGCCTAGTTCCAGCCAGCGAGGACAAAGCAGGCACCTTCCCAGGTGAGCTGAGACTTAAAACACACACACACACACACACACACACACACACACACACATATATATTCATTCATTAATGAGAGAAACAAAGCACCACTCGACCTGGGATTCATTAAACATGGGCTTTCATGCATGTCAGTCCAGTGTTCTACTGCTGCATCCTTCCCCACATGCAATGAAACTTGATTACACACACATACACACATGACTGCCGGTTGCTCCCTTCCTTTCTGCTTTTTCCCCTTTATATGTTTTCAGTGCTCTCCTGCCTGGCGTGACTCTTGTCACCTGCTCAGGGACTGGCCACTTTTTTTTTTCATTTTTAAATTTTATTTTTTAATTAATTTATTTATAAAATGGAAATATTAACAAGACCATAGAATAAGAGGGGTACAACTCCACACAGTCCCCACCACCAGAGTTCCGTATCCCATCCCCTCCCTTGATAGCTTTCCTATTCTTTATATCTCTGGAAGTATGGAGCCAAGGTTATTATGGGATACAGAAGGTGGAAGGTCTGGCTTCTGTAGTTGCTTCCCCGCTGAACATGGGCATTGACAGGCCAATCCATACTCCCAGCCTCTCTCTCTCTTTCCCTAGTGGGGTGGGGCTCTGGGGAAGTAGAGTTCCAGGACATATTGGTGGGGTCCTCTGTCCAGGCATCATGGTATCATCTAGAACCTGGTGGCTGAAAAAGAGTTACGATATAAAGAGGGGGTTGGTTAGTAGCGCAGCATGTTAAGTGCACATGGCTCAAAGCACAAGGACTAGCTTAAGGATCCCGGTTTGAGCCTCCGGCTCCCCACCTGATGGGAGTCGCTTCATAAGCGGTGAAGCAGGTCTGCAGATATCTGTCTTTCTCTCCCCCTCTCTATCTCCCCTCCTCTCTCAATTTCTCTCTGTCCTATCCAACAACAATGATATCAATAATAACAATAACCACAACAACGATAAAACAACAAGGGCAACAAAAGGGAAAAAATAGCCTCTAGGAGCAGTGGATTTGTGGTGCAGGCACCGATCCCCAGCAATAACCCTGGAGGCAATATATATCAGAACAAATTGGTGACTAATCATGAACCTAAACACAAGAATATTGTAGATGAATATTTGGGTCTCCGTTTTGGGGCGAAGCTCATAGGTCTACTTTAGGTGTATTCCAAGAGGCCCATGACTTTACAAGTTTTTGCCTGAGCCTGACAGTTAACATGCAGGTGGACCCAAGGTATTGTCTGGGGAGATGGTGTCATAGTTGGAAAAGGACTAAAAAGCTGAATCAGGGAAGAGAGTAGCTCCCAAATATGGGGAAACTGTATAAATATTGTAGACTGTAAACACAATCGATTTGATCTGATCTGGAGCCCATATTCAGCACCGGAGCCTATGTAACCTCTGCATCTCTGTAAGTCTGAGCTTGAATTCTGTGGTCACAGCTAAGAACATTCTAGGCTGCACTAAATTTAGGACCCATCTTACTCGGGTAGTAGGTAGAGTATGTTGCCCAACCTTCCTTCAGAGAATGGAACATTCCCTACCATTGTTGATCCACATTGAGGGCAAGATCCCATAGGGGCCCACAAAGGGGTTCATTATGCTGTTCCTGATGGAAATGACCAGTGACCGTGGAGAGAGGGATCTGTTAGAGGTCTAGGCCCATCATGTCTGTGTGGGAATCCCAAGACTCCCTGACTAGGGTTTCAGGTGATGGGGTTGGCCACCCTTTTTAATCCCTGCACTGTCTGGGCTGGCCCCTGCTTCCTACACTGCCCTCACGTCTCTGACACCTAGTCTCATAGTATCACCTTCTACTGTCTGACTCTGATTGCTCTAGGATGAAGTCGCAGTACTTTCTTACTACCCACAGCTCCTGACTGGTGCTCAACATTCCCTAAGGACTTCGTAAATACTTCCTGAAGGGATATATTAGTGGCGGTGTTATCTCTAGTTGGAGGGGTAGGGGGTGTCAACAGGTAAAGCTTAAACTTTACCATAGCCAGGCCGAGTTCCATCCCTGGCAGCATACGGGAGCAGCACAGACAGTACCTTGGTGTGGTGAAATGCTTTGGTTTCTCAAAGTAAATAATAAATAAAGTAATGGAGGGGCTGGGTGGTGGTACACCCATTCAGACACACATATCAGTATGTGCAGAGATGAGGGTTGAAGCCCCATTTGCTGGGGGATGCTTTATGAGTGGTGAAGCAGGTCTGCAGGTGTTTATATGTGTATTTGTTAATATTTATTTATTCCCTTTTGTTGCCCTTGTTTTTTTATTGTTGTAGTTATTATTATTGTTGTTATTGATGTCATTGTTGTTGGATAGGACAGAGAGAAATGGAGAGATGAGGGGAAGACAGAGAGGAGGAGAGAAAGATAGACACCTGCAGACCTGCTTCACCATCTGTGAAGGGACTCCCCTGCAGATGGGGAGCCGGGGACTTGAACCAGGATTACATGCGCTTAACCAGGTGCGCCACTACCTGGCCCCAGAACAAGCTTCTTATAAGAAGTCTTTCCCTGTCTCCAGAGCAAACTGCATTACAAAGAATGCTGTAAAGGATGAATATGTAGACTGTCACTGAGACTTGTAGTTTAAGAATTAAAGGGTGCGACTAGCTCAACAAGTGCTGTTGATACGCAGCAGAATAAAGATGCAGTTTATGTTATATACCACTGCACCCGGGATATCTGCCCTGTCAGCGTGTAAATCCAGACTGAGACTGCTGAGGCCAACAATCTCCTGTGTGTATTTTAAATCAGTCGCTCTTTTATATCTTCTTGGGAGAAATGTTCCTTCACCAGATTTAACTAAAGATCAAGTAAGTGGGTGTGGTGTGAAGCTATACTCTGTAATCTTACAATCTTGTAAGCCACTATTAATCACAAATAAAAAATGGGGAGAAAAGAACAGGAATAACATTCATCAAATAGAAAGTATAATTTTAAAATTGACAATATACTGTTTTAGCAGAATGAAACAGTATGAGTCTTTTGATATATTTATACACTGCCGGATAACTCATTTTTCACTTATCTTACAGTGGCCTCATAGATCTTATTGAGCATGTTTAAGTGAAAAATGCTCTAGGAGTTGTGAGAATAACTCACTGGTAAAAGCATAGGATTCACATGTATGATGTCCTGCATTTAAGCCCTGCCAGAGGACTGGAGAGGGAGAGGCTTTTAATGCAAGTGAGTCAGTGATTTCTGTTTTCACGTGCAAATAGAAATGAGGGTGGTGATGATTTGTATGAGGCCATCTCTTCTTTCCCCAGGGGGAAGACCACATATATTTCAGTACAGGCATCATTCTCCTAGCTATCTTGGTCAAATGAGAATTTATTACTGCCTTGTTTCAATATTTTTAATTTACAATATAATGAAACAGGTGCAGAGTTTTCAAATAAATGAAAGATGAACCATAAAATGCAGGAGTAAAGACTGATAGACAAACCATCAGTGTCAACATTTTAGATCTGATTATAGCCATAAAAAAAAACAAAAAAACATAAGAGGGTTGGGCGGTAGTGCAGCGGGTTAAGCACAGGTGGCGCAAAGTGCAAGGATCCTGGTTTGAGCCCCCGGCTCCCCACCTGCAGGGGGGTCGCTTCACAGGCGGTGAAGCAGGTCTACAGGTGTCTATCTTTCTCTCCCTCCTCTCTGTCTTCCCTCCTCTCTCGATTTCTCTCTGTTCTATCCGGCAACAACAATAGCAATGACAACAATAATAATAACAACAACAACAACAAGGGTAACAACAACAAGGGCAACAAAATGGGAAAAATGGCCTCCAGGAGCAGGGGATTCGTAGTGCAGGCACCAAGCCCCAGCTGTAACCCTGGAGGCGAAAATAAAATAAAATAAAAAATAACACACATGATACACATCTTAAAGCAAAGTTAAACCCACACAATTGGTGTGTTACACTTGCCCTGAAACTTAAAAAAGATTGATTCTATTGCAAAACAGCAGAAGCCCATAATGGCATCTTTTTAAATGATGGCTAACCAACACAGTGATTTTGATAGAACTTTGCTAGGCAGAACTGCTATTATGGGGTTGTCAGAAGAGTCGTGACGTATTTTTCTGTTTTTTTTTTTTTTCTTCCTCCAGGGTTATTGCTGGGCTCGGTGCCTGCACCATGAATCCACCGCTCCTGGAGGCCATTTTCCCCCCTTTTTGTTGCCCTAGTTGTTGCAGCCTCCTTGCGGTTATTATTGCCATTGTTGACGTTGCTTTGTTGTTGGATAGGACAGAGAGAAATGGAGAGAGGAGGGGAAGACAGAGAGAGAGAGGGGAGAGAAAGATAGACACCTGCAGACGTGCTTCACCGCCCGTGAAGCGACTCCCCTGCAGGTGGGGAGCCGGGGGCTCGAACCGGGATCCTTACACCGGTCCCTGCGCTTTATGCCACGTGCGCTTAACCCACTGCGCCGCCGCCCGACTCCCAATTTTTCTGTTTTTCTATGCAAAAAATCTCATGAGGGGCCAGGTGGTGGCACACCTGGTTAAGTGCACACACTACAGTGCGCAAGGATCTGGCTTCAAGCCCCTGGTCCCCACCTGCAGGGGGATAGCTTCACGAGTAGTGAAGCAGGGCTGCAGGCTTCTCTCTGTCTCTCTCCCTCTCTATCTCCCCTCCCCTCTCAATTTTTCTGTCTCTATCCAATAATAAATATATTTTAAATATTATACAAAGAATTTAAAGAAACCCAAACATCTCCTGACTTTTCTGACAATGCAATATTATGAATCAAATTCAATATGCAATACAGGTTACAAGGACTTCTAAAGACAATGAATTAAGAGAAAATCATGGTTCTTAATTTAGACTCTGTCTCTTAAGGCTTTTGCAGTTTTAAACAAACAGCATACTTTTTCTGGCCCTCAATTTCCATAGTTATTACAGTGAATGTTTTTTTATCTTAATGACTACTGTGGCACTTTTTGGTTCTTTCTTTTTTTAAAATATATTTTGTTAAGGACCTGTGCAAGGAGCTGGGTTTGAGCCCTTGGCTCCCCACCTGCAGTGGGGACACTTCACAAGCAGCTAAGCTGTTTTTTTTTTTTTTAATAAAAAGGAAACATTGACAAAGCCATAGGATAACAAGGGTACAACTCCACACAATTCCCACCATTAGAACTCTGTATCCCATCCCCTCCCCTGATAGCTTTTCTATTCTTTATCCCTCTGGGAGCATTGGACCCATGGTCATTGGGTGCAGAAGGTTGAAGGTCTGGCTTCTGTAACTGCTTCCCCGCTGAACATGGGCGTTGACTGGTCGATCCATACTGCCAGCCTGCCTCTCTCTTTCCCTAGTGGGGCAGGGCTCTGGGGAAGTGGTGCTCCAGGACACATTGGTGGGGTTGTCTGTCCAGGGAAGTCTGTTTGGCATCATGGTAGCATCTGGAACCTGGTAGCTGAAAAGACAGTTACCATATAAAGCCAAACAAGTTGTTGTCTAATCATGAACCGAAAGGCTGAAGTAGTGCAGATGAAGAGTTGGGAGGGTCTCCATTTTGTAGTTAGCTAGTAGGCCTATTTTAGTTATATTCCAAAGGGCCCATGACTATACTAGTTGTTTTTTTTTTCCTGAGCCTGAAATGTGATATGCAGGTGGATCCAAGTTATTGTCTGGGGAAATGATGTCATGGCTGGAAAAAGGACCAGAAAGCTGGATCAGGGAAGAGAGCAGCTCCCAAATATGAAAAGGGTGTATAAATATTGGTGACTGTAAACTCCATCAATTTGATCTGGTCTGGGGCCCATATTCAGCTTAGGAGCCTATGTTATGTGACCTCTGCAACCCTGTAGATCTGAGCTCACATTCTCTGGTCAGGAGTAGGAGCGTTCCAAGCTGCCTCAATTTCAGGACTCACCTTCCTCAGGTTGAACATAGAGTATGTTGTCTAGCCTCCCTTTGGAGGATGGAACATTCTCTACCGTTGTTGATCCATTTTGAGGGCAAGTTCCTATGGGGGCCCACAAAGGGGTCTATTGTGTTGTTCATGATAGAGATGACTGGTAACATTAGGGAGAGGAATTTATTCGAGGTCTAGGCCCATCATGTCTTTTTGGGAATCTCAGGACTTCCTGACTAGGGCTGACTTCCACTCCAGCTGATGGAGTGGCCTAATAGTGACTAAAGAGTCGTCATTAAAGTATGCCCTTATTCAGCTTTTGCAGTCCTTGCTTTGATAAGGTTAGCTTTGGAGTGAGTGAGGGAAGTGTAATAGGAAGTAGGTGAGGAGGGGCTAAGCAGGTCTATAGGTGTCTATCTTTCTCTCACCCTCTCTATCTTCCCCTTCTCTCTCAATTTCTCTCTGTCCTGTCCAATAAAATGGAAAAAATGGCCACCAGGAGCAGTGGATTCATAGTGGTGCACTGAGCACCAGTGATAACCCTGGAGGAAAGAGAAAAGGAAAGGAAGGAAGAAAGGGAAGGAGGGAGGGAGGGAGGAAGGAAGGGAGGGAGGGGAAAGAGAAAGGAAGAAAAAAAGAAAGAAAGAAGGAAAGAGAAGAGAGAAAGGAAAAAAGAAAGAGTAAGGGACAATAGGAGGCAAGGTGGTGGCTTAATCTGTTCTCATCTTTTTTTTTATTATCACTTTTTTCTTTATTGAGAATTAATGGTTTCTAGTTAACAGTAGTGTAACATTTCTCAGTTTTCCACACAACAATCTAACCCCCTCTAGGTCCTCCTGCCATCATGTTCCAGGACCTGAAAACCTCCCACCCCCCCACCCCATGGTCTTTTACTTTGGTGCCATACCTTTTTTAGTCTTGACAAATAATGATATATGTGGGGTTTTGTTGTTGTTGTTGGTTTTGCCTCCAGGGTTATCACTGGGGTTCTCAGTGCCTGCACTATGAATCCATTGCTCTTGGAGGCTATTTTTCCCATTTTGTTGCCCTTATTGTTGCCCTTGTTGTTAATTGTTGTTATTGCTGTTGTTGTTGCCAGATAGGACAGAGATAAATCGAAATCAAGAGACGAGGGGAAGACAGAGAGGGGGAGAAAAAGATAGACACCTGCAGACCTGCTTCACTGCTTGTGAAGTGACCTCCCTACAGGTGGGGAGGCAGGGGTTCAAACTGGGCTCATTACCCAGGTCCTTGCTTACATTTTAAAGGCCACCTCCTCATTTTACTTTCTATTTACCCTATAAAGGTCATGAGCTTTCATTTTAATAATTCAATCAACACAGGAACATAAAAGGCTTCTTCTATTGGGGGGATTAATGTTTTACATTTGACAGTGAAAACAGTAGTTTGTACATGCATAATATTTCTCAGTTTTCCACATAATAATACAACCCCTGCCAGGTACTCTGTTATCCTTTTCAAGGACCTGTAATCTCCCCTCCAACCACCCCAAAGTCTTTTACTTTGGTGCAGTATGCCAATTCCAGTTCAGGTTCTACTTGTGTTTTCTCTTCTGATCTTGTTTTTTCAACTTCTGCCTGAGAGTGAGATCATTCCATATTTATCCTTCTGTTTCTGACTTAGTTCACTTAACATGATTTCTTCAAGCTCCATCCAAGATGTGCTGAAAATGGTGAAATCACTATTTTAAAAAATATTTATTGGTTTATTTATTTCATTTTTTTGCCCTTGTTTCCATTGTTGTTGTAGTTATTATTGTTGTTGATGTCATTGTTGTTGGATAGGACAGAGAGAAATGGAGAGAGGAGGGGAAGACAGAGAGGGGGAGAGAAAGATAGACACCTGCAGACCTGCTTCACTGCCTGTGAAGCGACTCCCCTGCAGGTGGGGAGCCAGGGGCTCAAACTGGGATCTTTGAGCCAGTCCTTGCGCTTTGCGCCACGTGCGCTTAACCCACTGCGCTACCGCCTGACTCCCCGAAATCACTATTTTTAATAGCTGAGTAGTATTCCATTGTGTATATATACCACAACTTGCTCAGCCACTCATCTGTTGTTAGACACTTGGGTTGCTTCCAGGTTTTGGCTATTACAAATTGTGCTGCTAAGAACTTAGGTATACACAAATCTTTTTGGATGGGTGTGTTGGGTTCCTTAGGATATATCCACAGGAAAGGAATTGCAGAGTCACAGGGTTGGTCCATTTCTAGCCTCTGACAGTTCTCCAGACTGCTCTCCACAGAGGTTGGACCAACTGACATTCCCACCAGCAGTGCAGGAGGGTTCCTTTGACCCTACAGCCTGCCTCTCCAGCATTTGTTGCTGCTACCTTTTTTGATGTATGACGTTCTCACAGGAGTGAAGTGGTATCTCATTGTTGTCTTGATTTGCATTTCTCTGACAATCAAAGACTTGGAGCATTTTTTCATGTGTTTCTCAGCCTTTTGGATCTCTTCTGTGGTGAATATTCTGTCCATGTCCTCTCTCCATTTTTGGATGGGGTTATTTGTTTTCTTGTTGTTAAGTTTGGCAAGCTCTTTATATATTCTGGTTATTAAACTCTTGTCTGTAAATATACAAAGTTTTGACTGGAAGAGACATCCACCCCTGAATACTGTATTCAGTTAAGTTATCAATCACACTTGAAGGAGAAAGGAAAGGCTTTTCAGATAAGAAACTGTTAAAGGCATTCACCCAGGTTGTGGGTGAAAGTGTTTTGCAGACACCTGTCCTGGGAACGTGGGAAACTAACCATTTGTCAGCAGCTGTAAATTATCAACCCTCCAATATGATTTGATGGAAAAAATTGTACTTTACTTCTAGATGGTAGAAACTTTACAATTAGATAAATGCATAAGTAGAACTACTTCAGCATGATTTGCTTTTCTTTCTTCCTTCCTTTTATTTTTATTTATTTATTTACTTATTTATTTAAAAAAGGAGACAATAACAAAACCATAGGATAGGAGGGGTACAACTCCACACAATTCCCACCACCAGATCCCCGTGTCCCATCCCCTCCCTTGATAGCTTTCCTGTTCTTTAACCCTCTGGGAGTATGGACCCAAGGTCATTGTGGGTTGCAGAAGGTGGAAGGTCTGGCTTCTGTAACTGCTTCCTTGCTGAATATGGGCGTTGACTGGTCGATCCATACTCCCAGTCTGCCTCTCTCTTTCCCTAGTAGGGTGGGTCCCTGGGGAAGTGGAGCTCCAGGACACATTGGTGGGGTCATCTGTCCAAGGAAATCTGGTTGGCATCATACTGGCATCTGGATCCTGGTGGTTGAAAAGAGAGTTAACATACAAAGTCAAACAAATTGTTGAACAATTATGGACCTAAAGGCTGGAATAGTGCAGATGAAGTGTTGGGGGGTACTCACTGCAGACTATTGTATACTTCTACTTTCAGGTATATATTTTGCCCTAGTTTATGGATATATGTGAACATATGCTCTATCTCAGGGGACCTGGTCTATATCTAGGTTTTGGGACCTTGTTAGGAAGTGAACCACTTGGAATGGAATTAGAGAATACTATGAAAGGAAAGGTCTCACCGAGTAATGAAGCTGAAGGGTTGATATTACACACCTGAAGTCTCTGGACACAGTCTGAAGTGAAGCATGCCGAGGTGGCACTCATTGTGTTGATTAGGTTGTGATCGGCGGATGCAATATTATTTTATATGAATTGAGACAAGCATGCAGGAAAGTGCACCCCACCCTAAGGTTCCAGGACTGGGGGAAATATAGGCTCTATAGTGGAAATATGAAGTTCCTGCTGTCTTAGGGTTTAAGAAGACAATGGATAGTTATTGTTATCATCACATTATGTGGTAATTGGGTTAAGTTTGAAAAGTCCCTTTGTTAGGATTTGCTGTACAATACCCAACATCTTGTATATAGCTATGCCACCGGCTGCTTCTGTTCTCTATGGTCTAGGCTTTTGAGAGAGTCAACATATCAAAGACTCAGCCTATGTATTAAAAACACTCAGCCTGTGCTTTAAAAACACAATTAGTCCTTGTGAATTATTTATAGATTATATATGGCTAATTGCTTTAATGGATGTTAAAATGTTTAAGATTTATGGTGGTTCAGGTTATTATGTAATGAAGCTATGTGGCCACTAGATAGCAGTGTGACACAGACACAACATGAAACCAGACCTAAGGTCAGATGAGACTTAAAATGAAAAACCCAAATTGAATTCTCTAGAAGTGGGCATTTTTGGATATGTCCATGTTGGAATTTAACCACAGTGAAAATGACCAAAACAAAAATGTAATATCTATTTAAGTAGGAATAGTTGTTCATTGTTTATACCAATGGCTGATATTTTTTATTTTTTTATAATTTTTATTTATAAAATGGAAACTCTGACAAGACCATAGGATAAGAGGGGTACAATTTCCACCACCAGAGCTACGTATCCCCTCTGCTCCCCTGATAGCTTACCTATTCTTTCCTGTGGGAGTATGGACCCAACCCATACTTCTGCACCTTATGGGGTACAGAAGGTGGAAGATCTGGCTTCTGTAATTGCTTCCCCCTCTGAACATGGGTATTGGCAGGTCAATCCATACTCCCAGCCTCTCTATCTCTTTCCCCAAAGGCTGGGTTTTTTTTGTTTTGTTTTGTTAAAAAGTTTCGTGTTTGATATGCGTATAGTATTGGTTTGTGGAAAAACAAAACCATACTCACCTGTTGGTAACATGTGTAAGCCTGATAGAGCTTAGGGAGAACCACCCCCATCTTTGGATGGAGGTCTGAGAAGATAACCTCTTGGTAAGTCTCTCTCAACCGAGGTGAGCATAAGGGGGGAAACTCAGACTTGGTTCTTTCCTTCTTGACTCTCAGGCCCACAGATACCCCAGTACTTCCCTCCATTAACCACAGGCCACATGGCCGCAGATTCACTCATTCAAAGTCACCTTCTGATCACAGAAGAACACATCTTATCACACACTTCATCACCCACCTCAGACCCCAGACAAGAGAAATTCCAAACTATATGGCCTTTTGATATTCATCTTCTTTCTGTCTCACCCTACGGGTTTAACCCCTATGCTTCTCTCAAATACCTTTGGATAATTAAGTTGCTTGTGTCATGGAAAATAACTGTTTTGTATCTCATCAATTCCTGTCATACCAGCCCCCTACCTTGGGGGCATGCTGACTGTTAAGAAACCTGTAATTTCTGTCATATTTCAACAATAATTACTTCCACTGCTTTTCTATTTAACTCATGTCAATTTTGCTAATAAATGGACTCTAGGATTCTGGGACTCAAGGACTCAGATTCTAGATTGACGCTAAGAGTCCCCTGGTGTCTTTTACTTTGTGTCACCCCTGTCGTGAGCAAGAAAGAACCAGCCCGTTACCTTTCCCCTGGAGGCCACCCTGCCGGAGAAGAGAGACACCCCGAAATCTGGCGCCCATAGCGTGGGGCAGAATTTCCTGACCCCAAGCGCCCGGTTGAAAAAAATGCTGGCCCAACCGTAGAGGATCGGGACCGTGACTCCAGGAAATCAAGAAGCAGTACCAAAGTACATCGGAAGGTAACCCCGAGGCTCTCGTTTGAGTCCCTGTGATCTTTCTCTCCTTCTCCCTATCCTTCAAGCTCCAGGGAAGCTCATGGAGTGGACACAGAGAAACAACCTCAGCAGATCAGAACCCTGGCCAGGCTCTGAGAAACTGAGTGTCCTTCCCATGTTTAATCTTAAACGAATCTGACCTAATTTTTTCCTCTCCCACTTTTGTGGCATTTTGTTCTATACCCTCTCCTAATTTCTGAGTCAATCAGACATTAAAGTGGACCTAGGCATGGTCTTAAAACTGCTATTTACTGCTTAAAAAGAAAACACAAAAGATAAAGCTTTTTTGTGACAGCCAGAGCCCTCAGAAAACGATTAAACCAGTTCTGAGTGAGATATTATCTGGCTAGCAAGTTATTCTTTAAAGAAAGAAATCAATCAAACAAGACGGTCTCTTTAACTTAAAGGTTATTAGAGAACCAGCACACACTTTTGATAGCAATTTAATGATTTGTTTCTTTAAAAATCTAAAATGTACCTTAGCCCAGAAAAGAAACTTCCAAAGTTTTTTCTCGGCGGGGTGGTAAACTAAGCCCGCCTGTTCCATCCATGCAGCCAATCACATCACAGAGCTCCTGCTCCACAGATTGGCAAAGACTGTAGTCAATCATTCCTCTAGCCACACCCGCCCCTCCTGGGGTCGGGGTTGGGGGGGGAGTGGCTGTGAGCTAAGGAAAAAAAATTTTTTCCACCAAGAATGTCTGTTTTAAATTTGTGTGCTAACTTTGTTTTCACTAATGTGTGTTAACCCTCTGAAATAACTAGATTTTGTTTTAAGTGTTTTTTTTAAATAATTTATTTCTTTATTGGGGAATTAATGCTTTACATTCAACAGTAAATACAATAGTTTGAACATGCATAACATTCCCCAGATCCCCATTTAACAATACAACCCCCACTATGTCATTCATCATTTTTTATGGACCTGTATTCTCCCCACCCACCCACCCCAGAGTCTTTTACTTTGGTGTAATACTCCAATTCCATTTCAGGTTCGACTTGTGTTTTCTTTTCTGGTCTTGTTTTTCAACTTCAGCCTGAGAGTGAGATCATCCCATATTCATCCTTCAGTTTCTGACTTATTTCACTCAACATGATTTTTTCAAGGTCCATCCAAGATCGGCTAAAAACGGTGAAGTCACCATTTTTTACAGCTGAGTAGTATTCCATTGTGTATATAGACCACAACTTGCTCAGCCACTCATCTGTTGTTGGACACCTGGGTTGCTTCCAGGTTTTGGCTATTACAAATTGTGCTGTCTAGAACATATGTGTACACAGATCTTTTTGGATGGATGTGTTGGGTTCCTTAGGATATATCCCCAGGAGGGGGATTGCAGGGTCATGGGGTAGGTCCATTTCTAGCCTTCTGAGAGTTCTCCAGACTGTTCTCCACAGAGGCTGGACCAATTGACATTCCCACCAGCAGTGCAGGAGGGTTCCTTTGACCCCACACCCTCTCCAGCATTTGCTGCTGTTACCTTTTCTGATGTATGACATTCTCACAGGAGTGAAGTGATATCTCATTGTTGTCTTGATTTGCATTTCTCTGACAATCAGAGACTTGGAGCATTTTTTCATGTGTTTCTCGGCCTTTTGGATCTCTTCTGTGGTGACTATTCTGTCCAAGTCCTCCCCCCATTTTTGGATGGGGTTATTTTTTGTCTTGTTGTTGAGTCTGGCAAGCTCTTTATATATATTGGTTATTAAACTCTTATCTGATGTATGGCATGTAAAGATCTTCTCCCATTCTGTGAGGGGTGTCTTGGTTTGGGTAGTGGTTTCTTTTGCTGTGAAGAAGCTTTTTAATTTGATGTAGTCCCATAGGTTTATACTTGCCTTAGTCTTCCTTGTAATTGGATTGGTTTCATTGAAAATGTCTTTAAAATTTATGCGGAAAAAAGTTCTGCCAATATTTTCCTCTAAGTATCTGATAGTTTGTGGTCTAACATCCAAGTCCTTGATCCACTTGGAATTTACTTTTGTATTTGGTGAAATACAGTGATTCAGTTTCATTCTTCTGCATGTTTCAACCCATTGTTTCCAACACCATTTGTTGAAGAGACTCTGCTTTCCCCATGTAATAGTCTGGGCCCCTTTGTCAAAGATTAGATGTCCATAGGTGTGGGGCCTCATTTCTGGGCTCTCAATTCTATTCCACTGGTCAGTGTGTCGGTTCATGTTCCAGTTCTGGATTTCAATTTCTTCTAACAGTGTTTGTATAGAGGAATGCCACTGACTTTTGAATGTTAATTTTATAGCCTGACACCTTACTATATTGCCTGATGATTTCCAAAAGCTTCTTGCTGGATTCCTTAGGTTTTTCCATGTATACTATCATGTCATCTGCAAATAAGGAGAGTTTGACTTCTTCTCTTCCAATCTGTATGCCTTTAATTCCTTGCTCCTGCCTGATTGCTATGGCAAGAACTTCCAACACTATGTTGAATAGTAATGGTGATAGTGGGCAGCCCTGTCTAGTACCTGATCTGAGGGGAAATGCTTCCAGTTTTTCACCATTGAGTATGATGTTGGCTGTAGGTTTGCTATCTATAGACTCCACTATCTTCAGGAATTTTCCATCTAGTCCCATTTTTTGGTAGTGTTTTGATCATAAAGGGATGTTGTATTTTGTCAAAGGCTTTCTCTGCATCTATTGATATGACCATGTGGTTTTTGGTCTTGCTTTTGTTGATGTGGTGGATCATCACATTGATTGATTTACGTATATTAAACCAACCTTGCATGCCTGGGATAAACCCCACTTGGTCATGATGAACAATCTTTTTGATGTACTGCTGTATCCGGTTGGCTAGAATTTTGTTCAATATTTTCGCATCTATGTTCATCAGAGATATTGGTCTGTAGTTTTCTTTTTTGGTTGTGTCCCTGTCTGCTTTTGGTATCAGGGTGATGTTGGCTTCATAGAAGCTGGCAGGGAGTATTCCAGTGTCTTCAATCTTCTGGAAGACTTGTAAAAGTAGAGGTATTAGTTCTTCTTTGAAAGTTTTGTAGAATTCATTTGTAAAACCATCTGGTCCAGGACTTTTATTTTTGGGAAGATTTTTGATAACTGTTTCAATTTCATTAGCTGTGATGGGCCTGTTCATGTTATCCACTTTCTCTTTACTTAGTTTTGGAAGTTGGTAGGTATCTAGGAAATCATTCATTTCTTCCAGGTTCTCTAGCTTGGTGGCATATAGTTGTTCATAGAAGCCTCGCATGATATGTTGAATTTCTGCAGTGTCTGTTGTGATATCTCCTCTTTCATTTACTATCCGATTTATTTGGGTCTTCTCCCTTTTTTGTTTTGAGTCTGGCTAAAGGTTTGTCGATTTTGTTTACTCTTTTGAAGAACCAACATTTACTTTCGTTGATCTTTTGTATGGTTTTCCTATTCTCAATGTTATTTATTTCTGCCCTAACTTTAGTGATTTCTGTCCTTCTGGTTGCTTTAGGATTCCTTTGTTGTTCTTCTTCTAGGTCTTTAAGATGTGCCATCAGGCTGTTTATTTGTGCCTTTGCTTGTTTCCTAATGTGTGCTTGTATAGCTATGAACTTCCCTCTTAGGACTGCTTTAGCTGTTTCCCAAATATTTTGATAGCTTGTGTCTTCATTTTCATTGAACTCTCGAAACATTTTGATTTCTTCCTGGATTTCCTCTTTGACCCAGAAGTTGTTAAGAAGTGTACTGTTGAGCTTCCACATTTTGGGACTGTTACTAATCTTTTGTTGATTGTTAAGTGTTAGTTTAATTCCACTGTGGTCTGAGAAGATGCTTGGGATGATTTCAGTGCTCTTGAATTGGCTGATGCTGTCTTTGTGGCCTAATAAATGGTCTATCCTTGAGAATGATCCATGTGGATTTGAGTAAAATGTGTATTCCAGTTTCTTGGGATGAATGACTCTGAAAATGTCCAATAGTTCTAGTTTATCTATCTCTTCATTTAGCTCCCTTATGTCTTTACTGATTTTCTGCCTGGATGATCTGTACATGGTGTCCTTTAATGGTAAGAACTTGCCAACAGGGACTCTGTGGATTTTCCAAGAGCAGTAATGTCATCCACCATAATAAAAGGAAAACAAACATTCCAGCATTGAAAAAAGAAAAAAAAAATGTGTCTCTATGACTATGTGTCTCTATAAATTGGGTGGCTTGTCAATGAGATATAATAAATGGACAATTCGAATTTCTGTAAATATTAAGAAGGTTTAGTATAGTTACTTCATTGATACTTTAGTCAACTGAATACTGGGGGGTGCATTCCCCTTCTTTTTTTTATTAATTGAGCATAAGGGTTATAGTTTTTCTTGTTTGAGCTGTAGCCCACATAAATTTAGAAAAAGTACCAATTGAGAAAAAAAAATTGTTTACCAAACATGGGCAGGTGAGTTACATCAATCTGCCAGAGAGCACTGGCTTTTATCAATGGGGATTAGTCTTCAAATTCTGAATAGCAGGATCTTAATTAAACAAAGCAGGAGCCAGTAAAGTGCTCTCACTACGGCAGGTCAAGCATTAAAATTTAAGACGCTTGTAAAAAAATGAAAAAAAATTTTAGGATATGAGTGACTTTAGGAGTCATCACACACCCATAAATAAAAAATAAAAATGTTTAGTTTTAAATCTTACCATATGAGCATAGTGTTGGAAGTTCTTGCCATAGCAATCAGACAGGAACAAGGAATTAAAGGGATACAGATTGGAAGAGAAGAAGTCAAACTCTCCTTATTTGCAGATGACATGATAGTATACATGGAAAAACCTAAGGAATCCAGCAAGAAGCTTTTGGAAATCATCAGGCAGTACAGTAAGGTGTCAGGCTATAAAATTAACATTCAAAAGTCAGTGGCATTCCTCTATGCAAACACTAAGTTAGAAGAAATTGAAATCCAGAAATCAGTTCCTTTTTCTATAGCAACAAAAACAATAAAATATCTAGGAGTAAGCCTAACCAAAGAAGTGAAAGACTTGTATACTGAAAATTATGAGTCACTACTCAAAGAAATTGAAAAAGACACAAAGAAGTGGAAAGATATTCCATGTTCATGGGTTGGAAGAATTAACATCATCAAAATGAATATATTACCCAGAGCCATCTACAAATTTAATGCTATCCCCATCAAGATCCCAAGCACATTTTTTAGGAGAATAGAAAAAAATGCTACAAATGTTTATATGGAACCAGAAAAGACCTAGAATTGCCAAAACCATCTTGCGAAAAAAGAACAGAACCGGAGGCATCACACTCCCAGATCTCAAACTGTATTATAGGGCCATTGTCATCAAAACTGCTTGGTACTGGAACATGAACAGACACACTGACCAGTGGAATAGAATTGAGAGCCCAGAAATGAGGCCCCACACCTATGGACATCTAATCTTTGACAAAGGGGCCCAGACTATTACATGGGGAAAGCAGAGTCTCTTCAACAAATGGTGTTGGAAACAATGGGTTGAAACATGCAGAAGAATGAAACTGAATCACTGTATTTCACCAAATACAAAAGTAAATTCCAAGTGGATCAAGGACTTGGATGTTAGACCACAAACTATCAGATACTTAGAGGAAAATATTGGCAGAACTTTTTTCCGCATAAATTTTAAAGACATTTTCAATGAAACCAATCCAATTACAAGGAAGACTTACAAGGATGAATATGGGATGATCTCACTCTCACGCCGAAGTTGAAAAACAAGATTAGAAAAGAAAACACAAGTCGAACCTGAAATGGAATTGGCGTATTGCACCAAAGTAAAAGACTCTGGGGTGGGTGGGTGAGTGGGTAGAATACAGGTCCATGAAAGATGATGAATGACATAGTGAGGGTTGTATTGTTAAATGGGAATCTGGGGAATGTTATGCATATACAAACTATTGTATTTACTGTTGAATGTAAAACATTAATTCCCCAATAAAGAAATAAATTATTTTAAAAAATAATAATAAAATAAAAATAAATAAATAAATAAATAAAGGACACCATGCCAGTATATACTCCAGCTAACCTCACCAGCCTACCCAATTCTCTTTCTGCTGACCTAATTTTCGTGTCAGTTCTTCTCTACCTGGTCCTTGCCTCCTAGTTTTTCTTATTCCACAGCTGACCCTCTATGAAGAAGAAGAATTTCATCAGCTGGCGCTGACCCACCAGAGGACCAGACAGCAGTGCTGTTTCTTCCCCTGGACATCACATCAACTGACTGCATCCCTTAAACTTGCTGGTGGACTTTGGGACAATCTCTCTATGCTACTGGACACATTGAAAATCAACTTCGACAGTCCATTTGACTTCACCTCGGACAGCTTGGAGCCTCTCCAGAGACAGATGAACTCCCTTGCCAAGGTGGTACTCCAGAACTGCCATGGTTTGGACTTGATTTATGCTAAATAGTGTGATCTTTGTCTAGAAAAATGTTGTTTCTTTTGTAAATGAAATTAGATTTGTAAAACCGAAATGTTAATATCTTGCACAAACTTAGCTGTGATATTAAGAATTCCTTTTCCTCTTTTGGTACTAACTCCTGGTTCTCTTCTCCTTTAACTGCTTGGCTTCTACCTCTCCTAGGCCCTTTGCTAGCTATGGTAGCTCTATCGCTGATTATTCCTTGCCTCATTTAATTCCTCAAAAAACGCATACATGACATTATTAGTGTTACAGTACAGAGAGTCTCAGTTCACCCTTACACTCGTATTCCTTTAGAGGAAAGAAATGCTCTAACTGACATTGATCCATAAACACTGTTCATTAATTAAAGAAATTAGGAGGAGATGTTGGGAACATGTGTAAGCCTGATAGAGCTTAGGGAGAACCACCCCCATCTTTGGATGGAGGTCTGAGAAGATAACCTCTTGGTAAGTCTCTCTCAACCGAGGTGAGCATAAGGGGGGAAACTCAGACTTGGTTCTTTCCTTCTTGACTCTCAGGCCCACAGATACCCCAGTACTTCCCTCCATTAACCACAGGCCACATGGCCGCAGATTCACTCATTCAAAGTCACCTTCTGATCACAGAAGAACACATCTTATCACACACTTCATCACCCACCTCAGACCCCAGACAAGAGAAATTCCAAACTATATGGCCTTTTGATATTCATCTTCTTTCTGTCTCACCCTACGGGTTTAACCCTATGCTTCTCTCAAATACCTTTGGATAATTAAGTTGCTTGTGTCATGGAAAATAACTGTTTTGTATCTCATCAATTCCTGTCATACCAGCCCCCTACCTTGGGGGCATGCTGACTGTTAAGAAACCTGTAATTTCTGTCATATTTCAACAATAATTACCTCCATTGCTTTTCTATTTAACTCATGTCAATTTTGCTAATAAATGGACTCTGGGATCCTGGGACTCAAGGACTCAGATTCTAGATTGACGCTAAGAGTTCCCTGGTGTCTTTTACTTTGTGTCACCCCTGTCGTGAGCGAGAAAGAACCAGCCTGTTACCTTTCCCCTGGAGGCCACCCTGCCGGAGAAGAGAGACACCCGAAACTCACCACTGTCAAAAATGTCAGAACCAAAGCATAGAAACAGAGTGTGTCCTGGCCACAACCTTCAGATGCAGTCCTCTCTGTACTTAGGTCCATGCGATGAGCAGGCAGAGAGAAAGGGAAACTCTTATTCAACGCCCTGTTGGGCCTTTGGAGCCCAAGCACAAGGTGTCTTTCAGCCCACCAGGGTGTGACCTTGTTAGTACTTGGGTGAACAGGTGTGATATAATGGAATGACAGAAAAGTTTCCTGCCTCTGTACAAGGACCATCAGATGACGCAGTGCCAAAACCCAGAATGATGTTTGAATACACAGAGACAGCAAAATAAGCAACCAA
Source organism: Erinaceus europaeus (assembly GCF_950295315.1). Taxonomy (NCBI): domain Eukaryota; kingdom Metazoa; phylum Chordata; class Mammalia; order Eulipotyphla; family Erinaceidae; genus Erinaceus; species Erinaceus europaeus. The sequence continues at coordinate 82,895,268 of NC_080166.1, forward strand.
AAAGTTTAAGGTTGATTATAATAAGCAAGATAGAATAGCTTAGTAGTCAGCAAGCCTGCTGCCTGTTCTCTGCTTATAAAGTCTTCAGTTGTGCTGTTGGGGTAACGGGGGAGGAATGTACCACCCTGGTGTCATGGGTAGATTTTTGTCCTACTCAATTGCCAGGTGTGAAGCTGTGTATTTGTTGTCATTTAGAATGGCTAGTAGTTGACGGTTAACTTTTGCTGTGTAAATGCCTTAAGGCTGAGGGTTTTCACTGAACTGTTGCTATCTTGTCATCCTGGCAAAAAGCCTTATCTATAATTTTATGACACAACAGTCATGATATCTTTTTTTTATGTTGTTCCATGTAAAAATGTGTCATGACTTTTCTGACAACCCAATATATAACAATTATATTAGAAGATGACTTCTGGGGGGTCGGGCGGTGGCGCAGTGGGTTAAGCAAAGCGCAGGGACCGGCGTAAGGATCCCGGTTCGAGCCCCCGGCTCCCCACCTGCAGGGGAGTTGCTTCACAGGTGGTGAAGCAGGTCTGCAGGTGTCTATCTTTCTCTCCCCCTCTCTCTCTGTCTTCTCCTCTTCTCTCCATTTCTCTCTGTCCTATCCAACAACAAAGCAACGTCAACAATGGCAATAATAACCGCAAGGAGGCTGCAACAACTAGGGCAACAAAAAGGGGGAAAAAAATGGCCTCCAGGAGCGGTGGATTCATGGTGCAGGCACCGAGCCCAGCAATAACCCTGGAGGAACAACAAAAAAAAAAAAGATGACTTCTGTTGTGACACAGTATACCAGTAGGCGACAGGAAGTTGGGCACGGCACATGTCTGACATCGAGCCTGGAGACAGATACTATGATCTATGCAATCGCACAAGGGTTTGTGGGTACAAGAGACTATAGAAACAAGAACCTGCAGCAGCTCACTCTCTTGGCATCATCTCCTTCACTGCATTCACTGACTGGAGTACCTCCTGATCTCTGGGCTTTTGGTTTTGTGGGTAGCTAGGCAGCAGAACTTTGGTCTCCAACATCTCTCTTAGGCCTTTTCACTTGCTCACTTTGATATTGCTTTTATGAATAAATCCCTCATTTGTTTAACACTGAAGCGAGCCCAGAGTTTTTCTACTGACTTCAATGATATATAAAGTCAAATAATGCATATATATGCATGTTCACACAAAGAACTCTTATTAGTACTTTAGAAGGAAACAATAACTTTTTTATCACAAAGGGGTTTTAGTTTCATACATATTTTTCTTTTCCGCAGAAAGAGTAGCAATGGTGTTAGTTCATTGATTTTGTCTAGACAATTGTTGATTACAAAATTAAGAGACTTTAGACTTCAGTAATGATATAGCAAATGGTTTTTGCAGTTTACATCATGTTAATATTGCTTTACTGTGATATAAAACTCATAAAGCCATTGCTTGATATCAATATTATTAGTATTTATTTACTCATGCTTTTTTTTTTCTCTTTAAAAATCCCCCAAATCAAACTGATATATGAGCACTTGATTTTTTGTCTATGGACATTTGGTGCAATTATTTATTTTATTTACAGCAGTTTAAACTAGTGACCCCCCCGATCCGTGTCTCAGGTACCAGTCTCCAAAATAGGACTGAGTGAAGGTACTGGATATCCTCTCCTGGCTACAGAAGCCTCTGGTGGCATCACTGTGATACCCGTTTCAGTCTGGCAAGAAAGTTCTGGTAAAGATCAGTCTCCATCATTTCTTAGGTCCATGGTTGACACAGAGGAATAAAGGCACAAGAATAGCTCTCCACAGGTTCTGGAAGGTTGGACCTCCTTCAACACCCCGCATGTCTCAAAACACAAAAATGTTTTCAGACACTGGAAAACTTTGGGAGTTGGTTTTCCATGTTCAGAGGGGTAGACTAAGGTCAGAGAACACTGTCTGAGGAAAAGGGCCAGTTTCTCCTGAGTGGTGCTGTAATGCTTAATCCAGTCTAGAAACTCACCCACTCACTTCTTCACTCCTCGGCTCATTTGGCTCACCTTCTGGAGTGTCTCAATGTGTGTCACTGAGAAGGAGGCCAATGCTGAAAACTCTTCTCTCTTAGACTGAATTTTTAAATGAAAATCTCTTGGTCCCTCTGCAACATATATATATATATATATATATATATATATATATATATTAGGATTTCAAACATTCGAAAACTATCCCCACTCTGTTTACTTATAGTATGTTTAACTCTTCCAAGAAAATCAAATTGTAAAATGTTTTAAAATTTTTTAAATGGAGACTGAAATTCAAACAACTTAGTCAGTGCAATAAAATATTTTTTTTCCAGGTAGTACCATTTTAAGGTCAAACTCTTCAATAGTGACAAACATGATCCACTGTGCATTGTGTAGAGTTGATTTATCTAATATAAAAATCAAAACTTCATTCAGAAAAAGGGTAAGTTTGATTCTTTGGAGGAAGATGTGGGAAACACTGAACATTTGAGTAACATCAGAGTAGAATTACTTGCTACAGTTGCTGGAAGGCTTATATGTCAGCTAGAAATATATGACATTTTTGGAAATGTCTTGAAAAATTTATAAAGTGTCCTGTGATTTGGTGATCAGAGGATGCTGTCATCTAAGTACTGTGGTAGAATCCTGCCATTACTACTGATCTGACAAATTCTTTTTTTTTTTTTTTCCTCCTTTGTGGAGCCGGGGTCTCATACATTTGTGATTTCATTGTTTTGGGCTGCTTTTCCTTTTCCCTTTCCTTTCTTTCTTTTTTCTTTCTTCCTGTTTGTCTTTTTTTTTTTTTTTTTGTAACAAGTCTTTTTTATTGGGCGATTAATGGCTTATAGTAAATATGACTTTTGATACACGTGTACAATTTCTCAATTTCCTGCAATACAGTCTTACCTCCAGCCTAGGACCCCTTCCACCATCATGCATAAGGACCTGAAAGCTTCCCCCCACTTTCCCCAGAGTCCTTGACTTTGGAACTATATTGCCAGCACCACTTTTTTGTCTTACATAATGTTTAAGTCATGTACATATATCTGTCTTGCACTAGACACCAATGCTTTAAAATTGTTTTCAAGTTATTTGAATCCGTTCATTAAAAATTTCTACTATCAACTATTAGAATAGCTGTTGTTTCTGCATAGTTAGACTTAACAGTTATGCACTGCAGGATGAATATTTACTAAAGAATGAAAGGGTAAGATATATCAGCATATTTCACCCTGATTTGGTATTGTTCTGTGAATATCAGAACAAGAGAAGTGAATACAAATTTATCTAGGTGTTAACTGCTTTTGAACAATAAAAAATCATTTTCTTCCTCTTACTAAGTGAAATTAAAGATGTGCTTATATATAGTTCTGTCACCTTTAGTTTGTGCTTATATATAGTTCTGTCACATACAGTTTTGCTCACCTTTTAGCTCAACTCAAAGAAAAATCTCATAAACAAGGTCAGATTAGGGAATGATTTATTTTCTCTGAAAAAAAAAACAATGCTATAGTTTTATGTGTTTTAAATTTTTATGTTTTAAAAATTATTATTATTACTATTATATATTTTTGCAGCAGCAGGTAATGAGCTGAGAGACTAAAGAATACATGTACTACTGCCAAGAAATCTTTCTTTCTTTCTCGCTTCCTTCCTTCATTTCATTTTTTTGTCACCAGATTTTTTGCTGGGGCTTGGTGCCTGCAAGCTTAAAGCACCATTTCCAAGTGGCTATTGTTTTTTTTTAAATAAATAATTTACTATTATTATTTTACCAGAGCACTGCTTGGCTCTAACTTATGCTAGTCCTGGGAATTGAACTTAGAGCCTCAGGCATGGACACTTTTTTTTTTTTTTGCATAACATTATGCTATCACTCCTTCCCTGGCTATTATTTTTTGATAGAGGCTGAGAGACGGAGAGATAGAGAGGGAGGGGAGATAGAAACAGAGAGAAAGAGAGACACCTGTAGCACTGTTCCACTTTGATGAAGCCTTCCCCACTCTGCTGGTGGAGACTGGGGGCCTGAACTTAGGTCCTAGCACATGATAACAAGCATGCATCACTACCTGGCCCCATTATTTATTTTTCTTAGAGAAGCTGGGAAGTATAGGCAGACAGACAGGAGAGAGAGAGAGAGAGAGAGAGAGAGAGAGAGAGAGAGAGAAGAAGGAGAAGAAGAAGAAGAAGGAGGAGGAGGAGGAGGAGGAGGAGGAGGAGGAGGAGATAACTCAGCATTCCTGGAGCTCCCCTAGCATTTTCCATGATGTTCTACTTGGTGCTGGTGTTCAAACTCAATTTGGTAAGGAGTCCACTCTACTGGGTAAGCAATTGCCCAGCCTCTGATTCTCTGTCTCTAAATGAAGTGTATTCTGGTAAAAATGAATCCTGGTAATAAATTGGTAAGTTGGAAAACAGTTATTTCCTAATGTGAATATATCTGTGTTTAACCTCTGCTTTCTTTTCAATAAAGATTTTCCATATATATTTATATTTTTCCTTCAGGCATTCTATCCTTATGCCGGTCCTTGCGCTTTGTGCCACTGCGCTTAACCCTCTGCGCTACCGCCCGACAGGCATTCTGTCATTAAGAATAAAGTAAGGTGGATCCTTTTTTGGCCAGTTTTGGTTGAAATTTGAGTGGTTCTCTTTTTTAAATTCTAATACATTGAGGTTTGGTGTACATTCTTATTTTTATAAGGTAAATACAGAAATAGACAATATTGTCTCTCTTTTCTTCTCCTTCTTCCTCTCTTCTTTTCCTCTTGTCCCTTTTTCCCCCACACAGAGAACTGCTTAGCTTAAGATTATAGGGATGCTGGGGATTGAACCTGGAAGCTGAAAGTCTCAGGCATTCTGCTATTTCCCCAGCTCCATAAATAGACTTTATTTCATTAATTACTCATTTAATTGGCAAATTATTTTGCCACAAGGGTTATCACTGAGGCTCCTTGCCTGCATGATGAAGCCACTGCTCCTGGCAGACATTTTTTCCTTCCTTTTATTTTGCTAGGACAGAAAAAAATTGAAAGAGGAAGGGGAGGAGAGAGAGAGAGAAAGGGAGAAAGAGAGAGAGAGAAAGAGAGGGAGAGAGAGAGAGAGAAAAGGAGAGAGAAAGGGAGAGACAGAAAGAGAGAGAGAGGGAGGGGAGAGGGAGAGGGAGAGGGAGAGGCTGGTTTACAGTACCACTTAACTGCTCGTGAAGCTTCCTCAGTTTAGATAGAGACTGGGAACTTGACTTGGGTCCTTGGGTATGGTAACACATGCACACCAGGTGTGCCCCTGCATAATCCCTGGCAAACACAGATACAAGAATGTCTCACACCGGAATTGGATCAATCACTGAGGATTCCTAGAGACAGATGGATCTCTTCCCCAACACTTCCAGATTTCCTTCCCTCCAGTTGTCTTGATTCACTGTTATGTTCTTTTATGTTTGAATCTTCCCAGTAAATTTTTGGGTTTAAACTGTCAGTGGGAGTCTGGTGGTAGTGCACCAGTTAAGTGCACATCTCATCATGCATGAGGACTGGGGTTCAAGCCCCCGGTCTCCATCTGCAGGGAGAAAGCTTCACAACTGCTGAAGCAGTGTTGCATCATCTTTTGCATCATCCCCATCCCCACCATCTCCATCATCACAATCTCCATCTTCTGCATCATTGGTATTCTCACCATCTCCATCATCTCCATCCCCGTCTTCTGCATCATCCCCATCCCCACCATCTCCATCATCTCCATCGCCCCCTTCTGCATCATCCCAATCTCTGCCATCTACACAATCTCCATCTACCTGTTCTGCATCTTCCCCTACCCTGACATCCCGATCATCTCCATCCCTGTCTTCTGCATCACCCCCATTCCCGCCATTTCCATCATCTCCATGGCCCCCTTCTGCGTCATCCCCATGACCGCCATCTCCATCATCTCCATCACCGCCTTCTTCATCATCCCAATCCCTGACGTCTCCATCTTCTCCACCGCCCCCTTTAGCATTATCCCCATCACTAAAGCTCTGTGCTGCAAACCTCCACTGCCACTCCCCGGCCTCCTACCCTCATCTCAGTGATAATCACCATAATTCTCACAAAGTCTTAGAGACACTTTGGCTACTTATTTCTGAAAGAATTTTTTGTAATTTCATGTTTCAATTCTCTGTATTTGTGAAATCATCTGGTAGTTGTCTTTCACCTTATTTATTTCAGTAAATAGAGTCATCTGCTGTTCCATCTATTTTGTCTAAAGGACACATAGGACATTTTAATTAATTAATTAATTCATTCATTCACTTATTTTTAAAATTTATTTATTGAGGGATTAATGGTTTACAGTTGATAGTAAAAAACAGTAGTTTGTACATGTATAACCTCTCCCAGTATTCCTTTTTTCTTTTTTGTTTTAATTTCTTTATTGGGCAATTAATATTTTACATTCAACAGTAAATACAATAGACTGTACATGCATAACATTTCCCAGTTTTCCACATAACAATACAAACCCCATCAGGTCCTCTGTCATACTTTTTTTTTAATTTCTTTACTGGGAAATTAATGTTTTACATTCGACAGTAAATATAGTAGTTGGTAAATGCATAACATTTCTCAGCTTTCCATATAACAATACAATCTCCACTAGGTCTTTGGTCATCTTTCTAGGACATGTATTCTCCCCCTACACACACCAACCCCAGTCTATTTTTTAAATTTTTTTATTTATAAAAAGGAAACATTGATAAACCACAGGATAAGAGGGGTACAACTCCACACAATTCCCACCGCCAGAACTCTGTATTCCATCACCCCCTCCCCAGATAGCTTTCCTATTTTTTATCCTTCTGGGTGTATGGACCCAAGGTCATTTGTGGGATGCAGAAGGCTGGCTTCTGTAATTGCTTCCCCACTGAACATGGGTGTTGACTGGTCAATCCATACTCCCAGCCAGTTTCTCTATTTCCCTAGTGGGGAAGGGCTCTGGGTAGGTGGGGCTCCAGGACACATTGGCGGGGTTGTCTGTCCAGGGAAGTCTGATCGAATCCTGCTAGTATCTGGAACCTGGTGGTTGAAAAGAGAGTTAACATACAAAGCCAAACAAACTGTTGACCAATCATGGACCTAAAGGCTGGAATAGTGCAGATGAAGAGTTGGGAGGCCCTCCTTTTGTGGATAGCTAGTAGCCATACTTTAGTTATATTCCAAAGGGCCTGTGGCTATACTAGTTTCTTTTTCCCCCCCCTGAGCCTGAAATCTTTTTTATTTACTTATTTTTTAAATCTTTTTTTCTAATTCTTTTTCCCTCCCCTTCTGAATCATCCTCATCCCTGCCAACACCATCATCTCCATCTCCCCCTTCTCCATCATCCCCATCCCTGACATCTCCATTGCCCCCTTCTGCATCATCCCCATTCCCGCCAACTCCATCATCACCATCTCCCCCTTCTCCATTATCCCCATCCCTGATATCTCCAAAATCTCCATCTCCCCCTTCTGCATCATCCCCATCCCAGCCATCTCCATCATCTTCATAGCCCCATTCTGCATCATCCCCATCCCTGCCATTCCATCATTTCTATCTACCCCTTCTGCATCATCCCCTACCACGCAATCTCAATCATTTCCACCTCCCCCTTCTGCATCACCACCATGATCGCCATCTCCATCATCTCCATCGCCCTTTTCTGCCTCATCCCCATCCCTGCCAACTCCATCATCTCCATAGCCCCCTTCTGCATAATCCCCATCCCTGCCATTCCATCATCTCCATCTACCCCTTTTGCATTACCCCCTACCCCGAAATCTCAGTCATCTCCATCTCCCCCTTCTGCATCACCACCATCCTTGCCATCTCCATCGCCCCCTTCAGCATCATCCCTATCCCCACCATCTCCGTCATCTCTATCTACCCCTTCCGCATCATCTCCAGCACCACCATCTTCATCATCCCCATCCCTGTCTTCTGCATCACCCCATTCCCGCCTTCTCCATCATCTCCATCGCCCCTTCTGCATCATCCACATCTCTGCCATCTCCATCATCAATATCCCTGTCTTCTGCATTATCCCATCCCGCCATCTCCATCATCTCCATCTCCCCCTTCTGCCATCCCCAACCCCTCCATCTTCATCATCTCCATGTCCCCCTTCTGCATCATCCCCGTCCCCACCATCTCCATCATCTCCATATCCCCCTTCAGCATCATCCCCATCCCCGCTATCTCCATCATCTCCATCGCCCCCTTCTGCATCTTCGCCATCCCCACCATCTCCATCATCTCCATATCCCCCTTCAGCATCATCCCCATCCCCGCTATCTCCATCATCTCCATCGCCTCTTCTGCATCTTCCCCATCCCCACCATCTCCATCATCTCCATATCCCCCTTCTGCATCTTCCCCATCCCCACCATCTCCATCATCTCCATATCCCCCTTCAGCATCATCCCCATCCCTGCTATCTCCATCATCTCCATCTTCCCCTTCTGCATCATCCCCATCCCCACCGTCACCATCATCTTTATCTCCCCCTTCTCATCATCCCCATCCCCACCATCTCCATCATCTTCATCTCCCCCTTCTGCAGCACCCCATCCCTGCCATCTCCATCATCTCAAGGACACCTTCTGCATCATCCGCATCCCCTCCTTATCCATAATCTCCATCACCCCCTTTGCATCATCCCTACCCCCACCATCTCTGTCATCTCCATCGTCCCCTTCTGCCTCATCCCCAACCTCGCCATCTCCATCATCTCCATCTTCCCCATCCCTGCCATCTCCATTATTTCCATCTCCCCCTTCTGCATCATCCCCAACCCCACCATCTCTGTCATCTCTGTTTACTCCTTCTCTATCATCCCCATCCCCTCCATCTCCATCATTTCCATCACCCCCAACTTTATCATCCCCATCCCTCCCATCTCCATAATCACGATCTTCGCCTTCTGCATCATCTGTATCCCTGCCATCTCGAACATCTAAATCTACCCCTTCTACAACATCCCCACCCCACCATCTCGATCATCTCCATCCATGTCTTTTGCATCACCCCATCCCCGCCATCTCCATAATCTCCATCACCCAATTCTGCATCATCCCCAACCCTGCCATCTCTATCATCTGCATTTCTCCATTCTGTATTATCCCCATCCCCGCCATCTCCATCGTCTCTATCGCCCACTTATGCATCAATCCCATCCCTACCATCTCCATCAGCTTCATCGCCCCCTTCTACATCATCTCATCCAGGCCATCTCCACAATCTCTATTCCTGTCTTCTGCATCACCCCCATGCCCACCATATCCATCATTCCCATCGCCCCCTTCTGTATCATCCCCATCCCTGCCATCTCCATCATCTCCATTTCCCCATCTCCATCATCTCCCTCTACCCCCTCTGCATCATTTCCATCCCTGCCATCTCCATCATCTCTGTCCACCCCTACCGAATCACCCCCATCCCCACCGTCTCCATCATCTCCCCCTTCTGCATCATCCTCATCACCACCATCTCCATCATCTCCATTGCCCCCTTCTGTATCACCCCATCCCCGCCATCTCCATCACAGCCTCCTTGCAGCATCCCAATACCCTCGATCTCCACCATCTCCATCTCCCCCTTCTGCATCATCCTCATCCCTGCCATCTCCATCATCTCCATCTCCCCCTTCTGCCTTCTGCATCATCTCCATCCTTGCCATCTCCATCATCTCCATCACCCCTTCTGCATCATTCCCATTCCCGCCGTCTCCATCATCTCCACCTCCCCCTTCTGCATCATCCCCATCATCTCCATCTCCCCCTTTCCCATCATCCCCATACTTGCCATCTCCATAATCCCCATCTCCCCCTTCTCCATCATCCCTATCCCCACCATCTCCATCGCCCCTTCTGCAGCATCCCCATCCCCATCTTCTCCATTGCTCCCTTCTTCATCATCTCCAACACCACCATATCCATCATCTCCATCTCCCCCTTCTGCATCATCCCCATCTCCGCCATCTCCATCATCTCCATCTCACCCTTCTCCATCATCCCATCCCCACCATCTCCATTATCTCCATATCCCTCTTCTGCATCATCCACATCCCTGCCATCTCCATCATCTCCATCTACCCCTTCTCCATTATCCCCATCCCTGATATCTCCAAAATCTCCATCTCCCCCTTCTGCATCATCCCCAACCCTGCCATCTTCATCATCACCACCTCCCTTTTCTGCATCATCCCCATTCACACCATCTCCATCATCTCCAACCCTGTCTTCTGCATCATCCCCATCTCCATAATCTCCATTTCCCTGCATGCAACCCCCCCCCCCGTTTTTAAAGATGGTTCTGTGATTTTTTTTTATTTTAAAACCCTTGTTTCATTTTTATGAAGTATACATGGATAAGGGGGAAGAGAAAGGGATAGCAGGGGAGATATTCCAGATCACAGATCACTGTTCAGCTCTGAATATGACAGCAACAAGGATTGGACCTATGCCCTCTGGGGTTTTGAGCATGCAATTTCTGCGTCCCATTCTGGTACCGTTGAATTTTCTTAAGAGTTTTAAGATGAATATGTGAATTTCCACAGGAAAAAAAGACAACTGAGAATAAATCTCTAGATTGGTTTGGGAAGTACTGCCATTTTAATAGCAATGACTCTCCCTAGCCAGCATCCAGGCTGAGTTTCCTTTCTTGTAGGTTTACTTAATCTTTTTCAACAATATTTCATAGTTTTTTACAGTATAGGTTTGCACTTTGTTTGTTAAATTTGTGTTTTTAAACATTTTTTAAATTTAATTTCCCTCTTGTTGTCCTTGTTTTTTTATTGTTGTAGTTATTGTTGTTATTGATGTTGTCATTGTTGGACAGGACAGAGAGAAATGGAGAGAGGAAGGGAAAACAGAGAGGGGCAGAGAAAGATAGACACCTGCAGATCTGCTTCACCACCTGTGAAGAGACTCCCTTGCAGGTGGGGAGCTGGAGGCTCGAACTGGGATCCTTAAGCCAGTCCATGCGCCTCATGCCACGTGTGCTTACTCCGCTGTGCTACCACCTGACTCCCTAGTTAAATTTGTTTTTAACTATTTTATTCTTTTTGGTATTATTGCAAATATAGCTGCTTTCTTACATTCATTATCAGGTTAATCATTATATGTTTATGGGAAGATTTTGGGGGGGCTCAGGTCCTGGAACATGATGTCAGAGGACCTAGAAGGGGTTGAATTGTTAGGTGGAAAACTGAGAAACATTACACATGTACTAACTATTGTATTTTGGTTTTATTACTGTATTTTATTGTTAACTGCAAACCATTATTCCACCCCCAATTAAAAAAAAAAGAAGAAGAAAGAAAGTGGGGGGGAAAAAAGAAAGACTTGATTTTTGTATGATGACCCCTGCTATCTTGCAACCTTACTGAATGCAATTTATTAGTTCTAATGAATTTTTAGTGGATTTCTTAAGATTTTCTTTGTATAAGATAATGTTACCTACAGAGATCAGTTTACTTCTTCCTTTCCAAACTGCATATATTCTACTTCTTTTTCTTGCCTAATTTCCTTTGCTAGAGTAATATGTTAAACTCTTTATATATAGGGGAGATTAGAAATGATAATTACTATATATTGCAAATATCTTCCTCCAGTTTTTATTTCTCCATGTTTTGTTTATTTTAGCAAGCACAAGTATTGACTTTGTGGCTTTTAAAAAATATTTATTTATTTATTCCCTTTTATTACCCTTGTTTTATTGTTGCAGTTATTATTGATGCTGTTGTTGTTGGATAGGACAGAGAGAAATGGAGAGAGGAGGGGAAGACAGAGAGGGGAAGAAAAAGACAAACACCTGTAGACCTGCTTCACCGTCTGTGGGGAGCCAGGGGCTTGAACCAGGATCCTTATGCCAGTCCTTGCACTTTGCGCCACCTGCACTTAACCCGCTGTGATACCACCCGACTCCCCTGACTTTGTGGTTTTTTAAAAAGTTTTTATTGGGAGTCAGGTGGTAGTGCAGCGGGTTAAGCACAGGTGGCGCGAAGCACAGGGACCAGCGTGAGGATCCCAGTTCGAGCCCTGGGCTCCCCACCTGCAGGGGGGGTCACTTCACAGGTGCTGAAGCAGATCTGAAGGTGTCTTTCTCTCCCCTCTCTGTCTTACCCTCCTCTCTTGATTTCTCTCTGTCCTATCCAACAACAGCAGCAATAACAACAACAACAATAACAACGATAGCAATGAACAACAAAGGGAAAAATTAAATTTTAAAAAAAGGAAGAAGGCAAGTAACTTTGTTGTGAAGAAGCCTACCTTAGCCAAGTGATTAAAGTCAGTAGCAACAGAAATATGCCACATTGACAATCCTTACTACTGAGGGGATCTGATAAGAATACACATTAACTCTGTGGTCTTTCTCTCCAAAAGACACACTTCATTTCAGTCATCAGATAAAACCAAATTATGGGATATGCTACAGAATTCCTGTCTAGTTCTTCTCAAAATGAAGGTTATTAAAATGTAGTAGCCCAAATTTGGAAGCAACCCAGGACAAGGACAAGTGAGTGGCAAAGAAGTTTGTGAGATATATATAGATATTACAACTCAGCTGCTAAAAATGGTGACGTCATTTCCTCTGCCTCACCTCGGGTAAAGCTTGAAGGAATCGTGTTAAATGATATGAGCCAGAAAGAGAAGGATGAATACAGGATGATCTCAGTTGTAGGCAGAACTTTATTTATTGGCCAGAGACAGCCAGAAATCTAGATGGAAGAGGGAAATAAAGAGGGAGAGAGCCAGAGAGACACCTACAGCACTACTTCAGCACTCACAAAGCTTTCTCCCCGCAGGTGGGGACAGGGGTTTGAACTCCTTGCTCATTATAACCTGTGTGCTCAATCGGATGTGTCACCACCGGGCCCCTGCAGAACTTAAGAAACAAGGACAGACAGGGAAAACACCAAATAAGACTTGGACTAGATTTGGTGCATTTTACTCAAGCAAAGGACTCTGGGGAAAGGGGGCAGGGAGGGGCAGGGGGCGTCTGTGGGGTCCTGGTACATGATGGTGGAAAGGACCCAAGAGTGTCTCCCAACACCTATCATGGCAACATGAGAAACTGTGTAGCATGAGTTTCCAACTTAACTGTAAACTGCCGCCCCCCCCCCACACACACACCCTGCAGTAAAATTATAAAGGAAAAATTAAGAAACTGCTGATGTTTAGAGAAGCCTCAGGAGACTCTGTGACTAAGTGTAGGATTTGTTTTGGGGCCCTGGGACAGAATACTAACTTTAGGTACACACTGGAAATGGAGACAAAATAAGGACTTCAGTTAGTAACGCATTCCTATTCCTTTCTTAGCTGTGACACACGTGCCATGGATGTGTGAGATGTTGACAGAAGGGGAGAGTGTGGAGGAGGTTATGTGGAAAACTCTCTTTTGCAATTGTTTTCTGCCAGTCTGAATCTCTTCTAAAATGATGAGTTTGTTTATTTCTGAAGTACAGGACGTGTTTACCCCATGAGTTTGTATTTGTGGGTGATGTAGGTAGATGGGTCCCACGTTGCAGTGTGAGGCTGTGCCCACTGAGTTGAGGAGAGGTCACAGCAGGTAGATTTTGTTATTCATAACTCTCACTGAACACAAACAGGACGCAGCTGTGAGCAGTGCCACCTGCACACACACAGGCTCCCATCTGTCGGAGCAGCAGGCCAACTTGCCTTTGATTTCACTGCAACCTCAGCTCTGACCATCGGTCCTTTCACTACTGTATTACAGCCATGAATCTTTTTTTTTACTTGATTGCTTGTCTGTTTTGGTTTTTATTCCTCTTAGATACCGCTCCTCTCACTCTTCTGGATCTCTTTTGTCTCCTTGTAATCCTGAGCTCTTTGCCTTCTTGGCCTAGCTACTTCTGCCTTTCCCTTCAGAATGCTGTTCTATATCTGCCATGTGCACGCTCCTTGGAATTGCTTATTTAATCTGACTTCTCAAATAGATTGCAAACCAAGTAAGGACAGGACTTCTGGGACTTACTGCCCACGCAGTGTCCCCAACCTTATGGGCATTTGGTAAGTACTTGTAGAACTGAAAATGACTGAAGGTTTGTTACTGAGCGTAATACTCAGTACATAAAAAGATCTGGAATGAGAGTTTGCAGATGAGACTGGAAAGGCAGGTAAAAGAGAGACTGGGAAGGAATTAGTGAAGATGGACTAGAAAGCCTGGACTCCAGCCCACAAATCAAAGTGGTCTAAAGCAACGAAATGACACTGGCTGATAATTTCCTGAAATTCTGCGTGCTTGAAACATTTCTCATTGCCTTTATACTTAACAGACATGTGCTTGAACATATTTTGCATTTCACCATCCATTTTTCTGATTCTCAGTGCTGTACTATATAGAGCATTAAGCTTTCTTATGGTGAAATCTGATACCAATATAGTTTTTCTTTTCTGGTCTGTGACCAACTTTTTCCAAGAGATGAACTAGAGTTACTTACCCCGAGTCAGATTTGCCCAGAATAAGCAATGCTTTCTTAGTCTTTCCTTATTTCAGAACTCCTTTGAGTGTTTAAGAGTAGATTATTAAAGCAAACTGGCTAGTATTACATATGAACTGTATGACTCTTAAGTACACTACTTTTCTGGGCTTCAGTTTCCTTCTCTATAAAATGGGGAGAGCAATAATAGCCAGTAGGATTATTGCAAATACTAAATTAGATGATCCTCCCTCAAAGTCCCCAGAACAGCACCTGACACATAGTATGTGTTCAGGCAGGATGCAGCAAGTATTCCTGTGATACTGTTCTTAGGGTGGGGAGATGTGGTAGCGTTCAGGACTTGTGTGCAAGAGGTCCTAGGTTTAATCCTAGGCACCACCAATAAATAGCCAGAGCTGAGGGATGCTCTGGTCTCTTCTCTCTCCCTAATAAAAAATATTGGGGGCCAGGTGGTAGCACAATGGGTTAAGTGCACATGGAGCGAAGTGCAAGGACCAGCGTAAGGATCCCAGTTCCAGTCCCCGGCTCCCCACCTGCAGGGGGGTCACTTTGCAAGTGGTGAAGCAGGTCTGCAGGTGTCTGTCTTTCTCTTCCCCTCTCTGTCTTCCCTTCCTCTCTCCATTTCTCTGGCCTATCCAGAACAACAGCAACAACAACAACAATAGCAATAACAACAAGGGCAATAAATGAGAAAAATGGCATCCAGGAGCAGTGGACTCATAGTGCAGGCACTGAGCCCCAGAGATAACCCTGGGAACAAAAAAATATATATTCATTGTTCTCATTAATGTGATTATTAGATTTTAATTATTCAGAAACAGGAATAATAGCTTTTTTTTTACATTTTTATTTATAAAAAGGAAACACTGACAAAAACCATAGGATACGAGGGGTACAACTCCACACTATTCCCACAACCAGAACTCTGTATCCCATCCCTCCCCTGATAGCTTTCCTATTCTTTATCCCTCTGGGAGTATGGACCCAGGGTCATTATGGCATACAGAAGGTGGAAGTTCTGGCTTCTTTTCTGAGGGGAAGTGAAATAGGAAGTAGGTGAGGAAGGTATCTAAATCTAAGTAGAAACTATTTCATTAGGAACTTTATGGTGTCTTTTTAGATCTTTCTAATGCTTGCTGCATATACTGACTCACTTCATACTATTGTGCACTTTTGCTTTCAGGTATATATTTTACCCTAATTTATGGATACATGTGAACATATGCTCTATTTCACGGGACCTGGTCTATATCTAGGTTTTGGGACTTTGTTGGGAAGTGAACCACCCAAAATGGAATTAGAGAATCCTGTGAAAGGAAAGGTCTCATCCGACTAATGGGGCTGAAGGGTTGACAGTCCACGCCTCACGTCTCTGGACACAGTCTGAAGTGAAGCATGCCGAGGTGGTACTCATTACATTGATTAGCTTGGGATCAGGAGATGCAGCATCATTTGGTATGAATTAAGAGAAGCATGCATGAAAGTGAGCCCCACCCTAGAGGTTCCATGACTGGGGGAAATATAGGCTCTATAGAGGAAGTGGGAGGTTCCTTCTGTCTTAGGGTTTAAAAAGGCAATAGATAATTACTGCTATCACATAATAATCACATTATTTGGCAGTTAGGTTAACTTTGAAAATTACTTTGTTAGGATTTGCTGTATCATACACAACATCATTATAATTTATGTCCTTTGACATTATTTTTATATAGCTGTGTCTTAAAGAGTAACGCCACCGGTTGCTTCTGTTCTCCCTGGTCTAAGCTTTTAGGAGAGTCAATATTTCAAAGACTCAGCCTATGATCTGTGCATTAAAAAGTTTGAGACAGGGGGTTGGGTGGTGGCGCAGTGGGTTAAGCGCACATGACGCAAAGTCCGTCTGCGACAGACCGCTACAGTGGAAGAGCAGCAGGAAGGATCAGGGAACTCCGAAGGTGACCACCAGGGTGGGTCAGGAGAACAGAATACAACACACTCTGTTGGAGGGTGAATCTGAACTCAAGTTTTATTTAGCAAGTGAGAGTTTATATATCCTTCAGCCTTACATAAACAATATCTGAATACAGAAAGTAAAGCTCATCACTTGATTAGATGGCCTTGTGGTTTTACAGAAATGTCGTACTTCATGGGGTGATGTATTTCTGAGTAATAGGCTTAGCAGATAGTATTTTACGTAGAGTTTTAACATAGTCATAAGAGGAGGTGAGTAAATATTATTAAGAATTTTTCCTAAAACTTTATGTATTTGATGACCCATAACTTTGTCTACCTCATTTCTTGTTCATCTGTATCTAATCTGGGAACAGGAGCTGTTCATCCCCAATTACACAGCATCATTACCATGTACATAATGAAAACAATAATCAGAGTTTCCAGTTTAAATCTGCTCAGGATGCCAAGACCCACTCCCAGAATTCTTCTTCCTTGAAGAGAGTTTTCCTGGGTGCTGACCCTGTCAGACCCATCATTCTGGAGTTGAGTGGGGCATGGCAATTCTCTATCCCTCTTTTTAAGAATTTGACCTTTGGTGTCAGTAGAAAGTACATTATTACTGTGTGTTAAGGCCCTGACTCAAGCCCTGACCACCACATAGCAGCACCTGCAGGGGGAAAGCTTCTTGAGTGGTGAACAGTGTTGCAGTGTCTCTCTATCTCTCAACCTCTCTAAAAAACTCAAACATTTTTAAATAAAATAGAGATAGAGTGAATGATTCGGCGATTTTAAAATGGGAATCTGAACCCATGACTCAATTGTTGCGAAGGCTGTCAGAGGCAGGGTGTCAGTCCTGCAGGGACAGTTCACACAGACTTCCTAAGAAGACCTGCAGTGTTGTCCCCAGCCATAATGCTGAGCGTTGATACAGAGCCTCATAATACTCACATAATCCACCTCATAATCCACCTCATAATCCACCTCCTTGCTCAAAGGCAACCCTCCCTTGAAACCCATGGCTAAATTCTGGCTGGAACAAAAGAGGTTGGAGGGTTCCTAAGCTGTATGTGACTATCTTGAAGATTGATAGTTAGAGAGAAGGCCATATTGGAGGTTATGGGAAGAGAACCTGCTGAGATCTGTTTTAATCCCCGATCCTTGCCTCTGCAGCTGAGTTGACACCCCTGATGGTATGAACAGCTGAGTGACTGACTTATGCAGCACTCAGTACTGATTTTGCAACTCTGCCAGTGGCCGCTAGATGGAACCAGAGATTGAATCTGGTGAGCCAGGAGGCTCATGTCCTCAGGGCAAGAGCATTAGGAAGTTCACAGGCCATAAAGGTGGCCCTCTGCCAGGGACCCGTGAGGCCAGATAGACAGGATTCACAAAGAAGCCACTGCTTTAAAGTACAACAGACTAGGTAACGAGCTCAGGGTGAGAACTGGTTCATGGCTGTAGTCAAACAGACTAATAAATGTCCTGCTTTTGTGGGTCTTGTATAGAGAAGTTCTCAAATAAGTTACTTTAAAAAATATTTTATTTTTATTGGGGGCTCAGTGGTGGCACACCGGGTTAAGTGCTAGGACCCTTGCAAGGATCCCAGTTAGAGCCCTTGCTCTCCACCTGCAGGGGGGTCTCTCTTCACAAGCAGTGAAGCAGGTCTGCAGGTGTCTCTCTGTCTCTCTCCCTCTCTATCTCCCCCTCTCCTCTCAATTTCTCTCTGTCCTATGCAATAAAATGGAAAAATGGCTGTCAGGAGCAGTGGACTCATAGTGCAACACTGAGCCACAGCAATAACTCTGGAGGCAGTATATAGAGAGACAGAGAGAAATTGAGAAGGAAGGAGAAACAGAGAAGGAAAGAGAAAGAGAGATGCCTGCACCACTACTTCACCACTTGTGAAGCTTCACCACTGCAGATGGAGACCAGGGGCTTGAACTGTCCTTGTGCACGGTAGCATATGTGTTCATATGTGTACCCACCACCTGGCCCTGCTAATTTTTTTTTAATTGAAGGCATAATGGTTTCCAAGCAGGTATATGTTAAGGGGGGCAGTGCCAGGACTCTTCATGACATGCCATCTCACCTGACCACCACTATATGTCCTTATCCCTCTACCAAGACCTACCGGACCCTCCAGCCTGACAACCCCATTTCTGCTGCCTCTCTGATAACTTTGTTTCTGTTCTTAGAGGCTAAGCATCTTTTTTCCACTTGCCTTTGATTAGTCCCTTGCTTTATGTCCATCTGTAAGTGAGATCATCTGGTATTTGGCCTTCTCTTTCCGAGTCATCTCACTCAGCACAATTCCCTCTAGTTCCAGCCAAGGTGTCGTAAAAGGCAAGATCTCATCTTGTCTTAGTGCTGAGTAGTGCTCCACTGTGTACGTAAATCTCCACTTCCTTAGCTGCATGTCTGTCACGGGTTGCTTGCAAACTTGGGCTGCTGTGAGCATGGGTGTATAGAGAGATCTTTGAATCCGTGAGTTTGATTTCTTTGGGTATAAATCCAGGAGCGGAATTGCTGGATCACATGGTAATTTTGTTTTTTTCCTTTGCAACTCCTTTCCATTTTCCACAGCTCTTTGGTTGAAGATCCAAATGCTGAAAATAATATAATAGGTACACATTGTATGGAGATAGCTTAATGGTTATTGTAAGAGACTTTCATGCCTTACTCCCAGGTTTAATTGTTTGCTCCACTGTAAGCCAGATCTGAGAAGTTCTCTGGTAACAAAACAAAACAGAACACTACAATGGGATCATCCCATATTTATCCTTCTGTTTCTTTTTTTTTTCTTTTTTTATTTATTTTATTTTTTATTTTTATTTTTTTTAATTTAATTTAATTTTTTAATTTAAGAAAGGATTAATTAACAAAACCATAGGGTAGGAGGGGTACAATTCCACACAATTCCCACCACCCAATCTCCATTTCCCACCCCCTCCCCTGATAGCTTTCCCATTCTCTATCCCTCTGGGAGCATGGACCCAGGGTCATTGTGGGTTGCAGAAGGTAGAAGGTCTGGCTTCTGTAATTGCTTCCCTGCTGAACATGGGTGTTGACTGGTCAGTCCATACTCCCAGTCTGCCTCTCTCTTTCCCTAGTAGGGTGGGTCTCTGGGGAAGCGGAGCTCCAGGACACACTGGTGGGGTCTTCAGTCTAGGGAAGCCTGGCCGGTATCCTGATGACATCTGGAATCTGGTGACTGAAAAGAGAGTTAACATACGAAGCCAAACAAATTGTTGAGCAATCATGGACCCAAAGCTTGGAATAGAGGAAAGGAAGTGTTAGGGGGGTACTCTCTGCAAACTCTAGTGCACTTCTGCTTTCAGGTATATATTTTGCAGTAATTTACAGATACGTGTGAACATATGCTCTCTCTCACAGAAACTGGTATATATCTAGATTTTGGGACTTTGTTAGAAAGTGAACCACCTGAGATGAAATTAGAGTATACTATGAAAGGAAAGGTCTCACCCGAGTAATGAAGTTGAAGGGTTGTCATTCCACACATGAAGTCTCTGGACACAGTCTGAAGTGAAGCATGTTGAGGTGGCAATCGTTGCGTTGGTTAGGTTGTGATCGGCAGATGCAATATTATTTGATATGGATATCCTTCTGTTTCTGACTTATCTCACTTAACATGATTTCTGTATAAGTACCACGCGCTAACCGACTGCGCCACTGGAGCTCCAGCACTTAACATGATTTCTTCAAGCTCTGTCCAAAATGGGTTGAAAACGGTGAAATCACTAAGTACACTACAATGGGCAACACAGTGGCCACTATGGATTGCACAAAATGAAATGAGTTTCATACTTTCCAAAAAGGACGCACTTAGAAATTGTAAGACTGTTTTTTTAACCTCCAGAAGAGGAAGATCAGTGGAATGGCAGAAGAAAAGAAGTGGTCTCCTTTACAGAAGAAAGAAGTTAAGTTTATTCATTTAAAGAGGACTGTGGTAACACGGTGGGGGGTTAGCATATGACCCGTGGCTACAGACTTCTGGCAGGGGACCTATTATGCTTTTCTGAAGGTACAAGTGGGTTGATACATTAAACACCACGAGGAATGACATGCACCAGATGTCCGATCCACAAGAGCTCTTGGCCTGGTAAGGAGAGTGCTTGATGATGCCAGGAAATCTCCATCTTTCATTCTGTTATCTGACTTTGGTAGGCAGGGAGAATACTTGTGAAGCTGGTGCCCATGCTCCATCAGCCATGCCATCTGTGTCTACTACATGCTGATGCCTGCAGGGTCATCTGCTGGTCAAGGAGGCTTGCAGGCTTGTTAATTGGCTGCCAGTGCCTTGGCACAAGTGCTTCCATATTGGATCACAAAGCACTGTGGACTAGGTGTGTTTTGGAAATAGTTGTTGGGGTGCTCTGTGCCTCTCTCTCTCTTTTCCTTTCTCTCTTTTTTATTGACACCAGGGTGATTGCTGGGGCTTGGTACCTGCACCACAAATTCACCAATCCTGGTGACTATGTATTTTTCTTTTGATAGAGACAGAGATAAATTGAGAGGACAAGGGGAGGTAGAGATGAAAAGAGACATTTATAGCACTGCTTCACCACTTGTGAAGCTTCTCTCCTATAGGTTGGGACCAGGAGTTTAAACCTAGGTCCTTGCACATGGTAACATATGCTCACAACCAGGTGTGCCACAGTCTGGTCCCACCTCTTCCACTTTCATGGAAAAAGGGTTCCCCCCTTTCATGTCAGCCCAGATGAGAAGAGGGCAGCTTGAACTAGGGGAAATGGGGACTAGATAAGAATCTGTGTGCCCCCCCCCAAAGATTATCTCATCAGTGTGTCCCAGAGCCTCCCCTCTTAAGAGCCCTACCCCACCAGGGAAAGATAGAAATAGGCTGGGAGTATAGATCAATGTGTCAACACCCATGTCCAGCAGAGAAGCAATTATAGCAGCCAGACCTCCCACCTTCTGCACCCCATAAAGATCTTTGGTCCATACTCCCAGAGGGGTAAAGAATAGGGAAGGGGATGGGATATGGAACTCTGGTGGTGGGAACTGTGACCCTCTTAACATACTATCTTGTTAATCATTATTAAATTGCAAAAAAAAAAAAAAAAAAAAAAAGAATCTGTGGCTCAGTTGGCTTGAGTGATAGTGTGACAGTTGGAGCAGTACACAGGCTTCATGCAGACCCAAAATGAGCCACATCTCCTGGGTGGAAATGAGATGGACAAGCTGAGCTAAAGTCTGAAAGAGCAGTCTTCCCCATGGCCTCCAGCTGCATTCATGGGGCCCCAGGACTGAAGGAGGAGTGGTGAACAGCCAGATGGTATCAAGGAATGACAGTGAGATGTTTTCTTTACTGGGAGAATATCTGAGAAATGCACAAAGTTGTTCCTCCTTAGAAAGAACCAATTTGGAACCGGAATTATAACATTTTTAATTTTACAGTAAATAGTAACTTGTCTTTCTATCCAGTCCCAGTCCTGGAAAAAGGAGGTGAGCAATGGAGAGAAAAGTAGAGGGCGGCGGGGGTGGGGGTAGATAGCATAGTGGTTATGAAAACAGAAGTAGAGGCGGAGGGTAGATAGCATAGTGGTTATGCCTGAGGCTCCAGAGTCCCAGGTTCATTTCCCTGCACCACCATATGCCAGAGCTGAACAGGGCTCTGGCAAGAAAAAAAAAATTAAAAAAAGAGAGAGAGAAGTAGACCTCATCCCTACACCCCATTGCAAAATTCCATAACTGGAACTGACTGAAGTCTGGGTAAGGGAGAAACTGGTAAAATGCAGTTTTCAGTATCACATTGGACAGGTCCGCTGTCAAAACAGGCCCAGAGTATCCACTGACCTATTATCTAAGAATGATTCCAAGAATTAGAACCTGTCCAGGATCTTATTCAAGGGCAGGAAATAGATTGTTGGATGGAACAAGTTTAATAAGGAGTAGTGAAAAGAATAAATTCATTTTATAGCGGTAGCCTTCTCTGTGATATGTGTCAATCTGGCATATTTAAGAATTTGGTTCACACTATTGATTATTATAATGACAAAGAAGTTGTAGCATTAACACCTAGCAAGGAATTCCAGACATATAACAACTGAAAATCAGGGACCGAGGAAAAATAGCAACATGCATAATGAAGCCTCATAGATTATTAAGTAGGAGTAGGTAGTAGTAGGTATATTAGGGTGAGGTAGTACAGTGGGGGATATGTGTGGCTAAGGTCTACAAAAATACCAGGAACCCTTCAGAGGAAAATCAGACACACAGAGAGTGATGGTGGCCAGGAGATGGCACTCCTGGTTGAGCACACGTGCTACAATGTGCAAGGACTGAGGTTCAAGCCCTGGTCCTCACCTGCAGGGGAGGGAAGCTTTACAAATAGTGAAGTAGTGCTGCATGTGTTTCTCTTTCTTTCTCCCTCTTTTTAAATATTTATTTATTCTCTTTTTGTTGCCCTTGTTGTTTTTATTGTTGTAGTTACTATTGTTATTGATGTCGTCATTGTTGAATGGGACAGACAGAAATGGAGAGAGGAGGGATAGAAAGGGAGAGAGAAAGACAGACACCTGCAGACCGTCTTCACTGCCTGTGAGGTGACTCCCCTGCAGGTTCGGGGGAGCCAGGGGCTCGAACCAGGATCCTTATGTCAGTCCTTGCACTTTGCGCCAGGTGTGCTTAACCCGCTGCGCTATTGCCTGACTCCCTGTTTGTTTGTTTGTTACCCTCTTTTTTGTCTTTCAGTTCCTAAAGGCATTTCACGTTTGGGTCTTCATCTTTTTTATTTTACAACCTAGCTTGTGAGCACTAAATTCCTATGTTTTAAAAATCTCCATTTTCATTGTTAGTGAAATATTAGAGATTAGCACTGATAAAAACACTACTAAAACAGTGCTTCAAATCTGCAAACCAGCAGATCTGAGAATAAATCCCAGAGTCTCCATCTAATTCTAAACATCAAAACCCTACTTGGTAGCTGAATATCAAAAAGGAAATTGACATGCTATGATTCTGGTCCCTATGCTCAAGACGAACTAACTCTAAATTCAAAACTGGGGGCTCGAACCGGTTTCCTTACACCAGTCCTTGTGCTTTGCGCCACCTGCGCTTAACCCACTGTGCTACTGCCTGACTCCCGACGTGTATCATTTTATGGAAATAATAGCAAGGGAAGATCAGACACCAATTCTGGCTCCAAATGCAAATTGTATGAGTGGGGTTATTTGTATTTTTGTTTTGGCTTCTTCCTCCCGTCTTGCTCCACCAGGAATCTCACACATTTGCCCTGTGGGGTTTGGGGCAGCAGCAGCTCTGTGGTCTGGCTTGTGTTCATGAGGAAAAGTCAGTTTGCTATCACTAAATTATTTATGAGCTCAGTTGTTGGGATATTTTTATTGAATAATTTTAAAAATAAATATTTTATTAGCAGCCAGAGGCTACTGGCATTTAATGCATTTCAGAAAATTAAAGAATCACACTTAGATGGTGACTGAAAAAGTCCAAAGGGTCACAGTGTCTCACACTATACACAAAGGGTGGGCTGGCGCTTATCAAAACCACAGTTTTGAATTTAGAGTTAGTTCGTCTTGAGCATAGGGACCAGAATCATAGCATGTCAATTTCCTTTTTGATATTCAGCTACCAAGTAGGGTTTTGATGTTTAGAATGAAAGCAACTATACTTATAACTCATGCTTAGGATTTTACTTAAAGCAATTCTACTTAAAGCAATTCTAAAGTTACTGCTTCTAACAGGTATAAGGAAGTCTTGACTGTACTATCAGAGGTCAGGTTAAGCAAGCAATTAGATGAGTCTAATGTGTGTGTGTAGTTTTGAATATATATAGTTTTAAAGATTTACTTATTAGTGAGAGAGAGGGAACGAAAAAGAGAGAACCAGGGCATGACGGGCTCATGGAATACCGGGGTTTGAACTCAGGAAGTCATGCTTGAGAGTACAAGATCCTATTCTTTGATCCATCTCCCAGGCCCCTCTCTTCTATACTTTAACTGCACTTTTAAAACCATTTTGTGGGAGTTGCGGTAGCGCAGTAGCTTAAGCGTATATGGCGCAAAGCCCAGGGACTAGAGGAAGGATCCCGGTTTGAGCCCCCGGCTCCCCACCTGCAGGGGAGTCGCTACACAGGCGGTGAAGCAGGTCTGCAGGTGTCTATCTTTCTCTCCCCCCTCTCTGTCTTCCCCTCCTCTCTCCATTTCTCTCTGTCCTATCCAACAACGATGACATCAATAACTACAACAAGGGCACCAAAAGGGAATAAATAAATAAATATTTAAAAAAACATTTTGTATCTACCTCTGAATTTTGATGGTGATGTTTGTTGTAAAAATAAACAAAATCTTATTTATTACAAACATGAGTAGCTTTGAAAATAACCTCTTAGTCTTCTTAGGTCCTAAGCAGAATCAGCATGTTCACAGTGTGCTTAAGGCTATTTCAAACAGTGAAGTCAGCCACCAAAAGCACAAAAAAATGTGAAAAATATGGCACTGACAAACCATAAAAGGGATATTTTCAGTAGAGGTACAACCCCCACTAGGTCCTTTGAAGGACCTGTATTCTCCCCCCATACACACCACCCACCCACCCCAGAGTCTTTTACTTTGGTACAATATGCCAATTCCAGTTCAGGTTCTACTTCTGTTTTCTTTTCTGATCTTGTTTTCAACTTCTGCCTGAGAGTGAGATCATCCCATATTCATCCTTCTGTTTCTGACTTATTTCACTCAACATGAGCTTTTCAAGGTCCATCCAAGATCGGCTGAAAACGGTGAAGTCACCATTTTTTTTACAGCTGAGTAGTATTCCGTTGTGTATATAAACCACAATTTGCTCAGCCACTCATCTATTGTTGGACACCTGGGTTGCTTCCAGGTTTTTGCTATTACAAATTGTGCTGCCAAGAACATATGTGTACACAGATCTTTTTGGATGAATGTGTTGGGTTCCTTAGGATATATCTCCAGGACAGGAATTGCAGGGTCATAGGGTAGGTCCATTTCTAGCCTTCTGAGAGTTCTCCAGACTGTTCTCCACAGAGGTTGGACCAATTGACATTCCCACCAGCAGTGTAGGAGGGTTCCTTTGACACTACACCCTCTCCAGCATTTACTGCTGTTACCTTTTCTGATATATGACATTCTCACAGGAGTGAAATGATATTTCATTGTTGTCTTTATTTGAATTTCTCTGACAATCAGAGACTTGGAGCATTTTTTCATGTGTTTCTCGGCCTTTTGGATCTCTTCTGTGGTGAATATTCTGTCCATGTCCTCCCCCTATTTTTGGATGGGGTTATTTGGTTTCTTGTTGTTGATTTTGGCAAGCTCTTTATATATTCTGGTTATTAACCTCTTGTCTGGTGTATGGCATGTAAAGATCTAACTAGTTAGATGTTTATTTGCTTGGAAAACTTCATTCCACTCTGTTGAGGTTCAGCTTGATACTTTGTGAAAATATACCCTTTCATATCTATTTGGCAAAAGTCTTTTCTCCATGTAGACAAAATTGTGTGTGTGTGTGTGTGTGTGTGTGTGTGTGTGTGTGTGTATGTTTACACATAAGACAGTGTTTAAAGGAAACACTAACTTTGTAGTGTGATTGACAGGAAACTCTGGGTTAATTGTGGGGTTGACAAGCTGAGAGTAGATGTGTCTCTGGGGTTTTTGTCTTTTTTTTTATAAAAGAGAAAGGAAAGAAGACTCTGGCGGGGGATTAAAAGAATGCTCTCTTAGGGGATTGGAAGAGTGGTGGGTGGTGGTGAGACCATCTGAATTTGTGGATGAGAGGAGGCAGAAGGAGAGAGGAGACCCACAGACAGGAGGTTTGGAAATAGGAAGGACTGGTACAGCAGCCTGGAGAGTTTAGCCAAAGCATAGGAGCTCTGGGAGAGATGGGTTGAGTGTTTATTAAAAAGATATAAGCAGGATCATACAAACTGAATCCTAAAAGACCAGACTTCTGATCTATTTCTTAGAGCAAAGATTCAGAAAATTGAAAATATGCAGAAAGAAGCCCTATTATTGATGCAACTAGTTTATGTAAAAATACCTACCATATGTTGGGGCCTGCATACAGAAATTGAAGTCTGCCGTGACTATGAAAGTCTAGGTTCTGTATCCCACAATGACCTTGAGTCCATACTCCCAGAGGGTTAAAGAATAGGAAAGCTATCAAGGGGTGGGATGGGCTATAGAGTTCTGGTGGTGGGAATTGTGTGGAGTTGTACCCCTCTTATCCTATGGTTTTGTTAATGTCTCCTTTTTAAAAATTTTAAAAAAAAGTTTAGGTTCTGGTTCTCCTCTATTTACATTATCCATTTTGAGTTCATTAGAAATGAACTGCTCACCCAAAGAATGAGGCTGTGAGTCACATGATTTTAAGAAATGCAGAGAGGGGCCAGCTGGTGTTGAACTGGCTGAGCACACTCCTTGCCATACACAAGGACCGGGGTTCAAACTCCTGCTCCCCACCTGCAAGGGGGAATCATCACAAGTGGTGAAGCAGTGCTGCAGGTGTCTCTCTCTACCTCCCCCCTCAATTTCTCTATGTCCTACCAAATAAAAAATTCAAAAAACATAAGAAGAAATGGTGTGAGCCCCTGGATCCCCACCTGCAGAGGAGTCACTTCATAGGAGGTGAAGCAGGTCTGCAGGTGTCTGTTTTTCTCTCCCCCTCTCTGTCTTCCCTTCCTCTCTCCATTTCTCTCTGTCCTATCCAACAACGATGACAATAACAACAACAATAATAACTACAACAATAAAACAACAAGGGCAACAAAAGGGAATAAATAAATAAAATAAATATTAAAAAAAAGACAGTGCAGCCTTTGGAAGTTTATTTGGGAGTCGGGCTGTAGCGCAGCGGGTTAAGCGCAGGTGGCGCAAAGCTCAAAGACCGGCATAAGGATCCCAGTTCGAACCCCGGCTCCCCACCTGCAGGGGAGTCGCTTCACAGGCGGTGAAGCAGGTCTGCAGGTGTCTATCTTTCTCTCCTCCCCTCTGTCTTCCCCTCCTCTCTCCATTTCTCTCTGTCCTATCCAACAACGACGACAACAATAATAACTACAACAATAAAACAACAAGGGCAACAAAAGGGAATAAATAAATAAAATAAATATTAAAAATAAATAAATAAATAAAAACATAAGGAGAAAAAAGGAGTGTTTAAATCCTTGTGGTCTGGGAGATGGTATAGTGGATCAAGCATTAGCCTTTCAAGCATGAGGTTGAGTTGGGTCCCCAACATAGGATGTATCAGTGATACTCTGGTTTTCTCTCTCTCTCTCTCTCATGATCAAACACATAATATTTAAATAAAATTAGGTGTTTTTAAAAAAATTATATTTATTTATTTTCCCTTTTGTTGCCCTTGTTTGTTGTTGTTGTTGTAGCTATTGTTGTTGTTATTGATGTCACAATTGTAACTAGGACCGAGAGAAATGGAGAGAGGAGGGGAAGACAGAGAGGGGGAGAGAAAGACACCTGCAGACCTGCTTCACCGCCTGTGAAGGCAACTCCTCTGCTGGTGGGGATCCAGGGGTTCGAACGGGGATCCTTATGCTGGCCCTTGTGCTTCGCGCCATGTGCACTCAACCTGCTGCACTACTGCCTGACTCCCACTTAGGTGTTTTTTTTTTAAGATTTTATTTATTTATGAGAAATATAGGAGGAGAGAGAGAGAAAAAAAAAAAAAAAAAACAGACATCACTCTGGTACATGTGCTGCCAGGGATCAAACTCAGAACCTCATGCTTGAGAGTCTAATGCTTTATCCACTGTGCCATCTCCTGGATCACTGTGTTTGATTTTTTTGTTTGTTTGTTTTTGTTTTAAAGAAGTGTCTAGGTCCATCCATTTCACTGAGAGAGACAGAGAGAAAGAGACAGACAGGGGGGGATTGCTTGGGAACAGACTCCTCTCTGTTCAGGCATATTATGATCTTCCCTCACAAATGACATCTGCCTCTTACCTAGAATTCCTCAGTGACATAGCTTGAGACCAGTTTATAGTAATACAGAAATGCTTATATCTGTCCTGAGAGGTGGCACAGGTTCTGAGTTCCATCCCAAACACTGCATGTGCTGGACTGATGCTCCAGTACTGTTTCTCTTGATAAAAGAGAAAAAGGGATCCTGTCTCTTACTCTTATGCCTACAGTGATTGAATTGTTGTCCCACCTGCAGGAGGAAAGCTTTGCGAGTGGTGAAGCAGTATTGTAGGTGTCTTTCTGTCTCTCTTCCTCTCTTTTCTTTTTAAAAATATTTTTATTATATTTATTTATTGGCTAGAGACAGCCAGAAATTGAGAGGGAAAGGGGTGATAGAGAGGGAGAGAGACAGAGAGATACCTGCATCCCTGCTTCACCGCACGTGAAGCTTTCCCCTTGCAGATGGAGACTGGGGGCTTGAACCCAGGTCCTTGCACACTATAATGTGTGCACTCAACCAGGTGCACCACCACCCAGCCCCCTCTCTCTCCCTCTCTACCATTCCCTTCCCTCTTGATTTCCGGCTGCTTCTATCCAGTAAATAAAGATAATTTAAAAAATTAAAAAATGAGATCATCTGGCATTTGTCTTTCTCCTCCCACTTTATCTCCCATAGCAGCACCTCCTCCAGTTCCATCCATATTATAGCAAAAGACAAGACTTCATCTTTTCTTAAAACTCAGTAGAGTTTCATTGTGTATATTTACCATAATTTATTCATGTATCTGTTGCTGAGCACTTGGATTATTTCTAGATCTTGGCCACTATAAGTCGTCCTACAGTGAGCAAAGGTGTGCATGTGTCCTTTGGGGTGTTTTTGTCTGTTTGGTTTTTCATTCTTTGGATACTTACCTAAGAGTAGAATTGCTGGATCATATAACAGATCTATTTTTGATTTCTTGAGAAGCCCCTATATTGTTTTTCCAGAGGTATTATTATCATACTAACCAGAGCACTGCTCAGCTCTGGCTTATGGTGGGGTGGGAAATTGAACCTGGGATTTTGGAGCCTCAGGCATGAGAATCTCTTTGCATAACCATTATGCTATCTACCTCCACCCAAGGTCAATTTATATTTCTACCAATAGTGTATATAACTGTTTTCTTTCTCTACACCATGGCTAGAATTTGTTGTTTCTGGCCTTTTTGATGTGGACCAATCCCACAGGAGTCAGAAATACTCCAGTGCTGTCTTCATTAGCATTTTCCTAATAATAAATTGCTGAGCATTTCTCATGAGCTTGGCAGTTAATCTATGACAAAAGACAATGTCATAAAATGGAGAGAGTCAAGTCTCTTCAATAAATGGTGTTGGGAGAACTGGGCAGCAACATTCAAACAAATTAAACTGAATCACTCTCTCACATCATGCACTAAAGTTGATTCAAAATGGATCCAAGACCTAGATGTTACATCATAAAATGCATTGGAAAAAAACAGACAAAATACTCCAAGATATCAGCTTTAGAGTTATCAGACACTCAATTCCAGTGGTGTGGGAATCAAAAGCAAGCCAAACAAATGTTATATCACACTAAAAGTCTTCTGCATAGTAAAAGAAACTGCCACCAAAACGAAGAAGTAGCTAGTTAAATGGGAGAAAATGTTTGCACAACATATATCATCCAACATCTACAAAGAAATCCCCCCAATTCAACAACTGCAAAACTACCCCATTAAAAAATGGAAGAAAAAAAAAAAAGCACTGACTAGATGCTTCAGAGAAGACACGGGGGGGGGGGGGATCTTCACATTTGTATCATTATTCTGTTTCAGTCACATTTTTCCCATGGTGATTATCCCCACACCATAGTTTTCAAGTGTCAGTCATCATATTTAAAATAAGATAGTCCAAACATCTTTAATAGTTTCAAAGGTTGAGTGGTTATGTGTCCTGAGCTGCACTTTTAGACCGTTGTCGGTAGGAGGCACCATATTAAACTTTGCTGAGTGAAAGGTGGAAGAGAAGGGACATCTGTCTCATCCCCAGTTTGGAAGTCAAGATTATGAGACAGATGTCCATGGTTCCTGGTTCCACAGTGACAGAGCTGAGGTTTAAACCCACTGGACTGTGCTCTCAACCATCACATTACACTGCCTCCCACATAGTAAAACAAGAAATGCCTCTGTGTTCCCAGAAAGACTGTGGAGGTTATGCTGTAGTTAGGAGCCTATTCAAGGGACCATGACATGTTAGTTTGTCCATATGCCTGTGGCTCTGGAGTTTTGTCAGTACAGATTTTAATTCAAAATGGAGCAATGCTACCGGGAGGTGGCTTGGTGATAGAGTGCATGCCTTTTGTTCACAAGGCTGTGGGTTCAGTCCCTGATACCACATACAAACAAAAAAGACAAACACAAACAGAGCATCATCAGTGATGGGGCAGTATGCCGGTCTTGCCCTCTCTCATAATTTTTTTAGGGGTGGGGGGAAAGAGAGAGAGAAAGAGACAGAGAGAGGGTTATTACCACAGCATAGAAACTTCCTTCAGTGCTGTGGGACCAGACTCAAACCTGGCTTGTGCACATGGCAAAGCAGTACACTAAAGGGAGCTTTTACTAACCTCATACATTTTGTTTTCATTTAGGGGAAAAAGATTTCCCCAATCTCCCTTCCTCCTGACCAAGGCAAATATCCTTGTCTACATAGGGCCCCAACAGTCTCTGGCAATACAGAGAATTAGTGTGTGACCTCAACAAAGAAAGAAATGTGAGAATATATTCTATCTCTTGGTCCTAACAAGTTGCCCCTTCTTCAGTGGTGGAGAGGAGGACCCTGCAAGGAGCACTGTGCTGTCTGTAGGAGAGGAGGGTGATAACAGAAGAAGCAGGCAGGATTCTGAGCCATGGGTGACAGGAAACACTGGGTGCTGTGTCGCCTAGTTTAATACTCACTTCTTTCTACTTTTCGTTTGACAAATTCACTGTTTGTCATTGCTTTTTTTTGTATATTTATTTTTAAAATTTTTAAATATTTATTTATATTTATTTTTCCCTTTTTGTTGCCCTTATTGTTTTTTATTGTTGTTGTTGTCATTGTTAGATAGGACAGAGAGAAATGGAGAGAGGAGGGGAAGACAGAGAAGGGGAGAGAAAGACAGACACCTGCAGACCTGCTTCACCGCCTGTGAAGCGACTCCCCTGCAGGTGGGGAGCCAGGAGCTCTAACTGGATCCTTCCGCCTGTCCTTGCTCTTCGTGCCATGTGTGCTTAAACCGCTGCGCTAGCGCCCAACTCCCCATTGCTCTTTTTTTAAAAAAACATTTTTCTTTCTTTTCTTATCAATAATTTCTTTATTGGGGGATTATTGCTTTACAGTTGACAGTAAATACAATAGATTGTATTTGTAAATGCATAACATTACCCTGTTTTCCACATAACAATACAACCCCCACTAGGTCCTCTGCCATTTTAAACAATGGCCATCAGCAGTGCACTTACATTATCTGGACTGATGGTGCATCTCAATTTGGGCATCAGTTTAGTGCAAGTAGGACCAGCTAGATTAAGATTAGGGTGTGTGTGTCCCAGGGGTGGGGGCGGGGGGAAGGACCGGATAAGAGATGGTGGCATTTAGTGTTAGGGGAGGAGCTCAAAAATGACCCGAGTACATTGAGCTATCCACCTGGGGTGTGGTGCTGTACTGGTGTGGTTCTAGGTCATCAAGAATGCCGCTTGAGGGCACTAGAGGGCTGAGGAAGAGCCTGGGAACTGCACTGCACAAAATCTTCCCAGTTTTCTGAATACATTACCACTTTAAATCCTGCAACAACCTTCCAAGCTTTGTTCATGGTCGTCTCAGAGATTAAAAGAAAAAGTTCAGTTCTAGATGACCTAGGTGACCTGTCAAAGAGCATAGGTAGAGGCTGGCAGACTTAGTGTGTGGTTGGACAGCTTCTGAACAACAGTCCGGGTCTTTCCATTGCACCATATCATTGTCTGTTGGGCAGTGTGACATGGCCAGATTCTTTTAATTATTTATTTATTTATTTAAAATTTATTTATTTATTCCCTTTTGTTGCCCTTGTTGTTTTTTTACTGTTGTAGTTATTATTGTTGTCGTTATTGATGTCATTGTTGTTGGATAGGACAGAGAGAGATGGAGACAGGAGGGGAAGACAGAGAGGGGGAGAGAAAGACAGACACCTGCAAACCTGCTTCACCGCCTGTGAAGCGACTCCCCTTCCGGTGGGGAGCAGCCTGGAACAGGGATCCTTACGCCGGTCCTTGCGCTTTGTGCCACGTGCGCTTAACCCGCTGCGCTACCACCCGACTCCCTGACATGGCCATATTCTTATCTATAATGACAATTAGTCTGGTGGGTGAACTGATAGATGATAGATAGATAGACAGATAGACACCACAGTATTGAAACTTCCTTCAATGCAGTGGAGGCTGGTCTTGAACCACACATAGAGAAGCAGCACACTGTCCCAGTGAGCCATTTCACCAGTCCTCTACAGACATTTAAAAAGACTCAGGTAGGGAGTCGGGCAGTAGCACAGCGGTTAAGCGCACGTGGCGCAAAGCACAAGTACAAGGATCCAGATTCGAGCCCCTGGATCCCCACCTGCAGGGGAGTAACTTCACAGGTGGTGAAGCAGGTCTGCAGGTGTCTATCTTTCTCTCCCCCCTCTGTCTTCCCCTTCTCTCTACATTTCTCTCTCTCCTATCCAACAGTGATGACATCAATAACAACAATAATAACTACAACAATAAAACAAGGGCAACAAAAAGGGAAAATAAATAAATCAATGTTGGTATGCTTCTAAGACCCCTTCTGTTCCGTTGGTTTAATCCCGCCTGCTTAACACTGTATTCTATTTACATAACCACTGTTAACTGAGCACTACCCTGCCTGCAGGGCATTGGTTTAATCCCCACTGGTTCATGATGTCTTTTTGCTCCGCCCCCTCTCGTAGTACACCCTGATTTGCACCAGTCACTTTTAGCTCCACCCTCTCTACATCATATCCTGTTTACACCCTACTTGGCAAGTATATTATTTTTAGTTTAGCTTAGCTTGGTTTAGATTGTGCTGCATTCCTCATGAATAAAGACTGATCTGAGTACCACTCAGCCATGAGTCCCTGGTCATCTGTCTCCCATCAGTGAAGCTCAGCCGACAAATAAATATTTAAATTTTTTTTTTTTTAAAGACTCAGGTAAAAACCCCAATCCACCTCTAGCTATTATTCATTATCTCTGTGTTTCTCAAAGCTTCTGGAAGGTAGTATTTCCACCTGGCCACTGCTTCCTAACTTCCACCTCCTCTTCAACTCACTTCGGTTGAGTTTTGTCTCTCTGGCTACTGACAGTGCTGCTGCGTAAGCCCCTAAGGACCTGCTGAGCAGGAGAGGCCTTTTACTCGAGCTTTGAAAAAGGCAGGCCACCGCTTGCTAGCGGTTGTACGCTAGGGTCACCAGGAAAGCATTTTAAAAACATGAAGCCCTGGGTTTCATGCCCCAAGATTATGGCCCAGTTGATCCACACATTGATTTTTATCACTAGCACAGTGGGCAGTGCTCAGGTTAACCTTTAGGTAGGGTAAGAGATAACTGAATCATGGTGACTTGAACTTGTAACATTGGAGATGGAGAGTCAATACATATGTGAATAGATTTAGTAGACTTCAGTGGCTGATTGGATCAAGAGGAAGTAGGGAGAGAGGGGAACAGGTCTTCAGGATGATCCTTAGGCCCCTGGCCACTAACGCATGTGGCTAGACACTTTTTTTTTTTTGCCTCCAGGGTTATTGCTGGGGCTCGGTGCCTCCACCAGGAATCTACTGCTTCTGGAGGCTATTTTCCCCCTTTTGTTGCCCTTGTTGTTTTAGTGTTGTTATTATTGTTGTCGTTGTTGTTGGCTAGGACAGAGAGAAATGGAGAGAGGAGGGGAGACAGAGTGGGGGAGAGAAAGATAGACACCTGCAGACCTGCTTCACCACCTGCAGGTGGGGGGAGGGGCTCGAACCAGCATCCTTGAGCCAGTCCTTGCTCGTCTTGTCACATGCGCTTAACCCTCTGCACTACCGCCCGACCCCCATGGCTAGACACTTAAATAGGGAGCTCAGAAGAGGGTTGGAAGTTGGCATCATTGTCAAAAACAAGATGGCAGATCTCTGTTTTGGTGCCACACACCACTCCAGTCCAAGTTTCTCCTTGTGTTTTCCCTTTACATTTTTCCTTTTACATTTTTTCCCCCAGAGCACAGTTCAGCTTATGGTGGTGCTGGGGGTTGAACCTGGGACCTTTGGTGCCTCAGGCATGAAAGTTTACACAATCATTCTGATTATTTCCCCAGCCCTTCCCTTTCTTGTTTCTTGAGTTCTATGTGTGAGATCATCCAGTATCTACCCTTCTCCTGTAGGTTTATCTCACTTAACGTGGTACTTCAAAGATCTCTGGGGGGTCGGGGGATGGAAGATGGAGCAGAGGGCCTTGTGCTCCCAGCACACAGTGGAGGGAAAAGACCTATATTGGAGGTGAGAGTGTTCTCTGTTGTGATGAGATGAGACATTGTGTGTGTCAGCAACATGCTGTAAATCATTACCCCCTGCCATAAAATAATGAAAAACAAACAAAAAGATGGCAGACCCCAAATGGAGTCTTTTATGCTAAGCACTATGTCACCAAACCAAGATTTCACTACAGTTTCAGTGCTCCCAGATCCAAGTTTAATTAACCCAGTCCACTAGGGTTAGCCTGGTTAGCACTAGCTAGGTAATCAGCCTGGCATGCACCTGGCAGCCTAGAATGAAAAGAAAGCTTACAGTAACCCATCTGCTTTGCTTCTCACGTCTTTATTTGCCACAGGTAACATTCATGTTTCTTTGCCTGGCCTTTAAAAAGCCATCCATTTTGTACAACTCTTCAGAGCTCCTTTTTGTTTGCTGGTTTAAGCTGCAGCCTGATTCATGAACCACTGAACAATATTTTATTTTATTATTTTATTTTACCTGAGTACTTATCATCTCTGACTTAAGGTGATGCAGGGGATTGAACTTCAGAGCCTCAGGCATGAGAGACTCTTTGCATAACCATTATGCTATCTATCCCCACCTCTACGGATTGGTCTTTAAATATGACCTTTAAAACTGACTCATGGGGGGTAGTGAGCAGCCACAGAATGATACCTTAATGGTTATGCAAAAAGATTATCATGTGGAGGGGGGACATGTGGTAGAGCAGTGGCTTACACACATGGCGCAAGCAAGAGGACTGGTGAGAGGATCCAGGTTCGAGCCCCCAACTCCCCACCTGCAGGTGTCTTTCTCTCCCCCTCTCTGTCTTCCCTTCCTCTCTCAGTTTCTCTCTGTTCTATCCAACAGCAACAGCAGTAACAACAATGACAATAATAACAACAAGGGCAACAAAAATGGGTGGGATGAAAAGGCCTCCAGGAGCAGTCGATTCATAGTGCAGGCACTGAACCCTAGCAACGATCCTGGAGGCAAAAAAAATAAAAAAAAAAAGATTATCATGCCTGAGGTTCCAAAGTCCCAGGTTCAGTTCCACACACTACTGTTAAAGCTGAGCAGTGCTCTGATAATAAATAAATAAATTGACTTATGATGATAGTGGTAAGGGAGAGATAAAATACTGCCTTAGACTCCAAAGTTTAAGGTTCAGTCCCCTGCGCCACCAGAAACCAGAGCTGAGCAGTGCTTTTGTAAAAAACAAAACAGGGTCAGAGAACTTGGTCCTCCAGGAACAGCCATGGGGCTTCTGGAGGCCAGAGAATCAGAGCTTCTGAAAAACACCGTCTGGATCTTTTCAAAGGGAACAGAGAGTTAACTGGATTGGTGGCACTTTGGGTCTCTGCCATAAAAAAAAAAAATTGGAGAACTTTACCTCTGCCATTGATTATGGAAACATAAATGCTATGAAGAAGGCACGAAGCACTTGGAGCTGCTGAAGGTCTTTCACTTGGAGCTGCACTTGGAGCTGCTGAAGGGCAGGTGAGTTAGCAACAAGCAAAGCAGGAGGGAAGGACATCCCAGAAGGGCAACTGCAAGAGCAAAGGCAGGGCCACCTGTGCATACGGGGGTTGCAGGCAGTGTGTGGAGAGGGAAGTCGTTCTCCTTGCTTGCTGCACTTGTTGAGTCACTGCAAACTATTGTGCACATTTCTACTTTTAGGTATATATGTTCCCCCTAACTTATGTACACGTGTTCTATCTCACGGGCCCTGGTCTATATGTAGGTTCTGTGGCTTTGTTGGCAGGTGCGCCACATGAAGTGGAATTGGGGAGTCCGATGAGCTGGGAGAGGTCTCACCAAAGTGGTGGAGCTGAAGGGTTGACATTCCAGGCCTGGCATCTCTGGATACTGTCCAAGTTGAGACATGTCGAGGTGGTGCTGGTTGCATGGATCTGGTTGAGCCCAGTAGATGTGGTGTCAAGTGGTATATGGATCAGAGGAGTGTGAAGAGCACTGAGCCACGCCCCAGAGGTTCCGGGACTGGGAGAAGTGTGGGCTTTGTAGAGAGAGAATGGGGACAGTTCCTGCTGGCTTAGAATCTGGGAAGGCAATGGATAGTTATTGTTATGACCAAATAATAATAATAATAAAATAAATTTTACTCAAATTATTTTTTTCTTTTTCCCTTTATTGGTTTTTATTTTATTTTATTATTATTTTTAAAGATTTTATTTATTTATTTATTTATTTATTAATGAGAAAGATAGGAGGAGAGAGAAAGAACCAGACATCACTCTGGCACATGTGCTGCCGGGGATCGAAATCAGGACCTCAGGCTTGAGGGCCCAAACCCTTATCACTGCGCCACCTCCTGGACCATGGTTCTTTTTTAAATAGTTTGTAGCCAACAGTAAAACACAGTAGTTGGTACTTGTGTAACATTTCTCTGTTTTTCCACATATTACTAGGTCCTCCTCCACCATCATGTTCCAGGACCTGAACACTTCCCCCCACCCCAGAGTCCTTTACTTTGGTGCAAGACACCATCAAGTGACTTAATTTTTTTTTTTTTTTTTTAGTTAACTTATTTCTTTGATAGAGACAAAAAATATCAAGAGAAAAGGGGAAGACAGGGAGGGACAGAGACAGAGAGACACCTGTAGCACTGCCTCACCACTCGTGAAACTTTCCCCTTGCAGATGGGGACCAGGGATTTGAACCTCGATCCTTGCATGCTATAATGTGAGCAATTAACCAGGTGTGCCACCACCTGGCCCCATCAAATGATTTTTTTTTTTAAATGATCGTGTAGGTTTTATGTAAGACGATGGATGGATGAAATACCAGTGGACAGAACAGAGAGAAGCAACAAGGCAGATCCATAGAGCTCTCTCATGCAGCATCAGCAGAGAGGGCAGAACCAGAAAGAAAAAAAAAAAAAAGATTAGCCAACAAAATAGAAGGAAAGCTGAGTATGCGTGGTGACCTAAAGACCTAGAGACGATGCTATCAATGAGGAGAAATTATCTATGTCATGGTTTTCAGCTGCCTGATCTGTGGAATTATCTGAGGGGAAAAACTTTAAAAGACTTATGGAACTAGCAAAATAGCTACAATAGTGCACTGCTTTGCCATGTGTATGATCTGGGTGTGAGCCCAGCCCCCAATGCATTGAAAGAAGTTTCGGTGCTGTGGTTTCTTGCACTTTCTCTATTTCTTGGTCTCTATCTAGACAATGAAATATTAAAAGAAAAAGACATATGATCCAGGGAGCTAGCTTAGCAACAGAGCACATGCATGAGGCTCTTAGTTGGATTGCTGGGACTGTTTATGTCAGAGTTGGCAGTAGTCTCTCTCATAAGAGTCAATAATGTGGGGAATTGGGCAGTAGCATAGCGGGTTAAGCACATATGGCGCAAAGCACAAGGACTGGGGCAAGGATCCCGGTTCAAGCCCCTGGCTCCACACCTGCGGGGGGGGGGATCGCTTCGCAAGCAGTGACGCAGGTCTGCAGGTGTCTTTCCTCCTCTCTGTCTTCCCTTCCTCTCTCGATTTCTCTCTGTCTTATCCAACAACAACAGCTATAGCAACAATAACAACCACAACAAGGGCAACAAAATGATAAAAGTAGCCTCCAGGAGCAGTATATTCATAGTGCTGGCACTGGGCCCCAGTGATAACCCTGGAGGCAAAAATAAATAAATAAATAAATAAATAAATAAGTAAATGATGTTGAAACAGAAACATGGCTGTGTTCCTTCTGTCGGGAAACTCTTCCCCCTGCCTCCTACACTGTCATGGAAATGCGAACATGAACACCAGTCTCAGAGTGTTAGCTCCAAGGTCATTCTTTCTGCACCCCAGTAGAAAAATAGTCCTCCTGTCTAGTCACTTGGGTAGTCTGGACTTTTTGTAATCACAAATGTATGTGGTTTCTGGTCATAGACTGCAAGGTGTATAAACATGCAGGAACCACGGTTACATCCACTGCTTGATGCTTGAAACATCTCTTGCTCTGTTTTTTTGTTTTTGTTTTTGTTTTCTTTTCACCAGAGCACAGCTCAATTCTGGCTTTTGGTGGTGCTGAGGACTGAACCTGGGACCTCTAATCGTCAGGTGGGAAAGTTGCATGACTATTATGCTATCTCCTCAGTCCTCTTTCTCTGCTTTCAAGAAAGTGTCAGAAAAGGATCTGGTTTGTATCTGCTGGTGGCACAATCTCTGAGGCCTTTGGTGCTTTCATTGAGCAATCGATGAATTCATGAAAAAGAGGTCGCAGGCCTCAGCTGTTCTTGAATGAGTGATTGTTGATCTGGTTTGGCTAGTGACTAGAAGACCTCTATTCCGCTGGGTCTGTGAATTCAGCAGCTTTGTGGAGACAGACAGCCTCTCTCTGTCAAATCACAGTCAAGTGAAATTTTGTCTGCATCTCCAGTTTCACATTGAAAAGAAGGTACCATCCATTTTTTATATTGTATTAAACATTACCCCCTGTGCTGTCTGTTGCTGATAATTCGGGGACAGGGGCACAATAATTTCATACTTTGGTGTGTCTGTCACTGATTTTCTTCTGATCCCATCAACTCAGATGCCATCCAGGAGATCTCTGGGTTAGACTTGTCTAACAAGCACCTTAAAAAAGGCTGGTTGTTACCTAGGCAGCTGTGCTTTTTGAAGACTGACTGAGGACTGAGGGACTCTCGACCTTATGTTGGAATGCAGTCTAATTTAGGGGTGACTTCACTTTGGACATCTGTGGGTGATTTTGTCATCCACAGGAAGTGAAGTGGTGCTTCCTCAAGGCCTGGGAGCTGGTGCCTAGTGGCACCATTGTTGGCGAGCCCCACAGGAAGCCAGCTACAGGGGTGTCATCACTCAGCTCCATCTCTGCATGGGGTGAGGACATGTGACAGGGCATTGTGAGGAGCTACGTGGCCCCCAAGTGAACAGTACCAGGCATCTCAGGTTTGATGTGCCCTCCTCAGCTTTCCTCACACACTCAAGTCCACACACCACTGAAAAAGTCAGCATGTTTTGTCCTTCCTTTGTCTGTTGCATTTCATTTTGGAGACTCTCATGCCCCACGCCCACTGGGAAAGTGTCATATTGGGGCCAAGGTGCTGGCTCAGTGACAGAGTGCTAGACTTGCATGTGTATGATTCCCAGTTAGACATCCTATATTCCACATTCCAAAGTCATGTTCTGGTTCCCTCACTAATAAAGAAAATCTCTTATAAAAAATAAATCCAAGGGGGCTGGGTGGTGGTGCACCTAGTTGATCGCACATATTCCAGTGCACAGGGACCCAGGTTCAAGCCTCTGCGCCCCATCTGCAGGAGGAAAGCATTGTAAGTGGTGAAGCACGTCTGCAGGTGTCTCTCTGTCTCTCTCTCTAGCTCCTTCTTTCCTCTTAATTTTCTGCCTGTCTTTCTCAAGTAAATAAATAATTGAATTAAATTAATCCAACTGTTTGTGTCAGTGAGTTACCTCACCAGGTAGGGTGTGTTTACAGTGGGTAACTCCCTGCCCCCCATCTCTTTAATCAAATGAAAAGATGGGAGTGATAAATTGTTTTATCATTGTTGTTGTGATTGTTATTGTTGTCATTGTTGTTGGATAGGACAGAGAGAAACTGAGAGGAAGGGAAGACAGAGAGAGGAGAGAAAGATAGACACCAACAGACCTGCTTCACTGCTCCTGAAGTATCGCCAAACACAATGTCTCCCTATCCACATCCCATGTCACTTCATGAACCATTACAGATGATGTGTCATTGTGGCTTCCTCAATGGAGGGGAACAGGTTGGAACTGTATTTTTTAACATATGCATATAAAAAAATAAAACCTTCGTGTTTTTACTTTTTTGTATAACTTATCTTTCTAGTCTGAATTGAACTGATATTTAACCTGCAGTGCAGTAGCATTG
Source organism: Erinaceus europaeus (assembly GCF_950295315.1). NCBI lineage: Eukaryota > Metazoa > Chordata > Mammalia > Eulipotyphla > Erinaceidae > Erinaceus > Erinaceus europaeus. Next base: position 82,935,998 of record NC_080166.1, read on the forward strand.
AGGATACCTGGATTCATTCTGTCAGTATCTCAAATAGAGACTGAGCTCCAGCAGGCTGCCCCGGTATTGGTCTGCTTCTAATTCTGCTTCTAAGACCCCTTCTGTTTTGATCATCATGTTAGGTTCACTTGCATTGCTTAATGCTGTGGTCTATTTACATAATCACTGCTTTACCCGAGACTTGCCCTGCCTACAGGGCATTGGTTTAATCCCCACTGGTTAGATGCAAGCTTGGTACTTCCAAGCACCTGCGCTTTTTCCTTCTCCCCACCCCCTATCCTACATACTTCCTCTTCCGACCTAACACTTCCACCTCAGGAGATTATAAAGGACAGGATTTTCCAATGAACAGAGATTAGATTGATTGCACTGCATTCCTGCTCATCAATAAAGATTGAACTGTGTCCCCAGCTCAGCCGTGAGTCCCTGGTGGTCTGTCTCCCGCCCACGAAGCTAGTCTGGAACCCGGCAATTGGAGCGTCCACACACACTCATGGATGGCTAAGATTTTTCCTTGCTCCAGCTCCAGCTCCAGCTCCAGAGTTACCCATTGTAAAGCCTGCCTTTCTTTCCTCCTTTTCTCTCTTATCCTTCCTTCCTGTCTTTCTTTTTCTCTTTCCTTTCTTCTGAGAAACAGAGGCAGAAAGAGAGAGAGAGACCACAGCACTGAATTTTCTTCAGTGCTGTGTGAGCTGGGGCTGGGCTCAAATCTGGTTGTCTCAAGGCAGAGCAGCGCCCCAGGTGAACTGCTTCTGTAGTTGGTGAAGTTTCTTCCCTCGTTTCCCAAGTAGCCTTAGTACCCCATGGTATGCTACCATTACTTGAGCTGTTGCTGCTGCCCGGCTGTGTGTTGTTTCCTTGCCCGCCTGCCCTTTGCTAAAAAGTAAACCTTTTAAGGGTAGAATCTGTGGCTCACATACTTAGTTTCCTCTGTGTCTGGCACTAAGTCAGGGTTTAATAAATGTTTGCTGAGGGGAGAGGCTAAGTGTTTGCAGGCAAGATTTACCTTGTATAGTGTAGTTCATGAGCCTATTTATGGTGCAGTTCAAAAATGTTATTGTTCCAGTCAGCAACCTTTAAAAATAAAAAACTTGATGATTAAAGAAATTATAACCTCTTCTACTGAACCTTTGCAGAAAAAAAAAGTCTAGGAAAGTTATATTTAAATTGGCCTCGAGAGGTAAGGCCTTCATATCATATATTTACATTTGTTGTAAAAATAGATCCCCCCCAGCTCCACACTCAGTGCTCTGCCTACCAAACACACACAATGGTCTCTGCCAGGCCTGCTGAAGGCCTCAGGGGCTAAGCCACACCCTCCTTTCAAGGTCTACTTCTTTCTTTTAAAAAGTATTTTTATTTGGGGTCCTGGCGGTAGCGCAATGGATTAAGTGCACTTGGCATGAAGCACATGGACCGGTGTAAGGATCCTGGTTTGAACCCCCGGCTCCCAACCTGCAGGGGGGTCATTTCACAAGCAGTGAAGCAGGTCTGCAGGTGTCTCTCTTTCTCTCCCCTCTCTGTCTTCCTCTCCTCTCCATTTCTCTCTGTCCTATCTAACAACAACAGCAATAGCAACAATAACAATAATAACAAAAGGGCAACAAAAATGGAAAAAAATGGCCTCCAAAAGCAGTGGACACATGGTGTAGGCAACAAACCCCAGCAATAACCCTGGAATCAAAGACAAAAGAAAAAGTATTTTTATTTATTTATTATTGAATAGAGACAGAGAGAAATTGAGAGGTTAAGGGGAGATACAGAGGGAGAGAGACAGAGAGACACCTGCAGCCCTGCTTCACCACCCATGAAACAAATAGTGTAGTTCATGAGCTTATGTATGGTACAGTTCAAAAATGATAGTTTCAGTCAGCAAAAAATAATTAATATATTTTTAAATTTTAAACATTTATTTATTTTCCCTTTTGTTGCCCTTGTTTCTGTTGTTGTAGTTATTATTGTCGTTGTTATTGGTGTCATCATTGTTAGATAGGACAGAGAGAAATGGAGAGAGGAGGGGAAGGCAGAGAGGGGGAGAGACATATAGACACCTGCAGACCTGCTTCACCACCTGTGAAGTGACTCCCCTGCGAGTGGGGAGCCGGGGACTTGAACCGGGATCCTTAGCCAGTCCTTGCGCTTTGCACCACCTGTGCTTAACCCGCTACGCTACCGTCCTACTCCCAATAAGTAATACTTTTAAAATGAAAAAGAAAATGCTGTGCAATTTCATTCTGAGGTATCAATGCAAAGCACAACAACAACCAAAAATCACTAACCTGAAAAGACAGATTCACAACACTGTAGCCAAGTTGTGAAATAACCCAAGTCTTCAGTGGCTAGCAAGTGAATAACCATGTGGCGTGTAGACAGAACAGAACGTGGCTGGGCTAGAAGCTGAGCTGAGGTTTTGCCATGTGCTACAGTGTGAAAGGAACTGGAGGGATCATGCCAAGCAGAGCAAGGTCAGAGAAATACAGACATCAGATAATCTCACTCTGAGGTGAGACCTAAAGAAACAAAGCCAGGGGACAGGCGCATGGGTGGCAAGCCTTTGGATTAAAGAGAGAGTGGAGAGGGGAGGAGTAGGAGGAGGGAGGCTTCCGGTAGGCTGTGGTGGAGGAATAGTGACATTTTGGTGGTGGGATGTGGTGAGATAATGTATGTTCTGAAGGGGTGTGAAATTATACCCTTAAAGCACATACAGTCTTGAAAGTCTCAATAAGAGGTTTGTTGTGAGGGTGGAAAGGTAACTCACTTGGTAGTGTGAGTCCTCACCAAGTATAAAATCTTGGGTTCAAGCTTGATACCACAGGGGAACACCATGACACCAGAGGGTGCTCAATGGAAGATGGAGTTGTGTTGTAGTATCTGTCTGTCTGTCTGTTTTAAAAAGAATACAAAAGTGATCCCAGGAAAAGTGGTATCCTACTTGTTTGCAGCCCTACATAAAAAACTGTTGTAAAAGTAATATAATCATAGTTAAAGCTATATAAAATGCAGAAATGTATAAAGAAGGAAATGGAAGTCACCTGAAATCTTATTATTTGGTGATTAATGCAGTTGGCTTTTTTTTTTTTTTTTGCCTCCAGGGTTATTGCTGGGGCTTGGTGCCAGCACCATGAATTCACTGTTCCTTCTGGAGGCCATTTCCCCCCCCCCCCCCCTTTTTAAATTCGATAGGGCAGAGAGAAATTGAGAGGGGTGGGGGAGATAGAGAGGGAGAAAGACATCTGCAGACCTGTTTCACTGCTTGTGGGGCATCCCCTGAGCCAGGAGCTCAAACCAGAATTCTGGCATAGTTCCTTGTGCTTTGCACTATGTATACTTAACCCAGTGTGCCACTGCCCGACTCCCTGTAGTTAGCATTTTTTTGGCCTCCAGGGTTATTGCTGGGGTTCAGTGCCAGCACTATGAATCCACTGCTCCTGGAGGCCTTTTTTTTTTCCCTTTTGTTGCCCTTGTTGTTGTAGCCTTGTTGTGGTTATTATTGTTGTTCATTGTTGGATAGGACAGAGAGAAATCGAGAGAGGAGGGGAAGACAGAGAGGAGGAGAGAAAGATAGACACCTGCAGACCTACTTCACCGCCTGTGAATTGACTCCCCTGCAGGTGGGGAGCTGGGGACTTGAACCAGGATTCTTACCCGGTCCTTGTGCTTTGTGCCACCTGTGCTTAACCTGCTGCGCTACTGCCCGACCCCCTGCAGTTAGCATTTTTAACAGTGCATATTCATTCACACTTTTTTTTTTCACTTAGAGTACTTTATTATGATATGAGAAAAGAAACAAAAAATGTGATCAACAAATGTAAAATGATCATCTCAAAAGATGCAGAGAAAGCCTTTGATAAAGTCCAACATCCTTTCATGATCAAAACACTAAAAAAAATGTGGATATATGGGAAATACTTCAAGCTAGTTGAGTCTATATACAAGAAGCCAACAGCCAACATTATACTTAATGATGACAAATTGAAGATGTTTCCTCACCAGTCAGGTACAAGACAGGGCTGTCCACTATCACTACTCCTATTCAACATTGCCTTGGAAGTCCTAGCCATAGCAATTAGGCAAGAGAAAAGAATCAAAGGGATACAGATTGGAAGAGAAGTCAAGCTGTCCCTATTTACAGATGATATGGCTTTATAGATACAAAACCCTAAAAAGCCCAGTAGGAAATTCCTATGTATCATTGAACCATATAGTAAAGTGACGGGTTACAAAATCAATATATAAAAAACAGTGGCATTCCTCTATGCAAGCACCAAATCAGAAGAAGAAAAAGATACAGAAATCAATCCCCTTCACCCCAGAAGCAAAAACAACGAAAATTTTGGGAACAAAGTTAACAAAGGAAGTGATTTCCAGGGCATGTTTTCCATTTTCCATGTTACACATGTAAAAACTATTGTATTTATTGTTGAATGTAAAACATTAATCCCCCATTCACACTTTTTTGTCTATACCTACACCCTCATATAATTTTATGAAAAGTGGATGATATTACTCATGCCATTTTGTAACTTGATTTATTTGCTTAAAATAAATAGTTTATGTACCATTACTTAAAAAAATTATTGACACCAGGGCTATGGCTGGGGCTTAGTGCCAGCACTATGACTCCATCACAAGTAGCGACCATTTCTCCTTCCTTCCCTCCCCTTCTTCCTTCCTCCCTTCCTCCCTCCCTTCCTTCCTCCCTCCCTTCCTTCCTTCCTTCCTTCCTTCCTTCCTTCCTTCCTTCCTTCCTTCCTTCCTTCCTCTCTCCTTTATTTGATGAAACAGAGATAAATTGAGAAGGGACAGGGAGATAGATAGATAGGGATGCCGGGTGGTGTGCACCTGGTTGAGCACACATGTTACAATGTGCAAGTTTGAGCGTCATCTGCAAAGTGGGGAAAGCTTTGTGAGTGGTGAAGCCTTGCTGCAGGTGTCTCTCTGTCATTCTTCCTCTCTAACTCCCCCTTCTCTCTCAATTTCTGGCTGTTTCTGTCCAATAAATAAAGATGAAGAAGGGAGTCTGGCGGTAGTGCAGCGGGTTAAATGCATGTGGTGACCAAAGTGCAAGGACCAGTGTAAGAATCCCAGTTCGAGCCCCCGGCTCCCTATCTGCAGGGGAGTCCATTCACAGGTGGTGAAGCAGGTCTGCAGGTTTCTGTCTTTCTCTCCCCCTCTCTGTCTTCCCCTCCTCTCTTGATTTCTCTCTGTCCTAACAACAACGACATCAATAACAACAACAATAATAACTACAACAACAATAAGAAGACAACAAGGGCAACAAAAAAGGGAAAATAAATAAATAAATAAAAAATTTTAAAAGATGGTAGTTGGGCGGTAGCGCAGCGGTTTAAGCGCAAGTGGCATAAAGCTCAAGACCAGCTTAAGGATCCCAGTTCAAGGTCCCGGCTCCCCACTTGCAGGGGAGTCCATTCACAGGTGGTGAATCAGGTCTGTAAGTGTCTATCTTTCTCTCCCCCTCTCTGTCTTCTTCTCCTCTCTCCACTTCTCTCTGTCCTATCTAACAACGATGGCATCAATAACTACAACAACAATAAAAAAACAACAATAAAAATAACAACAACAACAGGGAAAATAAATAAATAGAAATAAAATAAAGATAAAGAAATTAAGGGTGGGGGGGAATAGCATAATGACTATGCAGATCTCACGTTCAATCCCCCCGCACCACCATAAGCCAGAGCTAAGCAGTGCTCTGATGAGAGAGAGAGAGAGAGAGAGAGCGAGCCTGGCCTGCAGATCTGCTTCACCACGTATCTTCATTTCTCTCTGTTCTAATATTTATTTTATTTATTTATTCCCTTTTGTTGCCCTTGTTGTTTTATTGTTGTAGTTATTGTTGTTGTCGGATAGGACAGAGAGAAATGGAGAGAGGGGGGGAAGACAGAGAGGGGGAGAGAAAGATAGACACCTGCAGACCTGCTTCACCGCTTGTGAAGCGACTCCCCTGCAGGTGGGGAGTCTGGGCTCGAACCAGGATCCTTATGCCGGTGCTTGTGCTTTGTGCCACCTGCGCTTAACCCGCTGCACTACAGCCCGACTCCCACTTGTCAATTTTTCTTACACTTTTGAAGAACCAGATCCTAGATTTATTGATCTTGTGTATTGTTTTTGTTGTTGTTTTGTTTTAGATGTCATTTATTTCCACCCTAATTTTTATTATTTGTTCCTTCTACTGGCTTTGGGTTTTCTTTGCTATTTCTCTAGCTCCCTAAGGCATTCAGTGGGTTATTTATTTGAGTTTTTTTCTTATTTCCTGATAAGAATACACCTGGCATGGCTATAATTTTCCCCCTTAATGCCACTTTAGCAGTGCCCTAAATATTAATAATTTCATGAACTGTCATTTCCAGTAACATTTAAATTTCCTCTTTGACTCAGTAGTTGTCAATTAGGTTGCTGCTGAGTTTTCATAGTTTGGGACTTCCTTAAACTTTCTGTTTATTGTTGAATGAGGTGGGGAGGGATGGAGTGAAGGGACATTGAGTTCCTGGTGGATGTTATGGGGGGCAGCTGGGCTAGAGAACGAGTGTCTTCCAGACACCTAGACACCTAGACATCTGTTATGGGGAGGTCAGGGGGTTATCTCTACATGGCATAACTACAAACCACTAACACCTCAATAAAACATATTTTTTTTAAAAAGGGAGTTACCTTGCCCTGAATGGCAAGTCCTCAAATAAAGATCTGGATAGCAAATACTTAAGTGGTGGATATTGTATATGCTAGATTATGAACTCCTTCCAAACCTTACTCCCATGCTATGATTTTGGAACCCAGTGAGCCAGAATCCAAACTTTAGCGAAAGTCTCCAAGTTCAGTCCTAGTGTTTTTGTTTTGTTTTTTGTTTTCTCACAGAAGGGGTGCTTTTCCTCCTTTGCTCAGTACCTGTGCCCACAGTGCTTGAATTGCTTTACTGCTCAGAAGACAGAACACACGGCTCCTCTCCCACAGCAGATGTCCATTTCCTTGCTGACAAAGGCAGGGAAGTCAGCTTCTGTGTTTTCAACTTAAGTTTTGTGCTCACGGAAGCATAATGTCTTGCTGCATTTATCATGGCAAGCATTGAGGTGACATGAGTAAACAGCGAATGCTCATGCCCATGCTCTTGGGATTTCCCTCCAGAGGAATTCACTAGGGATTTTTCCATTTGTATGTAGAGAGATGAGTGTACATTTGTGCTCCACATAAATATTCAAAATACATCTTCTGTCTCTTTCAGGACTGTTTCTGCATGATGTCATGCATATTGAACCCCATTCCATAGGAATACCTATACATCTAATGCATTATACTTAAAGACTATAATGTTCTTTTTTTTAAAATAATTTATTTCTTTATTGGGGAATTAATGCTTTACATTCAACAGTAAATACAATAGTTTGTACATGCATAACATTCCCCAGATTCCCATTTAACAATACAACCCCCACTATTTCATTCATCATTTTTCATGGACCTGTATTCTCCCCACCCACCCACCCACCCCAGAGTCTTTTACTTTGGTGTAATACTCCAATTCCATTTCAGGTTCGACTTGTGTTTTCTTTTCTAATCTTGTTTTTCAACTTCGGCCTGAGAGTGAGATCATCCCATATTCATCCTTCAGTTTCTGACTTATTTCACTCAACATGATTTTTTCAAGGTCCATCCAAGATCGGCTGAAAACAGTGAAGTCACCATTTTTTACAGCTGAGTAGTATTCCATTGTGTATATAGACCACAACTTGCTCAGCCACTCATCTGTTGTTGGACACCTGGGTTGCTTCCAGGTTTTGGCTATTACAAATTGTGCCACCAAGAACATATGTGTACACAGATCTTTTTGGATGGATGTGTTGGGTTCCTTAGGATATATCCCCAGGAGGGGAATTGCAGGGTCATAGGGTAGGTCCATTTCTAGCCTTCTGAGAGTTCTCCAGACTGTTCTCCACAGAGGTTGGACCAACTGACATTCCCACCAGCAGTGTAGGAGGGTACATTTGACCCCACACCCTCTCCAGCATTTGCTGCTGTTACCTTTTCTGATGTATGACATTCTCACAGGAGTGAAGTGATATCTCATTGTTGTCTTGATTTGCATTTCTCTGACAATCAGAGACTTGGAGCATTTTTTCATGTGTTTCTCGGCCTTTTGGATCTCTTCTGTGGTGAATATTCTGTCCAAGTCCTCCCCCATTTTTTGATGGAGTTATTTGTTGTCTTGTTGTTGAGTCTGGCAAGCTCTTTATATATACTGGTTATTAAACTCTTATCTGATGTATGGCATGTAAAGATCTTCTCCCATTCTGTGAGGGGTCTCTTGGTTTGGGTAGTGGTTTCTTTTGCTGTGCAGAAGCTTTTTAATTTGATGTAGTCCCATAGGTTTATACTTGCCTTAGTCTTCCTTGTAATTGGATTGGTTTCATTGAAAATGTCTTTAAAATTTATGCGGAAAAAAGTTCTGCCAATATTTTCCTCTAAGTATCTGATAGTTTGTGGTCTAACATCCAAGTCCTTGATCCACTTGGATTTTACTTTTGTATTTGGTGAAATACAGTGATTCAGTTTCATTCTTCTGCATGTTTCAACCCATTGTTTCCAACACCATTTGTTGAAGAGACTCTGCTTTCCCCATGTAATAGTCTGGGCCCCTTTGTCAAAGATTAGATGTCCATAGGTGTGGGGCCTGATTTCTGGGCTCTCAATTCTATTCCACTGGTCAGTGTGTCTGTTCATGTCCCAGTACCAAGCAGTTTTGATGACAATGGCCCTATAATACAGTTTGAGATCTGGGAGTGTGATGCCTCCGGTTCTGTTCTTTTTTCTCAAGATGGTTTTGGCAATTCTAGGTCTTTTCTGGTTCCATATAAACATTTGTAGCATTTTTTCTATTCTCCTAAAAAATGTGCTTGGGATCTTGATGAGGATAGCATTAGATTTGTAGATGGCTCTGGGTAATATATTCATTTTGATGATGTTAATTCTTCCAACCCATGAACATGGAATATCTTTCCACTTCTTTGTGTCTTTTTCAATTTCTTTGAGTAGTGACTCATAATTTTCAGTATACAAGTCTTTCACTTCTTTGGTTAGGTTTATTCCTAGATATTTTATTGTTTTTGTTGCTATAGAAAAAGGAACTGATTTCTGGATTTCAATTTCTTCTAACTTAGTGTTTGCATAGAGGAATGCCACTGACTTTTGAATGTTAATTTTATAGCCTGACACATTACTGTATTGCCTGATGATTTCCAGAAGCTTCTTGCTGGATTCCTTAGGTTTTTCCATGTATACTATCATGTCATCTGCAAATAAGGAGAGTTTGACTTCTTCTTTTCCAATCTGGATGCCTTTAATTCCTTGCTCCTGCCTGATTGCTATGGCAAGAACTTCTAACACTATAGTGGGCAGCCCTGTCTAGTACCTGATCTGAGGGGAAATGCTTCCAGTTTTTCACCATTGAGTATGATGTTGGCTGTAGGTTTGCTATATATAGACTCCACTATCCTCAGGAATTTTCCATCTATTCCCATTTTTTGGTAGTGTTTTGATCATAAAGGGATGTTGTATTTTGTCAAAGGCTTTCTCTGCATCTATTGATATGACCATGTGGTTTTTGGTCTTGCTTTTGTTGATGTGGTGGATCACATTGATTGATTTACGTATATTAAACCAACCTTGCATGCCTGGGATAAACCCCACTTGGTCATGATGAACAATCTTTTTGATATACTGCTGCATCCGGTTGGCTAGAATTTTGTTCAATATTTTCGCATCTATGTTCATCAGAGATATTGGTCTGTAGTTTTCTTTTTTGGTTGTGTCCCTGTCTGCTTTTGGTATCAGGGTGATGTTGGCTTCATAGAAGCTGGCAGGGAGTATTCCAGTGTCTTCAATCTTCTGGAAGACTTGTAAAAGTAGAGGTATTAGTTCTTCTTTGAAAGTTTTGTAGAATTCATTTGTAAAACCATCTGGTCCAGGACTTTTATTTTTGGGAAGATTTTTGATAACTGTTTCAATTTCATTAGCTGTGATGGGCCTGTTCATGTTATCCACTTCCTCTTTACTTAGTTTTGGAAGTTGGTAGGTATCTAGGAAGTCATTCATTTCTTCCAGGTTCTCTAGCTTGGTGGCATATAGTTGTTCATAGAAGCCTCGCATGATATGTTGAATTTCTGCAATGTCTGTTGTGATATCTCCTCTTTCATTTACTATCCGATTTATTTGGGTCTTCTCCCTTTTTTGTTTTGTGAGTCTGGCTAAAGGTGTGTCAATTTTGTTTACTCTTTCGAAGAACCAACATTTACTTTCATTGATCTTTTGTATGGTTTTCCTATTCTCAATGTTATTTATTTCTGCCCTAACTTTAGTGATTTCTGTCCTTCTGGTTGCTTTAGGATTCCTTTGTTGTTCTTCTTATAGGTCTTTAAGATGTGCAATCAGGCTGTTTATTTGTGCCTTTTCTTGTTTCCTAATGTGTGCTTGTATAGCTATGAACTTCCCTCTTAGGACTGCTTTAGCTGTTTCCCAAATATTTTGATAGCTTGTGTCTTCATTTTCATTGAACTCTCGAAACATTTTGATTTCTTCCTGGATTTCCTCTTTGACCCAGAAGTTGTTAAGAAGTGTACTGTTGAGCTTCCACATTTTGGGACTGTTACTAATCTTTTGTTGATTGTTAAGTGTTAGTTTAATTCCACTGTGGTCTGAGAAGATGCTTGGGATGATTTCAGTGCTCTTGAATTGGCTGATGCTGTCTTTGTGGCCTAACATATGGTCTATCCTTGAGAATGATCCATGTGGATTTGAGTAAAATGTGTATTCCAGTTTCTTGGGATGAATGACTCTGAAAATGTCCAATAGTTCTAGTTTATCTATCTCTTCATTTAGCTCCCTTATGTCTTTACTGATTTTCTTCCTGGATGATCTGTCAAGTTGAGATAGTGGGGTGTTGAAGTCCCCTACTATGATTGTGTTACTGTTAATATATTGCTGTAGCTCTTTCAGTAGAAGTTTGATGTATTTAGATGGCTTCTCATTGGGTGCATTGATATTAATAATTGTTAAGTCCTCTTGATTGACTGATCCTCTGAGCATTAAGTAGTGTCCATTCCTATCTTTTTTAATCTTATCTATTTTAAAGTCTATCATGTCAGATATGAGAATAGCTGTTCCTGCCCTTTTTTGTGGGCCATTGGCTTGTATGATAGTTTTCCATCCTATACGGGATGATCTCACTCTCAGGCCGAAGTTGAAAAACAAGATTAGAAAAGAAAACACAAGTCAAACCTGAAATGGAATTGGAGTATTACACCAAAGTAAAAGACTCTGGGGTGGGTAGGTGGGTGGGGAGAATACAGGTCCAGGAAGAATGATGAATGATATAGTGGGGGTTGTATTGTTAAATGGGAATCTGTGGAATGTTATGCATGTAAAAAAAAAAAAAAGTAGAAACGCAAAGCAGAAATTGACTGAGTTTGGAGTATGGCACCAAAGTAAGAAAGCAGAAGTACACTAGAGTTTGCAGTGAGTACCTCCCTAACACTTCCTCTCCACTATTCCAAGCTTTAGGTCCATGATTGCTCAACAATTTGTTTGGCTTTGTATGTTAACTCTCTTTTCAGTCACCAGGTTCCAGATGCCATCAGGATACTAGCCAGGCTTCCCTGGATTGAAGACCCCACCAATATGTCCTGGAGCTCCGCTTCCCCAGAGACCCACCCTACTAGGGAAAGAGAGAGGCATACTGGGAGTATGGACCGACCAGTCAACGCCCATGTTCAGCGAGGAAGCAGTTACAGAAGCCAGACCTTCTACCTTCTGCAACCCTCAATTACCCTGGGTCCATGCTCCCAGAGGGATAGAGAATGGGAAAGCTAATGGGTAGGGGGTGGGATATGGAGATTGGGTGGTGGGAATTGTGTGGAATTGTACCCCTCCTACCCTATGGTTTTGTTAATTAATCCTTTCTTAAATAAAAAATATATATATACACATAAAAAAAAAGATAGTTTTCCATCCTTTCACTTTAAGTCTGTGTTTGTCTTGTTGAGTTAGGTGAGTTTCCTGTAGACAGTATATTGTTGGGTTGTGTTTTCTGATCCATCTTCCTACTCTGTGTCTTTTAATAGGTGAATTCAGACCATTGACATTTATTGATATCAAAGATTGAAGATATTTTAACGCCATTCTTGTAGAGTTTTAGAGTGTTTGATATATGTCCTATTTGTGGTGGTCTGGTTGTTTATAGGAGACCTTTCAGAACTTCTTTCAGGGCAGGCTTGGTGATGGTTGCTTCCTTCAACTGTTGCTTGTCTGAGAAGGTTTTGATGCTTCCATCTAGTCTGAATGACAGTCGAGCAGGATATAGTATTCTTGGCTGAAAGCCTTTCTCATTGAGTACTCGATAGATATCTTGCCATTCTCTTCTGGCCTGTAGTGTTTGTATGGAGAAGTCTGCTGCTAATCTTATGGGTTTTCCTTTGTAGGTGACTCTTTGTTTTTCTCTTGCAGCCTTGAGGATCCTTTCTTTATCCTTATTCCTTTCCAATCTAAGTATGACATGTCTTGGTGTCTTTAGGTCTGGGTTAATTCTGTTTGGGACCCTCTGGGCTTCTTGAATCTTTATGTCTTTGGTGTTGTCTGGACTAGAGAAATTTTCAGCTATTATGACCTGGAGAATGCTTTCTTCCTCCCCTTCTCTTTCTTCCTCTGGTAAGCCAATAATGCATATATTGTTTCTTTTGAAGTCATCCCATAGGACTCTGTTGTTGTTTTCAGCATCTCTTAATCTCTTTTTGAGATCTCTTACTTCTTTTTTAGTTGTCTCTAATTCATCCTCAATCTTGCTAATTCTGTCTTCAGCCTCATAGATTCTATTCTCTCTGCCCTCTACTGCTTTCTGGAATTCATCTATTTTGTTGCCCTGCTCTGATACTGTTTTAGCTTGTTCAGCTAGTTGCCTTCTTAGCTCAGCGATTTCAACTTTCAGCTCTCTAATAACCATGAGATAATTAGAATTTTCTTCCATTTTCTCATTTGTTGTTCCTGCATTTCTGATTACAATTTTTTCAAATTCTTTACTCACTCCTGTTATTATTTCCTTAGCTAATGTTTGGATGTTGAACTCGTTTTGTGCTTCACCCTCTGGAGGACTTTTAGCTGGACTCTTGTCCTGGTTCGAGTCTCCAATATTTTTTATTGTTGTTTTAACCATTTTATATATGTTAACAGTTTTTTCAATCCCTGAGTTGGAGCTCAGTGGTGTAAAAGCCTCTTTTTTTTCTTCCCTGTAGGCTATGGGAGCCTGAGGGCTTTTAAACTATCAATAGGCTTCTTAGCTTAATCACTGACTCCTGACCAAGAGATAAAGCAGGGTGTGGCAGAGATAATCTAGTGGTTATGCAAAGAGACTTTCACAACCCCTCAGCTATGCCACCGAGGTATAGGTCTTCTCCTGAGTTTCCCGGTTAGATCTCTATGGCCTGGTGTCCCTCCCTGTTGCTGCTCCAGATTCTGAGGGTAGTAGCAATGGAGACTCAGAGTTGCACTTGGTGAGTCTCTGGGGAGTCCTTTCCTCCCTTCAGCTGTCCCCTTGTTGTGGAGCAGACTGGAGGTGGTGTCTCCACTGATAAACTGTTGAACTGTTAGCAGCCACTTAATCTCTCCTTAGGCCCCTCTCTCCTCTCTGTCACCAGCCACACATGTTTGTACTCACGGGTGATTTACTGGGTTCCTGTGGTCATTCTAGTCCTGTCTTGTTTCGGTCCGGGTAGTCTCCTTTGGTATTCCTAGTTGATCCGGGAGAGGAGAGGAGAGAAAGCGATCTGCTGCTCCGACTATAATGTTCTGTTTGCCAAGATGTGGCATAATTTACTGAGCTAGCTTCCCATGGGTTAGCATTTAGATTGCTACTAGTCTTTTGCTTTTATGTAATGAAGTGAATGTTCTTGTCCATTTGTTCTTAAGGATATATGGGATATATATACCAAGTTATGGCAGTGGAATGGCTAGTTCAGATTGTTTGTGTGTCATAAGTTTTGATGAATAATATCAGTTGGACAATGGATTTTTATTAGATAATATTTTTAAAATTACTACTTGGGGGACTAGGAGATAGTTAACCTGGTAGAGCACACCGTGCAAGAGGACCCAGGTTTGAGTCTCTAAGCCACATGGAAGCACCATACAAGGGGGAGCAGTGCTGTGGTGTTTCTCCTCTGTTTTTCTCTCTTTCTCTCTCTGTTTCTTACTATCAGGGAAAAAAAAAAAAAAAAGAACTACTGGCATCCATGGAATTGTGCAGGTGTGAAGCCAAAGTGCTGATGTCTAAATAAGTAAAGTTGAAATTGCATCTTTGGCCCTGACTGAATACTGAATGACTTGAGAGAGCAATTTAAACACAGTAGACAGAAACACGTTCTAATAAATGTGATATTTATTAGAAACTATCTGAAGTAGATGAACTTGGATTAAAATGAATCAAATTTAATTAGGAGTAAGCAGAGTCAAATGGCCTTGCTGTCACACGTGGGTTGAGAGGTAGCATTTAAGTGTTTAAAATTAGGGGAAAGGAGGGGCAGGAAGAGTAGCATAATGGTTATGCAAAAAGACAGTCATAATTGACACTTTGAGGTCTCACGTTCAGTTCCCAGCACCACCATAAGCCAGAGCTGAGCAGTGCTCTGGTTAAAATACAAATGAGACAGATATAAATTAGGCCCTGGGAAGCCTCCCATGTGGAACTCCATGGTATGCTTCTTATTAGTTGTGTCAACTTTAACAAACTTACTTCTCTGAATCCCAGTGTCCTCATCTATAACAACAGGGGAACTAACAGTGCCCACTTCACAATACTCACAGTATTGTCAAGAGAGTGAATAAAGACATATAAAGTATATAGAGTACTCAGTGTCTGCTGGTTTCTAGGTGAGGCGTGATTAGAATGCTAGTGGTAAAGGAGAAAAGATTGCCAGGTGAGCCGACTTAGGACGCATCCATTCATGATGAATTTCAGAGAACTGAAAAGCTGGCGTCATATAAAGAATAGATTAAAACAACAACAACAACAACACACATTTATAAGAGAGCTCATTTGGCACAGCCAGAGAGCCTGGCCTTTGTTTTCCAAGAAACACAAATGTTCTTGGCGCCATACTAGAGGATGCACATGATTTAGTGCAGGATGAGACCAAGTTTGGCAACTGACTAGAACACTGGAGCATTTAGTTTTCAGGCTGATTTACAGAAAACAATGGCAATAAAACCATTGATGAAAACATCCTAATTAGACAATGCAGTACAATGATTGTTTAGAGTGTTGAATGTGATTTGGCTCTTGAATAAATTGCTTTGTTCCATTCAGAAGAAGAGCAAGAATCTTATAGAAGTATTATATAGTGGTTTCCATTTTTGTAGAACTTACAGTTTGCATAATTTTATATACTTCTGAGGAAAACCATTCTACAGAGTTGTATTTGGCAATTAACTTTTTTTTTCTTAGAAGACACAGAGAAAGCAGAGTGAAAGATACCAAAGCACCAGAGCTTCCTTCTGTGTACTAGGGCCCTGGGCTTGAACCTGGATAGTTCACATGGCACCATAAGTTGAAATAACAATGGTAACAATAACTCTGTATACTTGTCTAGTGCTTAAGATTCCATTACAAGCTTTTTGACTTTTAGAAGATTTGCTTTTTTTTTCCCCATTGTGCAACCTGATTAATTTCTATTTTTGAAAAATAAAAGAAACTGGAAACAAACCATATTTAACACCAAGCTAGATAAAAATCACACTTTTCTACTGTGGAGGAAAACGCATAATCAGAAGGACATACTCTTTTATTGTACAAAGTTTGGGATTCCAGGGGGTGGTGCTATTTCCATGAAGAAAAAGCATCCGATAAATTTTTAATTTGCTTAAGAGATGGTTTAACACGATTGGCTTTTCATTTGCAAATTAAGCAATTGGAACAACAGTCCAATAAAGATATAATTTTTATTAACCTATTAAAAATTACTGTTTTTTCCTAACTTTGAGATGATTTAATCTATGTGATTAATCAGCTACATTCTTAGCAGAAAAACATAGTATTTAAAGAGGATAGTAATAAAAAATATTCATCACTATTCTTTCTACTTGAAAAACAAAGTCCAGAGAATGCCCTTATCTTTGCAAAGCACTGGGATGCAATTGTGAAAACACAAAAATCTATAGGAAATGTGCAGAATTCAAAAAAAAAAAACCATCACTAAGGAGCTTAAAATGGCAATTTGATGCAAATCCAAACATGGAAACAGACTGTTACAGATACATAACATAGTGATAACTGCCAACTGTGATAACTACTTTTACTTTTAGATAATGTTTTGTTATTTTCTCAGTGAATCATCATACTGAATGCATGGTGTGAAAGGTGCTTCATATTTTTTTCTGTACAGAATCAATATTAAATGACAAAAACAGAAGGCCTAGAAACTCTTTGAATAGATTCTTGGGGTGATAAATCTCACTTCTAAAACTGGTACTTTAGTGTTAGTTTACTACATGCCCTCTCTGTACTATATTAAACTGTATACCATTTTATTTTATTATTTTTTTATTTTAATTTTTTAATATTTATTTATTTTCCCTTTTGTTGCCCTTGTTGTTTAACATTGTTGTGGTTATTGATGTCATCATTGTTGTTGGCTAGGACAGAGAGAAATGGAGAGAGGAGGGGAAGACAGAGAGGGGGAGAGAAAGCTAGACACCTGCAGACCTGCTTCACCGCCTGTGAAGCGACTCCTTTGCAGGTGGGGAGCCCTCGAACCGGGATCCTTACGCCTGGCCCTTGCATTTTGCGCCACGTGCGCTTAACCCGCTGCGCTACCGCCCGACTCCCTGTATACCATTTTATTACCTTATATTTAGACCATAAAGCATTAAAACAAAACTGTCAATATACCAAAATCCACGTTCACGTGACAACAGTGGAAGTGTTGAGAGATAAAGAAGTAATAATTATATTAAAGACATACTTTTATTACTTTATATGTATTTTGGACAAAAAGAGTGATCAACTAATTATGCTCTTCCATACATCATTTTCACTGAGTTTGCTGCCGGTTTTAGTGCAACAAAATATCTTTGCAAAGCCACTCTACAGTAATTATGGCAAGGCTCATTAAAATGCAGGGGTAAAGATTTGATGCTTACGTATTTTTTAGAATTTTTTCTGCACCAGTGTTATCTCTGGGACTCAGTGCCTACATGATGCATCTACTATTCCCAGTGGCTTCCTTCCTTCCTTCCTTCCTTTTATTCCTTCCTTCCTATCTTCCTTCTTTCTTTTATTCCTTCTTTCCTTCCTTCCTTCTTTTTTTAATTCTTTTTTTTAAAGTACTCTATTTATTTATTTATTTATTTATTTATTTTGAGAGGGTTGCATTGGATCGACCTTCTCGTGGTGCATCCCGTGAGTACCCATTCATTGGGGAAACTGACGATCCTTCTCTATTTGGGGAAGGCCGTCCTCTTGGACTGAGCATGCAGCTTCAGGAGGGACACACATGGAGTGCTGAGGGAGGAAGGGGACACCCGCCTAGCCAGCCAAATCAACCCTGGCAATCAATGGGGTGACTGATGTCACAGCCAGATCACCCTCACATCTATCCTCTTATTTCCTTTGTTTCTATCAAAAGAAGAGGAGGAGATTATGGGATAAGAGGGATAAAATTCCACACAATTTCCACTGCCAGAGTTCCGTATCCCATCCCTCCATTGGAAGCTTTCCTACTCTTTATCCCTCTGGGAGTATGATCCAGGATCATTATGGAGTGCAGAAACAGAGGTCTGACTTCTGTAATTGGGTTGACAGGTTAATCCATACCCCAGCCTGTTTCTCTCTTTCTCTTGTGGGGCAGGGCTCTGGGGAGGTGGGCTTCCAGGACATCATTGGTGAGGGAAGTCAGGTGGGCATCATGGTAGCATCTGCAACTTGGTGGCTGAAAAGCATTAAGACACAAAGCCGAACAAATTCTTTAATAATCAGGAACCTAAAGGCAAGAATATAGCAGGTGAAAATTGGGGTCTTCGTGTTGGAAGAAGCTAGGAAGTCTATTTTAGGTATATTCTTTACGCCGGCTTTTGCGCTTTGCACTACATGCGCTTAGCCCGCTGCGCTACCGCCCGACCCCCTATTTTAGGGATATTCCAAGGGGCCCATGACTTTATTAATTTTTGCCTGAGCCCGACAGCTAACATGAAGGTGGGCTAAATGTATTGTCTGGGAAGATGGTGTCAGAGTTGGAAATAGGACTAGAAAGCTGGATCAGGGCAGAGAGTAGCTCCCAAATATGAGAAAAGTATGTAAATACCACTAACTCTAGACCCCACTGATCTGACCCAGGGCCCATTTCTATTCATATTTAGCACTGGAGCTTGTGTAATCTCTAGATCCCTGTTGGTCTGAGGTCACTTTCCATGGTCATAGCTAGGAATATTCCAGGCTGCATTCATTTCAGGACCAGTCTTCCTAGTATGGTAGAATAGGTTGACCCAGCCTCCTTTCAGAGAGCGGGGCAGTTTCTACTATAGTTGTTCTACATTGAGGGCAAGGTCCTATAGAGGCCTACAAGAAGGTTTATGATGTTCCCGATGGAGATGACCAGTGATGGTGAATAGAGGGATTTGTTAGAGGTCTAGGCCCATCATATCTATGTGGGAATCCCAGGATTCCCTGACTCAGCCCCGATGATGGGGTAGCCTGGTAGTGGACATCATTAAGGTGTGCGGGTCTCTTGCTCTATCTAATCCAGCTTTTGTCAAAGCTAGACTTAGAGTGGTTGAGGGAACTAAAATAGGAAGCAGAGTTTTAAATACTTGGTTGTTTCTACATGAACCAGAGATGGAGAAAGAAAGAGAACCAAAGTATCAATTTGGCAGGGACACAAGAGATGAAACAATACTTGAGACTCCAACACCTTAATCTACTGCTCCTCCCCACTCCCCTCCTCCCACCCCAACCCCCTTCAAGTTCACTGCTGAGGTTGTGAAGGAAAAGGAGACCTTGTGCCCCATCAGTTGGACTGTAACTTGGTCCAGTGCCTACTGAAAACGGCATGGAGATTTCTCAAAATATTTTCAATAAACCTACCACATGATCCAACAATCCCACTTTTTATCACTGGGGTTCAATACCTGCACTATGAATCCACTGCTCCTGGAGGCTATTTTTCCCCCTTTTGTTGCCCTTATCATTTATTGTTGTTATTGCTGTCGTTGTTGTTGGTTAGGACAGAGAGAAGTCAAGATAGGAAGGGAGACAGAGAGGGAGAAAAATAGACACCTACAGACCTGCTTCACTGCTTGTGAAGTGACCCCCCAGCAGTTGGGGGGCCAGGGGCTGGAGCCATGTGCACTTAACCAGCTGTGCTAACCCGTCCCCCCCCCCCCCCCCCAGCAATCTCACTTTTAGGTATCTATCCTAAAAACACTAATCTGGAAAGATACAAGCACACTTCCGTTCATTACAGCAATACAGGATTTAACACCACTCTGAGATGGACTTTTATGTAGTTTCACTTTTGCTTCCTTTTGCTAATTCCTTTTACTTCTGCTGCTATTATCTTTGCTGAGGTCACCTTTCATTTCTTTCATAATTCTTGTATTTTTCTCCTTCTCACCAAATCGTTATCATCCAACTATAATTTACTCTAGTGTCTTTGCCACCTCCCTATTTCCTGTTTTATGTTCTCTTCCTCCATTTAATTTCATTCTTTGAAAGTTTACTATGTATTAACTTTTCAGAGATATTTATGGTTGATGAAATTTTTTGAGTTCTTACTTTTATAAAAATATCTTTGCTTTCACATGCTTGTTGGCTGGACTAAGTATAGAATATGGTGTTCGAAGTATGAACCGACCTGTCAACACCCATGTCCAGCAGAGAAGCAATTACAGAGGCCAGACCTCTCACCGTCTGCATCCCATAATGATCCTGGGTCCATGCTCCCAGAGGGATAAAGAATAGGAAAGCTTCCAATGGAAGAGATGGGATGTGAAACTCTGGCAGTGGAGATTGTGTGGAATTGTACCCCTCGTATCCTATGGTCTGGTCAATATTTTTATTTTATAAATAATTTTTTAATCCCTCCCCCCCAAAAAAAAGAATATGATGGTCAACTTTTCCCCCAAGAGTTTGAAGATGCTATAATTTCTCCTTGATTTCAGTATTATTAATAAGGTGGGAAGTCAGGAGTCGGGCGGTAGCGCAGTGGGTTCCAAGCACACGTGGCACAAAGTGCAAGGACCAGCATAAGGATCTTTGTTCAAGTCCCCGGCTCCCCACCTACAGGGGAGTCACTTTACAAAAGGTGAAGCAGGTCTGCAGGTGTTTATATTTCTCTTCCTCTCTGTGTCTTCCCCTCCTCTCTCCATTTCTCTCTGTCCTATCCAACAACTATGACAACAATAACTACAACAATAAAACAACTAGGACAACAAAAGGGAATAAATAAATAAGTAAGTAAAAGGTAGGAAGTTGACATGATCTCTCCATGTAGATCATCTGGTTTTAATCTGTAGAAACTTTCATTGTGCTCTCTTTATTTAGAAAATTTTCAAAAATGGACTTTTTTTATTGCCACCAGGGTTATGCTATGTCTCAGACAACCATAAGCTTTTGTAACTTTTCACCCTACAGACCAAATTCAAATCTTTAAGCCTAGAACATGGGGATAAAAACATGAACAAAAGCTCTTCAATGTAAATATACCTTTTTATCCAATTATTCAGATTACTTCACCCATAGAATCCTACTTAAGTTCACTATTCTTTTTTTTTTAATATTTTATTTTATTTATTTATTCCCTTTTGTTGCCCTTGTTTTTTTTTTATTGTTGTAGTTATTATTGTTGTTGTCGTTGTTGGATAGAACAGAGAGAAATGGAGAGAGGAGGGGAAGACAGAGAGGAGGAGAGAAAGATAGACACCTGCAGACCTGCTTCACCGCCTGTGAAGCGACTCCCCTGCAGGTGGGGAGTCGGGGTTCGAACTGGGATCCTTATGCCAGTCCTTGTGCTTTGCACCACCTGCGCTTACCCTGCTGCACTACAGCCCGACTCCCAAGTTCACTATTCTTATTCTTACTAATTAGTGAGAAAGATAGGAGGAGAGAGAAAGAACCAGTCATCACTCTGGTACATGTGCTGCTAGGGACTGAACTTAGGACCTCATGCTTGGGAGTCCAACACTTTATCCACTGCATCACCTCCCAGACCACTTAAGTTCACTATTCTTTTTATTATTCTTTCAAATTAAAAAAAAATGGACTGGAGTCACTATAATCACTCCCATAGTTTCTGGTAGTGTTTCAATCACAAATCTGAATGACCTTGAGGCAAATTAAAGGGTGACAGTAAAACATCTAGACTGCCTTTGTGTTTGGTCTAATAATCTTGAGACTCTCTGCTTACTGAAAAAGCTTGATATTAATAAGAATATCGGTGAGCCATTCCTTTGGTTTACATGTAGCTAGGAAACCAGAATGTAGATAAATTAATTACAACCCTAGTAGCCTACTTTTTGCATTTCTTGCATTTCTCGTTTGTCAGGGCAGGAATTTTATAAATTGCTACTCAGTTAAAGAAAGACTGGCTTGAGGTGAGCAAGGTTTCACTGTTTCTAACCTTATTGTTCAACCCTCCTATTTAATAGGCTGAATGGGATCAGGGCAGTGATTGGGAAGGGCTAATGGACTGATTCTTTCCAAGTATTACTGGAGAGTTGCCAAGTACAGTTGGGAAAAAAATGAAATAAAACCGTTGGAGTGTTTAATACCATGAAGCACCAGATTGACATGTTGGGGCACACAGTTTTAGTTAGAGCAAACTAATTACCATACACATCATTTCTAGTTACAGATAAGGGGACATTTTCTCAGCATCTAGTATTTTCCGTATTATCTCACCCTGGCATCTGCAAATTAATAGAGGTAGCATATTATTATGGAAAAAGAAGGAGTCTGGCACAGATCTCAGATCCTACAAGAACCAGCTGTCCCACAGTCCATGCGGCTTGTCTCACTTCTCAGGGACTGGGGTTCTTGGACTTCACCTGGCATTAATCTTTGCTGCCTGGATTTGACTTTGCAGGCCCTGTTCTGTGGCTCAGCAGCCTGTAGACCTGATATTGCAGAAAGTATCATGCTCTGTGCCTATTGCTGGGGGGCTCTGCTGTGGGCACTTCTTGATGAGGACCTGCCCTGCTTTGACTTTAACTGTTTCCATCCCTGCCAGTTGCCCCTGTGAAAAGAACTCCTTTTTAAACAGCCAGCATGTTGGGCTTTTTTAAAGTCAATGCTCTAGTCTCAAGCTCTATGTGACAGCTCTACCTTGAGCAGTCACTTTGGGAAATCACAAGAAGCAAGGCTGCATTTGAACTCTCTTGGACTGTGACACTTTGGGTTTTTAATAGTGAACTCCAACCTGATGCAGTTTGAAACCTGATTTTACACTTGATGACCACAGCTTTTTCACCTATTTCTGTCTATAGCTTAAAGGAATGTGGGCCCACAGGTAGTTATCATACTAGGTAACTAGATTTTTTTTTTTTTTTTGCCTCCAGGGTTATCGCCAGGGCTCGGTGCCTGCACCACGAATCCACTGCTCTTGGAGGCCTTTTTATTAAAAAAATTATTTATTTATTCCCTTTTGTTGCCTTTGTTATAGTTATTATTGTTGTCATCATTGTTGGATAGGATAGAGAGAAATGGAGAGAAGAGGGGAACACAGAGAGGGGGAGAGAAAGACAGACACCTGCAGACCTGCTTCACCGCCTGTGAAGCGACTCCCCTGCAGATGGGGAGCCCTCAGGCTCAAACCGGGATCCTTATACAGGTCCTTGCGCTTTGCGCCACATGCATTTAACCCGCTGCGCTACCAACCGACCCCTGGTAACTAGATTTTTAAAAAAGTTTTTTATTCATTTTGTGAGAGAGAGGGAGAGAGAGGGAGAGAGAGGGAGAGGGGGAGGGGGAGGGGGAGGGGAAGGCAAAGGGAGAGGGAGAGAGAACAACTAGAACAACTCTCCAACATATGCAATGCTAGGGGTTGAACTTTGGCTTCACACAGTTTGTCCTCGAGCTCTACCCACTGTGCTACCTCCCCACCTGAGGCTAATAAGGAGCCCTTACAGCAGCCCTACTAAGTGATATTTCTGTGAAGTAAATTACAATGTGCTGTTCTGTTTATTCTTTTTAAAAATATTTATTTATTTATTCCCTTTTGTTGCCCTTATTGTTTTATTGTTGCAGTTATTATTGTTGTCGTTGTTGTCGGATAGGACAGAGAGAAATGGAGAGAGGAGGGGAAGACACAGAGAGGGAGAGAAAGATAAACACCTGCAGACCTGCTTCACCGCCTGTGAAGCGACTCCCCTGCAGGTGTGGAACCTGGGCTCAAACCGGGATCTTTACACAGGTCCTTGCGCTTTGTGCTACCTGTGCTTAACTGGCTGCGCTACCGCCTGACTCCCTTATATATATATTTTTTATATAATTGAGAGGAGGGAGGGGAAGATAGGCAGAGAGAAAGACACCGGCAGACCTGCCTTACCACTCGTGAAGCTTACCCCCTGCAGCTGGGGAGCAGGGGCTCAAACTAGTGTCCTTACGCTTGGTTTACAACCAACAGTAAAATACAATAATTGGTACATGGGTAACATTTCTCAGTTTTTTTAAGGATGATTTAGTGTCATTTTTAAAATTGTTTTTGGGAGTCAGGTGGGGTCAAACCTGTGTCCTTGTGCATTGTAACATGTGCGCTCAACCAGGTGCACCACCACCCAGTCCCAGGAATTAATTTACAAGAAACAGTAACTTTTTTTTTTTGCTTTCAAGATTATCGCTGGGGCTCAGTAGGAATCCACTGCTTCTGTCAGTCTTTTTTTTTTTTTCTTCTTCCCCATTTTATTCAATAGGACAGAGAGAATTGAGAGGGGGTGGGAGATAGAAGATAGAGAAGGAGAGAGAAAGATAGACACCTGCATATCTGCCATGCCACTTGTGAAGCATCCCTCCTGCTGATTTGGGGAGCACAGGGCTGGATCCTGGGTCCTTGCGCTTAGTACTATGTGTGCTTAACTGGGAGCACCACCACATGTCCCCCAAAACAGTGAATATCTTTAAAACTGAGTTTTATAAGACTACCCAGCAGCAACTCACTCCTTTGCCCTACACCTACACTCCCCTTCTTGCCCTGTGTCCTCAGGAAAAACAGCAAAGCTTCATATCTGTTACAAGCTTTGTTCTAAGAGGAAAAGCATGGGACACGCCCACCCCCATTATTTAGGAAGATATAGTTGAGAAAGCAGAATAACCTGATGGCTTGATGACCTCTAGACACCCATTCTGTTTGTCCAGGAACCCACCTGGGCAATTCTATGTGGGGAACACAGACCTGAGAACATGGCGGGACTGCAGTTGTTCATATAGAACATGTCGCTGTTTTGATGGCTGAGTGGCAGGAGCAGGGTGAGTGAGTAAGACAGAATGGAGGGAAGGCCGTGGAATGGAGAGGCCAGACCCAGCACCTGGAGTGTCATGGTGGCTGGCTACTGGACTCCAAGGCTACTGTCAGGATTTAAAGTCCTTAGACGCTAACAACTGCAGCTTTCTGCTGCCTTAGTTGGTGGCGACATTTTTTGTCTGTTGTGTCAGCCTTGATTTCTAAATTCCAACCAGTACCCTGTTTAGTACTCTAGTTCCTTCCAGAACTGGAGACTTGTCCTGTGGTTCAGCATGCTTGAGTGCAGGCCTGCTGTCTCTGGAGAAATTTCCTTTTAAAAAAAACCTTTTATTAGTGATTTAATAATGATTAACAAGACTGTAAGATAACAGGGGTACAATTCCATACACTGATGCCTATCTTACCTGACGCTGTTGACTGGCTACGGAAGAAGGGCAAACGCTAGTAGTAGTAGTAGTCCTGACTAGGAGGTGGTTTCTTCCTTTCTGTTGCAGAGTTCCACCACTAGGAGGAACCAGGCCTCTTCCCCCTGGGACTCTGAGCTCTGACAGATGGCTTATCCAGATTAAAGCTGGTGTGATGCTCCCTCAAGACCTCCCTGAATCCCCACACCTTTGGAGTCAGATTTGGCAGCTGAGTGGATTTGTCACATACTGGTCTTCATGCAGAATCTTTCAATTTATCTACTGGTAGGTGAATAGCACTAAGAGGCTATTTTACCACAACAATAATAAAAACAACAAGGGCAACAAAAAAGGGAAAATAAATAAAATAAATAAATAAAATATTTAAAAAAAAGAGAGGCTATTTTACTTTAAGTAGAGGATGGAATTCTGAAACTGTGACTGAAGGGAAATGGACACAGTAAAACTGGCAGCTGGCAACTACTAGTCACATTGACAGTCTTTTTTTTTATAACCAGAGGTCAGCTCTGGCTGTGCTGGTGCCAGGGACTGAACCTGGGACTTTGGAGCTTCAGGCATGAAAGTCTCTTTTTATAACCATTATGCTACCTACCCCCCCACCCTATTGACAGTCTTTTCCAACCACATGGCATGATGACTGCATAATATATTCAACTCCAAGTCCTGCCTACTGAGAGTTTCTTATAAATGTAGATTTCTGGTTCATATCTGAAAACTCAGCACTATATTAACCTTTCTGGCAAAGAAAAATCTTAGCCTAAGATATTAACAGAAATAACTTTTCAAATGTTCTGTAGTTTCAAAATCTAACATAATGGTAAAATTGATTTTTTTTTTACTTTTTTCTAAAGTTCCCTAGACCTAGAATATAACTCCAGAATTAATCATTATGTACAGCATTGTGACAATGTTGATTATATTACATTTATAATCTGGTTGAGAGACCTTCCAAAATTTTCATAGTTAACTATTTAACTCTCATAATTGCCATATAAAGTGAAACTCCTATAGTCAGCAACGTTCAGTCTTACCTTTCATACAATTAACATCTCCAATGTGAGTTCTGGTGAAACAGGAGTAAAAACTAAACAGGTAACACTGGCAAAAGTTTAATCTTAAAATGCATATCTTGACTCTAATTGATACTTGCAGATACTATATCCTAGAGAGTGTGACATATCTATTGTAGGGATAAAAAGGCAGAATAGAAGTTAACGATCTCGTTGGGCAGTAGTGCAGCGGGGTAAGCTCAGGTGGCACAAAGCCCAAGGACCGGTGGAAGGATCCCAGTTCGAGCACCTGTCTCCCTACCTGTAGGGGAGTCACTTCACAAGACCTGCAGAAGCAAGTCTGCAGGTGTCTATCTTTCTCTCCCCCTCTCTGTCTTCCCTTCTTCTCTCCATTTCTCTCTGTCCTATCCAACAACGACATTAACAACAATAATAAAACTACAACAATAAAAAACAAGGACAAAAAGAAAAGAAGTTAACGATCTCATTTATTTCCTTAAAAACAAACAAAAGCTGGTACATGAAATTCAAACTTTCGGGAGCCACTGATTTGAAAGGGTTGTTTATTAGCTTATCTGGATTTGCATTACATTTATAGATGATTTGGGGAGAACTGACTTTTAGATGATGCTGATGGCCAGAGCACTGCTCAGCTCTGGCTTATTGTGTACTGTGAATTGAACATGGGGCCTCGGGCATGGATATCTTTTTGCATAACCATTATGCTATCTCTATAAACGTGAGAACTGACTTCTTTATAATATTCGGCTTTTCCATCTAGGATCATAGGGGGCCGACTTCCAGAGACGGAGCTACGAGCAGCAGATCGCTTTCTCTCCTCTCCTCTCCTCTCCTCTCCTCTCCTCTCCTCTCCTCTCCTCTCCTCTCCTCTCCTCTCCTCTCCTCTCCTCTCCTCTCCTCTCCCCTCCCCTCCCCTCCCCTCCCCTCCCCTCCCCTCCCCTCCTCTCCCCTCCCCTCCCCTCCCTGATCAACTAGGAATACCAAAGGAGACCACCTGGGACTGAAACAAGACAGGACTAGAATGACCACAGGAACCCAGTAAATCACCCGTGAGTACAAACACGTGTGGCTGGTGACAAAGAGGAGAGAGGAGCCTAAGGAGAGATTAAGTGACTGCTAACAGTTCAGCAGTTTATCAGTTGAGACACCACCTCCAGTCTGCTCCACCAACAAGGGGACAGCTTAAGGGAGGAGAGAACTCCCCAGAGACTCACCAAGTACAACTCTGAATCTCCATTGCTACTACCCTCAGAATCTGGAGCAATGACAGGGAGGGACACCAGGGGACAGAGATCTAACCAGAAAACTCAGAAGACCTATACCTCGGTGGCATAGCTGAGGGGCTGTGAAAGTCTCTTTGCATAACCACTGGATTATCTCTGCCACACCCTGCTTTATCTCTTGGTCAGGAGTCAGTGATTAAGCTAAGAAGCCTACTGATAGTTTAAAAGCCCTCAGGCAGGGTGGAGGGTAAATAGCATAATGGTTATGCAAACAGACTCTCATGCCTGAGGCTCCAAAGTTCCAGGTTCAATCCCCTGCACCACCATAAGCCAGAGCCGAGCAGTGCACTGGTTATAAAAATAAGTAAATAAATAAATAAATAAACAAAAGCCTTCAGGCTCCCATAGCCTACAGGGAAGAAAAAAAAAGGCTTTCTAGGATCATAGGGTATTGCTTCATCTATTCATTTTTTTCCACGTAAGCTCATGGCATATTGCTTCATTTATTTATTCATTCTAATATTCTAGAGTAAGATGTTGTAAATTTTTCCACAAGTGAGAAAAAATAGAGAAAAGGCTTGACCTTCTCTGTCCTAACTACCACCAGCAGCATCCTGTGGGTGGAGATAAGGACATCACTTTTTTTTTTATTATTAATTATCTTTATTTATTGGATAGAGATAGCCTGAAATTGAAAGGGAAGGGGATATAGATAGGGAGAGAGATAGAGAGACATGCAGCGCTGCTTCCCCACTAGAGAAGCTTTCGTCCAGCAGTTGGGGACTGGGGGCTTGAATCTGGGTCCTTGAGCATGGTAAAATGTACACCTAACCAAGAGCACCACCCCCTGGCCCTGAGATAAGGACATCACTGACCATTTATTTCCCTTTAAACCAAACTCAGGACATCCAGAGGCACACAGCCACTGTTGGTTACCACCACTAACCTTAAAGGTTGAATGACAATGAGCAGTTGTGCAATCTTGAGCCTTTCTTGTGGGAAGTCTCTCTACAGTGCCAGCACAGGTCAAAGTCATGTGGACAACCAGGGCCTATGTAACTGCCCTCTCCTGGTAGGAGGGCCCTATCTGGTCACCTGCACTGCCTGTATACTGACTGGAAGGCCTTATCTGATCACACCTGCCCACATGCTAGTTAGTGTCCCTGAATGCCTCAGCAGAACTGATTCACCTGGGAGAACCAATCCATGCACTTACTTCCGATAATCAACCTTGTGTGGGAACAATAAATACCCAGCAGAAAGGAGTATATGCAGAGAAACAGAAGCCAAAGGATGAAGTGCTATGCTAGAGGATAGGGTAGGAGAAGTCATCAACAACCAAAAAGGAGCAAGAAATAAAAAGCACTAGAACAAATGAAAGTAATAAAAGGGTCACGGAACAACATCCAGAAGAACGATGCTCACACCACAGGGGTGCCGAAGGAAAATAAAAAGAGAAAGGGGTAGGGCTCTTATTTGAAAACTTAGTGAGAAGACTGTCCCCCAAATGAAAGGGAAAACTCTCAGATCTGGGAAGGTCTAATATTACCAATAAAAATAAATTCAGACATAAGCTCATTGAGACACATACTAATTAAAATGGCAAACATCAAAAATAAGGACAGACTATTAAAAGAATCTAGAGAAAAGCAAAATCACCTGTAAGGGAACTCCAATAAAAATATTAGCTGATGTGGTCTATATATGCACAGTAGAATACTACTCAGCTATGAAAAATTGGTGAATTCACCTTCTTCACCTCATCTTGGATGGGGCTTGAAGGAATCATGAAAAGTGAGATAAGTCAGAAAAAGAAGGATGAATATGGGATGATCTCACTCATAGACAGAAGTTGATAAACAAGAAGAGAAGGGAAAACACAAAGTAGAACTTGGACTGGAGTTGATGTATTGCACCAAAGTAAAAGGCTCTGGGTTGGTGAGGCAGGGGAGGGATTCAGGTCCTGGAACATGATGGCAGAGGAGGACCTAGTGGAGGATGAATTTTTACGTGGAAAACTGAGAAATGTTATGCATGTACAAACTACTGTATTTTACTGTCAACCGTATTTTAATCACTCAGTAAGCAAGCAAGCAAGCAAGCAAACAAAAACTATTAGCTGATTTCTCAACTAAACTTTAAAGAAACTCTAAAAGCTAGCAAGGACTGGCAGGGCATATTCAAAGCTCTGAATGGAAAAAAAAAAAAAGAACCTCCATCCAAATACTCTATCCATCTATACTGTCAGTCAGATTTGAAGGAGTGAGAAAATTTTTTTAGACGAACAATAAAGGAATTCTCAAACACTAAACCAGCCCTATAAGAAATACCAGAAAGACTTATCTAAAAGGAAAATACTCATTACTGTCTCTGGTATGGAGTAAGTAATGAAGCAAATTAAGGGAACAAAGCCAAATGGAGACAGTTCTCAGACTACATACTTGAGGTAACCACGGAAGACTGGGTGGGGTAGGTGGAGGGGGCCCAGTGGACTTTGATGGAGAAGTATTGGGACTTTGGTGAGGAATGGGATAGTGACATCTCATTCTTGAAAGACTAACAACTGCACTTACAACACATTAATAGTCTAATAAAACAAAGTTATCTGAAAAACAAATGAAACAAGGATTGAAGCTAGCTTATTTTTCTTTTAAAAAAATGACAAAACAGGATTTAATATTCCAGGAGGTGGCACAGTCAATAAAGTATTGGACTCTTAAGCTTGCAATCCCACAATTTAATCTCTGGCAGCACGTGTACCAGAGTGATGATGTGTTTGTAGGCACTGAGCCCCTGTAATAGCCTTGGTGACAGAAACAAACAAACAAACAAATAAATAAATAAAATGTGATATGACTGTTATACTGCTATTTTATAATATAATGGCCACAGGGGTCAGGAGGTGGTACACTCAGTTGAACACCCATGTTATAGTCCTGAAGGACTTGGGTTTAAGCCCCTGGTCCCTACCTGCAGGGAAGAAGCTTCACTGCTTGTCTTTCTCCCTCTCTGTCTCCCCTTCCCTCTTGATTTCTCTAGAAAGAAAGGAGAGAGAGAGAGAGAATAATGGCACAAGAAAACGTGAAGGCTAAGGTGATATTTCTTTGAAATAGTTATTAATTATTTAATAGTGATTTGCAAAATTATAATTGATAGGGGTATAATTCCATACAACCTTTTCCACCAAAGTTCTGTGTCCCCATCCCTCTCAAACAGTAACCACCATAGTTCTCCCCAAATCATCTATGTAGTTTGAATATATTTCTTTTTTCAAGTTCATGTGTTTCAATTCTCCATATGCTTGGTATATTCAGGGTGAAAGGCCATTTTAGGATAGGAAGGGCAGAGAAGAGGACATCCTGTGAAGACCAAGGAGAGAAAAACTTTTTCTCCATGTTACATCGAAAGCCACTAGAAGATTTTGAACTGTGACATAATATGGTTTATGCATCTGAAACTTGAATGATATTTAGGTGGCTGTTTCAATTTAGAGGATAGGATGACATTTGCCATGATCTCCTCACTGCACAAGTGCTGCTGCTGGGTTTGTCTCTACAACATTATTTGAAAAAAGGATGTGGCCCAGGAGAGTCTCCAGAGAAGCAAGGGGGGAACTGAGTGGGATTCCTGACAGGATTCCTTAGAGCAGTTTGGAAATCCCATCTTCCTTGTTTGAGTGACCTGCTGACAAATGAACTGTCTCTTGTGCTACCATGCTCAGAGAAAGAACCTGGGAAGAAAGCTAAGGAAAATTTCTTTCAAATAGAATTGGCCTCTTTGTCTGATTTTGAGCTAGGGGAAGAAGATTCACATGCCTTAACCAAAGTCTGACCTCTTTCTCCATTAAAAACAAAAACAAGGGAGTCAGGCAGTAGTGCAGTGGGTTAAGTGCAGGTGGCGCAAAGCACAAGGGTGGGCTTAAGGATCCCGGTTCGAGCCCCTGGCTCCCCACCTGCAGGGGAGTCGCTTCATAAGTGGTGAAGCAGGTCTGCAGGTGTCTATCTTTCTCCCCCCACCCTGTCTTCCTCTCCTCTCTCCATTTCTCTTTGTTCTATCCAACAACAACGACATCAATAACTACAGCAATAAAACAACAAGGGCAACAAAAGGGAATAAATAAATATAAAAATACTTATAAAAAGCAAAAACAAACAAAATACCTCTGGAATTTTGATTTGTTAAGAAATCCTGAGACACTTAGACTATTTTAAATATATTTTGCACATTGTGGGCAGAGAAGACAAAGAGAAAAACACAACCTTAAGTCAAGTCTCTCAGAAGGAAATCTTGAGACAGAATTTGTGGTTGACTTTCCAGAAAGTGTTCCTAAGAACCCACAGGGCTTGAAGGAGCAGGGCTGGGAAGAGCAGGAGTGCTCTATGGAATTTCAAGAAAATCTCATTCAAAGAGATATCTGTACCACTATGTTCATAGCTGCATTATTCACAAGAACCAAGGAGTGAAATCAAACTAAATGTTCACCAATCTATGACTGGATAAAGAGTTTATGGGACATATACTCAATGGAATACTACTCTGTAGTCAAAAAGATGGTATTGTGTCTTTCAGGAAAAAAATGAATGGAACTTGTGATTATGGTTAGTGAAGTAAGGGAGTAAAAGACAGACTACTAGGCAGTATCCTTGTCTTATATGGAATCTAGAGAATTGGAACACATGAAGTTGTCTCTCAGGCCTTTTGAAAACTATTGTGGTTATTGTTGGCAGAACAGGGAAAACAGAGCTTTATTGGTTGAGTGCAGTGTGAGTCGTGCACCCCTGTACTTTTATAATACTGCAAACCACTATCAAATCACTGATAGAAAACAAAGCCTGAATGGAAATGGGCCCCTCCACCCCCTTAACACCACACCAGTCTGCCTTTGTCAGGTGCTGCAGGAAAGGAGGAAACTTATCACTAGAGCCTCAGCATACAGACCATAGGAGAGTCAACGTGAGATTAAGAGTCTCCAGAGAAAAGATGTAGGAATTAGGGCACCATTTGGGCTGCCTTTGGAAACCATGAATGGAAAATAGAACACACTCTTTCCTTCATGCTCTTCCAAATCATCAAGATGCTGTTACAGAAAAGGAAGCCTTCACCTCTAGTGTCAGCCTGAATCTTTGAAAAGTAAAAAGCAAGCTGCTTCACGAGGCAGAAAAGACTGCTTTGAAAGTGCTTTGAAGAACCATCTGTTCAAAGGTAGGGGCAGTACTCAGTACTTTCTCTCATGCCCAGCCTCCACACTCCATGCTCTTGGTGTACTGTACACTTGCTTGCTTTCAGTTGCCTGGCTGAGAAAAAAAGGCCCCAGCAGTGGCCAGGAATCTACCTGGTTCTCACATGTGGTCTGTTTGACCTATTTAATATATTTAGAGATTGGAACTGAGGTGCTTGAGGCATCAAATGTCTCAGGTTCAGTCCCCAACACTACTATAACCCAGAGCTGAGTAGTTTTCTGGTGTGAGGAGAGAGGGAGAGAGAGAGAGAGAGAGAGAGAGAGAGAGAGAAAAGAAAGAAGGAGAAGGAAGGGAGGAAGGGACACAGGGAGGGGAGGAGGGAGGGAGAGAGGAAGGAAGGAAAGAGAATGGATATAGAAGGGGAGGGGAGGAGATGAGAGGAGAGAGGAAGGAAGGAAGGAAGGAAAGAAAGAAAGAAAGAAAGAAAGAGAAAAAAGAAAGAAAGAAAGAAAGAAAGGGGGAGGGGAGGAGGGAAGAAGGAAGGGAGGGAGGGAGGAAGGAAGGAAAGAAAGAATAGATATAGAAAGAGAGGGGAGGAGACAAGAGGGGAGGGAAGGAAGGAAGGAAGGAAGGAAGGAAGGAAAGAATGAAAGGCATCCCAGAGTGATGAATCTCCAGTAATGGAAGTAAAAAAAAATTTTTTTTTTGAAATAAGATGTTTATCTACTTATAAGGTATATTCTGTCTAGAAAGATTTTATCAGAAATTTTTCTATGCCTACAGGGTTCATAGTATGACTAAAAGGCTGAGAATCAAAGACAAACAATACTAGCTTATGTCGGGGAGACCGATGATGATGATAACAGGAAACACCCCAACAGAGAGTAACGACACCCGTTTGGTAGTTTAAAAATATGTATTTATTTTCCCTTTTGTTGCCCTTTGTTCTTGTTGTTATTGTTATTGATGTCGTCATTAGGTAGGACAGAGAGAAATGGAGCAAGGAGGGGAAGGCAGGGGGAGAGAAAGATAGACACCTGCAGACCTGCTTCACCGCCAGTGAAGTGACTCCCCTGTGGGTGGGGAACTGGGGGCTCAAACTGGCATCCTTACACCATCCTTGCACTTCATGCCACGTGCACCCAACCCGCTGCGCTACTGCCTGACTCCTGGTAGTTTTTCTTTGTTTGTTTGTTTGCTTTTTAAGATTTTATTTATTTATTAATGAAAAAGATAGGAGGAGAAGGAGAAAGAACCAGACATCACCCTGGTATATGTGCTGCCGGGGATTGGACTCAGGACCTCGTGCTTGAGAGTCCAATACTTTATCCACTGTGCCACCTCCCAGGCCACTCCTTTTCTTAGTTTTCTTAATAACAATTATAAGCCTAAACTGACACACAGCCAATCTGAAGTCAGAGAGTAAAGATGATTCAAAGGGCATTTTGAGAGGGGCTGGGAGCTACTCACCAGGGAAGGCACACACCTTACCATGTGCAAGGCTCTGTGGTCAAGCCCCCTCAGCACAGAAGGGTACCATGGACAGCATCCAAAAGGCTCCGCGTGCCTCTCCCTCTCTAAAATAAGGAATGAAAAGAAAATGGCAGGTCGTGACTGTGTACACACACAAGGCCCAACTGCCATGTAAAGAAGTAGCCTGGGGCCAGAGAGCTCCACACCAGGGAGGCAGTAGCTGGGTGTGAACCTGAATACCACAGGAGACCACTGTGTGTGTGTTGGGGGGATCTGGGGGATTGTGCTGTGATGTTTCTCCCTCTCTCCATCTCTATCTCAATGGAAAAATTTGGGGGGATAGTGAAACCATGCAAGTCTGAAGCCCCCACTCCCCAAAGACAGAAGAAGAGCAGCCTTGAGGCTGGGGGGAAGGGGGGAGATGGCTAACTAGATTGGGCTGGCACAATAGCTCAACCAGCTAGTGAGCCTGCTTTGCCATGCTGCTAATGCAGGTTCAAACCCAGTCTCCATCGTGATGACAAATAAAATAAAAGTCACTAAGTCATCTTTACAGAGATTTACCTAGAAGTTCCTACAATTTCTGCCTACTCAGCTATATAGCCTATTTATTGTTAACCACCTTAATACACCGAAAGCTCTTAAAAATCACTAAGAATGGGGCCAGGCAGTGGCAGACCAGGTGAGCTATTTTGCCAGCTCAATCTAGAGTTGCTTTTAAATAAGGAATTGTCAACCAAGTGACTCCTTCTGAGCTCTGGGAAGCAGGCTGGTATCACCTGGAGGGAAGGATGTGATTGGAATATTCTTGTGGTTTCTGATGCCTGTCCCCAGTCAAACATCCTTTTAGTGTGCTGAGACAAAAGCTGTAGCAATGGTCAGGCATATTTGCAGAAAAAAAATGGCTGCCAGGAGTGTTAATGGAGTCATCATGCAGGCACTGAGCCCCAACAGTAACCCAGGTGGCAATAAAAAATACAAACAAAAGAAAAGAAAAGAAATATTAGAAAAAAGAAAACTGGAAAGAAAGATATTTGTTCTAGTGATTTGACCAAAAGAATGTTTTAAATAATTACAACCTCAAACTTGAGAAGCAGGTTATACTTGTTGGGCCATATGTGCAAGTATCGTCTCCCATTTGGAGATATATTTATAAGCCAAAGAGAGCTTTAAAATGTGTATTGATTGAGTTGAGAAATAGCTGGGCCTGAGCCCAGGCACCATACAGGAGGGACCTCCATGAACACTGGAGCAGTGTGGAAGTGTTCCTCTCTCTCTTTCTCTCTCTCCTCCAGGGGCTATTGCTGCAGCTCAGTACTGTCACTATAAATCCACTGTTCCTGGTGGCCATTTTTCTCCATTTTATAGGATACGACAGAGAGAAATTGAGTGGGGGGAGTTGGAGAGGGAGAGAGAAAGAGACACCTGTAGACCTGCTTCACTGCTTGTGAAGCTTTCCCCCTGCAGGTGGAGAGCTGGGGCTCAAACCCAGGTCCTTGCTCTGGTCCTTGTGCTTTGTATTATGTGTGTTTAACCAGGTGTGCCACCGCCTGGCCCTCTCTCTCTGTATCTTAATGAAAAAAAGTTGGGCCCAGAAAGTTGCTCAGCTGTGTTGTGCATGTTCAAGGTCTTGAGTTCACTCCCTGGTGTCTCATTAAAAATATATATTTATTTTATTTTATTTTATTTTTATTAATTAACAAAACCATAGGGTAGGAGGGGTACAACTCCACACACAAAATATTTTTTTTTAATCAAAAATGGACCAAAGAACTAAACAGACAGTTTGTGGAAAAAGATAGACACGGCCCACAGACACATGAAGAAATGCTCCACTTATCATCAGAGAAATGCAAATTAAAACTACAAAGAGACACCATCTCATACCTGAGAGAATGGGAAATGACCAGTGTTGGAGAGGTTACGGAGAAAAGGGAACTCCCGTTACACTACTGTTGGGAGTGCAAACTGATGCAACCCCTTTGGAAGACTGTATGAAGAATAAATAAAGACATAAGAAATCAATCAATTTACTATACCCCAAACCCTATCAAAGGGACTTTCCAAAGTTAACCCTATCACCAAATAATGTGATGATAACAATAACTATCCATTGCCTTCTTGAACCCTAAGACAACAGGAACCTCACATTTCCACTATAGAGCCTATATTTCCCCCAGTCCTGGAACCTTAGGGTGGGGCCCACTTTTCTGCATGCTGCTCTCAATCCAGATCAAATAATACTGCATCCACAGATCACAACCCAATCAACACAATGAGTGCCACCCCAGCATGCTTCACTTCAGACTGTGACCAGAGACTTCAGGTGTGGAATGACAACCCTTCAGCTTCATCACTCGGGTGAGACCTTTCCTTTCATAGTATTCTCTAATTCCATTCCAGGTGTTCCACTCCCCAATAAAGTCCCCAAACCTAGATATAGTCCAGGTCCCCTGAGATAGAGCATAGGTTCACCCGTGCCCATAAACTAGGGGAAAAATATATACCTGAAAGCAGAAGTACACAAGAGCATGCAGGGAATACCCCCAACACTTCATCTGCACTATTCCAGTCTTTAGGTCCATGGTCGTTCAACAATTTGTTTGGCTTTGTATGTTAACTCTCTTTTCAGCCACCAGGTTCCGGATGCTGACCAGACTTCCCTGGACAGATGACCCCATCAATGTGTACTGGAGCGCCACTTCCTCAGAGCCCCACCCTACTAGGGAAAGAGAGACAGAGACTGTATGGAACGAGTATGGAACGACCAGTTAATGCCCATGTTCAGCGGGGAAGCAATTACAGAAGCCAGACCTTCCACCCTCTGCAACCCACAACGACCCTGGATCCATACTCCCAGAGAGATAGAGAATGGGAAGGCTATCAGGGGAGGGGATGGGATGTGGAGATCGGGTTATGGGAATTATGCGGAATTGTACCCCTCTTATTCTATGGTTTTGTTAATGTCTCCTTTATTAAATAAATTAAAAAAAAGAAATCAATCAATAAAAATGGAGTCACCTTATGATGCAGCAATACCACTCTTAGGCATTTATCTGGGGGACACTCATACACTATTAGAAGGGGCACACACACTCCTCTGTTCATAGCTACGTCATTCACAGTAGCCAAAGAGTGAGAGCAGTTCAGCTGCCTGTAATCAGATGGCTGACTAAAGAAGCTATGGTGTCTACTCAGAACTTTGGTGCCAGGTGTGGTGTGGAGCTATACACTGTAATCTTAGAAGCTTATAACTATTAATAACAAATATATATTTTTATTTTTTTCCCTCCAGGGTTATTGCTGGGGTTCTGGGCCTGCACTATGAATCCACTGCTCCTCCAGGCTTTTTGTTCAGTCCTTTTGTTGCCTTTTTGTTTGTTGTTGTTGTTGTTATTGCTGTCATTATTGTTGGATAGGACAGAGAGAAATGGAGAGAAAAGGGAAAGACAGAGAGGGGGAGAGAAATTAGACACTTGTAAACCTGCTTCACCGCTTGTGAAGGGACCACCCTGCAAGTAGTTGGGACTCGAACCAGGATCCTTATGCTGGTCCTTGTGCTTTGCACCATGTGGTTTAACCCGCTGCGTTACCGCCCAGTCCCCTAGTTTTAAAATGTATCAACTACTTCCTTTGTGACACCTTGCCACTCTAAGATATTTAATATATAAGTGATGTAGGCAAATAACCTGTGACACGACAGATGACCACTAATTGCTATAGTAAATGAACGAGTTTTCAGTCTCAGGATCAAGTGGGTTTCTGCTTCCTGAAATTTGCTGCAGGCTTTGCTATATACCCTCTAAGCCCAAAGCTAGCTGTTTGGCAAAGACAGCTCCAGAGTCTTATGTCAAGTACTTTAGACTTCTTTTTATTTTATTTTATTTTATTTTATTTTATTTATTTTATTTTTTATATATTTATTTATTTTCCCCTTTTTTAGACTTCTTTTTATTATAATTAGTGTTTAAAATTTATTGCTACCATGGTTATTTCTGGGGCACCATGCATGTGTGACAAATCCACTGCACCTGGTGGGTGGTCTCTCCTTCTCTCTCCTTCCCTCCTTCTCTATCTCTCAACAGGACAGAGAGAATTTGAGAGGACAGGGGAAAATAGGGGGAGCAAGAAAGGCCTGCAGCACTGCTTCAATCCTAGTGAAGCTTCCCCCCTGCAGGTAGTGACCAGGGTCTTGAACCTGGTTCCTTGTGCTTAGTAATGTGTGTGATCAACTAAGTGTACCATCACTAGGTCCCTTATTTTACACTTTGGACACTTCAAAGAATAGACTCTTGAGTACAAGCTTATCAGTGGACAAGAGGTATGTACGGGAGTCTGGTGGTAGTGCAGCAGGTTAAGCACAGGTGGCATAAAGTACAAGGACCGGTGTAAGGATCCCAGTTCGAGCCCCTGCCCCCCCACCTGCAGGGGGGTCACTTCACAGGCAGTGAAGCAGGTCTTCAGGTGTCTATCTTTCTCTCCCCACTTCTGTCTTCCCCTCCTCTCTCCATTTCTCTGTCCTACCCAACAACGACGACAACAATAATAACTACAATAATAAAACAACAAGGGCAACAAAAGGGAATAAATAAATAAATAAATAAATAAATAAATAAATAAATAAATAAAAAGAGGTATGCACATTCCAGATTGGAACTGTTTCATGAGTGTGATTTTTATGGAGAGATTTTTTTTCAGTTCAGAAGCAGCCAGCTTAATGAAAGCAGAGTGCTAAGCCGGGGTCCGCTAGAAGAGAATTACGCAGCATGGAGTGAACTGAGAAATGAATTTGATTTATTGTGGTTGAGTTGATGTTGTTTTAATGATTTGTTTTCTGGACATTGAAAGAGGCTATTTCTCTCTCTCCCCCAATTGTTTTATTTGAATGAGAGAGATATAGGTAGATGATAGATAGATAGATAGATAGATAGATAAATAGATAGATGAATGGATGATAGAAACTGTTCAGTTTTGGTTTATTATGGTGGTGCTGGGAATTGAACCTACTACCTCAGAGCCTCAGGCATGAAAGACTTTTACATAACCACTACTGCTATCTCCACCACCCCCCACCCACCCAAAGTGCTCATTTTTAAGTATATTGTATGACCTGAAAAATGGCCCTTGACAGATAACAAGTTTCCCCACCCCTGAGGGGTAGATGCAGTGAGGTACAGAGACCTGTGATGAGGCGTCAAGACACACTCCCCAAACATGCAGAGTATTGTCAACCAAGGTAGACCAGTAACATTTTGCTTAAAGAGAAAGACAGGGGCCAGGTTGTGGCGCACCTGGTTGAACGCACATGTTACAATGTGCAAGGACCCAAGGTTCGAGCCCCCAGTCCTCACCCTCACCTACAGCAGGAAATAAAAAGAGAGAAAGAGAAATTCCTACAGAATCAGATAAGCCAGCATGGTAACCTAGTATTCCACTGAAAGTAGGAGAGTATATCCAATAATCTCTGTTTACTCCTTTCAAAGTCAGTTTTCAGGAACAACTTCCTCCTTTGTGACCATAAAAAAAAATCCAAGATTATTCCTGGTCATAAATAAATAAATAAATAAATAAATAAATAAAGCACTAGCCTCATTAGGTTTGGTCTTGATTATTCCTATCGGTGTAGCTAGCGTGTTAACCATATAGGCTTCTCAGGATTAGTTTTGCTAAGTCCAGAGCCTTGAGTACTGAGCTGGAGACAGTTTTATATGTAAATGTTTATTTATTTATTTATTTATTTACTAATTTATTTATTTATTGTTACTAGACTTGTTGCTGGGGCTTAGGTGACTACACAACAAATCTGCCACACCTGGTAGCCATTTTTCCCCCTCTTCCTTTTATTTGATGTAACAGAGAAAATGAGAGGGATGGGGACTGGAGAAGCAGAGAGACACCCGTAGCACTGTTTCCCTACTCATCAAGCTTCCCCCTCCTCAGGTGGGGACTGGGAGCTTGAACCTGAGTCCCTATGCATAGTAACATGTGCATTACACCTGGCCCCAATAAATAGTT
The DNA here is from genome assembly GCF_950295315.1 of Erinaceus europaeus. NCBI lineage: Eukaryota > Metazoa > Chordata > Mammalia > Eulipotyphla > Erinaceidae > Erinaceus > Erinaceus europaeus. The sequence continues at coordinate 82,975,851 of NC_080166.1, forward strand.
TTTAAATGTCTTTTGTTGTGGTGGTTTCTGTTTAAGACTCAGACAGCAAGGCCAGTAAGCTCCCGTAGATTTCACCAGCACTGTCTATAGGTCCAGGCAAAGTCCTCTCTACTTGAGTTCTCTAAAACATACTGATGAGCCCTTGCTTGTCCCAGGAGATGTTCATTCTTGCCACAAAGCACTGCAGGACTAGACCTTTATCTTTCTCTTTAAGCGAAATGTTACTGGTCTACATTGGCTGATAGTACTCTGCATGTTTGGGAAGTGTGTCTTGACACCTCATCAGGTCTCTATGCCTACACTGAACTTCTCTGTTCCAGACTCTTGGAAACAGAGTTGGCAGTCAGCTGAGGTAAAGAACAAACAGCTCATCACAGACCCCTGCAAGCGTCAACCCGGCTTTGACCTAGCACATTATGATTGGGCCCTCCTCAATCGCTATAGAACAGGCCATGGCCAGTGCGCCGCTATGTTCCATCGCTGGGGAGCCAGAGACGACCCGAACTGCCCCTGCGGCTCCAGACAGACTATGACCCACATAGTCAACGACTGCCACCTCTCCAGTTTCAAAGGAGGTCTCGAAACTTTACATCAGGCTCAACCTGACGCTGTTGACTGGCTATGGAAGAAGGGCAAACGCTAGAAGAAGAATCAGGTCTCTGTACCTCACTGCACCTACCCCTCGAGTTGTGTCAGGGGTGGGAAAACTTGTTATCTGCTGAGGGGCTGTTTGCAGATCATACAACAGATCAACTTAAAAATGAACACTTTGGGTAGGGGAGATAGCAGTAGTGGTTATATAAAAGACTTTCATGCCTGAGGCTCCGAGGTCCCAGGTTCAATACCCCTCACCACCAATAAGCTAGAGCTGGGAAGTACTCTTCTTTTTCCTTCTCCCTCTCATTCAAATAAAATCAAATATTTTTGAAGTATATTTTAAATTTTTGGGGGGCTGGGTGGTAGCATACCGGGTTAAGCGCACATAGTGCAAAGCAGGGACCTCAGCAAGGGTCCTGGTTCAAGCCCCTGGCTCTCTATCTGCAGGGGCGCCACTTTGCAAGTGGTGAAGCAGGTCTGCAGGTGTTTGTCTTTCTCTCCCCCTCTCTGTCTTCCCCTCCTCTCTCCATTTCTTTCTGTCCTAAACAACGATAGCAATAGCAACAACAATGGAAAAAAAATGGCCTCCAGGCACAGTGGATTTGTGGTACAGGCTCTGAGCCCCAGCGATAACCCTGGAGGCAAATGTATATATAATTTAAAAATTTTATTGGAAAAAAGTAGCACTTCATATTGCTATTAAAAAGCTCTGGTTGCCTTGGAGGGCCAGACCAAATGTTTTTGCAGGACAGAAGCTCCTCACCCTTATTTCTTTATTTATTTTTATTAGAGATTTAATAATGATCAACAAGATCATGGGATAAGAGGGGTACAATTCCCACCTCCAGTGTTCCATATCCCATCCCCTCCATTGGAAACTTCCCTATACTTTACCCCTCTGAGAGTATGGACCAAAGATTATGAGGTGCAGAAAGTGGGAGGTCTGGTTTATATGATTGCTTCTTGCCTGGGCATGGGCATTGACAGGTCGATCCATATTATCTCACTTCTATTTTTATATCATCACAGGAGCCAATTGATACCCCTTCCTTCTCCACTTCTCTAGACCGAACCTTTTGATTTAGTACAAAGATCAAGCATGTCCTCCCTAACCTTTTGGAAGTATATACTTTGACAACCCTGAGGTCTTGTTCGGTTGAGAAATAGACAAATGATAAAGATAACAAACAGCTTTACTGGTCATAAAGCTTGAGTGGAGTACATATATGGCTTGGACTCTTTGTGTCCAGTGCTAGGTGTCCCAGTGTGGCCTTCCAGAATGATCTGTCACCTGGCAGTTCAGAGAGAATCGAGATGGCCTGGACATCCAGTCATCCTAAGAAAGGCCCAGAATCCTATGGGATTCTTGGGCAGAGACATGGGATAGACTTAGGCTTTAATGTAGGGAGCAGTGTTTATTGTGCTGGCAGACCCAGCCAGGCTCATATCCACAAAAGACTGGGTCTTGAGCACAGTGGCACTTGTCCTTTTTTTTTTTTTTAAAAAAAAAAATTTGTTTATTCCTTTTTGTTGCCCTTGATTTTTTTTATTGTTGTAGTTATTATTGTCGCTGTTGGATAGGACAGGGAGAAATGGAGAGAGTAGGGGAAGACACAGAGGGGGAGAGAAAGATAGACACCTGCAGACCGGCTTCACTGCTTGTGAAGCGACTCTCCTGCAGGTGGAGAGCCGGGGGCTCGAATCGGGAATCTTATGCTGGTCCTTGCGCTTTGCACCACCTGCGCTTAATCTGCTGCGCTACTGCCCAACTCCCAGCACTTGCCTTTATACAGTTATCAGCTTTCCCATAGTAACTCATAGCAACATGCTTAACAGATTTTTTTATACAGAGAGCACAACTTGCTTGGGTTATTAGCAGACTCTTGGGCAGAAGTAGCAGATTCTAAGGCCACCAACCAAGGTCACTTTGGTTACAGCAGTAGAAAGCCCTCTTTATGCTGGGAGGAAGGGGAAAATTGCTGCAAACTACAATTTCTTTCAACTAAGAAGTTAACCCTTGGGGGCCGGGTGGTGGTGCACCTGGTTGAAGTGCATGTGTTACAATGAGCAAGGACTTGGGTTTGAACCCCTCAGCCCCCACCTGCAGGGGGAAGCTTTGTGAGTGGTGAAGCAGTGCTACAGGTATCTCTTTCTCTGTCGCTATCTCCATCTCCCCCTACCCTCTCCATTTCTGGCTCTCTCTATCTAATAAAGATAATAATAAAACAGAAATGATTAAAGAAGTTAACTTCTTTAATCATTTCTGTTTTATTATTATCTTTATTTCTTTCTAGAAGTTAACCCTTGTTTGACTCACACTGACTCTGTTCACAAGAGGATTCTGTCCATCTCATGAGTCCGATAAATCTTTCCTTAGCTGTTGGGGGCGGGATTTGATGGTGGGCAAAGAAAGTCAAGCTGTGTAAGCTTTCCTCCTAATAGTTCCTGGAGAAATAGTGCTGATAAGATTTTCTAATTTGGGGTGGCTATAATATAGGTTAAGTCCCTCCTACAATATAGTATAGAAATTTATGTTCAGTGTTTTGTTTTTTGCCTCCAGGGTTATCACTGGGGCTCGGTGCTTGCATTATGAATCCACTGCTCTTGGAGGCCATTTTGTTGCCCTTGTTATTATTATTGTTGTTGTCATTGCTGCTGTTGTTGTTGTTGGATAGGACAGAGAAAAATGGAGAGAGGAGGGGAGACAGAGGGGGAGAGAAAGACAAGTCACCTGCAGACCTGCTTCACTGCTTGTGAAGCAACCCCCTGCAGGTGGGGAGCTGGGGCCTCCAACTGGGATCCTTACACTCTGTGCCAGGTGCACTTAACCCGCTGTGCTACTGCCCAACCCCCATTCAGTTTTAATAGTCACAGCACAGAGAAAGAGCAAGAGACCACGGCCCTAAAACTTCCTTCAGTGCAATGGAGATCAGGTTCAAACCCAGGTTGCCCACATGGCCAAACTATTCCACCAGACCAAACCTGAGTTTCAAAGGAAGGCTCAAACTACTCTCATAACAAAGAGTGGAAAAACACACAGTGTTTCCAACTAGAATGACTGCTAGCAGAAGGGTTTTCTAAAGCTTGGGTGCTTGGGGATGGAGAGACAGCTTGCTGGTCAGGGTGCATGCTCTGCTCTGCACTCAGCCAAGGATTGAGTCCTCGCACTATTTTATCTGGGTGGTCTGTGGCACCCGGACGGATATAGGTGCTGGTGTCTTTCCCTCTCTGGATCTGAATGAAAAAGTATTTTAGAATGGAGACATCATGCATGTGTAAGACTCCATCTGCAGAGAAAGGGAGTTTTTTTTTGCATTCTTACAAACTTCCATGAAGTCAGTGTTCTGCAGCAGATGTGCAGTTATTCTCTCCAGCCCTGAAGACCCGAGCAGTGTGCTGTGCTGACATGCCCATTGCAGTATTGCACTCCTCCTCCAAGAATGAGCACACGACTTGTTTCAGTTCACAATTTTAATGTTTAAAAACTATAACTAAGGTAGTTATACAACAGAACTTCTTACATTTCTTTATTTACACCACATCCTGAAAAAGAAAAAAAAAAAAACCTATCGGAGTAACAGTGAAGTGCTGTAACTTGTAACTTACTAATCACATTCATCTGAAATCCATTTATAAGGTCTTTGCATGAGAAGATGGCAGTGGGCTACACGTACACTGGGCTCGGAAGATGGAGTCTAAAATACACTGGACTCTACAGAGTGGGCTACATACCAACAATCAGCTGTTTGAGGGGAGGAGGATTACTTAAAACAGTCTAAGTGGTGTCAACACTGAAAATAAAAGGCAAACATGCAAGATGCCCAGAGCTTGAGAAGAAGCTCTTCTTTCCTCCCTCTCACATGTGTGCTCATGGTTCAGACTGAGACATCTCACCTCCCCCTACCTCCCACACCGTCTCCAGTTCCCAAGGTTTCGGAAATGCAGCCATCCAATTTTGAGAAGAAAAGAAAAAAAAAAAAAAAAAGACAGGGGATTAAAATAAAAAAAAAAAAAGAAAAAAAAAAGAAGAAGAAGAACATTCTCTTTCCCACTGTCTGTTTTCATAAAATACTGTGCAGTGATTCAGTGTTAACAGTAAAACAGCATTACAGACAAGTTGTCACTGGGAGTTATGTCTACTTCTATATGACAAGCATTTGTCAGAGGACTTTTAAATAATTGGCCTTGACACCAGTAGAATCAATGTGATCGTGTCTCGGACATTTCCCTTTCTAAGCAAGTGAGAGTTTTAGGTTCCAAAATTACGTGAAGAGAACTATTTTTTTTTTAACCTGGGAGAAAAGGTACATTTTCCTACTAATTTCCAAACAATTCCCCTAAATATCTATGAGAACATTTGTTCTTGATAGGCAGAGACTAAGAGACCTCTATTTCAGTGCGGAATGACAATTGCAAAAATATACAGCCTATTTATTTACAACATATTTACATACAAGTGAAGCACTTCCTACAGTAAAGCCTCTGCTGCATAGATTCTTCCTGATTTGAAAGATACAAATTCAGGCCTGTCTCCAGATGGGCCCAGCTTCACAGTGTTCCCCCCCCACCCCAAGAAAACCCTGAAGAAGGAATGTCTCAGCCTTTGTGACAATTCACATGTTGCTCAAGAACTTTCCCTTGTTGGAGTCAGCATTTTTTTCTGTTGTTAGCTCCCCCCTCCCCATGTGTACGTGAAAGTCTCTTTTCTCCCCAGAAACAATTTACTCTGTGTATCTCTGAGGAAAGGTGTGTTCTGTTGCAAAACTACTGGACTTTCTTTGTTTGAAGTGACCAGAAGCTGGCTGTGGACTGCAATGGAGAATGGCAGACCTTAAAGCTCGGGTCCTTTGTAAGCCTCAAGACAAACGCAAGGGTACACGGGTGGCTTGAGCTCTCTGTTGAAGACCTGCTCTTCACCCTCACTGAAGGTGCCACCCAGCGTCCTCATCTCTGGAAATGGAGCCGAGCCTCCTTAAGTGGTGCTGACTTTACTGAGAAGTATCTTTGAAAGGAGGCCAGGGCTGATCACCTTCCACAGCAGGACCCTCCAGCAGGCCACAACATTTAACCCCTTTACCTCCAAGGGTGCATTTACAGCAGTTATTTCCTCTTGATCACCCCCAAATAAACCTCTTCCCCAAAGCCTTAACACCTCGTTTTTATTTCTGCACAGCTTTCAAGTATGGCAGCCTTCCTGTGCCTGAACCCAGTCACACCAGCCTTGTTTACAACTGTTGCCTGCACCTGTGGGCAGGGGATGAGGGACTCCTGAGGCCAAGGTCACGTCTTACACTCCCACCCCAACCCCCAAGACCTCACAAGTCTTGGGAGCCATCTTCTGAGGTAGGACTAGCGAGGAGGGATAGAGATTAAATGGCTCAGAACTTGCTGTGCTGACAAAGGTTGCCTGGAGGGTTTGTGAATACTGGGCTAGGGTGTCCCGCGAGGTGGTGCAGTGTATAGAGCAGTGGACTCTCGAGCGTGAGGTCCTGATTTTTGGTCTCCAGCATCGCACATGCCTGTTTCTCTCTTATAAATCAATCAATCTTGACAAAATATATACTAATAGCCTGCTGGGCCCTCACTCTTGGGATGTTAGATTTTGCTAGGTCTAGGGGCCAGAGAATTAGCATTCTGAAGAGTTCCAAGACTAAGCTGCTGTTGCTAATCTGGGGACCGCCTGCTGAGAACCTCTGGCTGAGAGGCTTCAGGCCACTCCAGAAGATGTGGGTTTTGGAGGAACTGTCTGAGACACCTCTGACGAAGCGCACAGGGGTCTGATGGCAGAACTTTGTCCACCTCAAGTCCTGCAGCCATGACCCACGTGAGTTGTTCTCATCTGGGTTTACTACCACACAAAACAGAATGGAGAAAGAGGACTGTTTCTATAGCTTACCACCTGTGAAATCATGCAGTATTGGTACTAAATCTATCTCAAGTGCTGTGTTCTGGCTTCAGAGGAGCAGGACTGCAGAAACACAAGGTTTATACAGACCATCAGGCAGGCCAAGCAAAAAAAGAGGGCACCATCTGTGGACTGTGCCTGGTGGCTTAGCCCCATAAGTGGCTCCTTTCATCTTCCCTCACCTCTTTCTCTTCTTCAGGTGCTGTTGGACCTGGATTTTCTCTTCCACCTCAGCTGGAGACCTTGCCTTGGGTGGCTTCTAATGGGTGGTGCCCCCGCCCCCCCCACCGTCCTGCAGGTGGTGTGTGGCTGGGGTGGGACGGTCCAGAGTCCACTAACAGCAGCAGCAAAGCCTTTGTGCAACACCCCCCCCCAACCCCCAAGATTCTCAGTGATGAGGCTCTTCAACAATCTCACTTTATTATCTTCCTGTCTGAGCTCAGCCATCTTTTCTACTGGCTCTGTTGGCCTAACCACTACACACAGCCTGCTTTTCAAAGGGAGCACATCCTAGGTTGCTAATGACAGGCTCAGAGTCTTTGATACCATTGTCTGACCCCAACTGTTCATAGCAAGAGCAGAATTCTGCCCTGTGCACAACCCCACCCCACAACTCTCAACAGCCAACTTTAGGGTTTACAGCAATTGGTGCTATAATGACTCGGATATCAGTGCTTAATCCAAAGCAGGAGATCAGCCCTGGTCACTGGAGTTGAGATTCCCACCTACCAAAAGAAGCCATTATTCCTAAAGGCTAAAGTGCAGTATTCTTTAGGCTAAGATCTAGCAGAAAAAACTTGTGCAGCACTTGATTGTGCTGCTAATGTCTGTAGTGCGTGTTTGGATACCAGTTCATGAGCCTGAACAAGGAGAGTAAGAGCCATACACGTAGTAGCTCATCCCACACAAAATGATAGAATTTTCAGTGGCTGCTGACAAATTCTAGGAGGGTCTATTCTATTCAGTCAACAATCCACTTAAGAGAGATTTCAGATTCCTGTCACTGTGGGTACCAATCTCTCAATAAATATATTTTTTAGTAAGAATAAAAACTCCCTGTACTGGCACATACAATCTAGATGTCTGAAAACATCACCATGCCTCCTAAGAGTGAATGAGAGTATTTTTCAATCGAGGTTATTCCGCTTGGCTATTTCATTATGGGTCGTCTAGGCAATGCCGCCCCCAAACAACCAACTTGTTTGGCCCCATCTCTGCATATGGAAGACACTTCTGAAAAGGCCAGCGGTGGCTGTGCATGTTACGAGGCTAGGTATCCTGTCTAAACAGTGAACTCTGACCTAGTTCTCAGGTGACACTAAAAGCTCTGACGATTCTTCCAAGAGCAGCAAGAAGTGATGTTTCTTCTCCCTCCTCCCTTCCCACCCCCAGAGGATCACCTGCGGGCGCTCTGATACCTGCTTTTCCTCTACGAGACCTATAGCTTGCAAAGAGAAGGGACAGGACTCAGGGCTAAGAACATGGGAACTCTTGCCAAGAGTCTGTGGGTAGGTGTCCCTTATCTCTGGATAAGAAATCAGTGCTCAGTGAACTTTCATGTTTGAGAAATCCAGCCAGAGTAGAGATAAGACACAGGTTCTGTTCCAAAGACCAGCTTAGAGAACACATATGTCTTTTAGTACTCACAATCCAGTCACAGGGGGTAACCTAGCTTGGGGTGGGGAGTGGCCTGGGTGTCTTTGCTTACAAACTACTGTTTCCCCTCTGTGCTTTCCCAGGCTCCATGCAGATTCATTCTGCATCCCAGAAGAGAGGGGATGGGTCAGAGTGCAAGGTAAGCCTATCCTGCCCACACACTAGGGTAGGGGCTAGTGGTGGCCTGCCCCTCCGTTAGGGACCAGACAAGAAGAGGAAACAGCACAGGTACTAACACCACCACCCCCATCCCAGCTGTGGGAAGGAAGAAAATGATTTCTCGAAAGTTCTTCTCCAAGGCCACTAGCTCTGAGAGTTCATCACTGTTTTTTTTTCACCCCCTGAAGATTCTGGGTGGATTGTTAATGGACAAGAAATAGGAATGAGACTTTTTTTAAGGTACAAAAATTCTTATATATTTTGTAATCACCTAGATTTATAGATATAAAACAAGTCTTTTAAAGACCCTCCCCCCTCCCCTGAAGCACCCCATATAAAACAGGAATTCCTTATCCTAGGCTCCTCCTTAGTGGAGACATTACTCTCAGAGCAAAATGGCTGGTGGACATAAGAGCTGCTGGGATTCTAACTGAATGAAATGCATCCCTCTTCCCCATCTCTAATAACATGGGTGGAGGGCTAGAGGCTACTTGCATTAGAGGAATTTTTCGTAGGCATCCGGACACTCCTTCTGCAGTGTTCTCACCACTCAGCTTGTTGCAAAGGTGCCACAGAAGCTGCCTCGGGAGAGTGAACTGACATAAAACACCAAGGGGGAAATGAGGCTTGGTGACCTACCTATACAGCCTCACATATTTACCTAGGCCCTGCCCAGCTGAGAGCACTCCCCGGAGTCCATGTGTGGAGGGACAGTGTGGAGGGCTGCTGGGCTGCAGGGGAGACAGCTGTCAGGGGATCAGAGCCCCCATAAACACGGGGCACACCCTGGTCCAGCGGTGACACAAACTTTACAACACGCCAGCTATCGCCCCTGTGTGCTATGGTAACCAAAATAAGCAAATTATTTAAGAAACCATTATTTTTTCTTCTGTAAAGCAAAATAAATCTATACAATTCAAAGTTCTTTTCTTTTCTAGAAAGATACAGAGAGGATGAGTATCAGGAGGAAAATGGATGGAGCGTCAACACGACGGTCATGTCTTCAAAGTTCTAAGAGACCGTGAGAGCAGAAAAATAAAAATAAAAGAGAATGAAAAGTAACCGACTAGGAGATGTAGCCAGGAGCTACATCTGCATCATTTTTTTTTTTTTTTGGGAAAAAGGAAAATCCATAATCCTTAACGTGACCCCAAATCTCAGAGGGACACAGACCATTCTAGGAAGGGGTCTCTGTTCTGCCCTAAGTGCTGTTCCACGGTGTATCCTGTGCTTGCTGTTGCTTCATAAACTTGCAAAAGATGGGATGAGGGGTTGTTGACGTGTGGTGACTTGACCGGGCAGCTGACAGGAATGCTTCCTCAGCTCGGCTGTCTCAGTGACTGCTCGATGAGCAGGCCCAGTCGTAGATAACCAGGGGGATGCTGACCAGCGAAAACAACACCCCGAGCACCAAGAAAAGGGCAGCCTGGAGCAACAGAAAGCCATGGGTTAGAGTCAGAGAAGTCCACACTCCCCACATGCACCTGCATAGAACCACAAAACCATTTGTCTCCTCCCTTCCTTTGGGTCCCCTTGCCCATGAAGCCGACTACAGCTATTGCTGAGCTGAGTGAGACTCTTCCTAAGATTCTGTAAGGATGGGATGGGGTGGGGTGCGGGGAGCAGTGTGGAGCCTGTCCTTTACCTTCTGTTCTTTAACCTCCACACTCATCTCAGACTGGGTCTGTTCTATAGCTGATGGGAAGGGACCGTACAGCCCCTTTCAAACTAAGATTACACCTCAAGAGAGACAGAGACAGAGAGAGAGAGAGAATATGGCTTTGGAAAATTCCCAAGTCATTGGTTATTCTTTTCCCAACCAGCCTAGGTTAAGGTTTTAACACTGGCAGGTCAACATTTCTGTGTGAAAGAGTGGGGAGGGACCAGGAGGTAGAGTGCATATGCTACAGTGTACAAGGACCTAGAGCTGAGCTCCTAGTCCCCACCTGCAGGAGGGATGCTTCATGAGACACGAAACAGTGCTGCAGGTATCTCTCTTTCTCTGTCTCCCCCTTCCCCTCTCAATTCTTCTCTGTCCTAGCAAATAAAATAAATAACAAAATATTAAGAAAATAAATAGTGGGGAAAGTGTCTATTAAAAGCAAAGGAAATCTGAACAGGTAAAGTAGGAACTAGTGTCTAATGCCAAGGTAGTTCAAAGGTAGTTGAATTCCCTACCTATAACACATGACTAAACCCAGAATCTGGAGCACACAGGGTTATAGACGGCTTGTCCTTAAGAGGGTGTGATGAGGCTTTGCACGGAGATTCACTGAGCAATGTAAGGGCCAAGGGGCCCAGACTGGACCATGTGGCAAAGATTCATGGGCAGCAGGCCTCCACCATTTCCTGACTGAATGTTAGTGCCTCTACTGCTGTGCTGGAGTCACAGCAGTTTCTATCTGTCTCCATGGAGCAACTAACTAAGGAGGTTTAGAAAGAAGTTAGGATCATGGCTTTAGGAGTACTCTTGTGGTGAGCTAAGTGCTCCCCCAACATGGATGCTCCTTCTCCAAATGCCTTCCTCCCTCTGTCTCTTTCCCTCTCTATCTCCCTCACTCCTCTCAATTTCTGTCTCTATCTTTAAAAAGAAAGAAAGAAAGAAAATAGATGCTTCAAGTAGCATCCCTTTCACCCCCACTCCCTTTACTATCTCTATTTTGTGCAGACACCTTTGAGCTTCACCAAACCCAGATCCAAGAATTCTAATACGGAAAGGTAGTTTCTGTGCCCAGGCCTGGTGCTCCAAAGGACTTCTGTGAGATCATTTTGGAAAAATACTCTACGCTGCTAGCTCAGCCATTCCTTGACTAGGAATCTTAGCACACACCACGGGTTACAATGAAAGCTCTGAGTCTCTGTCTACTTCAAATCCAGCTAAAGACAGAGTGTTGCCCTACATTTGAGACACAGAAAGCAAGACGGCCAGTCTCCCAGTTGGCCCTGCTCTCACTCATTGCAAAAACTCAAGTATCAGAGAAATAAAGCCAGAAGAGATATCGAAGGAAACAGAAGGTTTTGATAGCATAGTTTCACCCTCCCGAATGGGGAAACCACAAGGCTGCTGAGGTAACTAAAAGTAGTATTAGATGGTAGGAATGGTTGATTTATTTTTAGATAGAGACAGAGGGGCTGAGAAAGAGTGGGGGCTGGCCTCAAACCTGGGTGGCACACCCAGAAAAGTTGCACGCTATCCAAGTGAGCTATTTACTGAGCCAAAGATGGACTATTCATTTGACAAATACAAAAGAAAAACTAATCAGGAAAAAAGAAAGAAAGAAGGAAAGAAATCAGAGTGGCTGGCAAAAGACATACCCAAATTCTTTGATTTCCTTTATCTCCATCCTGGTTTGTGATTTTCAAATAGAGAGATGAAGGGAGAATGAAAATGAGCATATTAGCAGAGGTAACTCCTGTAAAAGAAAAACAGAAAAAAACAAAGTTAGGCCTGTTAATGTGAAAATGTGACTTTCTACACAGCCAGCGGCTGCCATAGGCCCACAAGGATTAAGCGCAGAAGCCATACCTATGACTCCAAAGATGTCCTTCATGGACTGGATGAAGATCACCAACAAGTTGATAATAACCAAGAGGATCAAGGTCACCACGACATGACGGCATAAATTGAACTTTGTTTTCTTTGCTAGTTCAAATAAAGATGAACGAACCTGCAGGAAAATAGAGATTCCATTTGGTGCCTATGGCACGCCAGCCAACCATTTCTCAGCAGAGACCCCATGTACCAGTGCACAGGAATCTGTGACGTGCTCTGTAATATTAGGTGAATGGATTTGTACAACTTAAGCAGTTTTGAGAGCAGGTAGCCTTTACTTTTGGAAAAAAAAAATTTTTTAGATTTTTTTTTAAAAACTTTATTTTATCTAATAGAGCAGAGAGAAATTAAGAAGAAAGAGATAGAAAGGGAGAGAAAAACAGAGAAACATCTACAGCACTACTTCACCACTCGTGAAGCATTCCCCCTGCAAGTGGGGACTGGGGGCTTGAACCTGGGTCCTTGTGCCTGGTAATACATGCACTTCATCAAGTGCACCACTACCCAGCTCTGGAAATTATTTTATATTAAATATTAAACATTATTTATTTATTTATTTAAGATAGAAATGGGGAGAAATTGAGAGGGAAGTGGGAGGACAGAGAGGGAGGGAGGGAGGGAGAGAGCAGCAGTACTGCCTCATCAGTTGTGAAGCTTCAGCCCTGCAGGTGGGGGCTGGAGACTTGAAGCAGGACCTTGTACATTGTAACAGGCATGCTCTATGGGGCGCATCACTGTCCAGTCCTTGGGAAGCAGTTTAATTTATATACAGTTCTTTTCTGAGGGGATAATTTATGGTTTTGTTTTACATAAGACAGATAAGAGCCAAAGAGAACTGAGTGTTCTCTTTGATCCCTTCACTGTTCATCTATCATGAATTACCAGAATTTGAGCAGACTACCTTTCTCTGTAACAAAAGGGACAGGTGTTATCGATGGAGGATTAGTTAAGTGACTGGTATACAAGTTATCAATGACAGCTGTCTATACACAACAGAATACTACTCTGTTATTAAAATGATGAACTTGCCATTTGCAACGAGATGGATGAGATTTGGAGTAGTAATTATGCTAAGTGAAATAAGATGGAAGGAGAAACATAATAACAAATGATTTCACTTATATGAGGAACACAAAGAACCAGACACATGAACAGACCAAACTAAGTGGAATCTGACGATAAAAGTGAGGTCACCAGCAGGGTGGAGAGGAAAGGGGGAGGCAGGGGGGGCAGGGCCCCAATGCACTGTGGTGGGGGGAGGGGTGTTAGCACTTTGGCGGAGGATGAAGTGTGGCGTCACATATCTGAAAGTGTGAGCCTATATTCACACATATACAACACTGTAAAGCAGTGCCACATCACAGCAAAAAGAGGGACCAACTAGCTAAAGTTAAGTAAGATTCATCCCACCAGAGGCTACCCTATCTCCCTTTTATTTATTTATTTTTTTAAGTAGAGAGTGAAAGACATGGAGGGAGAGAGATAGTGAGGAAGGACACCTGCTGCACTATTTCACAGCTAGTGAAGCTTGAGACTGCAGATGGGAGTTGGGGCTTGAACCCAGATTCTGTCACATGATAATATGTGCACTCTATCAGTACATGACCCAGCCCTGATCCCACTTCCTTTTTGAAGAGCTGTCAAAGCCTTGGGACCCTTCTCTAATGCTGTTTCCACGACACAAGAAGTTGGCCAGCAGTTGGCTTTCTCTGGAATAGTCTTTTACTCACTGTGAAAAACAACACTGGCACCGTGAGGATGACAGCTACGATGACAGCCAGCCGCACCGTCAGGATGAGAATGTCATTTTTATTTTGGTACTTGTGCAAGAGGTCTGACTGCACGCTTTCTAAAAAACAAGGGGAAAGACACAAGAGCACATCACCAGATGGTGGTTTTTCCCCAACAACAAGGACTCTGGAGACTAACAGGCCAGGGAAGAAATAGGTGTTGAAGTGTCCATTCTAATGGTTTATAAAGACAGCTTGGTATGAGCCAGGTTCCACCCATCCGTACGTGACTTTGCTGAAAAAGGCTTTATATCAAGTATTGTACAGCTACATGGGGAGGGCATGCCTAGCTTACCTAACTAAGTCTGGGTCAAGCACAAAGTCCCTCTTAATCTAGACTTTCCCGCCCACTCAGTGCCATGCACCAGACAGAGAAGGCCAAAACAGTCATTCATGGTCTTGCTAGGAATACACTCCCCCAGAGCCCAACTCCTTCTCCTAGTTCAGTAGAGATATGAATAGAATTCAACCACCATCATGAAAATAACTTTCTTCTACATGTTTTTCTTAGTATTACACTAAATCAAAGGATTCCAGGGAAGGTGCGGAAGGAGGGAGTTGGGGATTTCGGGTCTTGGTGCATGATGGTGGGAAAGGACCTAAGTTGGGGTGTGAGTGATTTGCAAACGCCAGCTATGGGGAGATGAGAAACCGTACCCACATGTCAATAACTATACTGTAAACCATTAACCTCCACACCAATAAAAGGGCTTTTAAAAAAATCTAGCCAGCTTATGTACCATGCTGAATGTTTTCTCAACTCTAAACTTAGAAAGTGTTAGTCTTAAGACGCTCGAAGTCAGAATGAGTTGTAAGTGCATGGAAATGCTCACTCTTCCGATAAGATATTTCTTTTGCCATGATTCTCTCTCTCTCTCTCTCTTTTTTTTTTTTTTTTTTTACCAGAGCACTGCTCAGCTCTGGCTTATGTTAGCGCAGGGGATTGAACCTGGGACTTTAGAGCCTCAGGCATGAGAATCTCTTTGCATAATAACCATTATGCTATCTACCCCTGCCCTGCCATGATTCTCATACTCACCAATCCATGACTTCTCATTGTACCATTTAGGGGATGAATTTTCGTCTGTACCTAGCTTTCATTTGGAAAAAAGGACTATAGATGATAATATCTCCTTAGTTCTAATTTCCTTGATTCAAAAACCGTAATTATTTAAATACTACTAGTCCTTTTGTATTTATTTATTTTTTCGAGATTTTTTTTATCACTTCTTTGTGAGAAACAGAGAGAGAATGAGAAAGGATTGAACTCGGGACCCTGAGTGTGAGAATCTAATACTTTATCCACTGTGCCACTTCCTGGGATGCTTTTCTTCTTTAAATGTAAAAATATGAAATGTCTTGATATTCTACTACATGTCGGGGAAATGCAGTTGCTAAGAAAAATCATACAAGATAACAGCAAGACATCCAACTAATATTAAGTTCTGTCTCACTGCCTCTGTAGCTACTCTCAATCCTACAGTTCAGTAGGAAACTTAGAAATACCACATCTGGGACAGTGAAATAGTTCACTTGGATAATGTGCTGCTTTGCTATGTGTAGACCTAGGTTCAGACCTGGGTCCCACTGCATTAAAGGGAGCTTTGCTTTTAGCCCCATCCCCTACCGCTGTCTGTCTTAAAAAAACAAAACAATAAAGAGAAATGCCAATTTTCTGTAACATGGTAATATTCTAGTACCAGGATAAATCAGTGATCGCTAAATGTGCTTTAAGTTCAGAGACACATTTGTATTTATGTTCACGAAAAATGTCCCCCAAGGAATATTACTCAAAAGAGAAGAATGTGAAATCTATATACTTAGATTAAATCCCAAGTTATACTGACAATGAAAGATGTTTAAGTTGCAGGGTAATTTGAATAGTAGATGAAGAAGCTGTGACAAAATAGAAGCTATTCATACTCAGATAGTCAAAATTACAAATAAAACTCTGCTCTCTTTTTCCAAGCTTTAGTTCTTTCAACTTTAGATATCATTCCTTTAAGTATTTGCAAGGATCCAGCTTCCGGCAAGCAAATTAGGCATTTTATTTTTAATTAACTCGGAGTGTCATGAGGGTAGCACTCTGTGCTTTCCCACTTTCAACATCTGTCTCTGACTTGCTTTTCTATTAATGGAACATGACCCAATTTGCAGCAATTAGGAAAGCCTTCCCCAAAGAGGTTTTAACTTCCTTCAGCAAAGGTGGCATGCTTATGAGATGGGATTTCTCTAAAGAACACTACTGGGAAAAAATTATAGTATGTAGTTTCAGTAATTATTCTACTGTATGTAATCATTTACTTTAAGAGAAGGAAAAAAACAAGCAAAAGTAATGGACATATTTGCTGCTTTTTTCTGGCTACCATGTTCCAAGTTATTTATCTTTTTTAAATAGTTTTTTATATTTATTTTCCCTTTTGTTGCCCTTTTTTTGTTATAGCTATTATTGTTGTTATTGATGTTGTTGTTGTTGGATAGGACAGAGAGGGAAGAGAAAGACAGACACCTACAGACCTGCTTTACCACCTGTGAAATGACTCTCCTGCAGATGGGGAGCCGAGGGCTTGAACCAGGATCCTTATGCCGGTCCTTGCGCTTTGCGTCACCTGCACTGAACCCGCTGCACTACCACCTAACTCTCCCAAGTTATTTATCTTTTAAAAAGATTTATTGATTACTGAGAGAACAAGAGATCGAACATGTCTAAGAGTCCAACCCTTTATCTACTACCTCCAGGGCCACATTCAATGTTATTTTGACATTGACCTTGACGGGTTCCTTCACAAGCGTCAGCATTTATGTACTCACCATAGAAAGTCAGGTAACCGAAGATGGCAGCCAGGAAGTACATGACAAACATGGCGAAAAAGGAGATATTTGAAACCATCTGCATCCTTTTCTGTGATCGACTGAAAATGAAGACAAAAGGAGGTAGAAAAGATCAAGATTTTTGTGACTGAATCTAAGCATCTGTATTAACACTGAAGAGTAGTAACTGAATGTCCCTTTTATTTGACCACGGGGCATATCTGACCAGCTAAACTCACCCCAAGTGTGGCCCTTTTACATCATATGGACACCACGAGGGAGTGATGCCATGCCACTAACAAGTGCTACAGTGTCCCGTCCCCCGTTCTTGATGCGTGTGCTTAACCAGGTGCGCCACCGCCTGGCCTCTTTCCCCATTCTTCTTGAAAGAATATCATGTTCTCATCTGAAGGGCAGAGGGTGTTTTTCATTTGTGTTTGATATTATCCCCACATTCAGAATGCACAGGTTAAAAAAGAAAAAAAAGGAAAGAAAAAAAGAAAAGAAAGAAAAGGGCAGAATACATTCAGGGCTGTACTTCCAGCCCCAGAGACCAGTGGCAGAGCTGGAACTTGACCTCAGGTATTCTGCTGCTGTTTAGGTTCCAGGGGTGCCAGAGGAGTCCTCGGGCTGCACCTGGAATCTACCTCCAGAGCAACAGGCACCGAGACCACAGGTAGATCGATGAAGGACTTGCTTGATACTTGAAGGCACATTTCTTTTCAGGATTTGGAAGATCCTTTCTGTCTCTTTTGTGGCTGAGACAGAACTTGAACTCAGGAACAGACCATGGCAGTTCTAGCTTTGGATTGTGTCAGAATAGGGAGTATGGGAAACAAAGAAGCCCACACGTGAGAAAAATACAAATAAGCAGTGGGTGGAGCTCAGGGGTGGAGTATTTGACTGCAGATCAAGAGAAAAATACAAATCGAAGGCTGGATTGCCAAAATGTAAAAGATGCCAAAGACATAGTTTAAATGCCTGCAATACAGGGATCATAAAGTAAATTAAAAAAAAAAAAAAAAACTTTACATCAGTAAACAAGCAGAGCTAGATATTTCACCATTTCACATTTCAAGTCCACAGAAAAGAGGAAGACTCCTGAGTGAATTTTACTCTCAGTGTGAGTGACTTTACTTTATTTCAAAGTGGAAATGGAGAACTATGTCATCTATCTCTACTGAGTTTGAGACAATGCCACAATGACCAGTTTTATGTAGAAAGTCTGACAAAAACAGGTCAAAAGAGAACACATGAGGACATTTAGAAGCAGGTTTCGAGTTTTCTCTAGAACACACAGAGCCAGAAAACAAATCTGTAGAAGGATCTTAGTCATTCCAAATGAACAGTAATAATATTCTTAGGTTATCGAAGAGCTCATTTGGGTAGTACAACAACTTTGCCCAGTGAGTGACCTAGGTGCTGGACTCTCTCTGCCTCTATCTTAAAAAAATAAGAAGAAGAAATAAGACACAAAAGAAAAGAAAACGGGGGAGTCGGGCGGTAGCACAGTGGGTTAAGCACACATGGCACAAAGTGCAAGGACCAGCCTAAGGGTTCCGGTTTGGGCCTCCGGCTCCCCGCCTGCAAGGGGGAGGGGTTGCTTCACAGGTGGTGAAGCAGATCTGCAGGTGTCTCTCTTTCTCTCCCCATCTGTCTTCCCCTCCTGTCTCCATTTCTCTCTGTCTTATGTAATGACAACATCAACAACAATAACTACAAGAACAATAAACAAATAAGGGCAACAAAAGGGAAAATAAATAAATATTAAAAAATTTTTAAAAAGGAAAGAAAACAGAAGAATAATATCCTGTTGTCCAGTTAATGGTCTTAAGATGGATTTTGTTTCTGTCTGATTAAGACTGACTTTTCCCACGTAGACCAATAGGCAAATCAGACATGGTGTCCTTAGCCATTTGGAGATCATTACTATCCATTTACAAAAGAAGTATAAGTCCCATAAATAAACACCCTGGCTTGAGCTCCTTTAGTGTTTACAAAAATCTGTTGTATCTAAAAGACAAAGCTAGCAAAAAAAAAAAAAAAAAAAAATCCACGTAGCCGACCACACTGCATCTTTATGGCCAAAGAATACAATAGGTTTCTGATCGTTTGTTGCTTCTCTCTTAAAATGCAGTAGTGCTCAGGAATGGCACCAAGTAACTGCAGAAGTTGGGAGTGGAATCCATGGGGGTCCATCAAGCACATCTGCCTAATTGTGTATGACTATTATTAGGGGTGTGGCAGGAATAAGATGTGAAACTTGGACCAGTTATGGTGTGCTGCACCAAAGCAAAGGACAAGAGAAAAGGGAAATGGATGGATAAAAGGAGTCTGGAGTTCTGTTGCTGATGGTGAAGGACCTATGCTGGGGAAGAAAGTGACTTGCAGACACTGATCATGGGAGATGAGAAACTGTACCCACGTACCAACAACTGTGCTGCAAACTATTAACTTCCCAATAGTGCGGGAGAAGAAAGGAAGGGCTAAGGCCTAACAGTTAAACAAGTCTCTTACTCTTTCAGTTCACTGTAAATTGGCAGGACAGACGGGTGGCAGACAAACGCAAATGCAATCGTTGGTAAAGCATACACGGTCTGTTTGAAAGGAAACAAAGAATTAGAAAGAGGCATTCCATCATCATGCTCATGGCAGTTCTGGTCTTTTTTTTTTTTGGACTTTCTGTTATTTTTCATTTATTATTTATTGGATAGAGACAGAGAGAAATTGAGAGGGAAGGGGAAGATATTTCTGGTCTTTCTAAGTGGCCTCCTCATCCTACAGCACTTGAGAACCCCCTTGGATGATTTGGTGGTTAGGAGCACCTTTTCTAAGAGAGCTTAATCTAGCTTGAGGCAGGATGCTCTGGGGACAGAGGCGTCTTATTCGGCTCACCTCCAAGTGTGTTTCTCACCTTCTGGGCAGAGCAGCACCTGCATTACACGGCACTAGCTCACCACAAGGCTTTTCCTTTCCATTTTTCCTACATGGCTTTGCCTTGTCCTCCACAGTCCTTAGCAGCAGCTAGACCACTGCTGTCCTCTCAACTCCAACGGGTGAGCTGGTCTACCCAGCACTTTGGCCACCATCTCACTGCTCTTTGCTAGATATTAAGACTTTTTTTCAAAAGGTATCAAAATAGATCTCAAATTTCGCATTAAATCAGGCTGAAAAGACGGTATCTACAAAGAAAGCCACAGGGCATTTGAAAACGGCTCACTGCTTTGCCGTGCATGTCACCCAGGCTCGAGCACAGCTCCTTAGCACACTGAAGGAATTTTGGTGCTGCAGTTTCTTTCACTCTCATAAATAAAAGAAAGAAAGAAAAGAAAGATAGAGGGAGCAAGTAAGCAAGAAGAAAAGGAAAGAAAAGATAGAAAGAAAGGAAGACAGGAAGGAAGGAAGGAAGGAAGGAAGGAAGGAAGGAAGGAAGGAAGGAAGGAAGGAAGGAAGGAAGGGGAGGCAGGCAGGCAGGGAGAAAAAGGGAGGGGGCTTGGGTGATGGCACACCGGGATGAGGACATGTTACAGTGTTGCAAAGACCAAGGTTCAAGCCCTCAGCCCCTACCTGCGGGGTGGAGGGGAAAGCCTCACGAGTAGTGCAGCACTGTTGCATCTATTTCTCTTCCTCTTTTCTCATCTCCCCCTGCCCTCTCAACTGCTGTCTCTACCAAATTAATTGATTATAAGAAAAAAAGAAAAGTGAAAAATTACTTCAGATTCACTACTTCGGCTTTAGAGTTTAAAAAACAAACAAGTAAACTCTTAAAAGCAAGATGAGTTTAGGCAGAAACAATTTGGCAGAGAAGAAAAATGAAGTGACAGTCTTGATGGTTTAGCGCTGCCAAACACTGAGTCAGTCATATTCTAGCGAGATGTTATAACATACATAATAGAATTCTCATTTTTGCATGTAGGTTAACTCACAGGAGGATTCAAATTCAATCCCGACTGTTTCTATTAGCCTACTATTTCCCAAACTATCAATAATTTCTCAATAATAAGAACGTATTTAAGAACTAATTTGTGGGGGCATCATGTTGTTACTGTACAAGTTAGGAAGTAGAGGGGTGCCTAGCTGTTACTCCCAGATAAGAAATAGTGACCTTGAGATGCTACTAATTTCCTTTTCACACAGGAAGAAAAGAGCTAAGATAATTAGCCAGAAGAGAACTTTTCATGGGTAAGAGAGAACATGACATATTTGTATAATTCTCAAAGATCTCTCAATGGTTTAGAAAATATGAAAGCAGCTGTATTATGCTTGACATTTATTTATTTTCCCTTTTCTTGCCCTTGTTGTTTTTTCATTGTTGTAGTTATTATTGTTGTTGTCGTCGTTGTTGGATAGGACAGAGAGAAATGGAGAGAGGAGGGGAAAACAGAGAGGGGGAGAGAAAGACAGACACCTGCAGACCTGCTTCACCACCTATGAAGTGACCCCCCCTGCAGGTGGAGAGCCGGGGGCTTGAACCGGGATCCTTACGCCGGTCCTTGTGCTTTGCGCCACCTGTGCTTAACCTGCTGTGCTACCACCCGACTCCCACTTTTTATTTTTATTTATTTTTTACCATCAAGGTAATCACTAGGGTTTGGTGCCTGCACACCTCCACCATTCTTAATGGTCACTTTTTTCTGGATAGAGAATGATAGACAGGGAGAGAGAGAAACAGAGAGGAGAAACAGCAGCAGCACTGTTCTACTACTCAAGAAGCTTCCCCCACCCCTACAGGTGGGGATTGGGAGCCTGACTTGAAGTCTTTGACCATAGTAATCATATGCTTTCTACTGGGTAAGCTACCAGCGAACCTTGTATAATGCTTTTTGAAAAGAACAAATTCCCCCAAAACAATTTACACATAAAAAATATGAGAAATATAATATCCTTCATAAAAGTGGACTCCCTCTCTTTTTTTTTTTCAAAAGACAAAGAAATTTACCTTTGAATTGAAGGTAAAATATTTTGGTATACACATGTCAGCATTTGTTGAGTTAGCACTTATTGTCGAATTTAGCTCTGTACCAGGGCAGGGGATCTTAAATTTCTTATAAATGACCTAGTATCAAAAACACAAGAGAAGCAACAGTGACTTTGTCAAATAAGGTCAAGTAATAAGTAATTAATACATGCATCACACTGTAACAAAAACAGACCCAATGTTTTAATCAGCACTTACCACTATTAGGAAAAAAACCATACAGCTCAAGGAAAATCCACTTGTGTAGCCAAGATAGCCTAAAAATAATTTAAAACACTCATTGTTATAATTTCATCTATCAACTTGGGTTTTCTTCCTCCAATGTATTAGTACAGACATTAGTTTGGGGTTCTATACATGCCAGTGTGGTAAGATCTATTCTTCGACAGTGCTGCTATGTGTGGCAGCAACAGTGGCTTTGCATAAACTCATTATTACTTTTTTTTTTTTTTTTACTTTGATTCCAGTTCTCCATAACTCACTAGAGAATTCACAACCGAGGGGCAAAGAACTAACTACCCCACTTTGGCCACGATTTGTGTTGCTCGACTCTGATAACAGGTAAACCCATTTACTTCTTGCTCCACGCTGAGCTATGTTCCCCTTACTGTCGGTACAGTGGGTGTCAGCTACAAAATTTGTCTCCCAAGACAGAGGGTATGCAAAGCACAGAGCAAAGGAAGTGACTTCCAGGGCTGAGCATCTGGGGGTTCTCACTGTGCCCTCAACCACACTCACTGACCATGACCTTCCACTAACTCTGGGGACTGCATCTACCTCAGTCCTACAGCTACTTAAACTGAAAAGAGCTACCAGGATGCAGGAAAAGTCCACACATAGGCCCAACAAAATAAGTAGCTTAAAAAAGAAAAAAAAAAGTCTAGTTATAGGTCCTCCATAACAGCTAGGAAGGCCTATGATTTTTTACACAAAATAAAACACTGTGGAGGCCTGGAGGTGGCACAGTGGTTAAAGCACTGAACTGTTAAGCATGAGGTCCTGAGTTTCATTTCTGGAGTAGCGTGTGTCAAAGTGATGCTTTGGTTTGTATTCTCTCTCCTCTCTCTTCCCCTCTACCCCACCCCCCTTAATGAACAGGGTTCGTGATAATTTTTGGAAGGATTTTAGACTTCAGTCTGGAATTAGACTGTAACAAAATGCATTTTGGAGATCCCCCCCTACCCCGAAACTGGGCAACAGCTTCCTCTCACTACTCAGTGTATGACATGCTCATAACATCAGAAGGAGCTATCTCCCAACATGAGCACATAAAATGTCAAAGGTTTGTGCTCCCAGAGGGATAAAGGACAGGAAAGCTTTCAAGGGAGAGAATGGGATACGGAACTCTGGTAGTGGAAATTGTTTAGCACTGTACCCCTCTCACCCTGTGGTCTTGTTGATATTTTTATTTTATGAATAAATTTTAAAAAAGCAAATGGATATGATTTAGTGATTACTCAAGTCTTTGGATTTTCTACTTTCCACTCCTTACAATGAAGTAAATGATCAAGATCAATAGTGCTGTTAAGAGTAAGTTTCTTTAAAATTTTTTTTATATATTTATTTTCCCTTTTGTTGCCCTTGTTTTTATTGTTGTTGTTATTGATGTAGTCATTGTTGGATAGGACAGAAAGAAATGGAGAGAGGAGGGGAAGACAGAGAGGGGGAGAGAAAGATAGACACCTGCAGACCTGCTTCACCGCTTGTGAAGGGATCCCCCCCTTGCAGGTGGGGAGCCAGGGGCTTGAACCGGGATCCTTATGCGGGTCCTTGCACTTTGCGCCACGTGTGCTTAACCCGCTGTGCTACCACCCGGCCCCCCAAGAATGACTTTCATACTTTGGTGGATATAAATAAATCTTTGTCTTGAAAATCGAAGCATCTATTTGACTAAATAGGGTATGTCAGACAGCCTATGAAGAGAATCCCATCCATGTTCTAGACTTTTGTCAGTGGATACTGCCCTCTGTGTTAATGGCTCCAGCCCTCCTGTCTCCTCTCCAAAGATTCATAAAGGGTCGGCTTAGAAAATCCTACACTTGGGGAGTCGGGCTGTAGCTCAGCGGGTTAAGTGCAGGTGGCACAAAGCACAAGGACCGGCATAAGGATCCCGGTTCGAGCCCTGGCTCCCCACCTGCAGGGGAGTCGCTTCACAGGCGGTGAAGCAGGTCTGCAGGTGTCTATCTTTCTCTCCCCCTCTCTGTCTTCCCCTCCTCTCTCCATTTCTCTCTGTCCTATCCAACAACGACAACATCAATAACTACAACAATAAAACAACAAGGGCAACGAAAGGGAATAAATAAATAAAAGAAAAAAAAAAAGAAAATCCTACACTACAGGTTCCATCCCCTGTCTCCCACCTGCAGAGGGAAAGCTTCACAAGTGGTGAAGCAGTGCTGCAGGTGTCTCTCTGTCTCTCTCCCTCTCTATCACCCCATTCCCTCTCAATTTCTGTCTCTATCCAACAAATAAAGATAAAAAAATTAAAAAAAAAAAGAAAATCATACACTGGCCAGTGATTTTATTCCACAGTAAAATCAAGTCCGACTCCTACTTGTAATTTACCATGCACTTAACCTTCAGCCTACAAGTGAAAGCAGGATAACTTTTTATTAGGGCTCTGACCCATTCTGGCATCAGGAGCAAAGTCAGAGCTTTCTTTACCTAGGTTCTTTAGGAGACACAGCGGAAGAATTATGCCAAAGGTCACTATCACTACCAGCACACGACCGTCCACATACCAGGCTCTGAAAGGCAATGAAGCAGTTAGGCCACAGTTTCTTAAAAAGCGACACTTCCCCCTTTCAAATGTAATATCACAATATATCATATATCAATATATGTTGACAGCATTCTTGTTATGTTTTATTTTCATCATTATTCAGGTTTTATAACAATCCTTGAACCCAACCATGACTTGTTACTTCCCTTCCGTGAGATGGGAGGAAGGAAACTGGCCCTCTCCTTCCTGAACCCCCATGGGTGAAATGAGGCATCCCTCTGAATTATTTACTTGTTTTCAAAGCTGAAGGCACACACTGCATTTTGTCAGATTACAACTTGTTCTATCAATATTTAAAGACAGAGTTTCTTTCTGTTCTGCTGGGCCTATATCAACAAGAAACAATTCACCACAGGTAGACATTGCTTTCTCCCTCATTTCTCATATTTGACCTGACTCCTCAGGCTAGAACACTAGGAACTCTACTCTCCCTTGAAAGACAACAGAGATACCAAGACAGACAAGAACTGTGAGAGAGAGTCAAGGCATAAAGGACATGCCAAACACAGTGTCCACATTTTCTAGGGATAATTAATTCCATTTTTGATGGTTAGTCCACGTATATTTTGCTCCCACAATACAATGTTCCTTCTTTAAGAGAGATGGGGGGGGGGCTGGGTCTTAAATTCTTTTTATCATTTTTTTAATGTTCCACTTCTGCAGTAAAAATATACTCCATGTCTACTCTATTTTATAGGAGTTTGATGTAGATTTCCGGCTCTGGGGAAAATGCATTTGCTGCAAGATGGATGAATCTACCTTTTAAATACTCGCTATTCAAATGGCTTCCTTTAAGCCTCAGCTTTATACAGCCCCAAAGAAATCAACTGTTGCAATCACAAAGAATAAAACAAAACAAAGAATAACCACAGTCTCAGGGAAAAAAATGTGTTTCTGCCATTTTCATAAAACTAAAACTTGGGTCAGTCTGCGGGTACATTTAAAACATTATACCTCTTTCACACACACAAAAAAGTATCTATGACTTACGTAAACGCCTCTTCCTCTCCCATCAGGAACTTTATGGCGGAGGGGAGCTCATTTTTTACTATGAAGAGGTAGCTCAGCATTGCTGGAATGAAAATGAGAACATGTTCAGAAAGGAGCTACCAGGACTCCTATTGTCAGGTCAGCGGCCTGTTCCCAGACTAAACTCTCAAGACGCAGAGGCAGCATGTGATGCTGTGAAAATGTGCTTGGCTTTCAACAAGTGGATGCCCGTTCTGTTTTACTTCACACAGCAATGAGAATGACAATGGTCATTGTTGGGAGGTGGCATACCGGGTTAAGCGTACATAGTTCAAGAATGACAAAAGCTTGAATTATATGCTAAAATACACCTAACACCAGAATTAGAAAAAGAGCATCAGGGCCTGGGAAGTAGCTTAATGTTTATGCAAAATATTTTCATTCCTGAAACTCTGAGACTCCAGATTCAATTTCCACCATCACCATAAGCCAGAGCTGAGCAGTGCTCTGGACTCTCTCTGTAGTCTCATTCATTAATAAGCAAGTAAATAAATGAATAAATAAAATAATGTAAAAGAGAATAACGATCTCTCTTTTATTTTCTTTTTTGTGCCACCAGGGTCATCACTGGGGTTTGGTGGCAGCACTATGAGTCCACTGCTCCCAGTGGCCAATTTTTCCCCTTCCTCCTACCCCTAGTTTTTATTAGATAGGACAGAGAGAAATTGAGATGGGAAAGGGAGATAGAAAGGGAAGCATCCTTCCCTGCAGGTGGAGAGCAGGGGGCTGGAACCCAGGCTCTTGTGCTTGTTAATACGTGTGCCTATTTTTAAAATTGGAAGGGGGAGAGAGGGGCAGGGGGGACAGAGGCAGAGAGAGAGGCAGAGAGAGAGAGAGAGAGAGGGAGAGAGAGAGAGAGAGAGAGTTGCAGCTCTGCTTTACCACCTGTGAAGCATCTCCCCTGCAGGTGGGGACTGGGGTTTGAAACTGAATCCTTGTGCATAGTAATGATCTCTGCCGGTTGCACCACTGCCTGGCCCCTGTGTCCAGTGCATGCTCTTTTAAAGTTGCTTTTTTTTTGGAGTTGGGCAGTAGCACATCGGGTTAAGCACACATGGCACGAAGCACAAGGACCGGTGTAAGGATCCCGGTTTGAGCCCCCGGCTCCCCACCTGCAGGGGAGTCGCTTCACAGGCATTAAAGCAGGTCTGCAGGTGTCTTTCTCTTCCCCTCTCTGTCTTCCCTGCCTCTCTCAATTTCTCTCTGTCCTATACAACAATGACATCAATAACAACAACTACAAGAACAATAAAAAAACAAGGACAACAAAAGGGAAAATAAATATATATATTTTTTAAAAAGTTGCTTTTTTTTTAATACCTCCCGTGTTCTGCAACGAGGTGGCTCCAAAGATTACAAGCTTCCCTGTGGTGCCAAAGACTTGTTCTCCCAGCTTTTCATAAACCATGCAGCCTATTTCAAAAATAAAAAACCACAGTTAAGAACAGGGTTCCAAAAATTAAGAATAGCAAAGATTTCACCCTTTTGTTGTCTGTTCCTCAAGTTATTTTTGGTCTTTTTTTCCAGCTATCACACAAATAATTTCTTTGCCTTTGTAAGGGTTAAGGACTACTCATTATAAAACAACCTCTTGACATTTTTAAAATGTCAAACATGGCCACCATTTCTCCTTTTCCTCAGGTTGGTGACAAAAGTCCTAAAATAAAGGTATTAGGTCATAGGCTTCGTTCTTAATCTCTCACACAGACTTCCTAGTTTACTGGAGGGGAATTCCCACTGTAATTTTATTCTCGGGTCTGGTCCTAACATTCAAATGAAAATTCAGTTTATAAAATGCTTATAGTTAAAACATAGACATCCTTTTTAATTAATTGCCTGGACTGAATAAATTAACAAAGGATGGTCCTAATACTATTCCTTCAATGCCTCACCTTCCTCAATATCCTAGCAGGTCTAAAAACATGTAATGGTCACGGCAGAATTCTGATCATTTGTAAATTTAGTTCCAGGGTATGCAGCTCAAAAAAGAAAGCAGCACATCTGTCTTTCAGAGAATAATTTGGTTATGATGAAATTCAGTTGGACATGTGCTCACTGGGTAGGGCACATGCCTTATTGTGTGCTGCTCAGGTTCAAGCCCTGGCATGGGACATGCTATGGCACCGAGGGAACAATCTCTGGTGCTGTGATTGGTGCCTCTCTCTCTCTCTGTGTGTGTGTCTGAAGAAGTGGCCCAGAGCGGTTGGGTGGCAGCATATCTGGTTGAGTGCATATGTTGCAATGCACAAAGACCCAAGTTCAAAACCCAAGTCCCCACCTGCAGGGGGAAAAGTCACAAGTGGTGAAACAGTGCTGCAGGTCTCTGTCTCCCCACCCCCAATTTCTCTCTATCCTATAAAATAAAACGGGAAAAAAGTGGCCCAGAGTTCTCCACAAATGAAATAAAACTTAACCAAAGTGTGAAACTGACTCATCTCAATAAATATTAAAGTTTGAAATCATTCATTTAAAATGTTTTTATACTTTTTCCCCTTTGGGAGGCAGAGCTGGGGCCTTGCACATGCACAATTCAACAATGTTGGGTCAATTTCTGACTTGGGGAGAGACAGAGAGAGCCCTGGGGCATCCTCTGTTGCCAATGGCACCTCCTATTATGTACCAGGGCTCAAACCTAGCAAAGCATGTACCCAAACTATGGCTCTGGTTTCTTCCTCTTTTTCCTTCACCCACCCTTCCTTCCTTCCTTCCTTCCTTCCTTCCTTCCTTCCTTCCTTCCTTCCTTCCTTCCTTCCTTCCTCCTTCCGTTTTTGTTGCTGAAGCTTCACCTCTCTGGGCCAACTTTTCTTCAGGCAGAAAGAGAGTTAGAGACACAGAGACCAGGAGAAATGGAAAGACCCCACAGCACTGAAGCTCCCTCACTGCGGTGGGGGGTCCAGTGTGAACCTGACTCATGCACATGACAGAGCAGGCACCCTTCCAGGTGAGATGCCTTGCCCATTTCTGCTAACCTTTATGACACTTCAGTTCACATTTTCAAAAGGTCCAAAGAAGGCAATATGGGTCAAATTATAATTAAACCTTTGTTTAAGCTCTCATTCCACTGGTGTTTAAACTAGGCAGTGGTGAGAGCCTCCAGCTATTCCAAAATGTCCCAGTAAAATGGAACCACCCATATACAACAGCAGTTGGCTAGTGTGGCTTTGGCTGAGGTAAGAGAGCCCACGCATTGCAAACATAATCCAGTGCCTCAGGAATCAAAAGTAAACACTGCAGGTATTACACTGGCCAAAGAATTTTTAAAAAGGCTCACAGCTCGCTCAGTTCCACCACTGCCTCAGGAGTAACACTTTCTTTTTGGAAAGCGGACAAGGGAGCACAGAAGCTCTGTTTACTTTTATAACCATGGAAGTCACAGTAGGAAAATATGTGCTCACTGTTCTGAGTTCATACGGCCCTAAGGAAGAACCAAAGCTGTAAGACAGAGTCACCTTCAACAAGGATAACTAGAGATTATTTATAACAGCGATGGTCATATATGGGTGCTGCTGGAGCTAGTCCTTTCTTTTATCACATTTTATTTATTTATCTTGCTTTACTGTATTTATGCTTCTTATTAGATAGAACAGAGAGAAACTGCTAAGGGATGAGGGAGTTAGAGAAAGAAAGACACTTGCAGCACTGCTTCACCACTTGGGAAGCTTTCCCCTTGAAGAAGGGGACTAGGGGTTTGAATCCAGGCCCTTGAACATGATAACATGCACTCAACCAAGTATACCACTATCTGGCCCCTATTTATTTTACTTCATCTAATGATTGAAACACAGAGAATGAGAGAGACCAGAGCACTGCTCAGCTATGACTTATGGTGGTGTTGGGTCTTGAACCTGGGGCTTCAGGGCTTCAGGCATGAGATTCTTTTTTTTTTTTTTTTTAAATATTTATCTATTCCTTTTTGTTGCCTTTGTCATCGTTGTTGGATAGGACAGAGAGAAATGGGGAGAGGAAGGGAAGACGGAGAGGGGGAGAGAAAGATAGACACCTGCAGACCTGTTTCACCACCTGTGAAGCCACTCCCTGCAGGTGGGGAGCCAGGGGCTCGAACCGGGATCCTTATGCCGGTCCTTGCACTTTGTGCCACCTGTGCTCAGGCATGAGATTCTTTTTGTAAATAAATGCATTACATTATCTCCCCAGGCTCTCCCTCCTCCTCTTTCTTGTCTCCTTCTCCTTTTAGATTTATTTCATGAGAGGGAGAGAACCATATGCAATGCCAGGGATAAAACTCAGGACTTCCTGCTTCTAAGTGTAGCATTCTACCACTGTGCCACCTCCCAGGCCACACTGTGCCTATTTCTCTAGGTAAATACCACTACAGAGCCTACAGTGACTGTAGGTCAAAGTGCTCTGGCTTTAGCAATTCAGTTGCTGAAGAGGGAAAGCATCATATACTCCTACCTGGAAAACTATGTCACAAATTGACACACAGCCAGCTTACCTGTTTCCTTTGAACAGATCAACAGAAGGTTTATTGAATATATTGACAGCAGTGTCACGGAGGTCAAAAGTATCCTAAACCAAAGAAAACAAGTCTTGCAGTTACTGTATGAGAACATACCCTGCCTTGACATTTCAGGAGGCAAAGGTTTATTTACATGGCCAACACTGCTTGTTGGAACAGTATCCAAATTTTGCAACCTATTAGTCATACTCTGTCTAAAATTCTTAATAACTATGTCCTGCCAAATAAAGAACTTCTCATTACAGCCCAGTAACTTTGACAGTTGAAATCCTATATGTAATTCAGAGGCTTAACTAGATCTCTGGGATCATTTCAGTAGAGATGACTTTAAACCAACATCTATGAAAGAGAGTTTGTACTCTGCTGTACTGTTACAACCAGTAAGAAGTGTGAAAACAGGGGTGTGGGGAGGGGGGTATGCTTTCAGTAACCTTTGGGGGCAGTAACCATGCAACCTGAGGCAACTTGTTTAATTTCTCCCATCCCTAATCCCTCAGAAGTTTTTTTTTTTTTTTTTTTTTTTTTAAACCAGAGCACTGCTCCACTTTGGCTTATGGTGGTGTGGGGGACTGAACCTGGGACTTTGGAGACTCAAGCATGAGTTTCTTTGCATAACCATTATGCTATCTACCCTCACCACAATTTTTACCAGAGCACTGCTCAGCTCTGGCTTATGGTGGTGCAGGGGATTGAACTTGGGACTTTGGAGCCTCAAGCATGAGAGTCTCCTTGCATAATCATTATGCTATCTACTTCCTTCCTCACCTATAAGAAAAAGGCACAAGCTGAGGTTCTTTTCACATAATTCCTTTATGTCTATTGGTGAATCTATACATTGGGTCACTGAGATCATTCACTGACTGTCTGCTTTTTAAATACTTATTCCTTTTGTTGCCCTTGTTTTTTATTGTTGTAGTTATTATTGTTGTTGTTACTGATGTCCTCATTTTTGGATAGGACAGAGAGAAATGGAGAGAGGAGGAGTGATAGATAGACACCTGCAGACCTGCTTCACCGCCTGTGGAGCGACCCTCCTGCAGGTGGGGAGCCGGGGGCTCGAACCGGGATCCTTATGCCACGTATGCTTAACCTGCTGCATTACTGCCCGACTCCCTCATTCACTGTTTCTACACCTGGTTCTTCTTAAAAGAGAAGCGTCTTTTGTCATCCACTCTCCCACTGGAAGGTGGTGATTGGGGCGAAGGAATTCTGACAATCAAAAAAGACTCCCCTGCCATGAATGAGGAATGCATGTTTTTGTTCTAGTGCATCTGGCTTGTAACCAGAAAGACTGTGGCTCCAATGGTGTGGGAAATCAAGAGGTGATTCTGGAATCACTGATTAGCAGACAACAATTGAAGATAAAGACCATGTGTTCAAAGGAGGGTGAGAATGCAAATCTTTACTTGGAACTACTCATTTTCAGATGTGGGAAAATACAACTCCAGAGCAAAACAGGAGGCAACTGATGTCCCCTAGCCTCTGCTGGCCCTCCGAAGCCCCACCCTAGCCTTCACACCAGTGGAGCCTGGCTCAGGGGTTCCCTCCTCCGGGGCCTGCCTTTGCCTCCGCGGAGTCTGCTGTGCTGCATTACTCCTGCTTATAGAGCAGTCATGACGGAATAAATGCGGGGAGGCCAGAAAATCCGGATAAAAGACAGTTTATCCGAGGTGGGGGTGCTCGAGCGCACACACACCTAACGTGTGGATGTCAAACTGAGCTGCTAGTAAAAGCAAGATTTCGATTAATATATGGCTTTATGAGAGGGAATTCAGATATAGACAGAATGAGCAGAGATCCTTCAAGAGGAAGGTGATTAAGAAGGAAAGTCTCTGATTACCTACTAGAGTTCAGAAGTAGGAGAAAACTGAGCAACCAACAATTGGTCCAACATTTATGGACCAATCCAGTAGTTTTGAGACATGTCATAGGAATGTGGTTTGATATGCTCTGTGATTTTTCCTTTTCTCCTTGCTCTTTTTATTTATTTACTTTTAAGATTTGCCTATTACTAGTGAGAAAGAGAAGCATCATTTTGGGCACATACAAAGCCAGGGATCGAACTTAGAACTTCATGCTTGAGAATCCAATGCTTTACCCACTGTGCCACCTCTCCGGCTGTGTGCTCTGTGATTTCCTTCCATCTTGTAAGATAAATGACATTTATGTGGAAGGAACAAGCTTGAATTTCACTCAGAACTCACTCATACTTTTAGGGACACTGAACACTGGCAATTTTTTTCTTTTAATTGGCACCAGTTTGGTGCTTGAAGAATGAATCCTGTGCTGGTAGTGGCCTGCCTGCCTTTCTTTCCTTCTTTCTCTGTTTCTTTCTTTTTTATCTTTTTATATTTATTTATTTATTTTTCCTTTTGTTGCCTTCTTTTTATTGTTGTTGTAGTTATTATTGTTGTTGTTATTGATGTTGTCTTTCTTAGATAGGACAGAGAGAAATGGAGAGAGGAGGGGAAGACAGAGAGGGGGAGAGAAAGACAGACACCTGCAGACCTGCTTCACCACTTGTGAAGTGACTCCCCTGCAGGTGGGGAGCCGGGAGCTTGAACTGGGATCCTTACACCGGTCCTTGTGCTCCGTGCCACGTGCGCTTAACCCTCTGTGCTACCGTCAGACTCCCTCCTTTCCTTCCTTCCTCCCTTTCTTTCTTAACAGGGAGAAATGGAAAGGAGAGGGGGAGACAGACAAGTACACACACACCCTGTAGCACTGCTTCACCACTTGTGAAGCTTCCCCCCTTCAAGTGAGGACTGGTGAGTTGAACCCGGATACTGCACATGGTAATGTGTGTGCTTTACCAGCTGTGTAGGTGGTGGCTTCTACTGTAGCATGGGACAGGACATAGAGGACTTCTTCACAAGATAGGATAACATGGGGCTAGGGTGAATGCAATTTGAAGATTAGCTGCAGCCTGTTCTGGAACAGCCTTGTACTTGTCAAGTCTTCTCCTGGGACTGACCTGAGAGGAGATAGGGTACTGAGGGAACCATGTGCCTAGCAGGAGGGATAATTACTGATACCTGTATATGGTCAAACAAAGGTCCTATGCCTGGGAAGACCAGTTACTCATTAGCAAAAGCAGCATTCTAAGGAAACATCTGCTACATAGATCCTGGGACCTTACTGTACATGGATATGGCTGTCCCTTCATGCAGTCTCTTGGGCGAGTCTCTCTGAGGATGATGCTTAGCTGGTTCATGGCCCTTGGCAAGAGGTAAAAACCTTTCTTTGAAAGTCCCTACCACTTCCTTTTCTTTTACAAGCAAAAGAAAAGTGTTGACCAGAAATGCTTTTAGCAGAGAGTTCATCTATCATCTTCCCCACATTTAAAAACAGATAAAGCCTTCCCACAGCGATGAAAACAACTCCCTCGCTCTCATGTTTCACAGACATAACATTCATGTCAGACAGGACCTGTAGTGAGAGTCTGATGGCCTTTGCCCTAACCCTAACCCCAACCCTAACCCAATCTCAAGTTTCTTCCATCTATCACAAAACAGAGCTTCCCATCAAAGACTGAACACAAGTATCAACAAAGATCTTTGCCTTCTATTAAGAAACAAATTGTGTATGTCAACTTGTAAGAATGCTTTAGCTTTAATAGGACCTAGCATTAATGGGATTAAAACCTAGACAAGAACTTTCTAAATGTTTGGAAAGGTGCAATATGTGATGTCAGTGACAATACTAGGCTCTAGAATTATTAAAGAGAATCCAGGCGGAGAAGTCAAGAGTTGCAGGAAGCACAGCATTTACAAGAAAAACAAAGAATGGCTCAAGAGAATATGATGGCTTACTTAAACAGTTCTATTTTGAGCACAGTCATGCTCTAGATATACAATTAGATATTTGTAAACAAAAAAGTGCTATCTCTCAACTCTGACACCAGCTTCTCAGGCAATACTTTTAGCCCACTTGAATGGTAGCTATCAGGCTCAGGCAAAATCTAAAGTCATGGCCCCCTTGGAACAGAACTAAAAGAGACTTCCTAGCTTCTTCCCACATGAAGACCCCTAGATTCATCTGCTTCATTCCTACCCTTGACTTCCTCTTTATTAGACAATTTTTCCTACTTTATATCTTACCACCTTTCAGCCATCAAGTTGCAGATGCTACTGATTCCATCCTGACTTCTGTGGGTAGACGACCTAACCAATGTGTCCTGGAACTTCAATTCTCCAAAACCCTGCCCCACTAGGGAAAGAGAGAGACAGTCTGGGAGTATGGATCGACCTGTCAACACCCATGTTCAGTGGGGAAGCAATTACAGAAGCCAGACCTCCTACCTTCTGCACCCCATAATGACCCTGGATCCATACTCCCAGAGGGATAAAGAATAGGAAAGCTATCGGGGAGGGGATGGGATACAGAGTTCTGATGGTGGGAATTATACCTCTCTTATCCTCTGGTCTTGCCAGTGTTTCCAATTT
Source organism: Erinaceus europaeus (assembly GCF_950295315.1). NCBI lineage: Eukaryota > Metazoa > Chordata > Mammalia > Eulipotyphla > Erinaceidae > Erinaceus > Erinaceus europaeus. Next base: position 83,010,036 of record NC_080166.1, read on the forward strand.
ATAAATAATTTTTTTAAAGTAATAATAAAATGGGTCCAGCTTCTCACTCCAACCAGAGAGAGTCCAGTCCATGTCAACAAAAGTGCTCAAGTCTTCAAACAGGGCACACATGCACTGGCAGGGAACTAAGCTGCAGTCACTGCTGCTACCACCTTCAACACCTGGGTCTTCATTTCAGCCTCTGAACCAAGCTGAGAACTAAGCCCTCTTTCACCTTACAGATCTGGGGCTTTTTCTTTGAAGAGTGTGCTTTGTTACTTAGACATTCTCCATTCTTCTAGCTGTTCTCCTATGTTATAAAGTGTGTGTGTGTGTGTGTGTCTGTGTGTGTGTGTGTGTGTGTACACATTTTTAAAAAATAAACAGCCTGATTGCAAATCTTTTTTCTTAATTTTTTAAAACTTTTATTTATTGGATAGAGACAGCCAGAAATTAAGAGGAAAGGGGGTGATAGAGAGGGAGAGAGACAGAGAGACACCTACAGCACTTCTCCACTCGCAAAGCTTTCCCCATGCAGGTGGGGACCTGGGGCTCAAACCCGGGTCCTTGCACATTGTAATACATGCGCTCAACCAGGTGTGCCACCATCTGGTCCCACACACATTGTTTTTTTTTTTTTTTTTTTTTTAAATAGAGACATAGAAGCAGCAAGGTAGAGAGAGAAGAGACCACACCACCAAAGCTTCAAAGGTTCCTTCAATGCAGTGGGGGCCAAAGTCAAACCTGGGTTGCAGCATACGGCAAAGCAGTGCACTAGTCGAGGGAGGTATTTTACCCGCCCAAGATTATATTTTAAAGTCCTAGCTATATAGCAAGAAATCATAGGACAAGGGACCAGGCAGTGGCGCACCAGGTCGAGTGTACTTGTTACAATGTGCAAAGACCCAGGTTAAAGCCTCTGGTTCCCACTCACAAGGGGGAAGCAGCATGTGCACTCAACCAGGCGTGCCACCACCCGGCCCCTCACATTGCTCGCAGTGAGGCAGTGCTGGAGGTATCTCTCTTCCTCTCTATCTCCTCTTCCCCTCTTGATTTCTCCCTAGCTCTATCAAGTAAATAAATAAATACAAGAAGAGGGAGGGGGAGGAGGAGGAGGAGAAGGAGAAGAAGTAGAGAAAACTAAAAGAGAAGAAAAAGAAACCATAAGACAGTGCCGTGGGAGGGGCCCAGGGGATAAACTCTCAAGCATGAGGTCCAGAGCTTGACCCCCAGCATGGTATTGTCAGAATGATGCTCTGGTTCTCTCTCCACCTCCTCTCTCCTGTAAATCAATGAACTGATCAATCATGGGCAGCAGCTGGAAAAGTGGCTCAGTAGTGTCTGAGGCTCTGAAGAAAAAAGAGTTGAGCCAGTCAAGTTGTGCATGTGTGAGGTCCCGGTTCTGCATCCCTTCCCCCAGCTGTCTCCCCCCCTGCCTCTCTGCTTCCTGGGGCTCTACTATCCTGAGGAAGTCAACCAAGAAGTGGACAAGACCTTGCTTCCACACTCAGAGCTGCTCAGTCTGCTCCTAGTGAACAGTCTCTCCCATAATATATTCTTCATCACACTAAACTCGACACAGAACTGGAGAGAAGAACATGATTTCAGAAATGTTAAACGTTTATTCAGGGAAAGCGAAAGCACGTGCAGATTCCTGTGGGTAAAGAGCAGTGCCAGGAGGAAGCTGCTCTCTTAGGCACTTCTCTTTCTCTTGCTTTCTTTCTTTTTTCTTTTTAATTTTCTTGCCTCCAGGGTTATTGCTGGGGCTCAGTGCCTGCACTATGAATCCCCAGCTCCTGGAGGCCATTTTTCCCATTTTGTTGCCCTTGTTGTTGCCCTTGTTGTTGGATAGGACAGAGAGAAATCAAGAGAGAGGGGGAGAGAAAGATAAGACATCTGCAGACCTGCTTCACCACCTGTGAAGCGACTCCCCTGCAGGTGGGGAGTCATGGGCTTGAAATGGGATCTTAACATCTGTCCTGTCCTTGCGCTTTGCACCATGTGTGCTTAACCTGCTGTGCTATTGCCCAACTCCCCTCTTTTGCATTTCTAAGGTCCTGCCTTCACTTCACTTCAAAGCCACCCCTATCCCTACTGTCACCTCTCACTGCTTTTCAATTATCCTTTTCCCTCTCAGCTAAGGGAACCAAGGCCCTGGCTTCCTCAGGTTCTTCAGATTCCCCTTCTTCTCAGTGGCAAGGCCAAACACAAAGGTTCTTGGTCACAAAAGTTCTGAGTCCAGATGGAACAGGTATCTCTCTTCCTCTCTATCTCTCTTTCCCCTCTTGGTTTCTCTCTGGCTCTATCAAATAAATAAATAAATAAATAAATAAATAAATAGAAGAAGGAGGAGGAGGAAGAGAGAAAAAAGAGTAGGAGGAGGAGAAGGAGGAGGAGCAGGAGAAGGAGAAGGAGAAGAAGGAGAAGAAGAAGAGAAAGAAGAAGAAGAAGGAGAAGAAGAAGAAGAAGAAGGAGAAGGAGAAGGAGAAGAAGAAGGAGAAGAAGAGGAAGAAAACAAAGGAAGGAAGGAAGGAAACGAAACGAAACTAAAAGAGAAGAAAAGAAACCATAGGACAGTGACCTGGGAAGGGCCCTCTGGTCCTCACCTTCCCCCAAGACTTTGGATGGTCTCTCTAAATTTTATTTAATGCATTTCATGAATGTTCAAATTACCCTTTATTGTCTTTGATTTGAATGTTTTAAGATTTATCTGTTTATTATTGCAAAAGAGAAATGAGAACCAGAGCATCACTCTGACACATGTAATACCAGGGACTAAACCTTGAACCTCACAAAGAGAACCCATGCTTTATTCATTGTGCCACTTCTAGTCTGCTTTATCTATTACCTTACTTTTATAATAAATATATTAAAATATAAAGAACCTGTCAAATGATAAGATTATTCTAAACATGTGGTGGGGGAGTTAGGGAGTGGTATTTTACTCTTTAGTACCAAGTTCATTCATGTGGTCTTTTAAGCAACTCATAAAATGTTTATGTAAAAGGAACATATATTCAGCCCTAATGTGGCTTTCTTTTCACAATACCTTTACTTTTATTTTGTTTATCAAGGAAAGAGAGAGAATAGGAGAAAGAAAAGAAAAAAAAAAAACCAGGGAGTTGGCACACTGGGTTAAGCACACATAGTACGAAGCACAAGGACCCACGCTCCGGTTTGAGTCCCCAGCTTCCCACCTGCAGGGGGTCACTTCACAAGCAGTAGAGCAGGTCTTTAGGTGTCTACCTTTCTATCTCCCTATCTTTCCCTTCCTCTCTCAATTTTTCTCTGTGCTATCCAATAAAAATGAAAAATGACCACCAGAAGCAGTGGCTTTGTAGTGCTAGCACCAAGCCCCAACAATAACCCTGGAGGCAGAGAGAGAGAGAGAGAGAGATTTTGAACTAGAACATTATTCTGAACCATGCAATCTCTGGGATTGAACTCTGGACCTGATGCTTGAAAGTCCAAAGCTTCATCCACTGTACCACTTCAACATTCTGAGGGTCATATGACTACCATGCTAGACTCTAGCAGCATGCAATTATTTGTGAATTTTACAGACAGAACTGGGGCATGAAAAGGGATTTTCAAAAGGCTAGCCAGGAAACAGACAGGGAGTAATTACTGGTATAACTTCTTCCATTTCTGTCCTATAGATGCACCTAAACTGTTTGGTGTGTGTGTGCTGTTTTGTCAGTTTCCTCTTCCAACATGAGGACAGTGTTAGCATTTTGGCTACTTTCTTTCCCCCTGCCTCCAGAGTTATTGTTGGGGCTCGGTGCCTACACTATGAATCCACTACACCTGGAGGCCATTGTTTCCCATTTTGTTGCCCTTGTTGTTACTGTTCTTGCTATTGTTGTTGTTGGATAGGACAGACAGAAACAGGGGAAGACAGAGAGGGAGAGAAAGATAGATACCTGCAGACCTGCTTCACTGCTTGTGACCTCCCTACAGGTGAGAAGCGAGGGCTTGAACTGAGATCCTTACATTGCTTCTCACCATCTGCTCTTGACCTGCTGCACTACCACCCGGCCACCATACATAAACTTTTGAATGCAAAGCCTCACTACTAATGAGGTGTTCTGTGTCTAAAGAAAACACACACACACACACACACACACACACGAACAAACATATACACATCATTGCCAATCGAAGACTAGATAACATAACCATATAAAAAGAAAAGTATGCAAAAGTGGCAAGCAGACAAAAATAGAGTCCTATGAGGTTCAAGTAAGCAGGAGGTCTGGGTCTAAGAAGAAAGTTGTTCCAGTAAGAAAGCAAGCCGCTGGGACCCTAGTCAGGGAGTCCTGAGATTCCCAAACAGACATGATGGGCCTAGACCTCAAATAAATCCCTCTCTCCATTGTTACAGGTCATCTCTATCAGAAACAACAAAATAGACCCCTTTGTGGGGCCCCCCTAGGGCCTTGCCCTCAACTTGGATCAACAACGGTAGAGAATGTTCCATTATCCGAAGGGAGGACGGACAACTTACTCTATGCTACATCTGAGGAGAATGGGTCCTGATATTGGGGCAGCTTGGAATGTTCCTCCTCATGACCACAGAATGTGAGCTCAGATCTACAGGGATGCAGAGGTCACATAGGCTCCTAAGCTGAATATGAGCCCCAGACCAAATCAAATCAATGGGGTTTATAGTCAACAATATTTATACCCCTTCCCCATATTAGGGAGCTACTCTCTTCCCTGATCCAGCTTTCTGTTCCTTTTCCAGCCATGACATCACCTCCCCAGACAGTAACTTGGATCCACGTGCATATCAGATTTCAGGCTCAGAGGAAAAAAAAAAAAAAAACTAGTATAGCTACAGGCCCTTTGAAATATAACTAAAATATGCCTACTAGCTATCTACAAAATGGAGGATTCCCCCAACACTTCATCTGCACTATTCCAATTTTAGTATATGTGCTGCCGAAGCGAGCACAACTATTCCAGCCTTTAGGTCCATGATTGTTCAACAATTGTTTGGCTTTGTAGGTTACCTCTCTTTTCAGCCACAGGGTCCCAGATGCTAGCATGATGCTGACCAGACTTCCCTGGACAGATGATCCCACCAATGTGTCCTGGAGCTCCACTTCCCCAGAACCCCATCCTACTAGGGAAAGAGAGAGGCAGGCTGGGAGTATGGATCGACCAGTCAACGCCCATGTTCAGCAGGGAAGCAATTACAGAAGCCAGACCTTCTACCTTCTGCATCCCAAAAATGACTCTGGGTCCATACTCCCAGAGGGATAAAGAATAGGAAAGCTATCAGGGGAAGGGATGGGATACGGAGATCTGGTGGTGGGAATTGTGTAGAGTTGTACCCCTCTTATCCTATGGTTTTGTTAATGTCTCCTTTTTTAAATAAATTTTTTAAAATTAATAAAAATGAGGGGCTAACTATGAAAGATAAGCCAGGGGGGGAAAAAAACAAAAACCAAACCAAACAAAACCAAAAAACAACAGTGTAGCTTCCACATGGTGAAATGAACATCAGTTGCAAACAGCAGTTCCTATTTGCCCTAATCACAGATCATCTTGACCTTGTCAGATCTGTTTACCTCGGTGTTACTCAGACTTTATTTATAAAATAAACTTTATTTTACCAAGAAAAAAGAAAGAAAGTCGCATATACCACCATTTCCTGTTTTTGCCCCTCTTCGTAGGCTGATGGCTGTGGTTTTGTTTATGTTCCAGTTATAACTCTTCACATGTCCTGTTCCACAAGGATAACTGGTTTCCACTCTCCTCAAGCCTAGATCCATCCCTTTCAAAGGATGCCCTTGCTCACCATACTCTGAAGATGGAACAGAAAGCCTCTTTATTCCCACGGAGACAAAGGAATGTGTGTGGCTCTTGGTGGGCATTTTGGGCTTCCATCCCACTAGGGATGATGGCTTGGGGTTCTCTCCAGACTCTCTTATTCTATCTTTGTGCTAATGGTCTATGTTAAAGGAGAGACAGGGAGTTAAATCTCTATCCCCTGCTCTGAGGGGCCTGGGTGGTGGTGCACTTCCTTGAGTGCACACACACTTTATGGTGCAGGAGGACCCAGGTTCAAGCCCCACTCCAAACCTATAGGAAGCAAGCTTCACGAGTGGGGAAGCAGGTCTGCCGATGGTTCTCTTTCTCCCTACTCCCACTCCTCTCAAATTCTAACTGCCCTGATAAAAAAAATAAACAAAATAAAAGGGAGAGAAAGAATAGGCTACCAGGTGCAGTGGATTCATCAAGCCCCAGTGATACTATTTTAAGAATTTTTTAAAAAATATTTATTTATTTCCTTTTGTTGCCCTAGTTGTTTGATTGCTGTAGTTATTATTGTTGTTGATGTCATTGTTGGATAGGACAGAGAGAAGTGGATAGAGGAGGGGAAGACAGAGAGGGCGAGAGAAAGACAGACACCTGCAGACCTGCTTCACCGCCTGTGAAGTGACGCCCCTGCAGGTGGGGAGCCGGGGGCTCCAACTGGGATCCTTATGCTGGTCCTTGCACTATACACCACGTGTGCTTAACCCGCTGCGCTACTGCCTGACTTCCCCCAGTGATATTTTTTTATTGGTGGCAATAAAAAAAATAAAGGACACAGCTAAACTTGCTGTCCTCCTTCGGCCCTGCCTTGCTGAACAAGACACCTGGCCGCTGTGACTCTCAGTTTCTCTCTGCAAAATCAAAGAGGTAGGGTTGTTACAAAGAGCCTCTGAGAACATGTTTGCTTTATAACTCTCAACCTCTTCTTCTTCTTATTTCTTAAAAAAAAAAAAAACACCACTTTGAGGTAGCAAGCCATATAGCCAGCAGCTGCAGGTGGCTCCGGTCTGTAGACTGTAGTGTGTGTGCAGACAGTGACAACTGCACAGAGTGCAAGAAGGCAAGAAGGCTGGTGGCCACAGGAAAAGGCAAAACCAGCGGGCCACTCTGGGATGGTTTTTCCAATATATCAAACCACCAGGATCAGTAAGTAGGAGCTCTGAGAGTATAAATTCCCAAACCATCCTGTCACATACCTGGCCTATTATGACCAAGAAAGTGACTAGATAAGGCACCTTGTTGACTAAATAAAGAAATTATGAGATATATATTCTCTATGGAATACTACTCTGCCATCAGAAAGGATGCTTTTGGGTCCTTTGGGAGAAAATGGGTGGAACTGAAGGTGGTTATACTCAGCAACATAGGTAAAGAGATGAAAGACAAAATGCAGGTGGTTTCACTCATATGTGGAATCTAGAGAAATGAAATATATGAATTTGCAAAAACAAAGAAAGCGATCAGAGACACTATAAGATAACTAGGTGGTTATCTTTGGGAGGGTGAGGATGCAGTGTGGAACAATGCCCTTCACAATTTTGCAAACTACTATCACTCTCAATAAACAAAAGAACAAAGGCATCCTGTGCATGGTGGAGGTGACTCATACTTGAAACCACAGACATTCAAATTAAGTTGCCTTACTACTAGGGAAATAGCTCAGCAGGTATAGCATTGGACTTGCAGGCCTGGGGGTTCCTGTTCCAGATTCCCAGAACCCATATTTATCAGCGGGGCACACTGATTTGTCTTCCTCTCTCCCCTTCTCTCTGGTTCAGATGAAAGTCTCTCATATGTGATGAACAAAATAAAGATTTTTAAAAAAAGAATTAATTTGCTTTCCCAAAGTGAAGAGAAACAACACTCCTAAGTAGAGGCCAGAATGTTGTCCTTGGGTAGTGCTGTGGTGCTGGCTTTACCTGGCATATAGAGGAACACACACACACACACACACACACACACACACACACACACACACACACCATTGCCCTCAACCTCTCTAGAACAAGAGAACTGACTTATTATTAAAAAGCTCCTATCAGATACATCTCAGCTGACTCACCAACTCACCCTGCTCAACTTTAAAAAAAAAAAAATGGGTGGGACTCATCTCCCACACTTGCCAACTGTTTACCAGAGGGGCACTCATTTTTAGCACACTTAACCACTTTTCTGACTTCTGAAAAGCCTCTCAATCTAGTGGATCTCAATGGCACTTAAGGACACTGCCGCTGTCCTTTTCACATGTATTTCAGACGCTGGCAAGCTTGAATGTGTCGCTGCTCCCCTTCCAGTATTATTCTTCCCAAACAGGAGGCTCTGATGCCAGTGGATTTTGCTGCCAGCTGAAGGACAAGGACGTTCTCTTCAGATCATTTCTAAGGAGCAGTGACTATAGAGTGAAGAATTTAAACAAATAAGTCATGACTGACAAGATGGAAGATGAATATCACTGGACCCCAGGACCTCCTGGGAACATCCGGAAGACTGGTTTCCTTATTGATTTCCCCCTTTCAAAAATATTTTTTTAATTTATTCATTTACTGGACAGAAACAGAAACTGAGATGGAAGGAGGAGATAGAGAAGGGGAGAGAGATTCCTGCAGCTCTGCTTCACCACTCGTGAAGCTTTCTCCCTGCAGGTGGGGTCTGGGAGCTTAAACTCAGGCGGCCTGTAGCATGTGGGCTCAACCAAGTATGCCACCACCCATCACCCTTACTAACTTCCTCTTAACTGTCCCACTTTTATATCAGAAGATCCCATTTGAGTTATGTCCTTGGGAAGCAAAGGAAGGAGTGCAAAGAAGACAAGTTAGCACAGGTGTGGTTCAGGCTAGTATTTCATTGACACACAGAGTATTAAAGCAACGACAATGCAAGAACATGCTGAGGGAGGCCAGGTGGTGGCACACCTGGTTGAGCACACAAGTTACAATGCGCAGGTTCAAGCCCCTGGTCCCCACCTGCAGGGGGAAAGCTTCATGAGTGGTGAAGCAGTGCTGCAAGTGTCTCTCTGTCTCCCTATCACACCTTCCCTCTCAATTTTGGTCTGTATCTAATAATAATAAAACATACTGAGTAAAAAAAAAAAACATACTGAGTAATTGCAAGGGTACATTGCAAGCTCACTCCAATTTAAGAGTTTACTAAAAAACAGTCAGAGACTTCAGAGTATTTATTTCACTGCAAGCTTCTGGTAGAGTGAAGCATTCATTATGGTGACAAGAGAAAAACAAACAAATATCTGTAACAGATGAACAAGACTTAGGGTGAGTCTTGTTCTCCTGATTGAGATGTCTATAGTTCTAATTCCAGTTCTGCCCACCCAATGGAGGTTTGACTGTAAAATACTGAACTGTAAGAGCAGAGGCAGCTGGTAGTCTAGTCTCAATTTACAGAATCCCTAATTTTTCAGAGTTAACCTCAGTGGTATGGCTACTGCACTGGTTTGTTTGTAAATAATTTAATTGTAGTCAATACAATGGAGCATTCTGGGGTGTGAGGCTAGGAGTCTATAGGAGATAAGAGAGAAGAGATAAGAAGAAAAGAATTCATGGATAGTTAAATCAAACAGTCTATTACAAAATTAAGGCAACTGTTATAAATTGACAATTGCTATTCTTTCTGAAAACAGCAATCTAACAATAAATACCCTTTAGGTCATTTAATACTAATGTGTGTGTGTGTGTGTGTGTGTGTGTGTCCCTTCCTGCCGGCTCTGAATCTTTTTTTTTTAAATCACTTTCAAATGAAGGTGCCACTCCTAGGAAAGTAACCCTTGGAGCTGAGTCTAGTTAGCTTAGCACTAACTAAGATCATAAATACATATCTCCACAATCTATTGATACTAAAAACTCTAGGGAGAACAAAATCTTTCATTTGGTTTGTCCCCCTCTCAGGACTTCACAAAAATTGGGCCCAGGTGATGGTGTATCTGGTAGAATGCAAACATTACCGTGTACAAGGACCCAGGTTCAAGCGCCAAGCGGTGGAGCAGACTGAGATCTCTCTCTCACCCTCTATCTACCCTTCCCTCTCAATTTCCACCTTTATAAAAATTAACAATAATAAGACACCGTAAAGTATTTAATCAAATAGTTTCTACTTAGGCCTAGATGCTCTCCTTACATACTTCCTATTTCCCTTCCCCCAATCACTCCAAGGCTAGCCATGTCAGACAAAGTAAAGACTTCAAAAGCTGGGTAAGGGCAAGAGACCAGCACACATTAATGATGTCTCTTTTGGCCACTACCAGTCCACCTCATCCTCCAAGGCTCTACTTAGGGAATTCTGGGATTCTCACACAGACAGATGAGCCTAGACCCCTAACAGATCCCTCTTTCCACTATCACTGGTCAGGAACAACATAGTGGGATACCCTGTGGGCTTCTACAGGACCTTACCCTCAATGTGGATCAATATTGGTAAGGACTGCCCCACTCTCCAAAGGGAGGCTGGTCCAACATACTTTTGTCACTCTAGGAAGACGGTCCCACAATGAGTGCAGCCTAGAATGTTGCTAACTATCACCACAGAATTCGAGCTCAGACTGACAGGGATGCAGAGGTCAAACAGGTGCTGTACTGAATATGGACCCCAGACCAAATCAATGGGGTTTACAGTTAATGATACTTATATACTTTTGGCATATTTGGGAGTTACTCTCCTCCTTGATACAGCTTCCTAGTCTTATTTCCAGCTCTGACACCGTCTTCCCCAGACAATTTTAGCCCAGCTACATGTTAGCTGTCTGGCTCAGGCAAAAATTAGTAAAGTCAAGGGCCCCTTGGAAGATACCTAAAATAGACCTACTAGCTTTTTCCATAATGGAGACCCCAAATATCATCTACTCTATTCTTAACCTTTAGGTTCCTGACCATCAATTTTTCCTGCTTTATGTCTTGATGCTTTTTAAGCCATCAAGTTGCAGATGCTACCATGATGCCAACCTGATTTCTCTGGGCAGACAACCTCACCAATGTGTCCTGAAGCTCCACCTCCCCACTAGGGAAAGACAGAGACAGGCTGGAAGTATGGACCCACCTGCCAACATCCATGTCCAGTGGTAAAGCAATTACAGAGGCCAGACCTCCCACCTTCTGCACCCCATAATGATCCTGGGTCCATACTCCCAGAGGGATAAAAAGAATAGGAAAGCTATCAGGGGAGTGGATGGGATACAGAGACCTGGTGGTGGGAATTATGTGGCATTGTATCCCTCTTATCCTAAGGTCTTGTCCATCATTAAATCAATAAAAAAGTTAATAGGGGTGGTTGGGCAGTACTGCAGCAGGTTAAGCACACAGGGCACAATGCACAAGGATCCTGGCTCGAGCCCCCAGCTCCCCACCTGCAGGGGGGGTCGCTTCACAGGTGATGAAGCAGGTCTGCAGGTGTCTTTCTCTCCCCCTCTGTCTCCCCTCCTCTATTTCTCTCTGTCCTATCCAACAACAACGGCATCAATGGCAACAATAACGACAACACCAAGGTCAACAAAAGGAAAAAAAATAGCCTCCAGGAACAGTGGATTCATGGTGCAGGCACTGAGACCCAGCAATAACCCTGGAGGCAAAAAAAAAAATTAACACAAATAACAACAATTATTCATCTCTGCTGCCTAAAGTCTTGCTTTTATTCTGTAAAATCTAATTCTTATAAACCATTTCATTGTTAGTGAATCTTTATTGAAAAACAAGTGGCTCAAGCACTATTCCAGAACTCACAAGGAGAGGAGTAGGATATGAACAAAGAGTTAAGCATTAATCCAGTCCCCGCAGGGATCAGTGTTCAACAGAGAAGGGAAAACACATGGCTGGGATAATGGAAGTGAGACTTGCTTTTAGACAAAGACAAAAGAGTATGGGGGGGGAGGGCGGTGGTGTGTGGTGTGGAGTTGGGGTAGGGGATAGAGTCTCTCTTTATCTGGAAGGATCAGAGAAATGCTTCTGAAGAAGATGGCTCCGACATGGCCTCACAGGGAGAGGAGTAGGATATGAACAAAGCTTCCTTCAATGCAGTGGGAGCTGGGCTTGAATCTGGGCTGTGCACATGTACATAGCAAAGCAGTGCACTATCCAAGTTCAAAACCACTGCCCCTTACGTAGATGCTCAGAGAAAGCTTCAATCGGAACACTTTGCCCTGAAGTATCTATCGTGTCTCACAGTGGCTGCATATATCTGTTCCTGCATGTTCCTTCAGAACAGCTGTAGACCTTATTCCAGCTACTATTCTTTCTTTTTCTTTCTTTTTTTTTTGTCTCCAAGGTTATTACTGAGACTAGGTGCCTATACTACAAATCCACCATTCTTGGAAGCTATTTTTCCCCTTTTGTTGCCCTTGTTGTTTATCATTGTTATTGCTGTCATTGTTGTTGGATAGGACAGAGAGAAATGGAGAGAGGAGGGGAAGACAGAGAGGGGGAGTGAAAGACAGACACCTGCAGACCTGCTTCACCATCTGTGAAGCGATCTCCCTGCAGTTAGGGGGCTGGGGGCTCGAACTGGAATCCTTATGCTGGTCCTTGAGCTTTGCACTATGTGCGCTTAACCTGCTGCACTACCGCATGGCCCCCTCCAGCTACTATTCTATCTGCTCTTGGGATGAAATTAAAAGATCCAGAGTTTAGGCAAATTCAAAACCTTTCAGCATTCTCACAGCAGAGCAGGATTCACTAGGGCTGACTGAATCAGATGTGTGTTCTACAGGGATGAAAGCCATTATGGCTTGGGGGGGGGGGGAGAGGGAGAGACAGACAGATAGAGACCGAGAGGTATTGACTCAAATGCATCCAAGAAAAAGAAATCACCCAGCAAATTTCCAGATGACTCCAGAGAAAGCCCAACTTCCAGTCTTGGGGAGACATAGAGGAGCCGTCTCAGCTGCTTTTCTAAAGAGGCCTGGACAGGCTTGGACGCCTTTGCCATGTTGGTCAATAAGAGTCTGGAACGCGGCCCTGTACCAGATGAACAATCTCCATCCTGCCAACTGCTTTTGGCTTGGAGCAGCTGTGGGAACAGCTGGTTCAACCGCAGTCACAGAATGAGTCTTTGTCACAGGGTCTGAGTCTAACAGTTGGTGGAAAAGTTGAAATCGTGGCTCCCTTCTTCATCTGCCTTCATGAACTTCAAGTGGAAGGTCTGATGTGCTGTGTGTGTGTGTGTGTGTGTGTGTGTGTGTGTGTGTGTGTGTGTGTGTGTGTGTGTGTCCCGAAACTTGCAAGCAGCCAAACTGATTGACAATAGTAATATCCTTAGGGAAGCTTTCCTTCAATCAGGCAAGTCAATTTTTATTGAATGCTTTGCTTCAGTGAGAAATGGAGTCGTGAGTCAGGAGATTGATTGGTCCCTGGGATCAATATAACTAAAAACCAATCAAGCTTGAAGCATAGTAGATCGAAAAAATAATTTACTCCTGAATTGTAAACTGGAAGCGGGGAATGTCAAGAACACCCTCATTTGCACTACCCAAAAGGTGCTGGTGGGTGTAGGGGGGCAGTGGAAGGAACAGTAAAGGTGACCTGTTGCCCTTCTTGCAGTAAACAGTGGGACTCTTCAACCTAGGCATCTACACTGGAAAGCTGAGCCAGTCATTGCTCCAGCTCCATCCAGGTCAATGTCTGAAAATACATTCTGGGGCCAGGCAGTGATACACCTGGTTAAGCACTCACAATATGGTGCTCAAGGACCCAGCTTCAAGCCCCTAGTCCCCACCAGGAAGGGGAAAGCTTCATGAGTGGTTAAATAGGGCTGCAGATGTCTCTCTGTCTCTCTCCCTTTCTATCTCCTCCAACGGTCTCAATTCCACTGTCTCTATCCAATTAAAAAAGTCATTTAAAAAATAAATAAATAGGGAGTCTGGTGGTAGCGCAGTGGGTTAAGTGCACGTGGCACAAAGCACAAGGACCAGCTAATGATCCCAGTTTGATCCCCTGGCTCCCCACCTGCAGGGCAGTTACTTCACAGGCAGTGAAGCAGGTCTGCAGGTATCTATCTTTATCTCCCCCTCTCTATCTTCTCCTTCTCTCTCCATTTCTCTCCATCCTATCCAACAATGACGACTTCAATAACAACAACAATAATAACTACAACAATAAAAACAAGGGCAACAAAAGGGAAATAAAGTTTTTAAAAAATAAATAAATAAATAAATAAATAAAATGTCTTCTTAGCAAAGTATAAGGTAACAGTCTCTAGGTAAGAAACTAAGCCCATTTGTAGGCTAGAAGGGTGCTGGAATGAAAGCTGGGAACTGGATAAAGACATGCATGTTAACTTGTGTATTCATGTGCTTTCGCCAAGTGATGCTCTGGTTCTGTCTCTCATCCTCATGTTAATGAATAAATAACATCTTCAAAAAGAATCATAGGAGAGGTGAGGTGATTTGTGGTTGGACACATATGTTATGCACAAAGACCCAGGTTGGAGCCCCTGGTCTCTACCAAAAGGGGGAGGTTTCATGAGTGGAGAAGCAGTGCTGCAGGTGTCTGTGTTATATCCCTTTCCTCTCTCAACTTCTGTCCTAGCAAAGTAAAATAAAAAATATATATGTGGGAGTCAGGCGGTAGCGCAGCGGGTTAAGCGCAGGTGGTGGGTGCAAAGCGCAAGGACCAGCATAAGAATCCCAGTTCAAGCCCCTGGCTCCCCACCTGCAGGGGAGTCACTTCGCAGGCGGTGAAGCGGGTCTGCAGGTGTCTATCTTTCTCTTCTCCTTCTGTCTTCCCCTCCTCTCTCCATTTCTCTCTGTCCTATCCAACAACGACGATATCAATAACAACAATAATGACTACAACCACAATAAAAACCAACAAGGACAACAAAAGAAAAATAAATAAATATGAAAAAAATTAATATATATATGTATACACATATATCTACACACAAACACACACACACACACACACAAATATATATTACAAAAAAACACAAAGCAAATAATTATTTCAAAAAGTCTTCCAGGATCAATGAGTATGAGCTTTAATTAGAAGCTGGAGTCTATCAGTTTCCTTTCCCCTTTCTCAAGAATCAGTAAGAGACTTCCGCAGGCGGGGCTATGAGCAGCAGCAGATTTCTTTCTCTCCTCTCCTCTCTCCTCTCCTCTCCTCTCCTCTCCTCTCCTCTCCTCTCCTCTCCTCTCCTCTCCCCTCCCCTCCCCTCCCCTCCCCTCCCCTCCCCTCCTCTCTCCTTCCCTCCCCTCCCCTCCCCTCCCCTCTCCTTCCCTCCCCTCCACTCCCCTCCCTTCCTCTCCTCTCCTCTCCTCTCCTCTCCTCTCCTCTCCTCTCCTCTCCTCTCCTCTCCTCTCCTCTCCTCTCCTCTCCTCTCCTCTCCTCTCCTCTCTTCTCCTCTCAACTAGGAATACCAAAGGAGACCACCTAGGACCGAAACAAGACAGGACTAGAACGACTACAGGAACCCACCAAATCACCAGTGAGTGCAAACACGTGTGGCAGGTGACAGAGAGGAGAGACTAAGTGGCTGGTAACAGTCCGGCAGTTTATCAGTTGAGACACCACCTCCAGTCTGTTCCACCAACAAGGGGACAGCTGAAGGGAGGAGAGGACTCCCCGGAGACTCACCAAGTGCAACTCTGAGTCTCCATTGTTACTGCCCTCAGAATCTGGAGCAGCGACAGGGAGGGACACCAGGGGACAGAGATCTAACCAGGAAATTCAAGAAAAGACCTATACCTCAGTGGCATAGCTGTGGGGCTGTGAAAGTCTCTTTGCATAACCACTGGATTATCTCTGCCACACCCTGCCTTATCTCTTGGTCGGGAGTCAGTGATTAAGCTAAGAAGCCTACTGTAGTTTAAAAGCCCTCAGCCTCACACATCCTACAGGGAAGAAAAAAGAGGCTTTTAAACCACTGAGCTCCAACTCAGGGATTGAAATACTACTGAAACAACTGTTAACTTGCACCACTGTGAACCCTTTAATTACCTTACTTAGCCAGTGCACCACTATGTTCCATCGCTGGGGAGCCAGAGACGACCCGAACTGCCCCTGCGGCTACAGACAGACCCACATAGTCAACGACTGCCACCTTTCCAGATTCAAAGGAGGTCTTGAAACTTTACATCAGGCTCAACCTGACGCTGTTGTCTGGCTACTGAAGAAGGGCAAACGCTAGAAGAAGAACCTTACTTAGACACGACTCAATCCAGGCAATAGTGATCAGTAATTTGAAAAGTACTGAGAAAGGGAACTCATAACATAATATATAAAATGGGTAAACCAACAAGAAGAAATAATGGAGAAACAAACCAGGACAAGAGTCCAGCTAAAAGCCCCCCAAAGGGTGAAGCACAAAATAATGAGGTCAACATCCAAACACTAGCTAAGGAAATAATCACAGGAGTGAGTAAAGAGTTTGAAAGAAATGTAATCAGAAATACAGGAACAACAAATGAGAATATGGAAGAATACACTAATTATCTCAAGGTTATTAGAGAGCTGAACGCTGAAATAGCTGAGCTAAGAACACAACTAGCTGAACAAGCTAAAACAGTATCAGAAGAGGGTAACAAAATAGATGAACTCCAGAAAACAGTAGAGGGGAGAGAGAATAGAATCAATGAGGCTGAAGACAGAATTAGCAAGATCGAGAATGGATTAGAGACAACTAAAAAGAAGTAAGAGATCTCAAAGAGATTAAGAGATGCTAAAAACAACAACAGAATCCTATGGGATGACTTCAAAAGAAACAATATACGCATTATTGGCTTACCAGAGGAAGAAAGAGAGGGAGAGGAAGAAAGCATTCTTTAGGCCATAATAGCTGAAAACTTCCTTAGACAACATCAAAGACATAAAGGTTCAAGAAGCCCAGAGGGTCCCAAACAGAATTAACCCAGACTTAAAGACACCAAGACACATCATACTTAGAATGGAAAGGAATAAGGATAAAGAAAGGATCCTGAAGAGAAAAAATAAAGAAAGGATCCTGCAAGAGAAAAACAAAGAGTGGCCTACAGAGGAAAACCCATAAGATTAGCAGCAGACTTCTCCACACAAACACTACAGGCCAGAAGAAAATGGCAAGATATCTGTCGAGTGCTCAATGAGAAAGGCTTTCAACCAAAAATACTAGATCCTGCAAGAATGTCATTCAGACTAAATGGAGGCATAAAAACCTTCTCAGACAAGCAACAGTTGAAGGAATCAACTATCACCAAGCCTGCCTGAAAGAAGTTCTGAAAGGTCTTCCATATATATATATATATATATATATATATATATATATATATATATATATATATACATACAGTCAGACCATGACAAATGGGTCATATATCAGAACACTCTAAAACTCTACAAGAATGGCATCAAAATGTCTTCAATCTTTGATATTAATCAATGTCAATGGCCTGAATTCACCTATTAAAAGACACAGAGTAGGAACATGGATCAGAAAATACAACCCAACAATATGCTGTCTACAGGAAACCCACCTAACTCAACAAGACAAACACAGACTTAAAGTGAAAGGATGGAAAACTATCATACAAGCCAATGGCCCACAAAAAAGGGGAGGAACAGCTATTCTCATATCTGACACAATAGACTTTCAAATTAAAAAGATTAAAAAGATTAAAAATTTAAAAGATTAAAAAAGATAGGAATGGACACTACTTAATACTCAGAGGATGAGAGGACTTAACAATTATTAACATCTATGCACCCAATGAGAAGCCATCTAAATACATCAAATGTCTACTGAAAGAGCTACAGCAATACATTAACAGGAACACAGTCATAGTAGGGGACTTCAACACCCCACTCTCTCAACTTGACAGATCATCCAGGCAGAAAATCAATAAAGACATAAGGGAGCTAAATGAAGAGATAGATAAACTAGAACTATTGGACATTGTCAGAGTCATGCATCCCAAGAAACTGGAATACACATTTTACTCAAATCCACATGGGTCATTATTAAGGATAGACCATATGTTAGGTCACAAAGACAACATCAGCAAATTCAAGAGCATTGAAATCATCCCAAGCATCTTCTCAGATGACAGTGGAATTAGAATAGAACAAATGTTTATCTGGAACCAGAAAAGACCTAGTGTTGTTGTGCACGGGCCGTGGAGAAGAGAGAGAGGAGGGGTCCAGAGCGAAGAGGAAACACAAATCTTTATTTGCACTGGCACCTCAGAGTTGGGAGCTAGAGAAGCAGGTTGGGCCACGTGGAGGTAGCGAAAATGGCCGCCTCACGCAGTAACATTTCCTGCGTCTGAACACCGGAGTGAAGCACTGGCAAGAGAACGAGGTGCGGAAGAAGAAAGACTTTTATAGGAGCAGCTTTTGCGAGAATGGGAAGGGGAAGGAGTAACCGTAGCACTCCAGGAACCTAGAATTGCCAAAACAATCTTGAGAAAAAAGAACAGAACTGGAGGCATCACACTCCCAGATCTCAAAGTGTATTATAGGGACATTGTCATCAAAACTGCTTGGTACTGGAACATGAATAAACACACTGACCAGTGGACTAGAATTGAGAGCCCAGAAATGAGGCCCCACACCTATGGACATCTAATCTTTGACAAAGGGGCTCAAGACTATTAAATGGGGAAAGCAGAGTCTCTTCAACAAATGGTGCTGGAAACAATGGGTTGAAACATGCAGAAGAATGAAACTGAATCACTGTATTTCACCAAATACAAAAGTAAATTCCAAGTGGATCAAGGACTTGGATGTTAGACCACAAACTATCAGATACTTAGAGGAAAATATTGGCAGAACTCTTTTCCACATAAATTTTAAAGACATCTTCAATGAAACGATTCCAGTTACAAAGAAGACTAAGGCAAGTATAAACCTATGGGACTACATCAAATTAAAAAGCTTCTGCACAGCAAAAGAAACCACTACCCAAACCAAGAAACCCCTCACAGAATGGGAGAAGATCTTTACATGCCATACATCAGACAAGAGTTTAATAACCAACATATATAAAGAGCTTGCCAGACTCAACAACAAGACAACAAATAACCCCATCCAAAAATGGGGGGAGGACATGGACAGAATATTCACCACAGAAGAGATCGAAAAGGCTGAGAAACACATGAAAAAATGCTCCAAGTCTCTGATTGTCAGAGAAATGCAAATAAAGACAACATTGAGATACCACTTCATTCCTGTGAGAATGTCATACATCAGAAAAGGTAACAGCAGCAAATGCTAGAGAGGGTGTGGGGTCAAAGGAACCCTCCTGCACTGCTGGTGGGAATGTAAATTGGTCCAGCCTCTGTGGAGAACAGTTTGGAGAACTCTCAGAAGGCTAGACATGGACCTACCCTATGATCCTGCAATTCCTCTCCTGGGGATATATCCTAAGGAACCCAACACATCCATCCAAAAAGATCTGTGTACACATATGTTCTTAGCAGCACAATTTGTAATATCCAAATCCTGGAAGCAACCCAGGTGTCCAACAAGAGATGAGTGGCTGAGTTGTGGTATATATACACAATGGAATACTACTCAGCTGTAAAAAATGGTGACTTCACCGTTTTCAGCTGATCTTGGATGGACCTTAAAAACTCATGTTAAATGAAATAAGTCAGAAACAGAAGGATGAATATGGGATGATCTTACTCTCAGGCAGAAGTTGAAAAACAGATCAGAAAAAAAAAAAAAACCACAAGTAGAACCTGAAATGGAATTGGCGTATTGCACCAAAGTAAAAGACTCTGGGGTGGGTGTGTGTGCGGGGGTAGAATACAGGTTCAAGAAGGATGACAGAGGACCTAGTGGGGGTTGTATTGTTATATGGGAAACTGGGAATGTTATGCATGTACAAACTATTGTATTTACTGTTGAATGTAAAACATTAATTCCCCAATAAAGAAATAAAAAAGAAATACAAAAAAAAAAAAAAAAAGAATCAGTAAACAGTAAGGTAGTTAATACTGATCAAGTTTTTTTTTTTTTTTTAATGTTTATTTATGAGCAAGAGAAAAGAGAAAAACTCTGGCACAGGGTTGAATACAGAATTTCATGCTTGAGAGTCTAGTGCTTTTAATCTACTGTGCCACCTCCCAGGCTACAACGCTAATCAACAATTTTCTTTAACCACATACCATATCTACCTTGTTTCCTTACATAAACACCCTAAATGTAACCCTCCATGGGAAATGGTCTAATTACTACCTTTATCTGTGTGTCAGTGCAATTCTTTCATCCCCAGTGAAGACACTGTGTGGGTCTCCTGAATTTTCAGATTTACACTGTTTTTAATATATCTGAAGTTTTCCATAATAGAAAAAAACTATCATTAGAACCTGTAAAGATAACAAGACCATAAAATATAAGTAAAATAATATAAAAGGAACATTTAAGAAATTCCCATAAAAAATAACAGTAATAGCATATTCAATAGAGAGTTGGGAGAAAGTTGAGGACACAGCCCAGAAAGCACCATGAAATGTTCAGAAATTATAAAGGAAAACTGACAAATTAGAGGACTCATACAGAGGACCCAAAATCTGGGTAAGAGCTCAAGAGAAAAAGAGAGAAAAGAAAGAAATACACAATAATGCAAGAAAATGTCTCCAAAACTGAAGGCCACAAATGTCTAAGGGGAAAGGATGGAGCAAGTGCCTGTCACAGTGGATGATAACATTGGGACTAGTATCACTGGGAAAATGCACAACACTGGCAACAATGAGATTTGAGGAGCTTCCAGTCAAAACAAACGCCCTGGCTACATGTAAATAATTGGGTATCATGTGCATGTGGGACTTCACAGCAGGAAACAAGTAGGCAATAGAGCAATTGCTTCAAAATCCTGAAGGAAAATGATTAGCCATGTAGAGCTCCAAAGGCAACCAAACCACCAAAGAGGAAGGGGAAAAAAATCATTCCTCAGACAAGAAGGTCTCAAAAGATTTATCTCTAGTTATTCTTTCTCAGCAATAGAAGCAAGGAAGTAGATCTAGAAAGAGGAAGAGAGCAGGGGATCTTCCAAAGAGAGGTGAAGGGAGTTCCCAGAATAACAACAAAAGAAATATACAAAAGTAAAAGCTGCCCCTCTCTACCTCCATTTGTTTTCTATGAAATAGGGAACTAACCACAGTACCTTCCTCACAGTGGCTACAAGGGTTCCATGTAAAACATGCACAAACTCAGAGCTACAATAATCATCATCCTCATTAAAGAGTTGTCTCTATATCCTAGATTAATGTAGCCCGTCAATTACGATTTTGGAAAAATAAACCAAAGTAAAATACATTCCTCAGTGACAGAACCTAAGTATCACCTCCAGAATGACTCAAAGTAGCTAGTCATAAAGTTTTGTAGGCTGGCAGAGTCCTGTCATTATTCTAGAGATATGTATTCATTTCAAAAAGGAGGAAAAGAAGCTTAGTACGACTAACTAGCTTAAGACTACGGAGCCTTTTAGAAGAGGAACTGTGCCCAGCAGTCAGATGTCCTGCCTTGGTGCACTTCTTCTTCTAGCGTTTGCCCTTCTTCCGTAGCCAGACAACAGCGTCAGGTTGAGCCTGATGTAAAGTTTCGAGACCTCCTTTGAATCTGGAGAGGTGGCAGTCGTTGACTATGTGGGTCATAGTCTGTCTGGAGCCGCAGGGGCAGTTCGGGTCATCTCTGGCTCCCCAGCGATGGAACATAGCGGCGCACCGGCCATGGCCTGTTCGATAGCGATTGAGGAGGGCCCAATCATAACGTGCTAGGTCAAAGCCGGGTTGACGCTTGCAGGGGTCTGTGATGAGGTGTTTGTTCTTTACCTCAGCTGACTGCCAACTCTGTTTCCAAGAGTCTGGAAGAGAGAAGTTCAGAGTAGGCGTAGGGGACCAGATTGGGTGACGAGACGTCAAGCGTTGGACAGGGTGGGCGAAGATATCCGCGTATATTGGCAGGTCCGGTCGAGCGTAGACGTGGGAAATGAACTTAGATGATGCCGCATCCCAACGAATATCTGGCAGGGCGATGTTGCTAAGAACTGGCAGCCATGGAACCGGGGTGGAATGGATGGTTCCAGAAATTATCCTCATGGAGGAATATAATTTGGAATCGACCAAGTGGACATGGGGGCTACGGAACCATACTGGGGCACAGTATTCTGCAGTGGAATAGCATAATGCCAGAGATGATGATCGTAGTGTGGAAGCACTCGCGCCCCATGAGGAGCTGGCCAGTCTTGCAATGAAGTTATTCCTCACACCCACCTTTGCTGCAGTTTTTATGAGATGTTCGTGAAGTGACAGAGTGCGATCGAGAGTAACGCCAAGATAGACTCGGTGCACTGAAAAGCAGGCACACAAACACACAAGCTGCACCCTCATCTCCTCAGAAGGTTAGAGTCCCACACATACCAAAACAATCGTCATAAAAAAAATTTGTGCTACCGCAGCATCATGGATGGAGCTTGAAGGAATCATGTTAAGTGAGATCAGCCAGAAAGAGAAGGATAAATATGGGATGGTCTCTCTCATAGACAGAAGTTGAAAAATAAAAACAGAAGGGAAAACTCAAAGCAGAACTTGGACTGGAGTTTGTATATTGCACCAAAGTAAAAGATTCTGGGGTGGTGGAGAGGATTTAGTTCCAGGAACATGATGGCAGAAGAGGACCTAGAACGGGTTGAATTGTTATGTGGAAAACTGAGAAATGTGACACATGTACAAACCACTATATTTTACTATTGACTGTAAACCATTAATTCCCCAATTAAGAAAATATATATTCTGCAGCCCAGGAGGTGGCACAGTAGCTTGAGCACTTTAATCTCAAGCATGAGGTCCTGAGTTCGATTCCTGACATCCAATGTGCCAGAGAGATACTCTGATGTTCTCTCTCATTAATAACTACACTAAAGAATACTTTGAAGGAAAAAAAAATATTTTGGAGGCCTGGGTGGTGGCACACCTGGTTGAGTGCACATATTACAATGAGCAAGGACCCAGGTTCAAGCCCCCAATCCCCACCTGCAGTAGAAAAGATTCACAAGTGGTGAAGCAGGGCTGCAGGTGTT
Organism: Erinaceus europaeus; assembly: GCF_950295315.1. Classification (NCBI taxonomy): domain Eukaryota; kingdom Metazoa; phylum Chordata; class Mammalia; order Eulipotyphla; family Erinaceidae; genus Erinaceus; species Erinaceus europaeus. The sequence continues at coordinate 83,032,836 of NC_080166.1, forward strand.
TGTCTCTCTCCCCCTCTATCGCCCTCTTCCTCTCGATTTCTGGATGTCTCTATCCAATAAATAAAGATAATTAAAAAATTAAACAAAAAATATTTTGTGGGATCAGGGAAGTAGCTCAGTAGTGGAGTGTCTGCCCTGCATGCAAGGTCTCCCTCCCTCTCCCTCTCCCTCTCTCTCACCCCTCTCCCTCTCTCTCACCCCTCTCCCTCTCTCCCCTCCCTCTGCCTCACCCCTCTCCCTCTCCCCTCTCCCTCTGCCTCTCCCTCTTCCTCTCCCTCTCCCTCGCATGTTTGTGCATGTGTGTATTCCTGTTTTTCAAGCTCTCAATTAAAGGGTAGGGTGTGGCTCAAAGGTAGAGATCCTGAGTTAATCTCTGATACTAGATTTAAAAAAAAAACAACGAAAAACAAAAGACTTTGGACAAGGAGGGCAGGGGGTGAGAGTAGGGGGTGAGAGGTGGGAAGCTTTGGGGTTCTGGTACTTGACAGTGGAAAAGGACCCAAGTTGGGGGTGAAAGCAGTTTTTGTTTGTTCCTTTTTACTGGATAGGACAGAGAGAAATTGAGAGAGGAGGGACAATAGAGAGGGGGAGAGAAAGCAACACCTGCAGACCTGCTTCACCGTTTGTGAAGCAAACTGCCCCCCCCACAGGTAGGGAGTCGGGGGCTCGAACTGGGATCCTTGAGTAGGTCCTTGCGCTTCTTACATGTGTGCTTAACCCAGTGCACCACCGCCCAGCCTTCTGTGAGAGAGCGTTTTGTAGATACCTACCATAGGGAGATGAGAGACTGTATCATGTGTCAATGTCTATATTGTAGACCATTAACCACACACACACACACACACACACACACACACACACACACACACACACACTGCTTAAAAAGAAAAGAAAAGAAATAGTTGTCAAGTCCTGGAACATGAGGGCAGAGGAGGACCCAGGGGAGGTTGAACTGTTATGTGGAAAACTAGGAAATGTTACACATGTACAAACTATGGTGTTTTACTGTCAACTGTAAACCATTAATCCCCCAATAAAGAAACTAATACATAAATGAATTAAAAAAATAGCTGATTCAATTCTTGTCATTTTACCCTAAAACCTAGTGTTTGGCTCAAAAGACACAGAAGAGGAAAGGCCCCAGAGAGCTCTTCTCAGTTAGATTTATAACAAGGAAGAAGTACTGAACTCACTGTCCTACACGGCATCTTCCCCATTCTAGGCAGGCACATCAAATGAGGGGGTTTACACACCAACATGACCCACAGTACGGGTGCCTGAGTCGCAGGTGGCAAGCATATCCTTAGAAGCTTAAGGAGATGTTTGAGCCATTGTTTCTAAGGAAATGATGCAGAGCCGAAACAAGCCAGCAGTGAGAGTTAAGGCAAAATCTTGGGAGAAGAGAAAAGTCTTCCTGGCCTCATTGGGCAAAACACCACTGACTGACAAGTCTGCAAGGTTTAAGAGGGGTACTTGGGCAGGGTAAGGATTCTCCTGACAGCAATTCTGTGATGTCTTAGTTCTGCTAACTGGAAAACAAGCCCTCAGTGGATCTGCAGAGTCCCATTCAAGAGTGTGAGCAGAATTTAGTTCCAGTGACAATCACCCATTTTCTTTCCACCAAATCTGAGAGAAAGAAGACACCAATTCCTCATCTTCCAAACGTTGAATACTTCTATGCTTCTGGAATACTTACCAGTAACAAATTCGTAGTTATCTTTGGATACATGCTTCACATGGTACATGCTTCACAGCAACCCAAATACCTAAGCAGTGACTGACTAGGTATTTTGGCCAACTTAACTGTGATTTAAAATAACAGTCACAGTATAAATGTAAAGGGGAAATAGTTATTTTCAAGGGTTGAAGTCCTTTTTAGTAAGTGCTTACTTCACCACTGGTGATTAATAAAAATATTTTCTCCTTCCTTTTAAAATATATTTTATTTTTGGGGTAGAGAAAAATCAAGAAAGGGGAGAAAAAGAGGGAGAACGAGAGACACCTGCAGCAGTTTCACCATCCATGAAGCTTTCCTGCTGCAGGTGGGGGCCAGGGACTTGAACCTAGTTCCTCATGCATGGTACCGTGCAATCTATTGGGCATGCCACCAGCCAGATGCTTTCCTTCCTTTTTCATAAACAAGATGAAACAGGTGGTCTGGGAGGTGGCACAGTGGATAAAGCATCAGACTCTCAAGCATGAGGTCCAGAGTTCAATCCCTGGCAGCACATGTACCAGAGTGATGTCTGGTTCTTTCTACTCCTATCTTTTTCATTAATAAATAAATAAAATCTTTAAAAAACAATATGAAACAGTAGTTGCACTGTGAAGAATGCTTCACACAATGTTAAATATGCACTAGCAGCCATTTAGAAAAACATGAGAAGAAATGCAAAACTCTAGAAACATTACCAATGCCTTCTATATATGAACCGACACATAGACAAAATACAGCTGTAAAATGGAAATATATCAACACTTACAGAAAAAGTAGGATTCCGGTGTTTGCCAGGGCATAAGCCAATCCTAAAATCCCACTGCCCATAATAGCGTTGCTTAGGTTGAAAACAGACATGCCCAATGAAGTTGTTCCTGGAATCTGAACAAAGAGAGGAATATTCATTCACACTAAGCAGAACTGCCCCCAGCAAAATTTATCATAACCCTTAAGTGTTATTAGGTCAGAGTACATAGCACAGTGGTTCTGCATAAGACTTGTGCACCAAAGGTTCCAGGTTTGATCCCTGCCACTACCAATAGGTAAGTGGTATACTGGTAAATAATTATATGTATGTATGTATACATGCATGCATGTATGTATGTTTGTATGTATGGTGGGGGGCTCTTAGAAACCAACATGGAAAGAAAATGCAAGAAGAAACCTAAGTGTCTTTTTTCTCTCTTTTTTTTTCTTTACAGGATTCCAAGGAAAATATAAATGCTATGAAGAATGTTCTGGAGAATGTAGATGGCAATACTTTTGGTACTATGCTCATGAATTAAAATTATCTGCCCCAATGACCTCACCAAGGTGCCCCTCCCCAGAGTCCTACCCCACTAGGGAAGGACAAAACAGGCTGGGGGTATGAATCGATCTGCCAATGCCCATGTCCAGCAGAGAAGCAATTACAGAAGCCAGACCTCCTAACTTCCACACCCCAAGAAGAATTTTGGTCCATACTCCCAGAGGGATAAAGAATAGGGAAGCTTCCAATAGAATGGAATAGATGGAACACAGAACTCTGGTCCTAGGAACTGTATAGAATTGTACTCCTGTTATCTCACAATCTTGTAAACCACTATTAAATCATTAATAATTTTTTTAAAATCTGCCCTAATTGATGTGATTAAAAAGGTCCGTAAACAAGCTTTATTACAATGACACTTACATATTCATCACATTTCTTTTTCTCCAAGTGGCTGTTAGTCAGGCTTCTTCTACTCTCTCGATCAGAGATAAACTTGCTGTAAAACATATGTAGAGCACATTTAACTTCACTACAGTAATATGAAGCTTAACATTCTGACTAGATGATTTACTACTTCCCCAGACAACACACCTATTAAAGCTTACGGTCCTAGTCAATGCCTCCTACTTTCCACCCACCCCCCACCCTCCAATATCAGTTATTTAATTGTTTTACCAGATAAACAGTGATCCAAGGACAAGTACTTTGCCTTATTCTTTTGTTTCTTGTCTTTTATTGAAGTATAATTAATATAAAACACATGAGTTTTAGGTATACAGTATAATGACTGGGCCTATATTACCAATTTATGCACAACAAATCTAGTTAATGTCCATCAGCCCTAAACACATTATTTTCTGTTTGTTTTTTCCTTGCAATAAGAACTTTGAAAATCTGGACTCAGCTCATCCGGGAAGGTGCCTGTTTGGCCACGTTCCTGTCCCTTAGGCACTGTGGAAAGCTTAGGTACTGTGATCTATCTTTTTCTACCATTTTACCCAGCTCATCTTCATCCTAACCTTTAGCCATCACTGGCTATTCCTTGTACTTAAGACTTTGTTTTTTTGAAGGAAAGTGCACAATAATTTTCAGTGAGTCAAAAAATGAAGCAAGAAAGTAGAAAGAACTGAAAAGACACCTTAAAGTACCTAATGAAAGAGTTTCTACTTAGACCTAGAAACCCTCCTCACCTACCTCCTATTACATGTGCCCCAATCACTCCAAAGTTAACCTTGCCAGGCATAGTAAGGACTACAAAAGCTGAATAGGTGCAAGAGACTGGCATACTTTAATGATGACGCTTTAGTCACTACCAGGCCACCCCATCACACCCTATCACCTGGGGCCTAGGCAAGGAGACCTGGGGTTCCCACACAGACATGTGGGATCTCTAACAGATCCTTCTAGCCACTGTCACTGGTCATCCCCAGCAGGAACAACGGACCCCTTTGTGGGCTCCTATAGGACCTTGCCCTCAATGTGTATCAACTATGGTAGGGAACGTTCCACTCTCTGAAGGGAGGTTGGACAACATACTCTACCTACTACCCGAGGAAGATAGGCCCTGAAATTAGTGCAGCCTGGAATGTTTCTAGCCATGACCACAGAATGTGAGCCCAGACCTACAGGGATGCAGGTCACATAGGCTCTTGTGCTGAACATGGGCCCCAGATCAAATCAATGGGGTTTATAGTTAACAATGTTACAATGTTTATATACTTTCCCCATATTTGATCTTCCCCAAATTGATCTTCCCTGATCAATTTTCTAGTCCTTTTTCCAACTCTGACAACATCTCCCCAGACAATAACCTGGACCCACCTGCATATTAGATGTCAGGCTCAGGCAAAAACTACTAAAGTCACAGGCTGTGGTGACGCAGTATACCGGCGACCATGGATGGAAGTCCCCACACAGTGCTGACGTCAGCCTTGGCTACAGAGTATGCAGTGGTCTGCGCAGGTGCATGGTGGACTGTGGGCAGATCCAGTATGTGCTGGTGTACAAAGAAAAGTACAGCCAGCCAGAACTGGCCTTTCTGGCTGTTGCTGCTTCTCCTGGTCATAAGCATCTCGGTGGAGGTGCTCCAGGCATCCATCCACCATGGCTACTTCTCCTGGGAACTGAACACGTGTGACTCTGCTAGCCAGTAAACTTTTAGACCCTCTACAACCATGAGCAACCTTTATCAGAGCTGACAATGTTTATCTTATGGGACTAAACCTTTGATAACTATGTTCAGACTTTATGGACCTAGTGTACTCTTAACCCTTGATGATAAGTGCATATTTTGCCTTTCACCTGTTTTACCCTAATAAACCCTGTATTGTTTAAACCAGTTCCCAGCCCCCACTGTGAATCCTTTCACACACCGCAAGCAGACTTTAACCAACCCCCTTTTTAAGTTAAATAACAACAATGGGCCCTCTGGAATATACCTAAAATAGACCTACTAGCTTTTTCCAAAACAGAGACCCCAATCTTAATTTGCAATATTCTTGTCTTTAGGTTCATGATTAGTCAACAGTTTGTTCTGCATTATATCTTAACTCTTCTTCAGTTACCAGGTTCCAGATGATACCATAATGCCAACCAAACTTCCTTGGGCAGAGAACCCCACCTTGTGTCTTAGAGCCCTGCCTCTCCAGAGCCCCACCCCACTGGGGAAAGAGAGAGACAGGCTGGGAATATGGACTGCCTGTCATCACCCGTGTTCAGCAGAGAAGCAGTTATAGAAGCCAGACCTTCCACCTTCTGCACCCCAAGGTGATTCTGGGTCCCTACTCCCAGAGGGATTAAGAATAGGAAAGTTATCAAGGGAGGGGATTGAATATGGAGCTCTGGGGGTGGGCAATGTGTGGAAATGTACCCCTCTTATCCTATGATCTTATCAATGTTTCCATTTTATAAATAAAAAAATAAAAGCTAAAAAAAAATGTAAAGACTTTGTTTTTATTCCACATTCAACATGTTAGTAAGATAATGTGGCACTTGTCTTTCACTGTCTGACATACTTATCTTAGTATGATACCCTCAAGGTCTATTCATATTATTGCAACTAGAAAGATCATCATTTTGTTGTATATGCCATGCCACAATTTATTTGTTTATTAATCAATTTATTTATTTACTGGTTATTGTTAGGGCTTCATTACTTTGGCTTGAGTTTTTCAGATAGAGAGACAGAGGGGAAGATACCATAAACCAATGCTTCCTCCAGTGAGGCAGGAGCTGGGTTGCACGCATGGCAAAGAAGGCACCTTCATGGGTGAGCCATCTTGTAGGTCTGCACCACAATTTCTTTCTTCCTGTAGCTCTACTTCACCATTCATGAACCTTCCCCCTTGCAGATGGGGGCCAGGGACTTAAACCCGAGTCTCTGTGCATGGTAACACATTCACTCAACCCAGTGTGCCACCACCCTGGCCCTGCCACAACTTCTATTTTCACTCCTCACAGATGGTCTCAATTCAAAAAGAGCTATCCATTTCTCATTTTCATTTTGAGAACTTCGCACACTGTACTATATATATATATATTTCTTTAACTGAAAGAAATTAGGTAAGTTGAACTTGGAAAAATGACACAGGCAGGATTCCTTCTGAGCTCTCATTCTTAGAGAACCAAGTGATTCAATTAGTAGTCACCTTCCCTACAGAAAAGCAAGCAGTTCTCACGTCAAGCACGCTTTCAGCACATACTGCATGCTGATGAGGAAGACACAGATGTGTAATGCAAATCTGAGGCTATAGGAATCCAGACTAAGAAATGATGGTGAGAGCACAGCAACAGTCCATGGTCAAGGTCAGGTCAGAGCCGAGGCTTTAAGGAAACAGTGGGCTCATGAGCTCTGAGCATCTGCAGGGCCAGGCCCAGAGTCCGAGTGATTGGTGTCAATCACTCGTCTTCATAGGAGAAGTGGAACATGTGCTGGGCTGGGTGAGATTCAGGCAGGCTAAGAAGACAGAAACTACATGCAAATGTCCAGAAGCAGGGATTCAGAATGTTCCAAGAACCATAAATATATACTTGAAAGCAGAATTGGAAGGCCTACGGTTATTATAAGAATACCCCATGATAAATAACAAGCACAATTGTCAAAGCCAAGACCAGGCACACTGCTCTATGTGCAAGCAAGATGTATTAGAGATGCTTTTCATTTCTTTTAGATCTGGACATTTAATTAGCTGGTGAAATAGCTCACTTGCTGTGCTATTGTGCCATGTGCATAATCCAGGTTTGATCCCAACCCCCACTGCACTGGAGGAAGCTCTAGACTGTGGTGTCTTTCACTCTCTCTCTCCGCATCTGTCTACCTTAAAAAGGAAGAAATAGGGAGTCCGGTGGTAGTGCAGCAGATTAAGTGCACATGGTGCAAAGCACAAGGACCGGTATAAGGATCCCGGTTTGAGCCCCTGGATCCCCACCTGCAGGGGAGTCGCTTCACAGGCAGTGAAGCAGGTCTGCAGGTGTCTGTCTTTCCCCTTTTTCTGTCTTTCCCTCCTCTCCATTTCTCTCTGTCCTATCTTGTTGTCTTGTTGGGACTATGTGTAAGCCTGATAGAGCTTAGGGAGAACCACCCCCGTCTTTGGATGGAGGTCTGAGAAGATAACCTCTTGGTAAGTCTCTCTCAACCGAGGTAAGCATAAGGGGGGAAACTCAGACTTGGTTCTTTCCTTCTTGACTCTCAGGCCCAATACTTCCCTCCATTAACTGCAGGCCACATGGCCACAGATTCACGTATTCAAAGTCACCTTCTGATCACAGAAGAACACACCTTATCACACACTTCATCACACACCTCAGACCGCAGACAAGAGAAATTCCAAACTATATGGCCTTTTGATGTCCATCTTCTCTCTGTCTCACCCTACGGGTTTAACCCTATGCTTCTCTCAAATACCTTTGGATAATTAAGTTGCTTGTGTCATGGAGAATAACTGTCTTGTATCTCATCAATTCCTGTCATACCAGCCCCCTAACTTAGGGGCATGCCGACCGTTAAGAAACCTGTAATTTCTGACATATTTCAGTAATAATTCCCTTCATTTGTTTTTCTATTTAACTCATGTCCACCTTGCTAATAAACGAGTTCTGAGTTCTGAACATGCTGGAGAGCTCCCTGGTGTCTTTTACTTCGTGTCACCCCTGTCGTGAGTGAGAAAGAACCAGTCCGTTACCTTTCCCCTGGAGACCACCCCGCCAGAGAGACCTGACACTATCTAGCACAACAACATCAATAACAACAACAATGAAAAACAACAAGGGCAACAAAAGGGAAAATAAATAAATATTTTAAAAGGAAGCAATAAGAAGAAGAAGAAGAAGAAAGAGGGAAGAGGAGGAGCTAGAATGCAGGAAGAGGATGGAAGGCAGAAGGAGGAAGAGACGGGGAGGAGGAGGAAGAAACCGGTCATGATGAGAACTAACCAAAGTAATTTTTTCACTAATAAATGTAGATCTTGGCCAGCAAAACAATTTACTTGACTATTGAACAGCCTCACCATGTGTGTGGTCCAGGATTAAGCCTGATCCCCACAGCTCTGGAGGAAGCCCTGGTGCCCTCCTGTCTTTCCCTGTCTCCGTATATATCTGAATAAGTCAGCCCAGAGCAGTGAAACCCCAGCAACGACAAAAGAGAAAGAATAAACCTAAATACACTAGAACAAGACTATCTTTTTTTATATTTATTTATTTTCCCTGTTGTTGCCCTTGTTGTTTTTATTATTATTGTTGTTGTTATTATTGATGTTATTGTTGGATAGGACAGAGAGAAATGGAGAGAGGAGGGGAAGACAGAGAGGGGGAGAGAGAAAGACAGACAGACACCTACACACCTGCTTCACTGCCTGTGAAGCGACTCCCCTGCAGGTGGGGAGCCAGGGGCTCAAACCAGGATCCTTAGGCCGGTCCTTGTGCTTTGTGCCACGTGCGCTTAAGCCACTGTGCTACCGCCCAACTCCCTGAACAAGACTATCTTAAATGGTACATATATTTCCATGTAATTTTTTTTGAAATATAATAATAACAACACTTTTTTTTTTTGGATAAAGACAGAGAAATTGAGAGGAGAGTGAGAGAGAGAGGGAGAGCCAGAGAGATACACCTGCAGCACTGCTCCACCACCTGTGAAGCTTTCCCCCACAGGTGGGGACCAGGGGCTTGAACCTGGGTCATTGCACACTGTAACGTGTACTTAACCAGGTGCACCACTGCCTGGCGCCCGTAATTACACACTTCTAAGTGAAACATGAAATGTTTTTCAAGCTTTTATTTTTAAGACAGAGACAGAGAGGCAGAGTGTGAGCACTAAAGCTCCCTTCAGTGCGGTCAGGCTGGGGCTTGAACCTGGGTCGTGCACATGGCAAAGCAGCACACTATCTAAAAGAGCTACTTCACCAGCCCCTATGTCAGTTTTACTAAATTTTCATATCTAATAAGAAGGGCCTCCCTGGTATCACTTCTCCAAGATGCCTTGTTTTCCCAGGAAAAGCCAAAGACGGGCAACATACTTCCTATGAACATCCTGTGAGGCCCACACCTGCTGAAAACAGCCCAGCCCACAGGTCCCTTTAGTACCCTCCCCTGCCAGGGAACCTGCTCCTTGACTGTGAGGAGTCTGAAAGAAGTAGAGGAAAATCCTGATTTCCCAAAATGCAGAAACCAACGCTCCATCTAAGAGATACTGTATCAGTATCAGCAGTCAAATGAGATCAGGACCCCAGAGTGGGAAGCAAGCCTCACTCGGGGGGGGGGGGGGGAAGAAAGGGGGCTGATTAGCCTAAGGAAATACAAAAGCAGAAGTAAGGGAGACAGTGCTGCAGGCCAGGCACAGACGAATGACAGCATGAAAACACTATCTCTCATAGCCAACCTGGCGGTTGTATGGTGTCACTGCGTGGGTTTGACCTTTCCTCTGACCTTGACTCTTTGAATCTTTCCAAAGAACTGAGGTTTACACATCTGCATGGACACGGGGAGGGGGAAGCCCCTTATTCCCTTTTCACAGAAGATGACCCACAGCTAACACTGCTGTTAAATAAGAGGCCATTTTTTAAGTATTTATTTATTTTCCCTTTTGTTGCCCTTGTTTTTTTATTGTTGTTGTCATTGTTAAATAGGACAGAGAGAAATGAAGAGAGGAGGGGATACAGAGAGGGGGAGAGAAAGATAAACATCTGCAGACCTGCTACACCGCCTATGAAGCAACTCCCCTGAAGGTGAGGAGCTGGGGGCTCAAACTGGGATCTTTATGCAGGTCCCTGCATTTTGCGCCACATGCACTTAACCCGCTGTGCTACCACCCGACTCCCTAAGAGGCCATTTTCCAGGCTAATTTTGACAACAAACTTTTGGTCTAAGTCTGCCAAATTTTTAATTGACTTTTTGTTTTTTAAACCAGGGCACAGCTCAGCTCTACCTTATGGTGGTGCTGTGGATTGAATCCTGCCAAATTGTAAATGTTTTTGGTTTTGATGGTGCCTGGGCCTGGCATTTATTTAACTTCACTGCTCTCTGACTAACCGATACTTTCTAAATCATTTTAAGTTTAGATAGAGATGGAGACACCACAGCATGGGAGCTTCCTCAGGTGCTGTGGAACGCCCAGGTGGTACTGGGTTTCAAGCCCAAGTGTGCTTATGGCAAAGCAGTGCTTTATTGAGAGTAAAAAAAAAAAAAAAACAAGTAGTAAGACACCGTTCTCCTTTAGAGAACCCCTGTACCTCCTCTCTACCAAGTTCTCTTGACAGTTCAAAGCTTTCCTCCTCCATGAATCTGATTCTGCCTTGACTCCAACCTTAATGCACGTTCTATGGCCTAAACTGGGGCTTACCTTGTGCCCAGTGGTTGTGTGATCCCAGAGCCCCTCAAGTGTGCACCTGTTCATGCCTTAGCTCAGAGCAACACTCAGCAAACTCAATGTGCATCTTCTAGTGATAAAGCAGGGAGTAGTTTGGGCTGACAGAAAGAAGTACTTAGGGGCCGGGTGGGAGTGCACTTGGCTGAGAGCACATGTCACAGTGCACAAAGACCCAGGTTCAAACCCCCATTCCCCACCTGCAATGAATGTACGGCTGTCAGGCACACATGCTTTGTGTTCTACCACTGAGCTAACACCGCCAACTTCAAACAAGCCTTATTATTTTTTTAATAATGAAATGTTCTATTTAAGCATAACTAAGTGGGTTGGGGAAACAGCATAATGGTTATGTAAAAGGCTTTCATGCTTGAGGCTCTGAAGTCCCAGGTTCAGCCCCCAACACTACTGTAAGCCAGCACTACCCAGTGTTCTGGGTTGACATCCTCTCTTTCTCTCTCTCTCTCTTCTTCTTCTTCTTCTTCTTCTTCTTCTTCTTCTTCTTCTTCTTCTCTCTCTCTCTCTCTCTCTCTCTCTCACTGAATGATAATAATTAAAAAAAATAAAATAACCAATTCAAATTGCTGATTCTAGGTATGTCTTTTCACTGTTTTAAATGCTGTACCAATTCCAGTGGCCTCTGACAAAGTAGTTAAAATTCCTTTTTATTGACTTAAAAATATTGACTCTGGGAGGAGGTGGCTTTGTTGTGTGGACCCGAGACAGCAGTATTATTTCAACTGAGTTTTCACTCAGTTTGCCTGCACCCACATAGCAGAATTCAATCAACTATTAGGGTAGCTACTTGTGGCCATAAGGTGACTGTGGTATGGACCTTTTATACACAAAGGCTTACAGGGGACAAAGGTGTCACAGTGAGGCTCCAAGAGCAAGGGAGAGTGGGCATTTAAAACTAAAAGTAAACTGACAACAGTCTTCAAATTAAGGACAGGTTGCACCATGGTAGGATAATCTTCCTATTTTAATCGCTACCAGGCAGGCTCTTACTAGGTGAGAGTGTCCCCTGTGAGACTGAGTAACACAGAGAGATGAGTGGTGGCACAAAATAACCTTTCTCGGTTCTTTAGCTGAAATGCTAACATGCTATCAACAAAAAAGAACAGGAGGGAAGAGGTAAGGAGGGAATTGGAAAACAGTAAATAACTAAAGAAATGGCAGGCATTGAAAGAGAAGTACGATAAGCAAAGCCTTACTTGGTGAAGAAACTATTCAATAATAAAAACAGAATACAATAGCTCTGACTAATTGTAATCAGAGTGTGTAAAGCCAGGATTTTTTTTTTAAGGTAGAGACAGAGAAGGCAGAGAGGTAGAGAGAGACTGAAAGAGACCACAGCACCAAAGTTTCCTCCAGTGTGAACCTGGATTGCACGTATGGTAAAGCATCAAACTAACCCAAATGAACTATTCCACCAGACCAGGAAAAATTTTCCTGACATGAACACTGAATATGGAAAGAAGCTCTGTCTGGAATCTTGTTTTCTAAGATATAGAGAAGTTGTCAGGAGAAGAGACTGCTTTTCAAGGACCCTCCCAAGTGATACAAGTTGAATACATGGATCCTAAAAAGATGTATGGTACAAGGTACTGTGATAAAAATTGCTTCAAGGTCTTTTAAGAAACATCTTAATGGGATGCTCTCCAGTTTTGTTAGCTGCTTCCTGAGCCATGGCCATAATAACACCAGGCAGAGACGAGACCAAAAGAAGATGAGTATCCTCCTGGATGGTGAGTTGCTTTTACCATGTATGTGACCAAGGTTCAAGCCCAGCCCCCACCACATTGGAGAAAGCTTCACTACTGTGGTCTCTTTCAGTCTTTCTCTGTCTCCAGCTTTAAAAAAAAGTGATTATCTAAATACAATTTAAATAATTTGATATTTTGCCAAATTTAATGTAACCAGCAACTATCCCACAACTGCAACAATGGCATCGTAACTCTGGGGGGTAGAAGAATGGTTGCCAAAGAAAGGCATTTCTCAGACTAAGGAGCTTACTGTTGCCTGAGAGGGTGCCAAGCCCTTCATCTGAATTTTCTCATCAATTTCCACAACACAGTCACGTGTGGTCAGTAGTACTTGTAGTTCTCTTTTAGAGAAGTTCAGTCACTTGATCCCAGTCACTAATCCCTAATACTGCTGAGTCAGGTGAGTTCTTAACCTATAAACTGTACTATGTTAAGTATTCCCTCAACAACCCCACCGGGAAAGGCATTGCTATTTGTCTTGTCTTACAGGATTGGAACTGAGGTTCTGAAGATCACGGAAGATCTACTGATAAGGCTGCTATTCGATATAGTTCAAAATCCAAACTATGCCCAAGACTGACCTGCAAGTACTGTGTAATGGTAACACCGTAGCAGCCACAAAGCTTACTATTAAGACAGGTACCCCTTGATACTCGAAATGTGCCCATGGACATCACCTGAGAATTCACTAAAAAATAGTAATAAGGGGGTAGGGTGGTAGTGCAGCAGATTAAGCGCACATGGTGCAAAGCAAAGGACCAGCGTAAGGATCCCGGTTTGAGCCACTGACTCCCAACCTGCAGAGGGGTCGCTTCACAGGCGGTGAAGCAGGTCTGCAGGTGTCTGTCTTTCTCTCTCCCTGTCTCCCCTACTCTCTCAATTTCTCTCTATCTTATCCAACAACAACAACAATAACAATAACAACAACAACAACAAAAATTAAAAAATGGGAAAAAGTGGCTCTAGGAGCAGTGGCTTCGCAGTGCAGGCACCAAACCCCAGCAATAACCCTGGAGGCAAAAAAAGAAAGAAAAGAAGAAATATCTGAGTTGCAGATTTAACCTCTAAAATAACACTTAAGGAAGAAAAAGGAAAGGCAAGGGCCATAACTCCTGAGTGCGGGAGAACACACCCAGAAGGCAGAAAAAAACAGAAGTTATTTCCCCAAAGAGGTCAAGCTAACTGACAATGATTTTATGATTTTAACCCCTACCCCACTTCAATGTTCTCTTGACAGCCCTGCAAAGTGCAGCACTTTATTCTAATAAATAGACCTATACATGCCTCTCTTTAGCTTCTTAAGAGCTTTCTCATTCACAGCTATATACAAGATACTGGGTATTATACAACAAATCCTAATAAAGGGACTTTTCAAAGTTAACCCAACTACCAAATAATGTGATGATAACAATAACTAGCCACTGTCTTCTTGAACCCTAAGACAGCAGGAACTTCACATTTCCATTATAGAGCCTATATTTCCCCCAGTCCTGGAATCTTAGGGTGGGGTGCACTTTCCTGCATGCTTGTCTCAATTCATATCAAATAATATTGCATCCACCAATCAGAACCTAATCAATGCAACGAGTGCCACCTCAGCATGCTTCACTTCAGACTGTGTCCAGAGACTTCAGGTGTGGAATGTCAACCCTTCAGCTTCATTACTTGGATGAGACCTTTCCTTTCATAGTATTCTCTAATTCCATCCCAGGTGGTTCACTTCCTAACAAAGTCCCCAAACCTAGATATAGACCAGGTCCCCTGAGATAGAGCATATGTTCACACATATCCATAAACTAGGGCAAAATATATACCTGAAAGCAAAAGTACACAATAGTCTGCAGTGAGTACCCCCAACACTTCATCTGCACTATTGCAGCCTTTAGGTCCATGGTTGGTCAACAATTTGTTTGGCTTTGTAGGTTAACTCTCTTTTCAGCCACCAGGTTCCAGATACCAACAATGATGCCGATCAGACTTCCCTGGACAGACAACCCCACCAATGTGTCCTGGAGCTCCACTTCCCCAGAGACCCACCTTACTAGGGAAAGATAGAGGCAGGCTGGGAGTATGGACCGACCAGTCAACGCCCATGTTTAGTGGGGAAGCAATTACAGAAGCCAGACCTTCAACCTTCTGCAACCCACAATGAACTTGGGTCTATACTCCCAGAGGGATACAGAATAGGAAAGCTATCAAGGGATGGGATGGGATATAGAGATCTGGTGGTGGGAACGGTGTGGAGTTGTACCCTTCCTATCCTACGGTTTTGTTAATGTCTCCTTTTTTAAATAAATAAATAAATAAATAAGCTTTCTCATTACAGATAAGCCACACCATTCACTCCCAAGCCAGAGAGAGCTTCCTGCTAAGGCTTCTACAGTAGCAGGCTGTCAAATTAGTAGGCTGCAGGATGCCCCAAACCTAAAAGCGAAATGGGGAGGGAGGGAGTGATTTTCTCCTCATCTGGTAAGCACAGGAAGTGTCTGAGATCAAGGTTGAGGCTAGGTGCTCCCAGGCCAGGCTTCTGCACTGGCCTTGCTCCTTCTCCTTTCTGGTGTCCTTCCTTCCTTCTTAAATATTTTTTTATTTTAATGAGAGAGCACTACACAGAGAAAGACACAGACACAGAAAGACCAGAGCACTGCTCAGCTCTGGCTTATGGTAGTGTTGGGGATTGAACCCAGGGCCTCCTCAGGCATGAGAATCTTTGTACAGACCTGCTGTCTCCCCAGGCAACATCTTTTCTATTTCCTGTTACTACTTTCTCTACTATAATTTTTCATTGAGGTTTCTGGACTCAACCATTGTTGTTATCACTTAAATCCCACATTACAAACAATGCCCCTCATGGTACATGTATAGCTTTCACAGGAGAACACTGGCAAATAGGACTTGCTGAGAACATGAGTGAAGCTGGATGGCTACACCTTTACACAAGGGGTGCAGTGAAATTCCAACAGCATGCTTGATTCATAAGCTTTTGAAAAGTTATGCCTGGTTAGGGTCCAATGTATTTATACATTTTTATTAGCCTCGATCGAGAGATTTGAAAGAGTGAATAAATTACTTTCTGATTTGCTTCATCTGCAACTGCCAACTACGCTCAACAGATGTCACATAAGAAATTCAAATTACATCTTCAAATGGAGCAGAACTTTCATAATGAATAATTCAAGAGAAGAACCAAAAAATCAGAATGATATTCCAGAGCCCTCTCTTTCATTGGATGGCAAGAGTAAGTGGAAAAATACTCACCTATTTATTTGACCATTTTCTACTTCGGTGAAATCGTTGGAGTCATTGCTAACGTTGTCGTCTTCAGGCACTGTCATGTTTTGCAACTCAGTTAGTTCGAGTCCACTTTTGAAATGCATCATGGTTAGAAAGTATTCGTCGTCCAACAACAACAACAACAAAAAGTGGACCAAATTCTCCGATTCTGTGTGTATTTACAAGTGGAGAACAGAAAAAATAAGCGTGGCACCCCTAAAATACAACACAGGAGAAAAAAAGAATGACACCACTGATTAAATAGCAATGGTTACACTGACAATACACAGTTAATTCACTGATGACATCACATTGACGCTGTGCTACCCTGCACATTAAAGCTATCTTGGCACATCAAGTGCAAGAGGGCTGGGCTTAAATTTATGCCTGTCATAAATTTCCTCCATTTAAAAAAGTTACTTTGTTTTTAGGTAGAAACAGAGGACGTGGTAATGGAAGGAGGGGAGGGAAGAAGGAAGGGAGAGAGAGAGAGAGAGAGAAAGAGAGAGAGAGAGAGAGAGAGAGAGAGCCACTACCACTCCAAAGCTTCCTTCAGTGCGGTGGGGGACAGGGTGAAACCTGGGTCAAGCACATTGCAAAGCAATGCACTACCAAAGGGAGCTATTTCACTAGCCCAGTTTCTTCCACTTTTAACTATGAAATGAGCATGTTTTGGGGGTCGGGCAGTAGTGCAGTGGGTTAAGCACACATGGCACAAAGCACAAGGACTGGCGTAAGGATCCTGGTTTGAGCCTCCAGCTCCCCACTTGCAGGGGAGTCGCTTCACAATCGGTGAAGCAGGTCTGCAGGTGTCTGTCTTTCTCTCCCTCTCTCTGTCTTCCCCTCCTCTCTCCATTTCTCTCGATCCTATCCAACAACAGTGATAGCAGTAATAACAACGATAAACAACAAGGGCAACAAAAGGGAAAAATGGCCTCCAGGAGCAGTGGACTCAGTGCAGGCACTAAGACCCAGCAATAACCCTGGAGGCAAAAAAAAAAAAAGAAAAAGAAATGAGCATGTTCTAGAACCTCCCTGTTCACACTTGCAGGAATATGATGTCAACTGCAGGCAATACAGACACCCCTTTTATGAAAAACTGTGCTTTAGAGGAAAGCAAGCTAGTTATTTGAAGGCATCAGCTCACAGGACACACACATCTAGCTGGGGAAAGACCACTGGGCCACAGGAACACTTCTGATTTAGCAATCCCAGTTTAATAAAAATGCAAATCCTCCCATAAATGGCATCGTGAGGGATCAACTGCCCAGCCCAGAGGTCAGGCAGCAAAGGACAAATACGTGTGTTTTGAAATCTAGCAAAGAGTTAATCCATCGACTGCAAGAGATTAAATCAATCTCTTCCATGAAATCACTCCCTGTCAGGGAGTTAGGGAATTAAAAACTCATACTCGGGGGATTTAGGTTAATCCACCTGAAACTATTTCCTCATCAGAAACAAAGGACTTTACATCCTCCCCTCACTCCCCTCCACGGGTGACTTAAATTTAGATGTGAGTGATGTGAGGTTCTGAGGCTCCGACAATCCTCATAAGCGGTGGGAGAGTTCCAGACACGCAAGGTCACAAATGAAAGAGCAGAGGGCATGAAAGGGGAACGCGGCTTGAAAAGCAAGGCCTGTATGTGTACAGGCGTCTCACTGGGCTGATCTCGATGAGGTCAACGAGAGCAGGGAACGGAGGAGAATGTCAAGATTTTTTTTTTTTTAATTCAATGGTAAAGCTGCTTAGGCAATGTTTTGATGTTGTCTGAACCTGACTTCCTTCAGCGGACTGTCCAGTTAGAGTTAGAGCTCCCATGTGTCCAACAAAGAATTCTCGTATCTCCCAGGAGCATTCTGCTGATTGATACTGCTCTCAGGGTTCACAGAAAGTACTGGCTATGCTAAAAAAAAATTTTTTTCAGGAATTTTCTTTTTATTTATTTATGGATACAGAAAGAAATTCAGAGGGTAGGGGAAGATCGAGAAACCTGTAGCATTGCTTCACCACTCATGAACCCCACCCCCCACTGGGGGAACTGAAGTTGGGTCCTTGTGTATGGTAAGGTGTGCACTCAACTGGGCGTGCCATCACTCGACCCCAGGAACTTTCTTCTTCTTTTTTTAAAAAATATTTTTAAAATATTTATTTTCTTTTTTGTTGCCCTTGTTTTATTACTGTCTGTTATTGTTGTTATCAATACCGTTGTTGTTGGATAAGACAGAGAGAAATGGAGAGGAGAGAAAGATAGACATCTGCAGACCTGCTTCACCACTTGTGAAGTGACCCCCCTACAGGTGGGGAGCCAGGAGCTGGAACCGGAATCCTCATGCCAGTTCTTGCACTTTACACCAAATGTGCTTAACCCGCTGTGCTACCACCTGACTCCTCCTAGGAACTTTCTCAAAAGATCTATTTATTTATAAGAAAGACAAGGGGGGAAAGGGAGCAAGTGGAATCGAGCCAGGAATGGAGCTCTGGGACCATCACAGGCTTGAGAATCCATTGTTCTATCTTCCAGGCCATCTTTCACAAATTTTCTTGTCTTCCCCAGTTAGGTCAACTATTAGTCCTTTTACTCAGTATCCTATCTAGAATGAAGCTTTTTTTTTAATCAGTTATAATTTATTTTTGAAATAAGGATTTCATATTGATTTACAAAACCGTAAGGTAACAGGTAATATTCTACACCTTTCCCACCACTGGAGTCCCGTGTCCCATCTCCTCCACTGGAAACTAGTAGTTCTCCCACGGTCACTGATACAGGCTGATTCTACAACTGTCTATCTACATCTATTTTTCCCCATTTTTTAAGTGATCCTGCCTTCACTTCCGTCCTAGTTTACCCCTACACTTATTACTAGAACGAAACCTTCATGGCTCCATAATTCTTCACAACTCCCACTGCTTTAATACTTCCTTCTCCTCCCCCCTCACCCCCGCCCTTTATTCTCCCGACTCCCACAAGGGTTATCTCTGAAGTTCAGTGCCTGCAAGACTGCACTGCTGGGAGCAGTGGACAAGAGCTCAAGAGTCAGGGAGATAGAAGAGACACTGCATCACTGCTCCACCACTCGTGAAGCTTCCACTTGCATGTTGGGACCAGGGGCTTGAAACTGGGTCCTCAAGCACGAAAATATATGTGCTATACTGGGTGGGTTACCCCAGGCCCACAGCTTCAGTATTTTCTAATCCTTCAGGTTCCAGGAGCCTTGCCTGGATCCAGCGAGGTAGGCCTCTCCTGCAAATAGGACACCAGACGAGGAGAGCTGAGCTCCAGAACTCCCAGGTAAGGTCAAGCTAGGGGCTAGGAGATTCTTCCAGACAGCTATGTCTCACAGGGTCTCCTCTGTGCTATTTGTGCTCTAAGCTCTTTTTGTTTGTTTGTTTGTTTTAATTTTTATTATAAGATGACATTTTGGAGGTCTAATTTGTTCATGAAAATGAAACTGGCAAATGAACAAAGCTAGTTTTCCGGTCGTGACGTTAGTGACAGCAGTCACTGAGAATGAGGTCATAGTCAGCAAACACTATCCAATCAATTGTTCATATTTGCTGAGGGCCGGTGAGCTGAGGTTGTTTCATAAAAAAGCTACATTTGGATGACCTTTTTTTCCCCCCTCCAGGGTTATCTCTGGGGCTCAGTGCCTGTACTACAAATCCACTGTTCCTCCTGGAGGCCATTTTTTCCCCATTTTGTGGTTGCCCTTGTTGTTGTTAGTATTGTTATTGTTGTTGCTGGATAGGACAGAGAGAAATCAAGAGGAGGGGAAGAGAAAGATAGACACCTGCAGACCTGCTTCACCACTTGTGAAGCAACACCCCTGTAGGTAGGGAGGCGGGGGCTCTAACAGGATCCTTTTGCTGGTCTGTGTGCTTCGCACCATGTGTGCTTAACCCATTGGCGTTACTGCCCACCCCACCCCCATGACTTTTTTTCAAAGAGAGAGACAGAGGCAGTAAGGCAGAGAGAGAGACAGACAGACAGACAGACAGACAGACCAACTGACCACAGCACCTAAGCTTCTTTCAATGCAGTGGAGATCAGGCTCAAACCTCAGCTGCGCACATGGCAAAGCCGCACACTATCCAAGTGAGCTATTTTGCCTACCATGAAGTACATCTTCCTTTCTTTCTTTCTTTCTTTCTTTCTCTCTCTCTCTCTCTCTCTCTCTCTCTCTTTCTTTCTTTCTTTCCTTTTTTTGCCCTGATTGTTTTATTGTTGTAGTTATTACTGTTGTTGTTATTGATGTTGTCATTGTTGGATAGGACAGAGAGAAATGGAGAGAGGAGGAGAAGACAGAGAGGGGGAGAAAGACACCTGCAGACCTGCTTCACTGCCTGTGAAGCGACTCCCCTGCAGGTGGGGAGCCAGGGGCTCTAACTGGGATCCTTACAGTCCTTGTGCTTTGCGTCATGTGTGCTTAACCCGCTGGCTACCGCCCGACTCCTGAAATATATCTTCTAAAGCATCTTTTTTTTTGGGGGGGAGCCAGGGAGGCAAGTGCACCCATTTGAGCACACACTACAATGTGCAAGGGTCCCAGCTCAAGCCCCTGCTCCCCGCTTGCAAGAGGGACGCTTCCTGAGAGGTAAAGCAGGTTTGCAGGGGTCTATCTTTGTATCTCCCTCTTTCCCCCACCCTCTCAATTTCCTTCTGGTCTATCAAACAAAATAGAAAGAGGAGGGGGAAATTAACAAAAGGAAACAAACAAACTAACTAACAGTGTCTGGGACCAGTGGATTATTTAGCAGTACCATCACTGAGCCCCAGTAATAACCCTAGTGGTAATTTTTTTTAATGTCCTTTTTCTTTCTAGTTTTAAAACTAATACACATGCACTGTAGGAACTGGTAACCAGGTAACCCAGAACCACAAAATGGGTCACTGTTAGATTATGATGTGCTTCTCTTCCTTTTCCTATTCTCTTTTTATTATAATTCAACTTTGGGCTTTAAACTTGGGTCTTTTTCATATAGTGTCACATTTTAAGTTCCTTCTTTTTTCTTTTTTTAAGAACAGGATTTTAAAAGAACGTATTGGGGCTGTGTGGTGGTATACCCAGTTGAGTACATACTGCCACAGCAAGGACCTGGGTTCAAGTCCCCAGTCTACACCTGCAGGGGGGAAGCTTCACGAGTGGTAAAGCAGGGCTGTGGGCATTCCTCTTTCTCTCTCCCTCTTTTCTCTGTCTCTAGCCAATAAATGAACAAGTAAATAAAACCTCTTTTAAAAGTCACTAGTTCCACATTAATAAGTAATACAGAGCTCTGAAGAAAAGTTCTGAAGAAAACACAATTTGGCAAACGCAAGAAGTCACCTGTTATCTCAGCAAGCAGAGAAGCTCAGTGTATAAATGCCGGTATCCGGTGTGGCAGGCTTTCTGTATGCACACAGGGATAGCGACTGGCACAGAGGCACTCAGGAGTTATCTGTGATATCAAAAGAAAATTTGCAGAAAGTTAAATATGCATACACTTACAACACCCGGAAATTACACCTATGCATCTTTAAAACCTGTGTTCCAATTCACAAGGTAAAGTCTGTGACCCTGAGTTAGAGCGGTGCACAGTGCTAGTGCCTTCTTAATGCCTGTCTGTCCTAAATGTCACCCAAGCCATTCCTGCTGGGTATCCACAACAGTGTGGAAAACAAGAGATTGACAGGTGGAGATGGAGCCTGAGCTGAGAGTCCTCAGAGGGGAAGATCATGGTCAATGGCACAGAGTCAGGTTAAGTTCAAGAAACAATTACAGTTTTGCTAAGAAAACACAAGTGAAGATCCAAGTGCTCAATTAATTAAAAGGCCAACCAGGGTCATGGTGTGTTTATCTAGATGTTCACCTAGCCATAATTACCACTTCTTAACATTGATAAGAGATCATGAATTACACTTTACTCAGCACAGAATATGTCTGATCCTTTCCAGCCTTGGGAGTTACTCAGGAGCAAGCACTATCACCTTAGGCAGATACCTTAGAGACTCAGCCAACCAGAGAACAGGGGTGGAGGGGGCAAAGCTTCCATTCAGCTGCAGTTCCAGCCTGTGTAGTAGACATCACTAGAGCGAGCCAACAACTGTAAGCCAACTACAGATTTCTACCCATTAGATTTGACTAAGTGACATGTTTCTGGAGCAACCAATGGAGAATGACTTACTGGTTTGTTTGTTTGTTTTGGCTTCCTGATGGGGGCTTAAGGAGCAACTCTGTTAGTTCTTCCAACAATTTCACAGGAACCCGATTCACTGTATTAAGCTTTTAGTTTTGATTAGGACACATAGAAATTTCTCTGTTGCATGTAGGCAAACTCTAATCATCTCAATTTTATTTTTCTCCTCCCACCTAAATAGCTTCATTGTGGGAAGATTTTGTTGTTTGTTTTTTTTTGCCTCCAGGGCTTGATGCCTGCACTATGAATCCACTGCTCCTGGAGGCCATTTTTTCCCATTTTTGTTGCCTTTGTTGTTATATTTATTGTTATAGTCATTTGCTGTTGCTGGATATAACAGAGAGAAATCAAGAAAGGAGAAGACAGAGAGGGGGAGAGAAAGACACCTGCAGACCTGCTTTACAGCTTGTTAAGTGACCCCTCTGTAGGTGGGGAGCTGGGGGCTCGAACCAGGATCCTTAGGCCGGTTCTGGAGCTTCTTGCCATGTGCACTTAACCTGCAGTGCTACCACCTGGTTCCCCATGGGAAGTTTTAAACATATATGGAAGTGGTCAGATGTTATAAAGCACCTCTGTGTAACAAATTCAACAATGGCTAACTCGGGCCAATTTTACTGAGACTTTATCCACCATGACCTAAAATCATGTTAAATCTTAAAATTATTTTATTTGATTTAGAGAGAAGGAAAGCGGGGGAGAGGGGGGCATGTGCATAGAACTGAAGCCTCCTTCAACACACTGGGGGCTGGGTTTGGCCTTGGGTTACTCACATGGCAAAGCAACTTACTATCCATGTGATCCAGCCACTTGGTCAGCCTGACTTAAAAAATTATTTCAAAGGATATTATTTTAATATCCCAGATATTCTGTCATCTACAAATATGTTGACACTTATCCCTAAAAGGGAAGTATCTGATTTTAAAGCAGCAGCATCACAGCACTGCTTAATTTGGAGAATAACAAAAACTTAGGTCAATAAACATCTAGTCACATACATTTAATTTTAAAATTTGTTATGAATCACCATTGGTGGTTTTAATTTGAAGAACTAATAAGATTAAGTCTGTCCTTGCTGAGTTTCTGAGGATAAGTTATAATTATGTCCATGGTTTTGAGGTGCTAAGCCCAAGGCTAGTGATGAGCTTATGACTCTCCCTGCCATCTCTTTCTTTTCTTTTCTCTTCTTTCTTTCTTTCTCTCTTTTTCTTGTTTTAATTTCTTTATTGGGGAATTAATGTTTACATTCGACAGTAAGTACAATAGTTTGTACATGCATAACATTTCCCAGTTTTCCCTATAACAATACAACCCCCACTAGGTCCTCTGTCATCCTTCTTTGGATCTGTGTTCTCCCCCTGCCATCTCTTTCTATAACTGACTGAGCCTGTTTACTGACTTGCAGTCCTTGGATAACAGAGCTTTTAGATGATTAAAAAGACGAATCTATGTGCTGTTTGTTCCTGAAGATGTCTCAGATAACTTTTAAAGGCTTGACTGAAATATCAGTTACCCTTGTTTTTGGCTAACTTGCATTAATTCAAGGTGATAATACTGGATTCTCATAGTAATAAAAAGGAAAAATGAAGTCATAGATCAAAGCCGATAGTCAAAACTCATTCTACAGTGTTTGTAGGGTCTGGACATTGTACATCAATTATATCTTAATTAGTAGTTTAATTAAAATTGATACGTGGTGCAGCGAATAAAACATTGAACCCTCCAGCATAAAGTGCTGAGTCTCATCCATGGCATCAAATGTGCCAGAGTAATGCTTTGTCTTCCCTTTTTCTCTAGTAAATAAATCTTTTTTAAAAACTGATAACTCGGATTACAAACATGGGGTTTGAAGGAGGTGGGGAATAATAAAAATAGCCTTTAGAAATGAGAAGGCCAAGAGCTAGTCTAATCATCTAAGAAGAAATGGTTATTTTATCTCTTCTTGCCCAAGTGGCATGGTTTCACCAGCTCCACTTGGGCCTTACATGGTCACTTCCTCTCCACTGGCTTCTGACGATCACTTGTACATCTGGAAAGTAGCTTGTTTATAGCCTTACACTACCACCTCAAACCCTTTTCTTGGGCCCACAGTCTCTGACCTGCCTGCTCCCACCTAACAAATCCTGGCTCCACTACTTTGAAACTGGGTGATGGTAGAATGACCTTTTCTTTACCCCAGTGTCATGGAAGGAAGGAAGGAAGGAAGGAAGGAAGGAAGGAAGGAAGGAAGGAAGGAAGGAAGGAAAGAAAGAAGGAAGGGAGCTCTTAGCTCATGCAGTCTTTATAAAAAGTCCGCAATTGAGTCCTAGTCCATCTGGTCTAGTGGTGGCTGGCCCTTGTGACCAGAATTGCAACTATAGGTACCACATACTTTCTTATCAGCTAAATAGCCCTTTCTCAGTCTGAATTTTCTTCAACTCCTGTCATAGCAGAGAGCAGTGTTCACTGACCTCCATCACTCTCCCCAGCCTCTCTCTTCCCAGAGCTGCCTTTCTCCACCCACCAAATAGGGCAGCTCTGAAGCCTTCTACATGCCCTGATGCCTTCCTTTCCAAGGATATAGGCCTCAAAAAGCACCCAGCTTCATTCCACAAGGGCAATTCTTTATTATACATTTGTTTGTATAATTTGTGTGTGTGTGTGTGTGTGTGTGTGTATATATATATTTATTTATTTTTTTTAACAAAACACTTTTTTTTTTTTTTGCCTCCAGGATCATCACTGGACCTTGGTGCCTACACTAGGAATCCACCGTTCCTGTGGCTTTTTTTTTTTTGGATAGGACAGAGAGAAATTGACTGGGGAGGAGAATACAGAACACCCCTGCAGGTGGGGAACAAGGGACTCGAACCGGGATCCTTACACTTCATACTCTGTGCACTTAACGTGGTGTGCCACTGTCCAGCCCCCACAAGAGGACAAGACTGGAAGATTACAGGGTACAGTTCCACACCACACCCACCACCAAAGTTCTGTGCTCCCACCCTCCCAAGGATAACTACCAAAGTTTCCACAAGTCTTAGATATAGTTTGCTTATTTCTGGTTTTGTTTTTCTTTTCAAGTTCAAGTGCTTCAGTTATTGTCTCCATATACAAGTGAAAAGGGCCCAGTAGTTGTCTTTCACCTCATATTTCACTAATCATAATCAACTCCAGTTCCATCAATTTTGTCCCAAAGGGCATATCATCTTCATTTATTTTTTATTTTTTATCATCTTTATTCATTATTAATAGTATGTTACAAGATTATAAGATTACAGTGTGGAGTTCCACATCACACCCGCTAGCAAAGTTCTGTATCCCCACCCTCCCAAACATAACCATCAGAGTTCTCAAGTCTCAGAAACAGTTTGCTTGCTTCTGTTTTGTTTGGGTTTCCTCTTTCATTTCTTTTCTTTCTTTCTTTTTTGGGGGGGCAAGTTCATGTAAATCAAGCCTCTAGATTCCACAGATGAGTGAAACCATCTGGTAGTTACCTTTTGTTTCTTATTTCACTAAGCATAATCACCCCCCCCATTCCATCCATTCTCTCCAAAAGGACACACCATCATCTTTTTTGATTGCGGAGTAGTATTCCATGGAATATATTAACCCATAGCTTCTTTATCCAATCATCTGTTGATGAGGATGTAGGCTACACATGTCCCTTCAAATTAGTGTCTCCGTGTGCACTCCATAAAAGTCTAAGTGTAGTACTGATGGATCATAAGGTAATTCCAATTTATTTGTTTAAGGACTGTCCATATAGTCGTCCAAAGGGGCTGCCCCAGTTTGCATTCCCATCAGCAATGCAGCAGGGTTCCCTTTCTCCACAATCTCTCCAACACCTGTCATTTCCTGGTTGGTTGATGTAAGTCATTCTCTCAGGTGTGAGATGGGATCCTAGTGTAGTTTTAATTTGCATTTCCCTAATGACAAGCGGAGCATTTCTTCATGTGTCTGTGGGCCATGTGTCTCTCTTCTTTAGGAAACTGTTTAGTTCTTTGGACCACTTTTTAAAAAATTTATCTATAATTAATTTTTAAAATTTATTTATTTTAAATGAAAGAGAGACCAAGAGAGTATGATATACAAAGAGACCAAGCAGAGTACTGCTAAACTCTGGCTTATGGCAATGCTAAGGACTGAGCCAGGGACTCTGGAGCCTCAGGCATGAAAGTTTTTTACATAACCATTATGCTGTTTCCCCAGCCTTGATCCACTGTTTTACTGGGTTATTTCTGCTTCTTTTGTAGATCTGTACCAATTCTGTGTAGATGTTTAATATTAGCCACTTGTCTGATGTGTGATGTGCAAGTATCTTCTCCCATTTACTCAGCTCCCTGGTCATCCTTGTGTATTTTTTCTCTTGGTGTGTAGAAGTGTTTTAGTTTCGTGTCATCTCATTTATTTACTGCTCATTTTATTTCCCACGTTCAGGGGGTTGAGTGTCCAAATACACCTCTGATGTGAAGCTTTCACCAACATTTTCTTTTATAAATTTTACAGTTTTATCTAGACCTTAAATTTATTTTGATTTGACCTTGGTGTAAGGTGTTATAGGTCTAGTTTCACTTTTCTGCATGTATCTGTCCAATTTTCCCAGCATCAGCTGTTAGAGAGATGATCATTTCCCTATTGAATGGTTTGGATACTTTTGTTGTCTATTAGGTAGCTGGCTGTATAAGTGTGGGCTTATTTCTGAGCTTTCAATGCTGCTCCCTTGATCTAAGTGTCCATTTTTATTCCAGGACCATGCTGTTTTGATTACTATTGCTTTGTAGTATAAACTGAAGTGCTTTTGTAATTCATGGCCTTTTGTGGTTCCACACAAATTTTTGGACAAGTTGTTCAACTTGCTTTTAAAAAATGTGTGGTCTGGGAGGTGGTGCAGTGGATAAAGCACTAGACACTCAACCATGAGATTCTGAGTTTAATCCCCGGCAGCACATGTACCAGAGTGATGTCTGGTTCTTTCTCTCTCTGCCTATTTTTATCATGAATAAATAAATAAATTCTTTTTTTTAAATTGCTTAAAAATGACATTGGAACTTTAATAGGAATTGCATTGAAATTATAGATTGCTTTTGGTAGAAAGGACATTTTAATAATGTTTATTCTTCCAATCTAGGAACAAGGATTGTTTTTCTACTTCTGTGTGTCCTATTTTTCTTTAGCAATGTCCTATAGTTTTCGTTATAAAGGTCCTTCACCTCATCATTTCACCCCAAGGTATTTGTATTTTGGAGCTCAATTGTAAATGTGATTGAGTCTTTCCCTTTCCTCTGACAGGAATGCAACAGATGTATGTGAAGCTTTCCCATTGCAAGTGGGAACCAGTGGCTTGAATATGCCTCCTTGTGCAATGCAATTTGAGTGCTTAACCAAGTGTGCCATTGCCTGGCCCCTATCCCGTAACTTCTTTTCCGGTCATATGTCAAGGAACATCTTAGGCTGCTTCTGCTCTTTGACTACTCTGAATAATGCAGCTGTGAACATAAGAGGTGCAAATGCCCCTTCAAATTAGTGTTTGCATGTCCTCTGGATAAATTTCCAAGAGTGGTATTGCTGGACCTATTTTTATTTAAGGACTTTCAATCTTTCAAAAAGGCTGTGCCAGTCAGCATTCCCACTGACAATGTCCCTTTCTCTCCACAAGCCTGCCAACACCTCTCATTTTCTATTTTTATTGGTGAAGGCCGTTCTTATAGGTGTGAGGTATAATCTCAGTGTAGTTCTAATTTGCAATTTTCTAACGATAAGTGAAGTAGAGCACTTCTTCATATACGTGTGGATCAGGTGTATCTCTTCTTTGGAAAATTTCTATTCAGTTCTTTTTTACTGGGTTATTTTTTCCCTTTGCTGAGCTATACCAGCTCTTTTTTAAAAAATATTTTATTTATTTATTAATGAGAAAGAACGGAAGAGAGAAAGAAAGAACCAGACATCACTCTGGTACATGTGCTGCCAGGGACTGAACTCAGGATCTTGTGCTTGAAAGTCCAGTGTTTTATCCACTGCGCCATCTCCTGGACCACTATATCAGTTCTTTATAGGTGCTTGATATAAAAGATTATCAGATGTGTGACATGCAAATGCTTTCTCCCAATCACTGGGTTGCCTGGCTATGCTTGTGTTGTTTGCTTTCACTGTGCAGGAGCTTTTTAGTTGGATATAGTAAGAGCTTCTTTTAGATCATACCGCCCAGATCTTTCCACTGTGTAAAGGTCTCATCCTTTTGCCTGATGAAACAGGAGCTCCCTCCTAAGTACCACTAGATAATGGCCACTTCGCTTAGCACATTACATGCTTCTCCATCTGTAAAATGAGAGGGGCTGGAGAGAGAGAGATGATCCCTCAGGTCCTTCCTGTTCAGGGAAATTTCCACACATTCTCCTCAGACTCCAGCTGCCCAAGGGGCTCCTCCATGCCAGAGGCCTGCCATTAACTCAAATGCCATATGTCTAAAACTGAATATATCACCTGACTTTGCTTATCTACCTATTTCTTGTTTTTAATTTATATATTTTTTCCTTATTAGGGAATTAATGTTTTATAGTAGATACTAAATACAATAGTTTGCACATGCATAACATTTCTCAGTTTTCCACATAACAATACAACCCCCACTAGGTCCTCTGTCATCCTTTTTGGACCTGTACTCTCCCCCCACCCACCCCTGAGTCTTTTACTTTAGTTCAATACACCAACTTCATTCCAAATTCTGCTTAGTGTTTTCTTTTCTGATCTTGTTTTTCAACTTCTGCCTGAGAGTGAGATCATCCCATATTCATCCTTCTGTTTCTAACTTATTTCACTTAACAAGATGTCTTCAAGCTCCATCCAAGATGGGCTGAAAATGGTGAAGTCACCATTTTTAATAGCTGAGTAGTATTCCATTGTGTATACAGACCACAACTTGCTCAGCCACTTGTCTGTTGTTGATGAGTTATTTCTTTTTTTCCAAAGATCAGTTCTCAAGTGTTTTATTTTGGTTAAAGGTTATTTATTACCAATGAAATAAACAGACATTGGGGGAGGGGGCAAGAAAAATCAGAGCACTCCTCCAGCACGTGTCCCTGGGGATCAAGCAGAGAGCCTCACACATGCAAATCCTGTGTTCTACCAGCTGAGCTACTCACTTTCCCTACTACTCCCACCACTGCTTTCCCCTTTCTGTGAAAGGTAGCATTAGTGGCCTAGGAGGTGAGTAGAGCTTTGGACTTAAAAGCACAAGACACAGAGTTTGATTCCTAGTTGCTTCTTTCTCTCCCCTCCTCTTTCTCTTATGTTAACAGGTAAATCAGACGCTTTCTTCTTTCATTCATATGCAAATGACTAAACAAAGTATAAAATGACTAAAACAAAGGAACTTGCAAAAAAAGCCAAAAGGATAACAAGACTGTTTCTTGTAAAAATGTGAGAATTAAAATGGCTTGGAGGGGGGTGTAATTAGGGAGGAACACAAGTTTGGTGTGTGTGTGGGGGGTGGTGACTTGCATGCACCATGTGGTTATGAACTTACTCCTGAAATCTGATAATTCTGTAAAACAAAGTTAAATTACTAATAAAAAGAAAAATAGAATTAGAAGTAAATTTCTGCCAAAATAAAATCAAATAAATAAAAGCAAGTAAAACTTAAAACAAATAAATAGGAAACATTTATTCTCCATCAAGTTCAGACTTAGAACCTGGGAATATCAATTTAGTGCTGCCTCATATCATCAAATCCATCACCAACTCCAGCCAACACTCCTTCACAAAATCCCTTCTCTTCTTCCCTTCCACGCCACTAAGTAACCTCAATCCAGTCAAACATCCTCCACATCCTATACTGGTCTCTAGCACCTCTCATGTCCAGATGCAGATCCTTCCTGAAGCTCTATGTCTGGATAACCCCTCTTTTCCCTTGGCCAACTATGACTGTTCAAGATGGCCATAGGACGAAGCCGGTGGTCTTGATCTCAGAGTCATTACTACTTATCACATTCTTCACCAGGACATTCCTTCTGAACCTTCTTCTTTTTATTTTATTCATTTATGGATAGAGACAGAGAAACTGAGAGGGAAGATAGAGACCTAGGAGTTGGGCGGTAGGGCAGTGGGTCAAGCCCACGTGGCGTAAGGATCCCGGTTCCAGCCCCTGGCTCCCCACCTGCAGGGGAGTCGCTTCACAGGCGGGGAAGCAGGTTTGCAGGTGTCTATCTTTCTCTTCCCCTCTCTGTCTTCCCCTCCTCTCTCCATTTCTCTCTGTCCTTTCTAACAACATCAATAACAACAACAATAAAAAAAAAAAGCAACAAAAGGTAAAACAAAATAAATAAATTTAGAAAAAATTTTAAAAAATAATAGATACCTGTAGCACTATTTTATCACTTGTGAAGCTCCCCCCTGCAGTGCTAACCAGGGGCTTGAACCTCTTAACCTGATCCTTGTACCTGGTGCATAGGTTCTACCAAGTGCACCACCACCCAGCCCCTCCTTTGTGTACCTTCCTTCCTCTGTCTCTCTCTCTCTCTCTTTCTCTCATTCATTAAAATAAAATACAATATATTTAAAAAGAGAAGTAAAAGTGCTTAATCAGTTACATCAAGTCACGATGTTAGAAATGTTTGAAAATTCTTAGCATGATTTATGCAAGCCCGGAAAATATGAGAGCAGTGGTGGGGAAAATTTGCCACCTGATACACTAGAACCACTTTTTTGTTGTGACAGTAAAGATGGAGTTTCGGGCTTCTAGCGGCTAAACATGAGGGAAGCTGCTGAACATCACTGAGCAGGCCAGTCCGTTCTGTCTAGAAACTGACCTACCTTCATTCCCGTGTTTGGTAACCACTGGTCTCCCAAAGACAGAAAATCCCAATAACTCCAGACTTTAATGAGGTCAACCTCTAACTCCTAGACGGTCTATACCACATTTTAAAAAACCAAATCATTGGGAGCTTAATTATAACAGTGAATGTAGAATTTGAGCAGCTCAAATACCAACTAAACTTCAAACCTTTCTCAATGTACTTAATAAAAACATGTAGAGCAGGGGCCGGGCAAGTGGCACAGACTGTTAAGTGCGCGTACTACTATGCACAAGGACCTGGGTTGGAGGCCCTGGCCCCCAACAGCAGGGCAGATGCTTCACAAGCAGTGAAGCAGGTCTACAGATGTCTAATTTTTCTCTCTCCCTC
Source organism: Erinaceus europaeus (assembly GCF_950295315.1). Classification (NCBI taxonomy): domain Eukaryota; kingdom Metazoa; phylum Chordata; class Mammalia; order Eulipotyphla; family Erinaceidae; genus Erinaceus; species Erinaceus europaeus. The sequence goes on from NC_080166.1 coordinate 83,064,032, forward strand.
TCTATCTCCCCCCCCCCCCATTTTCTCTGTCCTATTTAATAAAAAAGAAAGAGAAAGAAAGAGTAAAGAGAGAAAGGGCCCCTGGAAGCAGTGAATTTGTAGTGCCACCAAGCCCCACTGACAATCCTGGTGGCAGAGAACAACAACAACAAATGTGTAATGTTGATTTTTATTTTATTTTATTTATTTTTAGGTTTTGTTTTGTTTTTTTAAATCTGAGCACTGCTCAGCTCTGGCTTATGGTGGTACGGAGGACTGAACCTGGGACTTTGGAGCCTCAGGTATAAGAGTATTTGGCATAATCATTATGCTGTCTTCCCAGCCTCAAAAGATTTTCTTAATGAATCTTCTGCAGAGACAAGTAGATGGACAAATCTTATGAATCACTGACATAGACAGGAAGTCTCCATTTCTAACTGGACATAGCAATCACCTTTGATATTCAAAAATAAATAAATGTAACAATCCCCATCTCCAAGCACACACCAGATTTGTCTTTACTGGCCCAGGATGGGAGCCAGACACAGGTACTTTAAGTGCTCTCTAGGGGATAGAAAGGTGCAGTCAGCATGCAGATGATGAGATTCAGACTAAAGACTAAATCCAGATGCCGTCAGAACCCAGACAAGTAAAAGAAGAAGCCACCAGGCACAAGGAACCAAGCAAGCACCTGGTTCCATTAATTCCAGTAGAAGTAAGCCAGAGCTACGGATCTTTTATCCAAGGGCCAAAAGCAGATTTTAAATGGAATTCTGATGTTTAACTACTTAGCAACAGATTGCAAACAATTTTAAAAGAAAGTAGACCACATAAAAGATACCCTGAGGGCCAATGCAGTGGATAAAGCATTGAACTTTCAAGCATGAGATCCCAAGTTCCATCCCAGGCACTGTATATGTCAGGAAGATGCTCTTGTTCTTCTCCCACCCCCTTCCCCCCCCCAAAAAAAATCAGTAAAAATCTTAATATATTTTATTTGCTTTATTCTAATGAAAGAGAGAGAGAGAGGGAGAGAGACCGATACCAGAACACTGCTCAGCTCAGACAAGAGACTGAAACTGGGACTTTGGAGCCTCAGGCATGAAATTTTTTTTGCATAATCATTATGCAGTCTCCCTAGCCCAAGTGATATTTTTTCTTTTTTTAATGGCCATTTTTTAATATTTATGTATTTATTCCCTTTTGTTGCCCTTGTTGTTTTATTGTTGTTGTTGTTGAGGTTGTTGTTGTTGGATAGGACAGAGAAATGGAGAGAGAAGGGGAAGACAGAGAGGGGAGAGAAAGATAGACACCTGCACACCTGCTTCACCACCTGTGAAGCGACTCCCCGACAAGTGGGGAGCCTGGGGCTCGAACCGGGTTCCTTACTCCCGTCCTTGCACTTTGTGCCACATACGCTTAACCAGCTGCGCTACTGCCCAACTCCCCAAAAGTGATAATTTTTTAAGATACCCACGGACAGAATCACTGGGTTCTGCAGCTACCAGTTTGTAACATAAACCAAATCAGCTCAACAGATGAAATACAACCTTTGCTTGGCACTCTTGTTGATTGTGTTTTTCCTTCTTGCATTTTCCCCCACTGGTGCACCATACAGCTCTGGATATCGTTGATACCAGCCAGCACTGAGCCTGGGACCTTATGCATGCAAGTCTGGTGCACCATCGCTGTGCTATCTCTCCAGTCCTCTGTACTGTGCTCTGCCTCTCAGCCACTCAGACCTTCTTCCTCCCCTATCTAATGCCACAGCTAGCCCTTTGCTTTCCACTGTCTCTTTCTCTCCCAAGCTCCTTCACCACTCTTGAGGGGTGGAAGCCGAGACCCACACATTAAAGCTTTATGTGGCCCTAACTATCATCACACAGGCCCCACTCACTGCCTGTGGAAATGCAAGTTGTCAACTGTAGCCTGAGAGTGCTGCTCCATGTCACCAAAGTGCTGGTTCCGTAAAGTCAGGGGAAGCAGCGTCAAGTTCAGAGTCTCTCACTGACCAAACAACACTGAGAGGTGCTCCAGTAATTCATTTTATTTGCTTTTAAATCTTGTATTTTTGCCACCAGAATTGTTGGAGCCTGAACCACTCCACCATTCCTGGCAGCTTTTTTTTTTCTTTCCTCTAGGTAGAGAGTGAAAGACAGATAGGGAGAGGGGGAGGGGGGGAGGGGGAGAGGGGGAGAGGGAGAGAGGGAGAGAGGGAGAGAGGGAGGGAGGGAGGGAGGGAGGGAGGGAGGGAGGGAGAGAGAGAGAGAAACAGACAGAAAAGGGGAGACTGCAATTGCTCTCTACTGCTTGGAAAACCTCTCCCTGACAGGCAGGCACTCCCATGTGGCAGCTGGGGGCTCAGAACTGGGTCTTTTCACAGTGACTTGAGTGTCCCATTGTGTGAGTCACCTCGAGGCCCCTTGCTTTAAAGTCTTTCTTTTCTTTTCTTTTTTTTTTTTTTTTTTTGCCGCCAGGTTATTGTTGGGACTTTGTGCCTGCATAAAGCCACCACTTCAAGCAGCCGTTTCCCCCCATTTTATTTCCTTTCTCCCTTTCTTCCTTTTGACAGAGTGAAAGAGTGATAACTGAAGCACTGCCCAACCACTTGTGTCGCATCCCTCCTGCAGGTGGGGATCAAGGACCTGAATTTGCATATTCTAACCATCCCTGGTACTATTTTAATTCTTATGTCTGGTCTCCATCCCATGTTAGTAAAATCTGCATCTAATTTAGCTTGTGAAAGATCCCAGGTGAGTCTAAAGTCAAGTCAGAATGAAGAATCACAAACCTATTAATGCCACCCCCCAACCATACAGATCAGCAGCACATCTAACTCCAGATGATCACCGACAGGTCTGAGAACTATCAAAGCTCTGTCCTCAGGGCACACTCAGAGCTCTATGCATTTGGAAGCTCTGGACAGATAGAAGACAGTTGATGCATAGGAGTGTGAGGTAAGTTGCACGAGTGTATCCAGCCAGTTATTAGCAAAGAGACACTGTAACCTCACTAGAGACGCTTCCTTACAAAGTCTCCCCCAATCTTCCCAACCACTGAATTCCTTTATTGTACAGGCAGTCCCTAACAAATGACTCTAGCAATGTTTTCAAAGACTCAATTGAGAATCAGTGGTCCTAGGTGTCTTCTTCTGAAGTCTCTGATGAGACATTCCATGTACTTACTTCTCCATTCTACATCACCTTCCACACGTGGGTATTCTCCCAGACACTCAAAAGAACCACTCAGTTTTCCATTAAGATAGTGTTTCCAGACAAGTATGTTTAAACAATTTAACAGTCATAGACCAGGGGCTGGGCAGTGGTGCACCCAACTAAATGTACACATCACCACGCACAAAGACCCAGGTTCAAGCAGTGCTGTATCTCTTTCTCTCCTTCTTTATCTCCCCCCTTCCTTCTCAATTGCTTTATGTAATATAGAAGTAAATTCAGGAGTTTTTTTTTTTGCAAGTCCTAGACCATCAGACAGGGGAAGATTTACTTAGCAACTTTCCCTACCACTTCTGAGAATGAGAAAGTTGAAGTACTTTTTAATTTATGTGTGTATGTACATACACATATAAACACATTTTAAAAAAATATTTATTTATTTATTCCCTTTTGTTGACCTTGTTGTTTTATTGTTGTAGTTATTATTGTTGTTGTTATTGGTATCATCGTTGTTGGATAGGACTGAGAGAAATGGAGAGAGGAGGGGAAAACAGAGAGGGGGAGAGAAAGATAGACACCTGCAGACCTGCTTCATCGCTTGTGAAGTGACTCCCCTGCAGGTGGGGAGCTGGGGGCTCGAACCGAGATCCTTACTCTGGTCCTTGTGCTTTGCACCACCTGCACTCAACCAGCTGTGCTACCGACTACCTCCCTCATATATACACATTTACACACACACATTTACACACACACACACACACACACACACACACATCTCGCTGGCAAGGTGCCACGCACTTCACGTCCCTTATCTAAATCTTCAGGATAACTCAATGAGGTGAGTACCACCACGATAATGGTGATTAGTGTCATTATTCCACTTTAACAAATGAGAAACAAACTGGCCTAAGGTCCCTAGGCCTTGAAAGTTGAGGCTGGGCATTTACATTTGACGAGAGACTAAGGCCATGCCCTCTGCCTCCCAACACCTAGGGCAGTGACTAGTGCATGAACTGGAAGGCAAACAAAGCTTTATGAAAATAGTAGGAGGTAGTCAATGAAAAGCCATGTGATAAGAGAGAAAAGTGGCATCTGGCTAGGCTGTCACAAATTTGTAGGGTTTAGTAGGCATTCTTGCCTAGAATAAACAGATTATTGAGGCCATGAAGTACAAAGGACCCAAGAGGTAGCATATCATGTTACTATGCACAAGGACCTGGGTTCAAGCCCCTGGTCCCCACCTGCAAGGGTGGGGGAAGCTTCACAAGAGGTGCAGCACTGCTATAGTGGTCTCTCTCTCTCTCTCTCTCTCTCTCTCTTTCTCCTTCCCCCTCCATTTCAGTTTCTAAAAAAAAAAAAAAAAAAAAAAAAACCTTTTTTCCTTTATTTATTAGATAGAGACAGCCAGAAATCAAGAGGGAATAGAGAGAGAGAGAGACTGAGACCTGCAACACTGCTTCACCACTTGCAAAGCTTTCCCCCTGCAGGTGGGGACCCAGGGACTTGAACCCAAGCCCTTGCGCACTTTAACTTGTGCGCTGAATCAGGTGGACCACTACTGGCCCCTTCACTGTTTCTAGGCAATAAATACGTGACCAGGAAGGTTTAGTGGTAACCAGGAGAAAGATGGAAGGAGATGGGGTCAGATTGTGAAGGGTCCTGGGTACTCATCTAAGGAAACTGAACTTTATTTGAAGGCCCTGAAAATTCACCAGACTTTTTTTGTTTTTTTGTCAACTGAAAAACAGACCAAACTGGATTTTAAATGAGTTTATTAAATAGTCAAGGTGATAATGTGAGCCTTGAAGGAAGTCAAATCTAATGAAGATGGGGGTGGGTGTGTGTGTGTGGTGGGGGGGAAGAGTCCTGGTACAAGGATTGGGCCAGGTATGGAGATTCCATGCATGAGGGTGGACTACAGAAAATGTATTTTTAAGATTACAGCAAGTAGAGTGAATCAGACATCATGCCTGATACTGTCTATATACTGAAGAAACTGGACATGGCTAGGTAGCATAATGGTTATGCAATATACTCTCATGCTTAAGTCCCCATAGTCCCAGGTTCAGTTCCCTTGCACCACCGATAGGCCAAAGCTGAGCAGTGCATTGTTTTTTGTTTTTTTTTTAAAGTATACTGAAGAAACCAAGCACAGTCATTTTTTTTTTTTCTATCTACCCTTAGCATGTAACACCTAATCAACCTCCTTGGAAGGTTGGGGGCACACACTACAGCTCACCTATTCCTTGTGTGTTCTCGATGTTTGGTTCATGCCAAGTCTCAGGATATAGTGACTGAGTCAGGAAGTCTGGTTCTGGCCTCTTCACAGAACCAGAATGGCAGAGTTCTGACTCGTGGCATATTGGATATTAAAGAAAGATGACAGCTATTGGCAGATTTCTTTTTGTAACAGTTCTGTCTTGGGGGATACCTTGGCTTAGAAGATTTTTCAGAAGTACAAATTCTTACCTCTTCAAAATGTTATCACCCCTTGCTCTTCAGCTAAGCACGACCTACCTCCACCAAGGTCTTCTGTACTCCTTTTCACTTCTATAAGCTACTCTTCAAGCCCCAATCATCCATCAAGAAGGAAAGAGAAAGAAAGCAATAGAGCAAAGTCCAATGAAGATAGGCTGGCTGCTTTAACCATTCACACTTTCACATCCTCTCCCTTCTGGTCACAGTCGCTGTGAGATCTCCCTGCTGACCACACAATAATTTTTGTCCCCCATTTACCTTCCCTTCGGTTAAAACAGATGCTCATGGGAGTCGGTTGGTAGCGCAGCGGGTTAAGCATATGTGGTGCAAAGCGCAAGGACCGGAGGAAGGATACCGGTTTGAGCCCCCGGCTCCCCACCTGTAAGGGGAGTCGCTTCACAGGTGGTGAAGCAGATCTGCAGGTGTCTATATCTTTCTCTCCCCCCCTCTTTCTTCCCCTTCTCTCTCCATTTCTCTCTGTTCTATCCAATAACAATGACATCAATAACAACAATAATAACTACAATAATAAAACAACCAGGGCAACAAAACGGAATAAATAAATATTAAAATAAAATAAAAACTAAATAAAATAATTATATAAAAAAAAACCAGATGCTCACAAGAAGTCATAGCTATCAATTCTATCTTCTGGTCCATTGTGTCTTAGTTCCTTGTCTCAATGTCAGCTAACACTTCACAACTTATATACTATGTAACTCCTCTCAGAGGAATAGTAATTTAGAGTTAGAACAACTTTAAGAAAAAGGAAAAAAGTTGAAGTTTTCTTCTCAGACACTCTGAAAGAGATCTATTACTAGTCATCTAGAGTAATTAATATTTAAATTTATTTCTCTTCACACATATTTCTCTGTAAAATTATTTATGAGGCTTTAGCATGAGCAACCATAAGACAAGCAGTTTCTGTACTATTTCCTACCAGATTTTAGTTTTCTAGGAGTTTTTGTTATATTCAGCAATGTATGCCATCCAAATCACTTATAATAGACTTTTTCAAAACTATGTGCTCAAAGCAGCTCTGATAACACACCATTTAGAGGATGGGAATGTAAACCCTTTAGTCAAGTTTTTGTTTGAAGGTCAAATATTCCTGACTAACTTCCCCAACATTTGGTGTTTTTTTTTTTTTTTTTAAATTATTTATCTATTCCCTTTTGTTGCCCTTGTTGTTTTATTGTTGTTGTTATTGATGTCATAGTTGTTGGATAGAACAGAGAGAAATGGAGAGAGGAAGGGAAGACAGAGAAGGGGAGAGAAAGACAGACACCTGCAGACCTGCTTCACCGCCTGTGAAGCGACTCCCCTGCAGGTGGGAAGCCGGGGGTTCGAACCGGGAACCTTACTCTGGTCCTTGTGCTTTGGCGCCACCTGTGCTTAACCTGCTGCGCTACCACCCGGCTCCCCCAACATTTGGTTTTATATCCTTTGTATCTGATTCTAGAAATAATGAGTTTACCTTGAGATGGCTTTTCTTTAAAGAAAATATTTTCATTTGTTTTATCTGTCCTAACAGAAAACGTACTTCTTTTGTGGGACTTTGTGCCTTCATCGATCCTATTCCCAGAAGACTTTTTCTTTCTTCCTCCATTCCTTTCCTTTCTTTTTCAGATAGAGGGTGAGAGACAGGAGGGGAGAGACACCACAACACCACTCCACGACTGGTGAAGCTCCTCAGTGCAGGCACTCCCATGGAGGGTAGGGGCCTGAACCTGTGTCCTCACACATGGTATCTCCCATCCCAGCTCCCAAATCTGGGGGAAATTTAGAATGCATAGCCCTTAAAGTCTTAATGTTCTAACTTCAAACGTATAAGCCACTATTTAAAACACAGCTGTGTCAGCATTTTCTAGAAGGCTTACAAAATTTTTTTCAGTATTTTCAGACCATGTTTTTTTTTCAATATTTTCAGACCATGTGTTTCTCTCCATCTAACATAGGCACGATCTATTCACGGATTCAAACCCCCAGTTTCCAAAGTAAACCCAAGTTGGGTAACCAGCATTTTAGTAAAATGAGTTATATTCGATGAATTTCCATGATCAAACTTAGTAAAAGTAAAGTCAGTTATTACCTCTGTTGGATAACAAAAGTTAATTCCTGATCATGAATACAACAAAAGTAGTATGCACATTATAGCAATTTTTAATATATTTTTAATTTTTTATATTTATTTATTTTCCCTTTTGTTGCCATTGTTTTTTATTGTTGTAGTTATTATTGCTGCTGCTGTTGTCATCGTTGTTGGATAGCACAGAGAGAAATGAAGAGAGGAGGGGAAGACAGAGAGGGGGAGAGAAAGATAGACACCTGCAGACCTGTTTCACCGCCTGTGAAGCGACTCCCCTGCAGGTGGGGAGCCAGGGGCTCAAACCGGGATCCTTACACCAGTCCTAGCGCTTTGCGCCACGTGGGCTTAACCTGCTGTGATACCACCCAACTCCCTCATTATAGCAATTTTTAAAGACATACATGATTCAAACCAAACTTTATCTTTTTTTTTTTTCTTTCCTTCTTTTTTAACCAAAGCATTGCTTTGGCTGACAATGGCACTGGGGACTGAACCTGGGAGCTCAAGAGCATTGGGCATAAAAACACTATATTGTCTGCCCAAATAGTTTTTTTTTTTTTTTTTTATTTACGGCTGACCCCTCCACACCCTCAGAAACCTCGTGTGGGAAAGCCTTGCACAGGACAATTCACGGGCATCAGAGGTTCACCAAACAGGCCTCCCCCAATGGGGAAATGCCAAATGTCTTCATACCTTCATCCCGACAGAACCCACTGCCTGCTAGACTTCACCGCTAACTGCCAAGATCTCCCTAGACCCCTCTCCAAGAGCCAGAACCTCCCTGCCCTGAAGGTGCCCACTCACCATCTTGATCAATGCAGCTTGTGTCCCAGATACCACCGAGACGTGTGTCTGCACTTGGACAGGCTCCCAAACTCCCAAATAGTTTAACTAGTTTTAATTTATAAAAAATTTTCCTAGATGACATTTCTTGATAACATTTGGTGTTGGGACACCAGGGGACTCTTAGTGGGACTCTAGGATTCTGGGACTCAAGGACTCAGATTCTAGATTCACACTAAGAGTCCCCTGGTGTCTTTTACTTTATGTCACCCCTGTCATGAGCGAGAAAGAACCAGCCCGTTACCTTTCCCCTGGAGGCCACCCTGCCGGAGAAGGAGAGAGACACCCCGAAATCTTGGGGTTAGTCATTCTAATAAAATAAAACACAAAAGAGGAAAGAGACAAATATTCATGTAGATACAATTAGAGATATATTAGTTTCTCTTGAAAAGTTTATCCATGTTAAGCTCCAAATAGACTTTTTAAAGTTACTCTTGATTCAAAAAAGCTTCTACTCAAAATGTTTCATTAAATTACAAAGCCCAACTCAGTCCAATCATCAAGACACACAGACAGGCATACAGACAATGAGACATAAAATTCACTGGCTCACAATTGTATTTCCTCCCACTTAGGGAGTAATTTGTAAGTAAGTACTGTATATAAACTCCGGGGGAGGATTTGCTGGCGGAAGACAGCTGTGGCTTCAGATTTTTTTTCTTTCTTTCTTTCTTTCTTTTTTTTTTTTTTTTTTTTCTGTAATGCCCTTGTAATTTAGTCATCTGGAATCACCTTTTTCTGATTCCCAAAGCAACAATCCCACCTTTTTACCCTGGACCACTACATTTGTTTCCCTTTCTTTTACCTCTGGCACTTTCTTCCTTGCCTCTCCAGAAGAGGATACTCTATCCTTCCTAGAACAATCATTTATTCATTTTACATTCTTTTTTTTTTTTGCTGTTTGGTACTCCCCTGCCACTCCAGCAGAAAATGCTTTGTCCTTCTTGAGATAATCTTCACTAGCTCCAGGACCATCGACCAAGAAGGGAGGAGACCCAGGAGACACCCTGTCTAAAAGCTCTGGCTAACGGGGTGGGAACGGTATGGGCTTCAAGGGGCTCATGCTGGTACTGGGAAAGGTGCCAAGGGAAGCTGGTTCCTTCCTTATCTCAGGTGGATGGACGATCTGCTCTGGGTCCCTTTGTGAGTCTCCATAGTGCCAGCTCCAAAGCAGACTTTGGACTTCTGGTGCATTCTGTCAGGAATCAGCCTGAGGACTGTGGGGGGGGGGGGGGGGCAGGAACTGTAATCCAAGAACAACTCTTAGACCAGTCTGAGAGAAAAAGCTGCTATGAAGGAGCTGGTCCTGAGAAAGAGTCTTTATACGTAGGGTGCATATGGCACGGGGGCATTTTTAGCAATGCTATAAAGGACAGTGAGTCAGAAAACAAAAATCTCCCAGTCTGATCTTATCCATACACTGAGGCAATTAAACAAGGCCTTTTCTTGGGGGTTGGGGGGGGGATTCCTGTCCACCTTTGTTTATAAAATCTGGTGTGGCTTGCCCTTTCAGAGGTAGGAGGTTTGGAGTGTGGTTTCTGCATAGAGCCAGTAGCCTGAGTTCTGACATGGCTCAATACTTAATTTTGGGAACAGAACATAGGAAGCCTTTATGAATTGGCAGCTTCACCCTTTGCCACTGCTATGCCAACGCCTGCCACAGGCCGCTCCCTCCCCCACTGCTGGTTTCTCAGCATTCCACATCTGGTTCATGATTCTTGCATGGCAATACACCTTTGAGCCACTGCTGTGTCTCCCTCTGATGACAGGGAACTGGGCTTAGACAATGGGAACACTGGAGGTGAGAGGTTAAGTTTGAGCACTTGCCTTACTAGTAACTGCTCAAAAGTGGGGGCAGGAAAGGTTAAGAAAGAAAAAGTAATGGGGTCCAGGAGGTGGTGCAGTAGAAAGGACCTTGGACTCTCAAGCATGAGGTCCTGAGGTCAACCCCCTGATTCCCATGTGCTATATTTAACAAATACATCTTAAAATAAATATTTTAAAAAGAAAAGAAGGAAGGGAAGTGAAGCAGACTGGGGAGATAGCATCAGGACTTTCATGCTTGAAGCAATAAAAGTCCCAGGTGCAATCCCCAGCACCACCAAACCAGAGTTTAGCAATACTCTGGATTAAAAAAAAGGGGGGAGGGGGGAGGAAGGAAGAGGAGAAGGAGGAAGAGGGAGGAGGAAGGACAATGGAGAAGAAATACTAATAGTAATTTCAAAATCATCACAAGGGGAATAAACAGCAAGATGCAGAAAGGAAGGAATGGTCAACAACACCATAAAGAGGGGACCGGATGTCATGATTAAAATCTCAATCCAATAACCGTTTATCAATCCGCTACTTTGTGCTAGGCATCCCACGGAGTCAAGGGCACAGACTGGCTTTTGCCCTCAGCTATCACCCACAGTGAGGAACAGACAATACCGCAATAGCCAGATGTTATAGACCTCCCAGGTCTCAGGAAAAATGTCACAAATGTAGCCCTCACCCAGGTTCTCCCAGAGGGGTACAGTCAATCATAGGATCCCTCTTTCTTCCTCTTTTTCTTTTTTCTTCCTTTCATTCTTTCCAGAGCTGGTGCTGGACTTTGAACCTGGGATTTTTGGTGCCTCAGGCAAGAATATCTTTTTTGCATAATCATTATGCTATCTCCCCAGACCCCTGCTTTACTTTTTCACAGCCCTAATACTTGAACTTCTATACAAACATTTATTAGCCATTTCCTCCCAAAGGATGGCAACATCGCAGAAATAGGAACTTTTGCCAGCTGCAGCCCTCCACAGAAGCCCTCAATAGGAAATTCCCGTCTAATACCATGGAAGGAGAACTGAATCGACCGCAGCAAGTCCAAGCAGGTGCGGTTCCAGATGCTTTGAAAGGAGCGACAGACTTGAGAATTGAAGCGGTTCTAAAGGGCAATGCCACTTTGAATCTAGAGCCTAACCAAATCGCGGGGTTCCCCCCACCCCCCTCGACTGTTGTGCATAGATTTCAGAAGTCCCCACAAGGAGGCCAACCACCTAGCTCAGGTTTTATTTCCGTTGCCTTGCTGACGTCAGAAAAAGCACGAGTTGTTGCTCAGCTCCTTCCATCAAGGTGACAAATTACAGCCTGGCTGGGGCCCTGCAGTCTGAAGAGTCTTCCTATATTAACAATTTTAAAAATTGGCCGCCGCCGCCCCCGCCTACACTCTCTCTCCCTCTCTCTCCCTCCCTCTCTCTCTCTCTCTCTCTCTCTCTCTCTCTCTCTGCAGAGCTAAGTCCCCTCCCACCCAGTGGCTGGCCTTTCACAGGCTGGCTGCCCGCCTTGGCACCGGCCGGGTCAAGCCGGAGGAAGCTCGACCCTGGGCTGCCAGCTCTCCTACGGAGATACAGCCCGAGTCCCAGGTCCCAGGTCCCGGGTTCCGGGTGCGCACAGCCTGGCAGTACGTAAAGGCCTCACACTCGCAGTACCTCCTTCCCCCGCCGAGACCGCCCACGAAAGGAAGCACGGATCGCCCTGACTGCAAAACTCCTTTTGCCATCACAAGCCCTAGGACCGGATCTGGACACCGTTCAGATCCGCGAGGAAGAAGCTCCCAACAGCTCCAGAACTTGTGTGGGAAGGGGGGGGGGGGTTTCCAGTGGGTGCTGGAAGGAGGCGGGGGCACGATCGGGGAGGTAGATTGGGGCAGGCATCCCGGGCGCGCAGAAAACTGAGGCACCCAACGAGAGTTTAAAGACCTTTGGTGGCAACATCTGGGGGACCCGGAGGAGGGGGTGCGGGAGGCAGTGGGCATGCGGGCGAGCGCAGTCCTCACCGGGGCGCGCAAGCGGTGGCCCTTTGTTCGCAGGCTCCCGCGGCCCTCGGCTCTCAGACACGTTCTTTCTCCGCATCTTTCGCAAAGCGCCTCCCCAGGGCGGCAAAGACCTGTGAGTCATCCACAGCATCCTTGAGAAACTGCCCCCCCCCACATCCCCTGCCTTGGTTAACTGTCCCCCAAGAGCTGGACTTTGGGGCAGCGAGCCCTGGAGTTAGGCCCCTGGGGAACCCCCAGGCCAGCCGCAATCAACCCGCGGGGGTATCGCAGGCTCTCCTTCTCCGAGGCCCCAGGGTCACCCCCGCCATACCAGTGTCCGGGCTCTCGACACTCCCCGAAGCGCGGCATCGCGCCCTCACGTCGGCTGGGTGCTCCCTCCGGGCCGGTTGGCTCCCGGGCCCTCACACCCTCCAACCGCCCTGTGGGTGCCGCACGCTTCCAACCTGCAAACAGGCCCCCGAAGTGAGCCGGGCGCGCGCAGAGGGGCAACCCAGGCCACGGCACCCTCGCACGCTGCCCAGTGCGCCCGGGAGGACGCGGGGCTGGACGGCGGCGCATGGAGACCTACATGCCGCCGCTTCCCTCCGCAGCCAGCAGCAGCATCTCCCGGCTCCCCCCGGAGGCTTCTAGGCACGGAAAGGCTCCTTACCTCGGGCCAGGAGGGCAGAGGTGGCCAAAGGAGATGGCGAGGCGTCCACCCTTCCGGGGCTCCCGCGCCCAGCCGTGCGGTGTCCTTTGTGTCGCGGTCTGCTGGCCTCGGCGCGGCGAGGTGGCCGTCGGCAGCGCGGGCTGGGCGAGGAGGCACCGCGGGGAGGAAGGCGGACTTGCCAGGAAGGTGAAGGGCGGAGGCTCCGGCGACCTTCAGGCCGCGCCGCGTGGCTGCCCAGCCCTCACTCCCCGGCTGCGCTCCTCCTCTCGGGGCCGACGCATCACAGACTGCCCCCACCCCCGCCCGCACCCCCCTAGCCAGCCTCGCCTCGCACTTACACACGCGCTCTGGGGCGCCGAGGGGCTCGGCTCCGGCTCATGCTCCTGCGGGGCGCTCGGCTGCTGTTGCTGCTGCCGCCGGCGGCGCGGGCACAGTCACCCCATTTCTTTGCCTCCCGCTCGCCTTGAAGCTCCCGAGGCTGCGTGGAGCCCGGCGCAGCACGTCACATGGTCTCTGCGGGCGGCCGCGCCTTCCCGCCTCGCAGTCGCCTTGCCCGGGATGCGGCCACCGCGGCCGGCGGAACCTGAGCAGCCGGGACGGGGTGAGGGGGGGCCGCCCGGACACCTGCCCCCGCCCCCCGGGGCCGCCAGCCTGCGATCCGGCGGCTGGAGACTGGGAGTTCTCGGGGCTAGCGGGGGGGGGGGGGGGGATGGGGTAGAGGGGGGACTTGGGGGGTACGCAGGCGAGGGGAGCTGCATTGTGGGAAGGGCGCGGCTGCGGGGGTAGGGGGGCAGGGCCCAGAGCTGCGGGCCGCGGTGGGGTCGGCGTGGGGACCCCGGGCACCGCCACCCGAAGCCGGGGAGGGGGACGCGCGGCCCCCTCTGCAGACCCTTTGTCCCTGGCCCGCGGAGGGAGGCGCTTCCGCCTTTACGGATCCTGCAGCCGCAGACCCCCCCTCTAGGCCTGCGCCGGGGAGCTCTCATTTGGGGGGTGGGGGGTGCTGAGTGTGGCGCGACCCCCAGGATTCGCGGGTTTCCGAGTAGCCAAGGGGAGACCCCCGCTCCAGTGCAGCGGCGGGTGGGAGTGGGGTGGGATAGAGAAGCACGATGTCTCTCCGGAGGCCCTGGCGCTGCGGAGTTAGCTGAGCCCGGACGCTCCAGATGGAGAGGGGCGGGGGTCGTGCAAAGCACATGGGCCCGACTGCCTGGCTTCTGCGTCCCCTTTGTTCCAGGCGCAGCCCGGTGAAGGCGACTGGCCGCCTGCTCGCGGGGGAGTTGCATTTCCGTAAAATGGCGACAGGAACTCCCACCTGCGCGCCTGCCTGAGACCCACATTGCAGCGCGCAATAGGGGCGGGAGCGCAGGCATTTAGTGACAGTGAACGTTCGGTCTCCGTGTTCCATCAAAACAGGAAAGGGAAGGTGAATCATACTTCATAAATCAATCTACCTGGGGTGCTCCAAGCAGGCATCCGAGTCCTTACTGCAGTGGAAAGGCCACCACCATGCACAGTCACATTTACAGCACTGCATCACTGACTCATGTCTGATTCCCCATGAATGCAGTCGCTGGGCTTTGACTGGCTCACAAGGTTCTTGACTAAACCTGAGACCTTGAAACGTCGAATGGGAAGCAAAATGACCCAGCTCATTTAGGTGGCCTACCTCAGACATACCTCTAATACTGCTTCCCTCCTCTGTTTTAAGTTTTGTCCTGGTCCAGCTCTCCCAATTTGCGAAAAGGAAAGTGAATAGGGGCCCAGGCGGTGGTGCACCTGGTCAAGAGCTCACATTACAGTGCACAAGGACCCAGATTCAAGTCCTGCTTCCCACCTGCAGGGAGGAAGCTTTGTGAGTGATGAAGCAGGGCTGCAGGTCTCTCTCTGTCTCTCTCTCCCTCTCCCCTCTCAATTTCTCTTCTCTACCCAATAATAAATAAATAAAAATATTTTAATTAAAAAAGAAAAATAGCATCTGTCTCACTGTCTTACTCTACAGATTATCAAAAAGTTGGGACTTCCCTCCCTCTTTCATAAATGTGTGAAATATTAGGAGGAAATCACTGATTTTAAATAGTGTACACCACGCCTAGCAAATCATTCTGATGAGTAGGTAATAAACCTCAGTAAACTACACAGAACTCCATGGGTCTGTTGAAGTGTTGATAACTTATTAAGGGCTGGGGAGATAGCATAATGGTTATATAAAAAGACTGTCATGCCTGAGGCACCAAAAGTCCCAGGATCACCAGGTTCAATCCACAGCACCATCCTATGCCAAAGAGGAGCAGTGCTCTGGTAAAAAAAAAAAAAAAAAAGTATTCATCCATATTTGTTTGGGGAGCATCATCTGATTTCAAGTTTATCACTTACCTTTAACAACAGTAATTTGCTTGTTAGCTTCTATGCCCCACAAAGGCCATATATATTATCCAGAGCAGCACTCTGCCACATACAATGCTGGGGGCTGAACTAAGTACCTCATGCTTGAGAGTCCAATATTTTATCCACTATGCCACCTCCCAGGATGCTCCTAGTATTTTTTATATATTTATTTTATACTTTTATATATTGTATAAATTAATAAGTTTGTAAAATTACAGTGTATAGTTCCACACCACGCTCATCACCAAAGTTCTGTATCCTTTTGGGAGGTGGTTCCAAGGATAACCACTATAGTTCTCACAAGTCTTAGGAACAGTTTGCTTGCTTCAGGTTGTTTTTTTTTTCCAAATTTATGTGACTCAGTTCTGTAGATTCCACATATGAGTGAAACTTTTTTTTAATATTTATTTATTTTCCCTTTTGTTGCCCTTGTTGTTTTATTGTTGTAGTTATTTTTTGTTGTTATTGATGTCGTTGTTGTTGGATAGGACAGAGAGAAATGGAGAGAGGAGGGGGAGAGAAAGATAGACACCTGCAGACCTGCTTCACCACCTGTGAAGCGACTCCCCTGCAGGTGGGGAACCGGGGGCTTGAACCGGGATCCTTATTCTGGTCCTTGCGCTTTGCGCCACCTGCGTTTAACCCGCTGCGTTACCGCCCAACTCCCAGGCTTCTTTTTTTTTTTTATTGTTGTAGTTATTGTTGTTATTGGATAGGACAGAGAGAAATGGAGAGAGAAGGGGAAGACAGAGAGGCAGAGGACAGACACCTGCAGACCTGCTTCACTGCTTGTGAAGTGACACCCCTGCAAATGGGGAGCTGGGGGCTCGAACCGTGATCCTTAGGCTGGTTCTTGTGCTTTGTGCCACATGCGCTTAACCTGCTGCACTACCACCTGACTCCCGAGTGAAACTTTTTAATTTGAATTCAGTAGTGATGAACTGAGCTTCAAGTCCTTGTGAAGTACTTCACATGTAAATGTTGCCTATTTGGTCCTTTCAACCACTCAGTATCTTTTTCTTTGCATAAACAAGAAGGATTCAAAGAGGCTACAAGGGTCCTGTTCACTGAAGACAGGACATGAACAGGCAATGAGGGGAGGGATTCCAGTTTAGTTCTGAATTCAATGTCACCATGGCAACTCATTCTTTTGAGAGACAAGCAACAGGCTAAGCACTTCATAGAGTCTCACATCAACTTCACAGGAAGGCCAGCAAGAGAGCTCACCTGCATAGTGCACCTGCTTTGTCATGGGCATGCATGATCCAGGTTCAAGTCCACCTCCACTACACTGGAGGGACTTTCAATGTTGTGGTGTCTTTCTCTCTCTCCATCTCTTTCATTCTGCAAAAGTCAGCTTACAGAGGTGAAACCCAATGAGGATAAAAATAAATGAACACAGGAGTCGGGCAGTAGCGTAGTGGGTTAAGCACACATAGCACAAAGCTCAAGGACCAGTGTAAGGATCCCAGTTGGAGCCCCCAGCTCCCCACCTGCTGCGTCACGTCACAGGCGGTGAAGCAGGTCTGCAGGTGTCTATCTTTCTCTCCCCCTCTCTGTCTTCCCCTCCTCTCTCCATTTCTCTCTGTCCTATCCAACAACAACGACATCAATAACAAAAACAATAATAACTACAACAACAATAAATAAAACAAGGGCAACAAAAGAGAAAATAAATATAAAAAAAAATAAGTGAAAACACAAACTTCAACAGTTTTCCTAAGAAATGCAGACTAGCTTAATCGCTGGTTCAGGGGTTAAATAATTTAGGCCAAACCTACACAGCTCTAATTTGGCATATCTAGCTCTTGATTCTGGGACTAATTACACAAATTGATTCTCTGTAAAACAGAAAAGAAAAAGTGTTAAAGACAAAGACAGTTAACCAAACTGTAGGAAGAAGAGAAACCCCAGATAATGGGAGGCCTTAAGAAACCCTCTCTCCCCGTGATATATTTTATCCTCACAGTTCATAAACTTATAAGTCCTAAGGCTAACCTTTCGCCAGACACAGCTATACAGGAAAAGAACAATAACTAAGGCAATCAGACCCAGAGCTATAGCCTCCCCTTCTGTGAGAATGCTCTCTGCAGGGTGAAGCTAGATAGCAGAATGGTTATGCAAACAGATTTTCCTCCCTGAGGCCCCAAAGTCCCGGGTTCAATCTCCTGCACCACCATAAACCAGAAAACATGCTTTCTGCTCTCAGCCTACAGCCGTATATAAGCCGTACCTTTCCTTTGTTCAGGGCCCAGCATCCTTTAAAAGCACGAGCTCTGGGGGCCGGGTGGTAGAGGTGTGGGTTAAGCGGATATGGCTCAAAGCGCAAGGACGGGCGTAAGGATCCGGATCCAGCCCCCGGCTCCCCGCTTGCAGGGGGGTCATTTCACAAGCAGGTCTGCAGGTGTCTTATCTATCTCTCCACCCTGTCTCCATCTCCTCTCTTGATTTCTTTCTGTCCTATCCAACAACAACAGCTATCATTACAATAAAAGCAACAACAAGGGCAATAAAAATAGGAAAATGGCTTCCAGGAGCAGAGGATTCGTGGTGCAAGCACTGAGTGCCAGCAATAAACCTGGAAGCAAACAAACAAACAAGCAAACAAAAAACTACAAGCTCTTTCTGTGGCCCATTAACATCAATAAAATGCCTCCTTGTTGACGGCTCTTAGTCTTGAACCCTCAACACCTGTGCTTGACTCTGAAGTGTTCCCTGATACTGGAACAACCCTTTTCATAGCACCAGGAGGCTTTGTGGGTTCCAGGTGACTGTTTCAGTAGGAAACGATGGTCTCCTCGATGTCTGGAACATTAGTTTGCTCTGTAGTAGATCTGTGGGTTCCACACCCATTGTCAATAGTATCTAATGTTACTTATGGACTTTCTCAAATAAGCAGACTCCTGCCCACATAGTACTAAGGCTCACCACACATTAACAAGTGCTATTGTGGGTTGCCCTATGGAACAGGGCAAGAAAATTTATCTGCTATGAGAAGTAAGGCTAGACAAGAAATCTGTACTGTAAAAGGAGAATTGAGTAACTTCAGGTCAAGTGGGAATTTTGCAGTGGCTCCACAGGGCATCTTTTGTGTGGTTCCAGGAATGAGGGGGCAGCTTTGTGAAGAAAGATCAATCACACCCCAAAAAGGATTCTGTCTGAATTTAAGCTACATCTGTTCCTTTTTCAGCCTCACCCTGCACTCACCTGGGCTGAACTCCTCTGGGGTGTCTAGTGGCACAACTCTACAACTGCAGAAAACATGGACTTTTCTCCCTAGGCTGTCAATCTTTCCAGATAAATCTGGTCTGGTGCTAACAGACTTCTTGTGTCTGAATATTGAGTGATAGAACTGAAGCAGTCTTCTGAATACATGTAATTTTTCTTGATAGGTTAAAAATCTTGATAATTTTTCTATATTGGAAGACCTGAATTTTATTTATTTATTAATGAACCAGAGCGGGAGTCGGGCTGCAGCACAGCAGGTTAAGCGCACGTGGCACAAAATGCAAGGACTGGCTCAAGGATCCTAGTTTGAGCCCCCTGCTCCCACCTGCAGGGGAGTCACTTCACAAGCAGTAAAGCAAGTCTGCAGGTGTCTTTCTTTTCTTCTCTCTGTCTTCCCCTCCTCTGCATTTCTCTCTGTCCTATCCAACAACAACATCAATAACAACAATAATAACTACAACAATAAAACAGCAAGGGCAATAAAAATGAATAAATAAATAAATAAATATTTTTAAAAATGAACCAGAGCATCACCCTATTTGCAGAAGCTGAGACATGGTGGTACAGTGAGGCCTTGAGTTCAGTATCCGACATCCTATGAGCCAGAGTGATGCTCTGGTGTTCTCTCTCTCCCTCTTCCTCCCACCCAATCTTGGGTTAATTAATTAAATCTTTAAAATTAAGATCTTTGTGAACAAAAATGCAAAACAGCCTTTTTTAGTTAAATGCATATGTAATAATAAAATCCCTGATGACATTAATAAACATAGATGGTGCAGATCAGAGTCAGCATATTTAAAATTTATTTTGGGTGGTGTGCTGAAAAATGGGTTTAATCCAGGCAAAATGGACTAGGGAATGTCTACTACCTTTGACCAGACAACCACTCACTGAAGACATTTATTGATTTTTTTTTCCCCTTTTGATCACATTTCTTCACCTGGTTAGCCCTTTTATCAACCATAACAGTCCTGAGACCTCCCATGTTTTTGACACCAGACACCTGTTAAATAGTCATAGCAGGGCAGGAAAAATAGCTCATTTGGATAGTGCACTGATTTGCCATATGTGCAACCCAGGTTGAAGCCTGGCCCCACACTGCACTGAAGGAAGCTTTGATGCTATGGAGCTTCTTTCTTCCTTCCTCCCTCCCTCCCTTTCTTTTCTCTCTCTCTCTCTCCTCCTTCCTTCCATCCTTTCTCTTTCTTTCTTTCGCCTCCACATTACTTGGCTTCTGCATTACAACTCCACAGCGCCTGGTGGCCATTTTTTCCATTTTATTGGATAGGACAGAGAGAAATTGAGAGGGGAGGAGGAAATAAAGAGAGAGAAAGATACCTGAAGACCTGCTTTGCAGCTTGTCAAGTGGCCTCCCTCGACACCTCCACCCCCTGTAGGTGGGAAACAGGGGCTCGAACCTCAGTCCTTCAGTGGGTCCTTGCACTTAGTATTGTGCACTTAACCAGTGTGCCACTGCCTGGCCCTCTGCAGCAAAACAGGACTCCCTGGTTGTTTCAGTCACTCTTAGAAAATACATGGCCCAGGACATCCTAGGCTTACCCCCACCCCCCCATGTCCCACTGCCCACCAATAGCACTGAGACAGGGGCTCTAGCACCTCTTATAGCAGTAACAGACACGCTCCTTCACACATCTGTAGTTCTGCTATCTCAACAAACCCTACTTATGCTAAACTGAATTTACATAAAAATTCCAGAATGGGTCTCTTTCAAAATGTTTATTGAAAAAATAAAAGAATATGGGGGCCAGGCAGTAGCGCACCTGGTAGAATGCAATTGTTAAAATGCATAAGGATCTGCGTTCAAGTCCCTGAGTTTAAGTCCAGGTCTCTACCCGCAGGGCAGAAGCTTCATGAGCAGTGCTGTAGGTATCTGTCTTTCTGTTTTTCAATCTCCCTCTTCGCTCTCAATTTCTCTGTCCAATAAATAAGAAAAAAAACATATAAATAAAATGTTTATTGTCACTGACTCTGTGACCTGGGTCAGCTTTGCAGGTTCCCTTCTGTTTCACCTGCCGGGATAACTAGGTATAGGGTCCATTCTGTGTCATGATTATATGACAGTGCAGTCTCAATCATTCCAGCTAAGCCCAAGAGCTAAGGTCAGTGACATTTCTGCAAGTTTAATGCCCAATTTACCCTCCATCTGTATCATTATGCTGGTCAAATACATGTGTGTCTCCACAGCTTGTTGCCAGATGGATAGTGATACCCGTCAGATGATCAGATGACTCAGCCCCCACAGGCTACATACCATAATGCTTTGTACATAGTAAGTGCTGGGTAAAGAACATATGCTAATTAAGCTTTTCACTTTTTAGAAGTTGGCATGGAACAATGGATTTTCAGAGCGTGTATAGACACAGGGAATTCTATTATATTTCCCTGTCCTGAAACAACTGTGAAAACTCTTACCTCTACTTGCTCCCACTTTGGGAATGGGGAGACAGGAGGTATAGACAACAGTCTTCCACTTCAGTAGTCTACCTTATTTTTAAGACTAGAAAGATAAGCTAAGGATGGATCTGTGTAAGAATCATGAGGCCCCCAAAGGTGGTGCAGTGGATAGAGCACTGGACTCTCAGATACAAGATCTCAAGTTCAAACCACATCTTTTTGTTTTGTTTTGGTTTGGTTTGGTTTTTTTACCTCCAGTGTTATTGCTGGGGCTCAGTGCCTGTGCTACTAATCCACTGCTCCTGAAAGCTATTTTTTTCCCCTTTTGTTGCCCTTGTTATCGTTATTGTTGTTGTTGTTGATGTCATTGTTGTTGGATAGGACAGAGAGAAATGGAGAAAGGAGGGGAAGATAGAGAGGGGGAGAGAAAGATAGACATCTGCAGACCTACCTGCCTCACCTTTTGTGAAGAGACCCCCTGCAGGTGGGGAGCCAGGGGCTCGAACCAGGATCTCTGGTCCTTGCACTTTGCGCCATGTGTGCTTAACCCACTGCGCTACCACCTGGCTCCCTCAAACCCCATTTCACATGTGCCACAGTGATGTTCTGTTTTTTTCTATCTCTCGTTAATGAATAATTAAATAAATCTCTTTTTTATAATTTTTATATGTATTTATTTATTTTCCCTTTTGTTTCCTTTGCTGTTTTTTTATTGTTGTTGTAGTTATTATTGTTGTTGTTATTGATGTCGTCATTGTTGGATAGGACAGAGAGAAATGGAGAGAGGAGGGGAAGACAGAGACGGGGAGAGAAAGACAGATACCTGCAGACCTGCTTCACCGCCTTGAAGTGACTCCCCTGCAGGTGGGGAGCGGGGTGCTCGAATCAATACTGTAGCTGCATGTAATAATGAGTTCAGGGTAAGCTGGTACAACTTTGTGTGAGGAAGTAACCTCAGTGGTTAAGAACATGGACTCAAGTTAGCAAGATAGCTCACCTGGATAGTGTGCTGCTTTGCTATGCATATGGCCTAGGTTCAAGCTCAGGTCCCCACCTCACTGGATGAAGCTTCAATGCTGTGGCCTTTTTCCCTCTCCCAACCCCCACCCGGGCTGTCTCTCTTTCTTTCCCTCCTTTTCTACCTGAAAAAGTCAAACTGAAATGGCGAAGCTAAGGGGATGACAAAGGATAAATAAGTAAATAAATAAGAACTTTGGGCCTAATTCCCCACCTTTTCTTTTTTTTTTTTAATTTTATTTATTTATTTATTTTCCCTTTTGTTGCCCTTGTTGTCTTTTTTTATTGTTGTTGTAGTTATTAAAGTTGTTGTTATTGATGTGGTTGTTATTGGATAGAACAGAGAGAAATGGAGAGAGGAGGGGAAGACAGAGGGGGGAGAGAAAGATAGACACCTGCAGACCTGCTTCACCGCCTGTGAAGCGACTCCCCTGCAGGTGGGGAGCTGGGGACTGGAACCCGGATCCTTACGCCGGGCCTTGCGCTTTGCGCCACCTGCGCTTAACCCACTGCGCTACCGCCCAACTCCCAATTCCCCACCTTTTCATCCTGACTGCTGAGCCTACTAGCACTGTAAGCTTGAGACAGTTCCTTAAGTTCTCTTTGGCTCAGTTTCCTCAACTTTAATGTGGATATAATTATATATAATTATACATATCCACCTATCATAAGGCTACATGAACTATGGGTTAATATGTATGTTAAAATAATTCACTCCAGGGGGTCGGGTGGTGGAGCAGTGGGTTAAGCGCATGTGGTGCAAAGCACAAGGACCAGCGTAAAGAACCCGGTTCGAGCCCCCGGCTCCCCACCTGCAGGGGAGTCACTTCACAGGCGGTGAAGCAGGTCTGCAGGTGTTTGTCTTTCCCCCCTCTGTCTTCCCCACCTCTCTCCATTTCTCTCTGTCCTATCCAACAATTCTTCTTCTTCTAGCGTTTGCCCTTCTTCCGTAGCCAGTCAACAGCGTCAGGTTGAGCCTGATGTAAAGTTTCGAGACCTCCTTTGAATCTGGAGAGGTGGCAGTCGTTGACTATGTGGGTCATAGTCTGTCTGGAGCCGCAGGGGCAGTTCGGGTCGTCTCTGGCTCCCCAGAGATGGAACATAGCGGCGCACTGGCCATGGCCTGTTCGATAGCTATTGAGGAGGGCCCAGTCATAAGGTGCTAGGTCAAAGCCGGGTTGACGCTTGCAGGGGTCTGTGATGAGCTGTTTGTTCTTTACCTCAGCTGACTGCCAGCTCTGTTTCCAAGAGACTGGAACAGAGAAGTTCAGAGTAGGCGTAGGGGACCAGATTGGGTGACGAGACGTCAAGCGTTGGACAGGGTGGGCGAAGATATCCGCATATATTGGCAGGTCCGGTCGAGCATAGACGTGGGAAATGAACTTAGATGATGCCGCATCCCAACGAATATCTGGCAGGGCGATGTTGCTAAGAACTGGCAGCCATGGAACCGGGGTGGAACGGATGGTTCCAGAAATTATCCTCATGGAGGAGTATAATTTGGAATCGACCAAGTGGACATGGGGGCTACGGAACCATACTGGGTGGGGCACAGTATTCTGCAGTGGAATAGCATAATGCCAGAGATGATGATTTGTAGTGTGGAAGCGCTCGCGCTCCATGAGGAGCTGGCCAGTCTTGCAATGATGTTATTCCTCGCGCCCACCTTTGCTGCAGTTTTTATGAGATGTTTGTAAAATGACAGGGTGCGATCGAGAGTAATGCCAAGATAGACTGGCTGGACTTCATGCCGGATTCTCGTATCGTCAAGCTGCACATTAAGCTCACGCAAGGCCGAGGCATGATGTAGATGGAAAACAGATGATACCGTTTTTGCAGTGCTAGGGATTAGTCGCTATTTTTTACAGTAATCAGATATCAGAGACATGTCTTTCATGAGTGTTTCCTTGAGGATGTCAAACTTGGATGCCTGAGTTGCACAGCAGATGTCATCGGCATAGATGAACTTCCTTGAAGAAGTTTCTGGAAGGTTATTGATGTAAATATTAAATAGCATAGGAGCCAGAACAGAGCCCTGGGGGAGGCCACTTGAGATGTATTGATCGACCTTCCCGTGGTGCATCCCGTGAGTACCCATTCATTGGGGAAACTGATGATCCTTCTTAGCTGACTGAATGCACATGGATCCCAGTCACTTTCAAAGCCAGCAACAAGCAGCTCCTGACAGCTTTCAAGCTGTTGGTTCTGCTCTTCGAGTCCTCCAACTTAATGTTGAGGGGCTGTCCTTTGCCAAACGCGTTCTTATTGGTCAATTGGCGATTCAGCATCAGGCAGATGTTATTTGCCTACAAGAAACACATATAGCAGTCGAGGAAGCTGCTCGATTCACCATCAGTGGATTCGATTTAACTGGCTTATGGTGTTGCTGGGGATTGAGCCTGGGACCTTAGGTGCCTCAGACATGAAAAAATGTTTGATGACTTTTATTCTACCTTACCAGCCCACAACATATTTGAAATATTCAAATAATTAAAAATTACTGAAAAACAGTTTACCAACGAAGAAGAGGAATTTAGAGCCCATTGGTGTTACTCTGGGGAATCCTTACCCTAAAAATAAATGCACAAGATGTCCACTAGTAGCATAAGCTGTATAGAGACAAGCTTTGGAAGGTAGAGGGGGTTGGGAGGTGGCACACCCTATTAAGTGTGCATAGTATGAAGCACAAGGACCCAGGTTCAAGCCTCCGGCTCCCCACCTGCAGGGGGGTGCTTAACAGGCAGTGAAGCAATTCTGCTTGTATCTCTCTTTCTCTCGCCCTCTTTATCTTCCCTTCCTCTCTCAATTTCTCTCTGTCTTATTCAATAAAAAAATGGGGGGGATAGCATCCAGAAACAGTGGATTCGATAACCCTGAAGGCAAAATAAGTAAATAAATATCTAAAAAATGCATTCTTTTTTATGGGTTTAAAATAATTATAACTATGTATATTGTTTTTAAACATTTTTAAACATTTTTAAAACTATATATATATGTATATATATATATATATATATATATATATATATATATATTCATTAGTGTAACTCCTAATACTTGGTACCAAAAAACAAGATAGCTAGACAAGTTTCCATTTTCTCTAAATTATGTATTTAGTTCAGTATTGGGGATCATATGAAATTTTTATATTTAGTTTCTTTTTCCCCAAATACCCATTTTACATAGAGGATGCATCAACATACATTTCTGCAAGCAATATATTACTTCTTTTTTTCTCCTCAATTTCAACAATACATGTGTTGCTGCAGTCTTTTGATAAGCTCATTCTCACAAGTGTGAGACAATATTTCATTGTGATTTTTCTTGGAAATTCCTTAGTAATAAATGAAATTGAGTATGTTTCATGAACCTTCTGGTTATGTGTATGTCTTCTTTGCAGAAGTGTCTATGTCAATATAAAAATATTTTATGGGGTTATTTTTGCAATGGACGTGTGAATTATTCATATATTTGTATAATGTTTTATTTAATCTATGATGTACAAGTATGTTCTGTCATCAGCAGGTTGCCTTTTCCTTTACTTTTCCAATTTTTGTTAACTTATTTATGAGGGAGGGGGGTCACAGGGAGGAAGAGAGGGGCAAAAAGAATGGGGAGGAAGAAGTGAAGAAAGAATCAGAACCTTATATTAATACGTGCTATGTTGGAGACTGACCTCAGACCCCAAGTCCTGAAAGACCAAGACCTACACACTGTGCCATGTCGTTGGTTGTACCTCTTCATTTTGTGCTATCTATGACACTGTATACTTGCTACAGTTCTATGTATTATAACATTTTTTTTATATTTCTTTATTTTCCCTTTTGTTGCCCTTGTTTTTTGCATTGTTGTTGTTATTGATGTTGTCGTTGTTAGGACAGAGAAAAATGGAGAGAGGAGGGGAAGACAGAGAGTGGGAGAGAAAGATAGACACCTGCAGCTCTGCTTTACTGCCTGTGAAGCGACTCCCCTGCAGGTGGGGAGCCAGGGGCTTGAACCGGGATCATTACGGTGGTCCTTGTGCTATGTGTGTTCCCAATTCTTTACCTTCAATTCACTCTTTAAATGTACATTTCCAGGGAGTTGGGCGGTAGCATAGCGGGTTAAGTGCACTTGGCGGGAAGTGCAAGGACCGGAGTAAGGATCCTGGTTCGAGCCTCTGGCTCCCCACCTGTAGGTGAGCCACTTCACATGTGGTGAAGCAGATCTGCAGGTGTCTATCTTTCTCTCCCCTTCTCTGTCTTCCCCTCCTCTCTCCATTTCTTTCTGTCCTATCCAATGACAGCAACAACAACAATAATAATAACCACAACAGATAGGGGCCAGGTAGTGGCACACCTGGTTAAGCACACACATAATAACCACAATAATGATAAAACAACAAAGGCAACAAAAGGGGGAAAAAAAAAAAGGTCTCCAGGAGCAGTGGATTCATGGTGCAGGCACCGAGCCCCGGCAATAACCCTGGAGGCAAAAATAAATAAACAAATATACATACATATCCAGTGATTGAAGAAATAGCTCCACTGGTAAATTGTTGGGTTTGTATATTCAGTTCAGCTCAATTCCCAGCACTGCATGCACCAGAGTGTGCTCTGGCTTCATTTCCTCTTCTCTCTGTTTTGTATGAAACTCTCTTTCATATGTCATCAATAAAGCAAATCTTTAAGATTCTTATAATAAATAAACATAAATCACATGATTGAGAATTAATCTTTTCTCTCTGTAGCAAAGTTGTGAAGTGTAGTAAAATAGAAAGCAGAAAACCAAGATCACCCATAAATAACCACTAGAAAACATTTTATGTGTAGGCCTTCTTATATACAGAAGTCTGCCCAATTTTATATTTGATGTGACCTTAAACTATGCTGATTTTCTTATACCCATTAAAAATTTATTTAGGGGGGCTGGTTGGTGGCACACCTGGCTGAGCGCACTTATTATAATGTGCAAGGACCCAGGTTCAAGCCCCCAGTCTCCACCTGCAGAAGGAAAGCTTTGTGAGTGGTGAAGTAGTGCTGCAGGTGTCTCTCTGTCTCTTTCCCTCTCTATCACCCTCTTGATTTCTGGCTGTCTCTATCCAATAAATAAAGATAATAATAAGAAAAAAATTTTAAAAGATTCATTTAGGGAGTCAGGCGGTAGCGCGGTGGGTGGATTAAGTGCCCAGCTTCCACCTGCAGAGGGATCCCTTCACAGGTGGTGAAGCAGGTCTTCAGGTGTTTGTCTTTCTCTCCCCCTCTCTGTCTTCCCTTTCTCTTTCGATTTCTCTCTGTCCTATCAAGCAACAACAATAACAACAACAACAATAATAATAGCAGCAAGGGCAACAAAATGGGAAAAATGGCCTCCAGAAGCAGTGGATTTGTAGTGCAGGCACTGAACCCCAGCAATAATCCTGGAGGCAAAAAAAAAAATTCATTTAAAGCAAATTTAAAATCCAAAACATTCCATTATATGGACTTCCAACTATTTTCACTAAATCTAAGATTTTACTGTTTTTTACATGTACATATATATTTTTTTCATCTTTCAGTATTTCTATAAGATAAAATTCTAGGGGCTTAGAGTATAAAGCAAAATGTAGCAATGTTTTAAAACTTGATGCAAATTTAGAATGACTTTCTAGAGGGCATTCATTAAAATATCAAGTACTGCAGATTTGCGCAGCACTTCAACTTTAGCATTTCTGAGTATTATAATATCATTTGCTTTTGTTAATTTGTGAGTAATAAAGAGTTCTGACTTCAATTTGCATTTCTTTTGTTAGGGGTTTATTCATCTTTTAAAATATGCTTATTACTCCTTTTGTTTCTTTCACGAATGGTGTATCATGTACTCTACTAGTTTTTACCCTAATATTTCAGTGTTTTCAAATCCATGTGTCTAAGTTCTTTATATTTTAAATGTCATAATTGGAATTACGCTTTTTCAATGTTTTTGTTTGTCTTTTTTTTTTTTTTTTTTTTTGCCTCCAGGGTTATCGCTGGGGCTGGGTGTCTGCACCACAAATCCACTGCTCCTGGAGACTATTTTTTTCCCCTTTCATTGCCTTTGTTGTTTTATCATTATTGCTGTCATCGATGTCATTGTTGCTGAATAGGACAGAGAGAAATGGAGAGAGGAGGAGAAGACAGAGAGGGGGGAAGAAAGATGGGTACCTGTAGACCTGCTTCACTGATTGTGAAACGACGTGAAACGACATCCCTGAGATGGGGAGCCAGAGGCTTCAACAGGGATCCTTATGCCTGTCCTTGAGCTTCGCACCATGTACGCTTAACCCGCTGTGCTACCGCCCGACCCCCTATCTTTTCCTTATGCTCAGAAGTTTAAACCTTTTGTGGCAACCAAAGTTTTTTCATAGACCTACAAATTAATTTCTTATACAGAGATAATATTCACCAGAATTTGAGCTTAGTTTGACTGACTCAGATGTCCTCCCTATTCTTTTTTTCTTTAATCATTTTGGGGGGTGCTTATTGCTTTACAGTGTTGTCATTGACACATGGGCATTTTCTCATCTCCTTATGAAAGTTTTCTTCAGAACACTCTTACCCACAACCAGGTCCATTCACATTATCATGCAACAGGACCTGAAGATTCTCTCAGCCCCTCCCTCCTCCTCCCTTTCCATCTCCCCTCCCCCTCCCTTTCCTCCCCCAGAGTCCTTTTCTTTGTTGCCCTGTTCAAGTTTTCACTCTGTGTTCTCCCTCCCTGTCCCTATTTACTAAGTCCTACCTGTGAGATCATTCAGTATGTGTCTTTCTCTTTATAACTTACCTCACTTAACATGATGTCTTCAAATTCCATCCAAGATGATGTGAAGGGGATGATGGCTTCATCATTTAAAAAAAAACATTTATTTACTTATTTATTTATTTATCCCCTTTTGTTACCCTTGTTGTTTTATTGCTGTAGTTATTATTGTTATTGATATCATTGTTGGATAGGACAGAGAGAAATGGAGAGAAGAAGGGAAGACAGAGAGGGGGAGAGAAAGATAGACACCTGCAGACCTGCTTCACCACTTGTGAAGCGACTCCCCTTCAGGTGGGGAGCCAGGGGCTTGAACCCGAATCCTTATACTGGTCCTTGCGCTTTGCGCCACCTGCGTTTAACCCGCTGCGTTACCACCCAACTCCCCGGCTTCATTTTTTTTTATTGTTGTAGTTATTGTTGTTATTGATGTCATCGTTGTTGGATAAGACAGAAATGGAGAAAGAAGGGGAAGACAGAGAAGGGCAGAGAAAGATAGACACCTGCAGACCTGCTTCACCGCTTGTGAAGTGACGCCCCTGCAATGGGGAGCCGGGGGCTCAACCTGGATGCTTATGCCGGTCCTTGCGCTTTGTGCCACGTGCACTTAATCCACTGCGCTACCACCCGACTCTCAGCTTCATCATTTAAAAAAAACAATTAAGATTTAAAAAAAAATACTTATTTTCCCTTTTGTTGCCCTTGTTGTGGTTATTGATGTTGTTGTTGGATAGGACAGAGAGAAATGGAGAGAGGAGGGGTAGAGAAAGACTGACACCTGCAGACCTACTTCATCGTGTGTGAAGTGATTCCCCAGCAGGTGGGGAGCCCGGGGCTGGAACAGGGATCCTTAAGCCGGTCCTTGCGCTTTGCACCACTTGTGCTTAACCCGCTGCACCACCACCAGACTCCTGGCTTCATCATTTTTAACGTCTGTTAACTCCTTTTTTTTTTTTTTTTTTTTTTTGCCTCCAGGGTTATTGCCGGGGCTTGGTGCCTGCACCAGGAATCCACTGCTCCTGGAGGCCATTTTCCCCCTTTTTTGTTACCTTGGTCGTTTTACCATTGTTGTGGTTATTATTTTCATTGCTATTGGACAGGACAGAGAGAAGGGAAAGACAGAGAGGGGGAGAGAAAGGCACCTGCAGACCTGCTTCACCGCCTGGTGGTGAGCTGAAGGCTCCAACCGGGATCCTTCCACCAGTCCTTGTGCTTTGCACCACAGCACGCTTAACCCACTGCGCTACCGCCAACCCCCTGTTACTCCCCATTCTAACAAATCTAAATTGGCTTGCTCCAGGGTTTGGTTGGTGGTAAAAGTTCATATAAATGCACAAAGACCCAGGTTCAAGGCCCCAGTCCTACCTACAGGGGGAAAAGTTCATGAGTGCTACAGGTGCCTTTCTCTCTTCCTATCTCTCCTTCCTCTTCCAGTTTTCACTCTATCCTATCAAATAATAAATATTTTTTAAAAAAAAACACAAATAAACTGGCTTGCTTCAAATCCCAAATCAGCTATTCCTCTCCCTTTTCAGCTGTTCTTTGGTTA
Organism: Erinaceus europaeus; assembly: GCF_950295315.1. Taxonomy (NCBI): domain Eukaryota; kingdom Metazoa; phylum Chordata; class Mammalia; order Eulipotyphla; family Erinaceidae; genus Erinaceus; species Erinaceus europaeus. The sequence goes on from NC_080166.1 coordinate 83,094,395, forward strand.
TCAATATTAACCTATTAGATCTTTATTGTATATTTTAATATCATGAAAGATGCAAGCCTCTTCCTGTCTTTCTTAGCTGTTCTTAGTTGTTTGTTATTGTAGATAAATTTAGGGTCATTTGTTTTATTATCTTTTAAAAATATTTTTCTAGAAGAAGAACATAAAGGGAACCTCAAAGCAGGATTTGACTGAATTTGGAGTAGGGGCTGGGGGGGCGGGGTGAGGATGGGGAGGATGGGATGGGACACAGTCTATTGGTGGTGGGAATGGTGTTAATAGTGTTTACATGCCTATTAATTTGTAGTCATATAAATCAGCATTTAATTAATATGAGAGGGGGATTTTAAAGAATAAAAAAATTTCTAATATATATATGGAGAGAGAGTGGGACCTCAGGCATGAGAACCTTTTTATGTAACCATTATGCTGTCTCCCAAGCTCTTGGATCATTTCAAAACAAAAACACTCAATGTTGGACTTGTGTCGTGTTCACAAATCAGCTGAGTACACACATAAAACATATTACCCCAAATACATGTTGGCATGTGTTCATTCAACATTTATTTCTAAATATTTCAGTGGCCTGGCAGTTCAGTTTTATGGGCATGTGCGAATGTATACTTAACTTATAAAGCAATCTTTTCCTTAACCATGGAGGTACCATAGTACAGGAAAAGTACAGAATTCTCGATCATCCTTGACTTTTCTTTGCCAGATCAAATAACAATAAGATTTATAGTACAAGAAAAAAATATTGTACATTCCTGACTTTACCTATGTATCTGAGAAAAAAAAAAAGATGTGAAAGGAGTTGTGCTAGAATTCACATTCAAATCTGTCTGCTCTCTGTATCTGTATGCCTCTTTTTTTTTTTGTATTACTGAATCATAAGGTATTTCTGTGTTTTTATTATTTCTTTATGGGAGACTAGTGTTTTATAGTTGACATTAAATACAATAATTTGTATATGCATAACATTTCCCAGGTTTCCTCATAACCCAACCCCTACTAGGTCCACTGGAATTTGGGTGGTGGGTATGGTGTTGTTACATTTATAGAGGCATGAAGCTGTACTCACAAGATTCTGTCATATTTTAAATCAATGCTACATCAATAAAATTTTGTTTAAAAAAGATTTGGGGGCAGTGAAATAGCTCCCTGGTACTGTATGCTACTGTGTCATATGTGTGACACAGTTCTTAAATGCGGATTCTGAATCTGCATTTAAGAAAGCTTTGGTACTGTGACATCTCCCCCCCCCATCTTCCCCTCCCTCCCTCTTTGTCTCTATCTAAAAAAATCAGTATTTTTTACATTAACATTAACTGTATTCCTTTTTTTAAAAAATACATATACATACTGGGAGTCCAGTGGTAGTGCAGTGGGTTAAGTACACATGGCACGAAGCGCAAGGACCAGAGGAAGGATTCCGGCTCCCCACCTGCAGGGGAGTCACTTCACAGGTGGTGAAGCAGGTCTGCAGGTGTCTATCTTTCTCTCTCCCTCTCTGTCTTCCCCTCCTCTCTCCATTTCTGTCTGTCCTGTCCAACAATGATGACATCAATAACAACAATAATAACCACAACAATAACACAACAAGGGAAACAAAAGGGAATAAATAAATAAATATTAAAAAAAGAAAGTAAAAAAAATTAATAATGTTACAATTTCTTGAAACAGTTGTAAAGGAAAGAATGGAGTCACTTCTTCTTCTAGCGTTTGCCCTTCTTCCGTAGCCAGTCAATAGCGTCAGGTAGAGCCTGATGTAAAGTTTCCAGACCTCCTTTGAATCTGGAGAGATGGCAGTCGTTGACTGTGTGGGTCATAGTCTGTCTGTAGCCGCAGGGGCAGTTCGGGTCGTCTCTGGCTCCCCAGCGATGGAACATAGCGGAGTCACTAAGCCTTAGTTTCCCCATCTTTCAAGTGAAGACAGTGTGCAGACAAATTGCTGTAATGAATGCAAGTACCTTGCTTGACACTTGGGAAAAGCACATCGATGGTACAAAGGCAGGTATAGCTAGTCTTGGGGATGGGTGGAGATGAGTGAAAACAGAAAATATAGGGAAAGTGCATACTTCTAGGAGTAATAATAATGGGAATAGTGATCAAATGCTCACTCTTTGTTGGGTGCTATCTCCCAAAGTGCTTTATAGAAAGGAAAGCATGGGTGGAATGTCACTACTATCCTAAGAGGTCCTACTGCTAATCCCATTGGTCAGATTGGAACCTGCAAGGCAGAGAAGCTATGCACTATGAGTAAGTTGCTGCAAACAGAATTCAAGTGCAGCGTGACTTCCAATCCTGCACTGTCCACCCCTGGTGTTCTTCCTGTCTAGGCATCCTAGGTGGCCAGGAGCAGCTGGAAAAGCAGGCCAAGGAAGGGAGAGAAAAATTAAGTGAGGACGAGACAGCAGTGTGTTGGCAAATGCCTACGGATCCTGGAAGGAAAATGGTGCCCTGGATACATACTGGACTCAGCCTTGTTTGGATTTGTGTTTGCCGTCCCTGAAACCCTCAAGCTCTTGGGAGAATGGATGGTGGCGGTGTGTGTGTGTGTGTGTGTGTGCTAAACTTTATTATCAGTGTTGTTTTTATCATTATTTTGACAGCAGGACTACTTCTGCTTTGGGCCTGAGAGCAGTCTGAACTGCTCACTCACCTGAAGCCTGTGTGCTCAGTGATTAGCTCTGTACACAGGTGAGCTGTTCTTTCTAGTGGTACAGATCTAAAGAGCATGAGTGGCTTTTTTTTTTTTGCATTCACACTCCATTTAATTCGTACCAGTTGCACCTTCCTGCACAGATGGCCTGATTTTCCTCTTCCTGTGCTTAATTCTCACTGAAGCCAGATAGTGTGAAATGCCCATGAGGAGGAGTTGGTGTAGGAATATAGGAAGAGACATCAGATGGCACTAATATTGCCACCAGATCGGAGGGGAATGTGGTTCATAAGGCTCTATTATGCATAATGTGTTGAAGACATATTTTTGTAGCATAGTTAATGAAACAGGGAGATGTATGTTGACAGAAAAATAAGCAGGAAAACAAATAGTGTGTATGGGGCATGATTCTTAAGTGTCTATTTGAACTAAAATTTGAAAGGTGTCTATGAATATATATGCAAAAATATATGTACAGGCAGGGGGTAGATAGCATAGTGGTCACACACAGAGCCTCATGCCTGAGGCTCCAAAGTCCCAGACTCAGTTGTCTGCAGAACTGAGCTTATTCTCATGGCTCATATTCTCTTTTCCAGATTCATTATTTATTCACTGACTTTTTTTATTAGATAGGATAGAGAGAAATTGAGAAGGGAAGGGAAGACAGAGATGGATAAAAGGGGCAGGGTGGTGGTGCACCAGGTTGAGTGCACATGTTACAGCGTGCAGGATGCAGGTTTGAGCCCCTGGTTCCCACCAGCAGGGGGAAAGTTTTACAGGTGGTGAGGCAGTGTTGTAGGTGTCTCTCTGTCTCTCTCCCTATCTCCCCCTTCCCTCTGAATTTTTGGCTGTCTCTAGCCAATAAATAAATAAATAAATAAATATAATGAAAAAGAGGGGGAGAAAGAGAGACACCTGCTAATCTGCTCCATCACTTATGGGGCAGGTGGGAACTGGAGGCTCAAACTTGGATCCTGGTTGAGGGCACAAATTACCATGCACAAGGATCCCAGGTTCATTATTTATTGATGAAAAGAGCAGCAGAGCATCACTGGCACATGTGGTGCTGGGGGTCTAGCTCAGAACCTCATGCTTGCAAGTTCTGTACTCTATCCCTGTACCACCTCCAGGGTTGCAAAGTTCACATTTTCATAATTTACTTATTATTATCACTTTTTTTTTTTGCAGAACCATAGTCTCATACACAGTGTGCTTTCACTTTCCTCAGGTTATGTTGTCCATATTCAGAGAGAGAGGAAAGACATCGCAGCACCACAGCTCCCCTAGTGTCACTGTGGTAGCTCCATGTGGTGCTGTAGTTCAAATCTGGACACTGACTAGCATGTATGCATTCCTTATACGTGGTAAGCTGTCCCTCTAGCCCTGTCTCACACTTTTATTTTTATTTTATTTATTTATCTTTTTGCCTCTAGGGTTATTGTTGGGGCTCGGTGCCTGAACTATGAATCCACTGCTCCTGGAGGCCATTTTTTCCCTTTTGTTGCCCTTGTTGTTTTTATCATTGTTGTTATTGCTGTCGATGTTGGATAGGACAGAGAGAAATGGAGAGAGGAAAGGAAGACTGAAAGGGGGAGAGAAAGACAGACACTTGCAGATCTGCTTCACTGCTTGTGAAGCAACTCCCCTGCAGATGGGGAGCCAGGGGCTCGAACTGATATCCTTGCACATCATGGTATGTGTGCTTAACCCACTGCGCTACCACCTGGCCCACATCTCACATCTAAAAAAATTATTTATTATTCCCTTTTGTTGCCCTTTTTTATTGTTGTAGTTATTATTGTTGTTGTCATTGTTAGATAGGACAGAGAGAAATGAAGAAAGGAGGGGAAGACAGAGAAGGGGAGAGAATGATAGACACCTGCAGACTTGCTTCACTGCTTGTGAATCGACTCCCCTGTAGGTGAGGAGCCAGGGGCTTGAACCAGGATCGTTGTGCTGGTCCTTGTGCTTTGTGCCACCTGCGTTTAACCCACTGTGCTACTGCCCGACTCCCCCATCTACATTTTTATAAAGGCAGGAACTTCTAAAAAGATAACATTGGTTGACTGGTGAAGCATCACAGTGATTCAATCAATAGACTTTGTGCCTAAGTTTCCATAGGTTCTAAGTTCAATCTTTGGTACCACCATAAGTCAGAATTGAGCAATGCTCTAGTTAAAATAATAATAATAAAGGCACAAGGGCAGGAAGGGAAAAACATGAAGTGAAACTGGGACTGGGTGTGGTTTATTGCACCAAAACAAAGGACTGTGGTGGGAGAAGCGGAAAGGGAGAAGAAGGGAGGGGAAGAGAGGGTGCTGAGGTTCTTGTGCACAATGGTGGAAAATAACTTAAGTTGGGGGTACAGACAACTATCATGGGGAGATGAGATGTTGTATCCATGTGTCAACAACAACTGTACTGTAATCCATGAATTCCTCCAATAAGGTGAAAAAAAAAAAGGAAAAAGAATGTTTAGTAATAATGATAATGGTGCTTATTTCTGGGTGATAAAATTTGTGGTTCTTTTCTTTTTCTTTCCCAGAGTACTGCTTAACTCTGGCTTGTGGTGGCGCAGGGGATTGAACCTGGGACTTTGGAGCCTCAGGAATGAAAGTCTTTGGCATAAACATTGTTATCTCCCTGTCTAGGTTATTTTAAATTCTTCTTTAAATTTACCTTCTTTTTATCCTTATGTTGAGTGTGTATTAATTTTGTAATAAAAGAATAGTACTTTGTTTCCTGTTAGCTGCTTACATTAGAATGAAATCCACCAAGTTTCGGATGACTTGTGTTAGTTCTATTTATCATCTGAGGAGGGCAGTATCCATTACCAGGATTTCTGCAGTTGCCTGGCTACTGGTTTGTTTGCAGCGTCCTAAGCATGGGAGGAAGAGAAGTTTCTCCTCTTTCATCAGCTGTGGAATGTTGAGCAACAGCCAGGTCCAATTGTTCTTCCTCTGAAAAGTCAGCCAAGTGGAGCAGAAGTGGGGGGGGGGGGGCGGTAGTGAGGAAAGAACCTTCAAAAAAGCCTTCCTCTTTAGCTTTTTGCAGGGATGATTCCTCTAGGACTTGTAGCATGCAGCTATGTTTCCAGCTGTGCTGGGAGGAGTTGGATGATGGGTATGTCTAGTGCCCTGTGGCCCTTTTCTGGGGCATGAAGACCAGCTGGTGAATACAGCAGGGCAGGGGCTGCACTGGATCTCAAGCTTTCTGGGCATTGCTCAGAGAGCTGAAGTTCTGCCTTTCCGAACTTGAAAAGATCAAGTGTGGGGCCAGGTGGTGGTGCACCTGGTTGAGTGCACATATCACCATGCAAAGAGACCTGGGTTCAAGTTCCAGGGTCCACCTCAGGCGGTACTGTTTCATAAGCTGTGGAGTAGTGTTGCAGGTCTCTCTCTTCCTCTCTATCTACCCTTCCCCTCTCAATTTCTCTCTCTCCCATCACATAAAATAAATAAAATGGAACACGTCCCTGAGTCTCTTATGTATTAATAAAATACATAATCTGCAGGTGCGCTGAACCAAGCACACATATGGTTAAAAGAGGGGGGGTCTGAGAGGTAGTGTAGTGGATAAAGTATCTCAAGCATGAGGTCCTGAGTTCAATCCCTGGCAGCATATGTACCAGAGTGATGCTCTGGTTCTCTTTCTCCCTACTCCTCTCTCACAAATAAATAAATAAATATTAAAAATATATACCTAGAGGGCTTGGCAGTGGCACACCCAGTTAAGCACGTGTATTACCAAGAGGAAGGAACCAGGCTCAAGCCCCTGCTCCCTGCCTGCAAGGAGAATGTTTCATGAGCAGTGAAACAGGTCTGCAGGTGTTTATCTTTCTCTCCCTCTCTTTATCTTCCCTCCCTTCTCAATTTCCCTCTGTCCTATACAATTTTTAAAAAGTAGAAAAAAAAACTGGAAAAAATGGCAACCAGGAGTAGTGGATTTGTAGTGTCAGCACTAAGCTCTAATGATGGATATATATATATGTAGAGGATAGAAAATAAAGGAAAAGAATTAATGGAGGTAGGGGGAGGAAGTGGAGCGAAAGACAGAAAGAGAGAGACACAGAGGAAAGGCTATAAAACTTCATGCTAATTGTCATAAATGGTGTAGGCTACATGGCTTTATTGCCTAGCATATTTTAGGATTCTAAAATAATATCACAAAGATCATTAAGAATGTGTTGGGAAGCATTGTAGCTGGGAATATAGTATAATAGTTTTGCAAAAAGACTTTCTTCATTGAGTCTCAGAGATCTCAAATTCAATCCCTGGCACTACCATAAGCCAGAACAGAGCAGTACTCTGGTAAAAATTAATTAATTAATTAAATGATTATTTGGGAACTCAATTATTTTTGTTTGTGGGTGATTTCAAGATTTTTTTTTGCCTCCATGTTTATTTCTGGGGCGCCATGCCTGCACTACAAATACACTGTTTCTGGCAGCCATATTTTTCCATTTTATGGGGTAGGACATAGAGAAATTGAGAGAGATGGGGAGATAAGGAAAGATAGACACCTACAGACCTGTTTCACTGCTTGTGAAGTGACCCCCCACTGCAGGTGGGGAAGCCTAGATCTGACCCAGATCTTTGCGTGGATCCTTGTGCTTCGTGCTGTGTTTAACCAGGTGCGCCACTGCCCAGCCCCTCAAGGATAGACATTTATGGGCCCAACATGCTTCCACTGCGCTACTCTGCTATCTTCAAGGATAGATATTTATAATATTAAGCCATTTTACAGAAAATTTTGGGAACATCATTCTATCTTGACTAGAGAATTTTCTAGGAATAGTAGGGACCTTTATAACAGATTTGCTTAAACCCTCTTGGAGAAATATGGAAAGGTTCACAGGCTCTATTCACAACCACCAGTTGAAGTTTCAGAGACAATGATTGTTTTCTGAATATTTAAAGCTTCCTGGAGAGGCTGAAGAAGTCTTACTATTAAGAGTAATGCCAAAACAGCATTACACATTTGATATGAGGAATTAAAGAGAATGACTAATGAAGTTTTAGCAAAGCTACTTTTAAATTATGCCTCTGTTCTCTGCTGGCATTATGAATCTTGTATTTTTCACTTGAAATTTAAGCAATGAATTCTCTTAGAAATTGAGACACCATCAAGCAATGATAAAGTCTACTCTAAAAGAAATATGGGGGTGGTGGTGGCACACCTGATTGAGCGCACATGTTACAGTGCACAAGGACCCTGGTTCAAGCCCCCGGACCCCAACTGCAGAGGGAAAGCTTCACGAGTGGTGAAGCAGGGCTGCAGGTGTCTCTCTGTCTCTCTCCCTATCTCCCCCTTCCTCTCAATTTCTGGCTGTCTCTTGTTGGCATTCTTCGTATTGGTTTGGCCCCCTTCCCCCGACCTCTGAGAGAATTGGTTTGGCCCTTGCTAGTTTTGCGCCCTGCTTTCTCCCCGCCCCCTATGCTAAGGACATCCAGAGTCCCAGCAGCAGTGGCGGAGGAAGAATGATGGAGAAGCACATGGTGTGGTGATTTGCCCACTCATGAATAAAGATTAAACTGCAGCTTCTCAGCCCAGGCATGTGTCCTCGAGTCTCTGGTTGTCTCTGTCTACCACTGCGACGGTAGCCTGGCCTGCTGGCGCCTCTGAACGTTAACAAAAGTCTCTATCCAATAAAAATAAAGATAATAATTTGTTTAAAACAGAACAGTATATTTGTTAAACATATATATATACATATACATATGGGAGGGTTTTGGGTAGTGGTATACCAGGTTAAGCACACAGACCTGCTCAAGGGTCCCAGTTCCCTACCTGCGGGGGGGGGGGGGTGTCACCTCACAAGTGATGAAGCAGGTCTGCTGGTGTCATTCTTTTTCTTCCTCTTTACCTTCCCCTTCTCTCTAAACCCCTCTGTCCTATCCAATTAAAACAACAAACAAACAAACAAAACCAGAAAAAAATGGCTGCCAGGAGCAGTGGATTCATAGTGCAGACACCAAGCCCCAGTGATAACCCTGGAGGAAATAAAATAAAATAAAATAATAAATATGAATATTCAATTGATTTTCCAAATGATCTTCTTTAAGGATTAAAATGAAAAATATTATCAATATGCTAAAGCAAGGAGTTATGTGTTGTTTTTGCCGGGCTGGCTTCACGGGCGGGTAACAGATGACCAGGGACTCATGGTTGAGCTGTAGGCAGTATCTCTTTATTCATGCAGGACGCAGCACAATCTAAGCCGAGCTAAGCTAAACTAAAAACTACAAACAATCTTGTCCTTACAAATATACTAGCCCAGTAGGGTGGGAACAGGATGCAACGCAGAGAGGGTGGAGAGAAAAGTGACTGGTGAAAATCAGGGTATGACAAGGAGAGGGGGCGGAGCAGGCGAGAATTCTACCACTGAACCACCAATGCCCTGGAGGGAGGGTGGTGCTTGTTAACAGAGGTTATGTAAATAGAATGAAGTGGTTATGTAAATAGAATAGTGTTAAGCAGTGGGGATTAAACTAATGAAACAGAAGGGGTTTTTAGAAGCATACCAACAGAGTTAGATTGAAATCATATTACTGACTTGGAGTTATGCAATGCTTTTTTAATTTGATAGGTACAGCAAATGATACTTGGGGACTTGATCTCTTATATAACTGTTGAAAATTCCTACATAGAAAAAAAAAGAACACTATGTAATTCAATTCAGAGCTTATTTGCATCCTACATTTAATCATACTTGTTGCAACAGATAAATGTCGATCTATAAAACAGATGAGAAATAATAGGCCAGAGCTGCTTAGCTTGCCGACCAGTATTATTACTATCAGAAATTACCTATTGCATTCAGTAAGTTAATTGACTGCTAGCCCTTTGATAACAGAGGTTTCATGGGAAGCGACCCAGTGTTCTGTAGTACAGGGAGATGACAGAGTGGCTGAGGGTGAGGTCTGCTGATGCCTGTCATGGGAAGATATGTGCATGTGTGTGTGTGTGTGTGTGTGTACACATATATATGTCTTCCCACATGACTTCTCCAAATTTCCAGGTAACACAATGAATATAGGGGTGTATTTGTCCCTCAGAAAACCTTCAGAAGATCTGACAAAGGTCTGTGTACTAAGAATCCACGTACAAAGAATACAAACAGGTAACTGAAATTTCCCAAGTGTGAGGCATAGTGAGGCTCTGCTCCTAACATCTTGATATCTCCTGTAAGTCTTAGAGATTGGAAGCACAAAGTATTAAAGCCATCAAGGTGGGGGGGTCGGGCAATAGTGTAACGGGTTAAGCGCACATGGCGCAAAGCTCAAAAACCCACATAAGGATCCCGGTTCAAGCCCCTGCCTCCCTACCTGGAGGGGAGTCGCTTCACAGGCGGGGAAGCAGGTCTTCAGGTGTCTGTCTTTCTCTCCTCCTCTGTCTTCCCCTCCTCTCTCCATTTCTCTCTGTCCTATTCAACAATGATGACATAAATAACAACAATAATAACTACAACAATAAAGCAAGGGCAACAAAGGGAAAATAAATAAATAAATATTAAACAAACAAAAAACGCCATCAAGGGCAGAGCAGTGATGCCCCTGGTTAGTGTACACATTGCTATGCACAAGGGCCTGAGTTCAAGCCCCTGATACCCACTTGTGGGGATGGGGGGGGAGCTTCAGGAGCAATGAAGCAGTGCTTCAGGTCTCTCACTCTTCCTCACTCTTGCCCCTTTACCATCTTGATTTCCTTCTGTCTCTATAAAAAAAATAAAGGGAGTCGGTGGTAGCTAAGTAGGTTAAGCACATATGGCGCGAATTGCAAGGATCAGCCTAAAGATCCCAGTGCGAGCCCCTGGCTCCCCACCTGCAGGAGAGTCACTTCACAGGCAGTGAAGCAGGTCTGCAGGTGTCTGCCTTTCTCTCTGCCTCTCTGTCTTCCCCTCCTCTCTCCATTTCTCTTTGTCCTAGCAAGGACGACATTAATAACAACAATAATAACTGCAACAACAATAAAAAACAACAAGGGCAACAAAAAGGAATAAATAAATAAAGATTAAAAAATTAAAAAAAAATAAAAACAAAACAAAGCTAAAAAAAATAAATAAAATATTAAAATGGAGGTTGGGGTGGTGCATCTGGTTGAGAACACACGTGGCCATGCAACAGTACCTGAGTTCCAGCCCCAGGTCCCCACCAGCAAGGGGGAAGTTTCAAGAACAATGAAGCAGTGCTACAGGTGTCTCTCTCCTCTACCCCCACACCAATTTTTCACTCTCAATCCAATGACTAGATTAATATGTTTAAATAAAAATAAGATAAAAGTTCTCCATTCCCCTGCACCCAAAAGATTGTAAGCGTTTTGCTTTTTCTGTTCCTTCTATTAATCATGCCAGCCCTGCTGATAGATTTGAATGGGTGGTATTGTCTCAGGGCATGGCCAATAGTCCCATGTTGGGCACCAGATTTAGGTATCTCTTTCTCTCTGGTTGGGGTGGTTTCCAGGGGAAAGGTAACGGGCTGGTTCTTTCTCGCTCATGACGGGTGACACGAAGTAAAAGATACCAGGGGACTCTTAGGGTGCCTGGAATCCTAGAATCCGTAGAATCCGTCAATTTGCAGAGTGGACATGAGTTAAATAGAAAAGCAAATGAAGGGAACATTACTGAAATATGTCAGAAATTACAGGTTTCTTAACGGTCGGCATGCCTCTAAGGTAGGGGGCTGGTATGACAGGAATTGATGAAATATAAGACAGTTATTCTCCATGACACAAGCAACTTAATTATCCAAAGGTATTTGAGAGAAGCATAGGGGTTAAACCCGTAGGGTAAGACAAAGAGAAGATGGATATCAAAAGGCCATATAGTTTGGAATTTCTCTTGTCTGGAGTCTGAGGTGTGTGATGAAGTGTGTGATAAGGTGTGTTCTTCTGTGATCAGAAGGTGACTTTGAATGAGTGAATCTGCAGCCATGTGGCCTGTGGTTAATGGAGGGAAGTACTGGGGTATCTGTGGGCCTGAGAGTCAAGAAGGAAAGAACCAAGTCTGAGTTTCCCCCCTTATGCTCACCTCGGTTGAGAGAGACTTACCAAGAGGTTATCTTCTCAGACCTCCATCCAAAGACGGGTGTGGTTCTCCCTAAGCTCTATCAGGCTTACACATGGTCCCAACAATAAAATATTAAAATGAAGGTTGGGGTGGTGCATCTGGTTGAGAACACATGTGGCCATGCAACAGTACCTGAGTTCCAGCCCCAGGTCCCCGCCAGCAAGGGGGAAGTTTCAAGAACAATGAAGCAGTGCTACAGGTGTCTCTCTCCTCTACCCCCACACCAATTTTTCACTCTCAATCCAATGACTAGATTAATATGTTTAAATAAAAATAAGATAAAAGTTGTCAACTTTCCCACCTCCCCAAGACAACAATCCCTAAACTGTGTGTGATGACTCAGATGATAACCCTGGTCTGCTGCACTTGCTCGACTGAGACCCCTCTTCGTATGCTACTCCAAGTAGCTCTGTGTCATAATGTGATAGTAAGCTGAAGACCTTGTCTCAGTTCAAGCAGACCACTGATGAAGAAATTCTTTGTGAGGCATGATCAGATTCACTGACACAGTGCTATAAAGGAAACCACATGTTTGAGAAACTGAGATAACTCACCAAACAAAAGGAAACTAGAATTAGAATGGACAGGCTTTGGAGGAAAGCAGAGTCTTACAAAACTTAAATAAGTGTTTATTCTTAGGCATTTATCCAAGTTCAAAGGGATATAAGCACCCCATGTTCATAGCTGCATTCTTCACCACAGCCAAAGATTGGAAGCAGCCTAAATGTCCATGGACAGATGATTGGCTAAAGAAGTTATGAGCTATATGCTCCATAGAATTCTGCAATCATAGGGAGTCGGGAGGTAGCACAGCGGGTTAAGCACACGTGGACAAAGCACAAGGACCAAAGTGAGGATTCTGGTTTGAGCCCCCGGCTCCCCACCTGCAGGGGAGTTGCTTCACAGGCAGTGAAGCAGGTCTGCAGGTGTCTGTCTTTCTCTCCCCCTCTCTGTCTTCCCCTTCTCTCTCCATTTCTCTCTGTCCTATCCAACAATGACAAGAACAATAATAACTACAACAATAAAACAACAAGGGAAACAAAAAGGAATAAATAAATATTAAAAAAAAAAAAGAATTCTGCAATCAGAAATGACAATGTTGTATCCTATGGGACAAAATGGATGGAACTCCATTGTGGTTGTGCTTATTGAAATAAGTAGAGAGATGAAAGAAAACGACCAGATGATTATACTCATGTGGAATCTAGAGAACTGACACATATGAACTTGCAAAATAAGTAAATAAGACAAACAAGCCAACAAACAAAACTCTAGAAGCAAACAAACTATCTCTAAGACTTTATGAGAACTATGGTGGTATTTGATGGAAGGGTGGGGACACAGAACTTTGGTGGTAAGTGCTGTGTAGGAGGAACTATACCTGCAATCTTACAATCTTATAACCTACTATTAATCACAAATAAAAAATGGCTCTGGTGGTCCGGGAGGTGGCATAGTGGATAAAGCATTGGACTCTTAAGCATGAGGTTCTGAGTTCAAGCCCTGGCAGCACATGTACCAGAGTGATATCTGGTTCTTTCTCTCTGTCTCCTCCTATCTTTCTCATTAATAAATTAATTAAATATTTTATTTAAAAATGGTTTTATGAAAGTTAGTATTTAGATAGCCAAAGTGTAAAACAAGGCTGTATGAAATGACCAACATTTTATCCAAATTGCAAAGTTGGGCTCCAGGAGGAAAGCATAAAGCCAGGGGAGCCAGACAGTGGCATATCCAGTAGAGCACATACATTACCATGCTCAACAACCCAGGTTCAAGACCCCAATCCCCACCTGCAGGAGGAAAGCGTCATGAGTGGTGGATCAATATTGCAGGTGTGTCTCTCTTTCACTTTCCCCCTCTCTTTCTCTCTGTCTCTAACATAAAAGAAAGAAAAAAACAAAAGGGATCAGATTGTAGCATACTTGGTTGAGTGCACACATTACCATGCACAAGAACCTAGGTTCAAGCCCTCTTCCTCCATGCAGGGTGGGGAACTTCAGGAGCAGTAGAGGAGAGCTACAGGTTGCTATCAATCAATCAATCACTCTTTTTTTTTTCCTCCAAGGTTATTGCTGGGGCTCCGAGCCTGCACTACAAATCCTGCTCCTGGAGGCTATTTCTTTCCCTTTTTATTGCCCTTGTTGTTTATTGTTGTCGTTGTTGGATAGGACAGAGAGAAATCAAGAGAAGACAGTAAGACAGAGAAGGGTGAGAGAAAGATAGACACCTACAGACCTGCTTCACTGCTTGTGAAGCGACCACCCTGCAGGTGGGTGGAGCTGGGGGCTCGAACTGGAATCCTTATGCTGGTCCTTGCGCTTTGTGCTATGTGTATTTAGTCCTCTGCATTACTGCCTGGCCCCCCTATTTATCTATCTATCTGTCTGTCTGTCTATCTATCTATCTACCTATTTATCTATCTATCTATCTATCTCTCCCTCCCCTCAATTTCTCTCTGTCCTATCAAATAAAAGGGAAAAATGACCACTAGGAACAGTGACTTCATTATGCAGGCACTGAACCCCAGTGATAACACTGGTGGCAAAAAAAAAAAAATTTAAACTAAAAGCATTAAGCTAAATCTGGAATGCTGTGTGCTTACCTCTCAATGCTTATCTCTGATCTATTATCCAAAGTTCAGCACCTGCTGGATTGCTTCTGTGTCAAAGTTCATTTAGATGCTTCAGGCAAGTGTGTGTGTGTGGGGGGGGGGGGGGGGAGTGCTTTCCTTCTTAATGAGATAATCTTTAGCTCCAATTTCAATCAAATTGTCTAACCTTCCGATAGGCACTGATTAGAGAGGGCCAAGTTTCCTGGTGGGGGAAGGGCAGGAAGTGGGGAGGAGTGACTTAAATTAAGCCAAGAACCTTAGGAAGACGGGAGTTGTGATGATGCCTCACAGCTGCAGGGTGTCCTTGGGGAAAATATTGTTTCCTGTTCACTCTGCAGATGGCTTTTGTGGTGTCCCTATCCCTGTGTGATAAATGGTAGGGCTGATTTTTGCAGCCAAAGCTGTTTTATTTCCTTGTTATCTTGATAGATCACACTGGCTCTGTAGCTAGAGCAAGATGTAAACTTGTGTAAAATTGGGGAACCCATGGTGGCTCATTGGTGCACACAACCACAGGCAAGGACCCAGGTTCAAGTTCTTGGCCCCTAGTTGGTCCCCAGCAGGAGGGAAGCTTCCCAAGCAGTGAGGCAGTGCTGCAGGTATCTCTCTTTCTCTTTCCACCTCTATCTCCCCTCTTCTCTCTTGATTTCTCTCTGTCCTATCACATAAAACAATAATAATAAAAAAAAAAGAATCACAATTAGGGGGCCAGGCAGTGGCACACCCAGTTAAGCACATGTATTACCAGAAGTTGTATTACAGGGGCTGAATGGTGGCACAATCAGCTGAGCGTGCATGTTATAATGCATAAGGACACAGGTTCAAGCCCCTGGTCCCCACATTCAGGGAGAACTGCTTCATGAGTAGTAAAGCAGTGCTATAGGAATTGCTCTTTCTCTCCATATCTCCCTCTTCCCTCTCAGTTTCTGTTTCTATCCAAAAATGAATAAATAAAATTATATAGAAAGGATTTGTGTTACACTTACACAGTGGAATACCACTCAGCTACTAAAAACACGTAAAACACTGCCTTTCGTGACAACATGAATGAAAATTGAGCTGATATGCTCAGCAAAAATAAGGCAAAAAAAATCAACTAAAGGACAATTATTGCCTCTATGACAACCTTAGTTAGGATCATCAAAAAAGTAAATGCAGTATAACTTGAAGTGAATTTAGATTCCACTAAAAGCCTAGGTGTAGTTCCTCTCTAACTTAAGGCCAGGCCTCAGAAGCCCAATACTGATTTAGATATAACAAATGTCACTCATCACTTTAACAACGGGGAGAAAGTCAGATAAAGAGGGGACTACAAAAACTGGGAAAGAGCAAGATACTAGCTCACTTAATGATGCTACCAGGACATCCTATCCCCTGGGGCCCTAGTCAGGGAATCCTTGGATTTCTCCACGGGTATAATAGGCATAGACCTCTAGTAGAGCCATCTCTCCACCATCACTGGTCACTTTCATCAGAAACTTCATCATAAGCCCTTTGTGGGCCACTCCACTAGAGCAGCAATGGTAGGGTCTGCCTTACTTACTCTCTGAAGAAAGGCTGTGTGATCTTACTCTGCCACTGGAGGAAGACTGGTCCTGAAGTGAGGGCAGCCTAGAATGTTCCCAGCTGTGACCATGGAATGTGAGCTCAGACTGACAGGGACTCAGAGGCTATATAGGCTTCTGTGCTAAATATGAATATACTTGAGCCCTGCATCAGATTGATGGGGTAAACAGTTAATTGTATTTTTATATTTTCTTCAAGTCTAGGAGCTACTCTCTATCCTAATCCAGTTTTCTAGCCCTATTCTAAACTCTGATACCATCTTCCCAGATGACATTTTTAGTCCACCTTCATGTTAGCTGTCAAGCTCAAGTGAAAATTATTGAAATCATGGGCCCCTGGGAACATATGTAAAGTAGACTTCCTAGCTTCTTTCCACCCTAAGATCCCTATTTTCATCTGCTCTATTTCTACTTTCTGGTTCCTTTTTATTAAACATTTTGTCCTGCTTTATATCTAACTGCCTTTCAGACACCAAGTTGCAAATGATTCTATTAATGATTCCATTCTGAATTCCCTGGGCAGAAAACCTTACCAATGTGCCCCAGAACCTCACCTCTCCAGAGCCCTATGCCACTAGGGAAATACAGAAACAGGCTGGGGGTATGGATTGACCTGCTGATGTCTATGTCCAATGGAGAAGCAATTACAGAAGTCAAAACTCCCACCTTCTGCAAAATTTTTGGTGTGTACCAAACATTTTCTCCAGAGAGGGAGAAGTGTTACAGCAAGATTACTAGAGGGCTCTTAACCCCAATTCTATCTGAACTCTGGAAGAGAAGGGGGGAAAAAAAGGAAGGTCTTTTAGAAATAATAAGAGGTGTAGGTGTGACTTTAAAAGAAGGAGAAGGCAGGACCATAGGGAATATATATATATATATATATATATATATATATATATATATATATATATATATATTAGAAGTAATAGTCAACCCATATCTATGATCTTGGGAGAACTACTGCAGCTTCCAATGGAAGGAATGAGGACATGGAACTCTGTCCATGTAGTGTGAAAGGTGGGGAATTATTATACCCCTTTTGTCTTATAATTCTGTAAATCAATATCAACCGGGTGGTGGTGCACCTGATTGAGTTCACTTATTACAGTGCACAAAGACCCAGGTTTGAGCCCTTGGTCCCCACCTGCAGGGGGGAAGCTTCACAAGTGGTGAAGCAATGCTGTAGGTGTCTCTCTGTCTTCTTCTCCCCCTACCTTCTCAATTTCTGGCTGTCTCTATCTAATAAATACAGATATATTTTTTAAAATAAGGCAAAAAAAGAGACAATTACTAAAAAGTCTCATTAATATGAGAAATGTGAATGACCAAAGGAAACAAGCTAATGAAACACAACAAAAAGAACTCTTTTATTTTATTATTGTTGCCCTTGTTGTTTTATTGTTGTTGCGGTTATTATTATTGTTGTTATTGATGTTGTTGTTGTTGTTGGATAGGACACAGAGAAATGGAGAGAGGAGGGTAAGACAGAGAGGGGGAGAGAAAGATAAACACCTGCAGACCTGCTTCAGAGCTTGTGAAGCGACTCCCCTGCAGGTAGGGAGTGGGGGGCTCGAACCAGGATCCTTAAGCCTGTCATTGCGCTTTGCGCCACGTGTGCTTAACCCGCTGAGCTACCGCAGGACCCCTAAAAAGAACTCTTAAGAATGGGAGGGGACAGATGGTCGTGCGCCTGGTGGAGTGAGTGCACATGCACAATGACCTGGGTCCAAGCTACAGGGAGCAAGCTTCAAGAGTAGTGAAGCAGTGTTGCAGTCTGACTGGGACAAATATGGAGGTCGCCAGAGAGGAAGAAATGTGGGAGGAAGGATAAGGGGATCAATTGCATACCAACAATGGCACTAGAATCTTTAGTGCAGTGAGGTGTGAAGTTGCAGTCTCAAAAATTTTATAGTGTTGTAAACTAATGGCAAATAATAAATTTTAATTATCAGAAGATTAAGCTGCAGACTTTTTTTTTTTTCATTTTGTTTTGTTTGGTTAACCTGGCTTATCTGGGATGAAATTTCCATTTCAATTAACTCCTCATAAAATGAGCTATTAATTTAGGAGATGGCAGCAGGCAGCAGAAAACAATTACTGGGAGATAAAAAGATGAATAACTGGGAGTCGGGCGGTAGGTTAGTGGGTTAAGCACACAAGGCGCAAAGCGCAAGGACCGGCGTAAGGATCCCGGTTGGAGCCTCCAGCTCTCCACCTGTAGGGAAGTCGCTTCACAGACAGTGAAGCAGGTCTACAGGTATCTTTCTCTCCCCCTCAGTCTTCCTCTCCTCTCTCGATTTTTCTCTGTCCTATCCAACGACAGCAGCAACAACAATAATAATAATGACCACAACAATGATGGAACAGCAAGGGCAACAAAAGGGGAAAAATGGTCTCCAGGAGCAGTGGATTCGTGGTTCGGGCACCAAGCTCCAGAGGGCAAAAAAAAAAAAAGATGAATAACTGTATTATGATGTGGCGGAACATTTGATAAAACTCCCACCTGAATGAGTTTGGAAAGGACACCAAGTTCGTAATAATTTACAGCCTTAGATGTTTGAAAATAAAATGTAAATACCCCTATGTTTGGCAGTGTATTTTAAGAAATAGATAAACTCAAGAAAGAACTGGCCACTTTGGAAGCACTGAAGGCAATCATGTCCATAAAATCGGGAGTTTATAGGGTTGCAAATGACAATGATTTCTGAGTCCCCAGACAGTAAAAAGCAGCATGGACAAATGATTTAATGACAATTGCTGATTAAAACTCAGTCCCATAACAAGGATCAAATCAAGGTACAGCCATTGATCTTGGCACGATCTACGAGTCGCACCTGCTGTTATCTTTGTTTGTTAACTTTTTTTCCCGACTTAGTTATTCATTAAAGAGAGAGGGGGGAGAGGGAGAGACAGAGAGGAAGAGGATTGGGGAGGGAGAGGAGGAGGGGGGAACTGGAGCACCACTCTGCCACAGACCTTCTCGTGCTTGAGAGTTCAGCACTCTAGCCACTGCGCCACCTCCTGGTGATGTGCTGTATCTTTTCAATAGCTCAGAGTTGAACAAACTAAAGGTATAATAACTCCAAGTCACTCCCAAGGCAAAAAGAGACAAGAAATTATTAAAATGGGGCCCAGCAGTAGGGCAGCGGGTTAAGTGCACATGACGTGAAGTGCAAAGACCGGTGTAAGGAGCCCGTTTCGAGGATCCCGTTTCGAGCCGCTGGCTCCCCACCATCACTCACAAGCAGTGAAGCAGGTCTGCAGGTGTCTGTCTTTCTCTCCTCTGCTGTCTTCCTCTCTTCTCTCGATTTCTCTCTGTCCTATCCAATAACAGCAACAACAATTACAACAAAGAAAACAAAATGGACAAAAAGGCCTCCAGGAGCAGTGGATTCATAGTGCAGGTACCAAGCAATAACCCTGCAGAGAACCTGGAGAGAACCTGGTGATAACCCTGAAGAGAAAAAATATATACAGGAAGGGCTGGGCAGTGGTACATCTGGCATCTGGTTGAGCGCACACCCCATTACGCTCAAGGACCTGTTTGAGCTCTTGCTTCCCATCTGCAGGGAGGAAGCTTCATGAATTGTGAAGAAGGCTAGCAGGTGTCCTTCTCTCTTCCTTTTTATAGCTTCATTCTTTGCTCGCTCAATTTCTTTTTGTCCTATCAAATAAAATAGAAAATAAATAAAGGGAAAAATGGCCTCTGGGAGCAGTGGATTTGTAGTGCTGGCATCGAGCCACATTGGTAAACTTGGTAAAATAAAATGCAAGCAAAGAGAAGCGAAAACACCATTTGAAAATTGTGTACAATAATATTATTACTTGTAATAAACAACCAAAATGTTAAAGCAAGTCAAATATCTATCATCTGATAGATAAGTCAAATGCCATACATCATCTTGGATATTACTTGAAAAAATTATGTTAAGTGAGATAAAGCAAAAAAGAGAATGATGAGGGGGCCAGGCAGTAGTGCAGCGAGTTAAGCACACATGGCACAAAGCACAAGGACTGGCATAAGGATCCTGGTTCAAGCCCCCAGGCTCCCCACCTGCAGAGGAGTCGCTTCACAAGCTGTGAAGCAGGTCTGCAGATGTCTATCTTTCTCTCCCCCTCTCTGTCTTCCCCTCCTCTCTCCATTTCTCTCTGTCCTATCTAACAACAATAATAACAACAATGATAAACAACAACAACAACAAAAAGGGAAAAAATGGCCTCCAGGAGCAGTGGGTTCGTAGTGCAGACACTGAGCCCCAGCAATAACCCTGGAGACAAAAAAATAAAAAGGGGGGGAGGAGAGAAGGATGAATAGTGAATGTTCTCACTTATGGGCAGAATTTAAGAAGCAAGGACAGAAAGGGAAAACACAAAGTAAAATCTGGACTAGATTTGGTGTATTGCACCAAAGTGAAGAACTCTGGGGAAGGAAGGGAGGGAGAGGGCTGGGGGCTGGGGGGAGTCCTGGAGCATGATAGTGGAAAATGACTTAAGTTGAGGGTGAGAATATTTTGCAGACACCTATCATGAAGTGATGAGAAATTGTACCCATGTGTTACAACTGTACTGTAAATCGTTATATTACATAAAATAAATTAAAATGGTATTGCTTGTATCTGTACTTCTTTTTTTTAAATAATTTATTTCTTTATTGGGGAATTAATGCTTTACATTCAACAGTAAATACAATAGTTTGTACATGCATAACATTCCCCAGATTCCCATTTAACAATACAACCCCCACTATGTCATTCATCATCTTTCATGGACCTGTATTCTCCCCACCCACCCATCCACCCCAGAGTCTTTTACTTTGGTGTAATACGCCAATTCCATTTCAGGTTCTACTTGTGTTTTCTTTTCTAATCTTGTTTTTCAACTTCGGCCTGAGAGTGAGATCATCCCATATTCATCCTTCAGTTTCTGACTTATTTCACTCAACATGATTTTTTCAAGGTCCATCCAAAATCGGCTGAAAATGGTGAAGTCACCATTTTTTACAGCTGAGTAGTATTCCATTGTGTATATATACCACAACTTGCTCAGCCACTCATATGTTGTTGGACACCTGGGTTGCTTCCAGGTTTTGGCTATTACAAATTGTGCTGCCAAGAACATATGTGTACACAGATCTTTTTGGATGGATGTGTTGGGTTCCTTAGGATATATCCCCAGGAGGGGAATTGCAGGGTCATAGGGTAGGTCCATTTCTAGCCTTCTGAGAGTTCTCCAGACTGTTCTCCACAGAGGTTGGACCAATTTACATTCCCACCAGCAGTGCAGGAGGGTTCCTTTGACCCCACACCCTCTCCAGCATTTGCTGCTGTTACCTTTTCTGATGTATGACATTCTCACCAGAGTGAAGTGATATCTCATTTTTGTCTTGATTTGCATTTCTCTGACAATCAGAGACTTGGAGCATTTTTTCATGTGTTTCTCGGCCTTTTGGATCTCTTCTGTGGTGAATATTCTGTCCAAGTCTTCCCCCCATTTTTGGATGGGGTTATTTGTTGTCTTGTTGTTGAGTCTGGCAAGCTCTTTATATATGTTGGTTATTAAACTCTTATCTGATGTATGGCATGTAAAGATCTTCTCCCATTCTGTGAGGGGTCTCTTGGTTTGGGTAGTGGTTTCTTTTGCTGTGAAGAAGCTTTTTAATTTGATGTAGTCCCATAGGTTTATACTTGCCTTAGTCTTCCTTGTAATTGGATTCGTTTCATTGAAAATGTCTTTAAAATTTATGCGGAAAAAAGTTCTGCCAATATTTTCTTCTAAGTGTCTGATAGTTTCTGGTCTAACATCCAAGTCCTTGATCCACTTGGAATTTACTTTTGTATTTGTGAAATACAGTGATTCAGTTTCATTCTTCTGCATGTTTCAACCCATTGTTTCCAACACCATTTGTTGAAGAGACTCTGCTTTCCCCATGTAATAGTCTGGGCCCCTTTGTCAAAGATTAGATGTCCATCCGTGTGGGGCCTCATTTCTGGGCTCTCAATTCTATTTCACTGGTCAGTGTGTCTATTCATGTTCCAGTACCAAGCAGTTCTGATGACAATGGCCCTATAATACAGTTTGAGATCTGGGAGTGTGATGCCTCTGGTTCTGTTCTTTTTCTCAAGATGGTTTTGGCAATTCTAGGTCTTTTCTGGTTCCAGATAAACATTTGTAGCATTTTTTCTATTCTCCTAAAAAATGTGCTTGGGATCTTGATGGGGATAGCATTAAATTTGTAGATGGCTCTGGGTAATACATTCATTTTGATGCTGTTAATTCTTCCAACCCATGAACATGGAATATCTTTCCACTTCTTTGTGTCTTTTTCAATTTCTTTGAGTAGTGATTCATAATTTTCAGTATACAAGTCTTTCACTTCTTTGGTAAGGTTTACTCCTAGATATTTTATTGTTTTTGTTGCTATAGAAAAAGGAACTGATTTCTGGATTTCAATTTCTTCTAACTTAGTGTTTGCATAGAGGAATGCCACTGACTTTTGAATGTTAATTTTGTAGCCTGACACCTTACTGTATTGCCTGATGATTTCCAAAAGCTTCTTGCTGGATTCCTTAGGTTTTTCCATGTATACTATCATGTCATCTGCAAATAAGGAGAGTTTGACTTCTTCTCTTCCAATCTGTATGCCTTTAATTCCTTGCTCCTGCCTGATTGCTATGGCAAGAACTTCCAACACTATGTTGAATAATAATGGTGATAGTGGGTGATAGCCCTGTCTAGTACCTGATCTGAGTGAAAATGCTTCCAGTTTTTCACCATTGAGTATGATGTTGGCTGTAGGTTTGCTATCTATAGACTCCACTATCTTCAGGAATTTTCCATCTAGTCCCATTTTTTGTAGTGTTTTGATCATAAAGGGATGTTGTATTTTGTCAAAGGCTTTCTCTGCATCTATTGATATGACCATGTGGTTTTTGGTCTTGCTTTTGTTGATGTGGTGGATCACATTGATTGATTTGCGTATATTAAACCAACCTTGCATGCCTGGGATAAACCCCACTTGGTCATGATGAACCATCTTTTTAATATACTGCTGTATCAGGTTGGCTAGAATTTTGTTCAATATTTTCGCATCTATGTTCATCAGAGATATTGGTCTGTAGTTTTCTTTTTTGGTTGTGTCCCTGTCTGCTTTTGGTATCAGGGTGATGTTGGCTTCATAGAAGCTGGCAGGGAGTATTCCAGTGTCTTCAATCTTCTGGAAGACTTTTAAAAGTAGAGGTATTAGTTCTTCTTTGAAAGTTTTGTAGAATTCATTTGTAAAACCATCTGGTCCAGGACTTTTATTTTTGGGAGGATTTTTGATAACTGTTTCAATTTCATTAGCTCTGATGGGCCTGTTCATGTTATCCACTTCCTCTTTACTTAGTTTTGGAAGTTGGTAGGTATCTAGGAAATCATTCATTTCTTCCAGGTTCTCTAGCTTGGTGGCATATAGTTGTTCATAGAAGCCTCGCATGATATGTTGAATTTCTGCGGTGTCTGTTGTGATATCTCCTCTTTCATTTACTATCCGATTTATTTGGGTCTTCTCCCTTTTTTGTTTTGTGAGTCTGGCTAAAGGTTTGTCGATTTTGTTTACTCTTTCGAAGAACCAACATTTACTTTCATTGATCTTTTGTATGGTTTTCCTATTCTCAATGTTATTCATTTCTGCCCTAACTTTAGTGATTTCTGTCCTTCTGGTTGCTGTACTTCTTTTTTTATTGATGGATTCTATTCCATTGTATTAGATATACTGAATTACATATTTTTATCATTTTATGTACAACATTAATGAAGCTTGAGAACATTCAGGGGAGTCAGGCAGTAGTGCAGCAGGTTGAGTGCATGTGGCACAAAGCAGAAGGAGTGGTGTTCGAGCCCCCATCTCCCCACCTGCAGAAAAGTTGCTTGGTGAAGCAGGTCTGCAGGTGTCTATCTGTCTCTCTCCCTCTCTGTCTTCCCCTCCTCTCTCCATTTCTCTCTGTCCTATCCAACAATGACGACATCAACAGCAACAATAATAACTACAACAATAAAACAACAAAGGCAACAAAAGGAAATAAATAAAAAATATTAAAAAGAAAACATTCTGCTGTGGCAGTGGTAGTTACAAAGGACCGTGTATTGTATGACTCACATGAAATGTCTTAGAATCAACGAAGTCATAGAGACAGAAATTAGATTGTTTTTATGTGTCTATTACTAGGGGCACAGTTGGGTATGGGGAAGAAGGAGAAACAGGAAGTGACAGAAATGGGAATAGGATTTCATTTTGGGATGATAAAAGTATATTCTAGAGATCCAGGAGATAGCACAGTGGGTGAAACTTTGAACTTTCAGGCAGGAGGTTCTGAGTTCAATCTTGACATTGTATGAGCCAGTGCAATGCTGTGGTCCTCCCTCCTCCCTCTTTCTTTCCATTTCTTTCTCCCTTCCTTCTATCCTTTCATAGTGACAGAGAGGAGAGAGAGAGAGAGAGAGAGATACCATAAAAGTTGCTTTCAGTGCAGTGGGGCCAGGTTTGAAGCTGGTTTTTGCACATGGCAAAGCAGTAGCTTAACACTCTATGCTGGTGAGTTAATTCACTCTTACTTTATTGATCCTGAGAAATAATCAGTAGATTCTGTTTGCCACCCTCAGACCAGGAGAGCTATTCATAAACAGTGTGGCCTTAAGACAAACTAGTGTGAGGGCTGGGTTAAGCGCACATGGCGAAAAGTGCAAGGACTGGCGTAAGGATCCCAGCTGGAGCCCCAGGCTCCCCATCTGCAAGAGGGTCGCTTCATAAGTGGTAAAGCAGGTCTGCAGGTATCTTATCTTTCTCTTCTCCTCTCTGTGTTCCCCTCGTCTTTCCATCTTTCTCTGTCCTATCCAACAATAACAGCAACAACAACAACAATAACAACGATAAATAATGAGGGCAACTAAAGGGGGGGGATAAGCTTCAGGAGCACTGAGCCCAAGAGATAATCCTGGAAACAAAGAAAAAAAGACAAACTAGTGTGTGACCATTACAGCAATGGTTGATTCTTGTTTTCTGTTTTCTAAATTATTTATTTATTTTCCCTTTTGTTGCCCTTGTATTATTGTCGTTGTAGTTATTATTGTTGTTGTCATTGTTAGATAGCACAGAGAGAAATGGAGAGAGGAGGGGAAGACAGAGAGGGGGAGAGAAAGACAGACACCTGCAGACCTGCTTCACCGTCTGTGAAGTGACTCCCATGCAGGTGGGGAGCCCGGGGCTGGAACCAGAATCCTTACACAGGTCCTTGTGCTTGGCGCCACCTGCGCTTGACCTGCTGTGCTACCGCCTGACTCCCGAATAATTGATTCTTAACTCTTCTGCAGTTAATAGAGTAGCAAAATTTCTGATGGCCCTTTAAATATTCTCTCTCTCTCTCTCTCTCTGTAAGAAAGAGTGGTCTTTTAAAATGTAATTCACAGTGTCTCTCTCCCCTAAGCAAGAATGTTCTCTTGCTTGCCTCACTGATTCCAATGCTGGCAGACAGAATTAAACATTTTTTGGATAGTTTCTGAGGAGAATGGATTTGAATTTATGAGACTCATGCATTTTGAGAGGAGGTTTTTGTATTCCATATATTTCCTTCTTTGGATCTTTCTATTTATGGATTGGTTTAAAAATATAATCCCTCTCTCGGGAGCAAAAGGGTTGTGAACCATGAGTTTCTCATCTCTAGAGACAACCATTCACTTTAAAGGGAAACACAAAGAGAATGAAAGGAAATAGGAAAGAAATATATCTTATTTCTGGCATGGAATACAGTATAATTCCATGATAGGTTATAGCAGGTTGGAGGCATTGGAAGCTATTCATCAAATTTTTAAAAGTTGCATTCTTTTTCTTTTTTAAAGAATATTTTACTTAATTAAAAATATATATATTTATTTATTCCCTTTTGTTACCCTTGTTTTTTATTGTTGTAGTTATTGTTGTTATTGATGTCATTGTTGGATAGGGCAGAGAGAAATGGAGAGAGGAGGGGAAGACAGAGAGAGGGAGAGAAAGATAGACACCTGCAGACCTGTTTCACAGCTTGTAAGCGACTCCTCTGCAGGTTGGGAGCCAGGGGCTCTATTTTACTTATTTGTAATGAGGGAGAAATATAAAGAGAAAGAAAATAGGGAGGAAGGAAGTAAAGAAAGAGAATAAAAGACCAAAGTACTGCTCAGCTTTGGTTTACGGCAGTGCCGAGAATTGAACGTTTGATTTTTGATTATACTGGCATGAATGAGAATCATTTCCATAAATATTATGCTGTCTTTCCAGCCCCAAGCTTTCTTTTCTTTTTTTTTTAAATTGGGAAATTAATGTTTTATATTCAACAGTAAGTACAATAGTTTGTACATGCATAACATTCCCCAGTTTCCCATATAACAATACAACCCCCACTAGGTCCTCTGGATCCTTCCTGGACTTGTATTTCCCCACCCACCCGCCCACCCCAGAGTCTTTTACTTTGGTGCAATACACCAATTCCATTTCAGGTTCTACTTCTGTTTTCTTTTCTTCTTTTTTTTTTTTAATTTAGGAAAGGATTAATTAACAAAACCTTAAGGTAGGAGGGGTACAACTCCACACAATTCCCACCACCCAATCTCCATAACCCACCCCCTCCCCTGATAGCTTTCCCATTCTCTATCCCTCTGGGAGCATGGACTCAGGGTCATTGAGGGTTGCAGAAGGTAGAAGGCCTGGCTTCCGTAATTGCTTCCCCTCTGAACATGGGCGTTGGCTGGTCGGTCCATACTCCCAGTGTGCCTCTCTCTTTCCCTAGTAGGGTGTGTTTCTGGGGAAGCTGAGCTCCAGGACACATTGGTGAGGTCTTCAATCCAGGGAAACCTGGCCAGCATCCTGGTGGCATCTGGAACCGTTTCCAGAAGATGTGATCAGAGCTCAAGCCACTAGCAGCTTTTCAGTCCGCCGTCTTCAGGCCAATCTGTTTTCTTTTCTGATCTTGTTTTTCAACTTCTGCCTGAGAGTGAGATCATCCCATATTCATCCTTCTGTTTTTTACTTATTTCACTCAACATGATTTTTTCAAAGTCCATCCAAGATCGGCTGAAAACGGTGAAGTCACCATTTTTTACAGCTGAGTAGTATTCCATTGTGTATATATACCACAACTTGCTCAGCCACTCATTTGTTGTTGGACACCTGGGTTGCTTCCAGGTTTTGGCTATTACAAATTATGCTGGTAAGAACATATGTGTACACAGATCTTTTTGGATGGATGTATTGGGTTCCTTAGGATATATCCCAGGAGAGGAATTGCAGGATCATAGGGTAGGTCCATTTCTAGCCTTCTGAGAGTTCTCCAGACTGTTTTCCACAGTGATTGGACCACTTTACATTCCCACCAGCAGTGTAGGAGTGTTCCTTTGACCCCACACCCTCTCCAGCATTTGCTGCTGTTACCTTTTCTGATGTCTGACATTCTCACAGGAGTGAAGTGGTATCTTGTTGTTGTCTTTATTAGCATTTCTCTGACAATCAGAGACTTGGAGCATTTTTTCATGTATTTCTCAGCCTTTTGGATCTCTTCTGTGGTGAATATTCTGTCCAAGTCCTCCCCCCATTTTTGGATGGGGTTATTTGTTGTTTTGTTGTTGAGTTTGGCAAGCTCTTTATATATTCTGGTTATTAGCCTCTTGTCTGGTGTATGGCATGTAAAGATCTTCTCCCATTCTGTGAGGGGTCTCTTGGTTTGGGTAGTGGTTTCTTTTGCAGAAGCTTTTTAATTTGATGTAGTCCCATAGGTTTATACTTGCCTTAGTCTTCTTTGTAATTGGATTCATTTCATTGAAGATGTCTTTAAAATTTATGCGGAGAAGAGTTCTGCCAATATTTTCTTCTAAGTATCTGATAGTTTGTGGTCTAACATCCAAGTCCTTGATCCACTTGGAATTTACTTATGTATTTGGTGAAATACAGTGGTTCAGTTTCATTCTTCTGCATGTTTCAACCCATTGTTTCCAGCACCATTTGTTGAAGAGACTCTGCTTTCCCCATTTAATAGTCTTGAGAGGCTTTGTCAAAGATTAGATGTCCATAGGTGTGGGGGCTCACTTCTGGGCTCTCAATTCTATTCCACTGGTTGGTGTGTCTATTCATGTTCCAGTACCAAGCAGTTTTGATGACAATGGCCCTATAATACAGTTTGAGATCTGGGAGTGTGATGCCTCCGTTTCTGTTCTTTTTTCTCAAGATGGTTTTGGGAATTCTAGGTCTTTTCTGGTAGCATTTATTCTATTCTCCTAAAAAATGTGCTTGGGATCTTGATGGGGATAGCATTAAATTTGTAGATGGCTCTGGGTAGCATATTCATTTTGATGATGTTAATTCTACCAACCCATGAACATGGAATATCTTTCCACTTCTTCGTGTCTTTTTCAATTTCCTTAAGTAGTGACTCATAATTTTCAGTATACAAGTATTCCACTTCTTTGGTAAGGTTTACTCCTAGATATTTTATTGTTTTTGTTGCTATAGTAAAAGGAATTTATTTCTGGATTTCAATTTCTTCTAGCTTAGTGTTTGTATAGAGGAATGTCACTGACTTTTGAATGTTAATTTTGTAGCCTGACACCTTACTGTATTGCCTGATGATTTCCAAAAGCTTCTTGCTGGATTCCTTAGGTTTTTCCATGTATACTATCATGTCATCTGCAAATAGGGAGAGTTTGACTCCTTCTCTTCCAATCTGTATGCCTTTAATTCCTTGCTCCTGCCTGATTGCTATGGCAAGAACTTCCAACACTATGTTGAATAATAATGGTGATAGTGGGTGATAGCCCTGTCTAGTACCTGATCTGAGTGAAAATGCTTCCAGTTTTTCACCATTGAGTATGATGTTGGCTGTAGGTTTGCTATCTATAGACTCCACTATCTTCAGGAATTTTCCATCTAGTCCCATTTTCTGTAGTGTTTTGATCATAAAGGGATGTTGTATTTTGTCAAAGGCTTTCTCTGCATCTATTGATATGACCATGTGGTTTTTGGTCTTGCTTTTGTTGATGTGGTGGATCACATTGATTGATTTGCGTATATTAAACCAACCTTGCATGCCTGGGATAAACCCCACTTGGTCATGATGAACCATCTTTTTAATATACTGCTGTATCAGGTTGGCTAGAATTTTGTTCAGTATTTTAGCATATGTGTTCATCAGAGATATTGGTCTGTAGTTTTCTTTTTTGGTTGTGTCCCTGTCTGCTTTTGGTATCAGAGGGATGTTAGCTTCATAGAAGTTGGCAGGGAGTATTCCAGTGTCTTCAATCTTCTGGAAGACTTTTAAAAGTAGAGGTTTTAGTTCTCCTTTGAAGGTTTTGTAGAATTCATTTGTAAACCATCTGGTCCAGGACTTTTATTTTTGGGGAGATTTTTGATAACTGTTTCAATTTCATTAGCTCTGATGGGCCTGTTCATGCTATCTACTTCCTCTTTACTTAGTTTTGGAAGTTGGTAGGTATCTAGGAAATCGTTCATTTCTTCCAGGTTCTCTAGCTTGGTGGCGTATAGTTGTTCATAGAAGTCTTGCATGATATGTTGAATTTCTGCGGTGTCTGTTGTGATCTCTCCTCTTTCATTTACTATCCGATTTATTTGGGTCTTCTCCCTTTTTTTTTTTTTTTTTTGAGTCTGGTTTGTCGATTTTGTTCACTCTTTCGAAGAACCAACATTTACTTTCGTTGATCTTTTGTATGGTTTTCTTATTCTCAATGTTATTGATTCCTGCCCTAACTTTAGTGATTTCTGTCCTTCTGGTTGCTTTAGGGCCAAGCTTTGTTTTCTATCCTCCTCCACCACTTCCTCCTCCCCTTCCTCCTCCTCTTCATCTTCAAGATTAACTTGATTTATTTCACAAGAAACAAGTAAACAGAGAAAGAAGAGAGACACGCCAGAGCAGCATTCTTGCAGATATGGTGCCAGAAATCCAACTCATGTTTAAGCCCAGAGCTCTACCACGGCACCACCTTCTGGGTCATTTAAAGAATTATATTCTCCTCGAGAATATAACGGTGGAACTGCATCCCTAAGTAGTTGTGTTTAATACACTTGATTCATTTTATTGTTGGTTAAACTGATTTCTCACTCTAAAAATTGCATTAATACTATGATTTTGCTGCATTTTACATGGTTCATAAGAATGTATGCATAATTTCAGAAATTTAAAGTTATGCTTCTAGAACCTAAAACCAATCCCCGAGAAACGTGATTTAGAGATCTGGTTTATGATTACTTGTCCTTTCAAAAAATTAAAGACCTATAGAATTAGGTCTAGCCAAATGGCAACATTAAAAAATTTTCTTCCCTATTATTTTAAAAGACTTCTATATTTTCCAGTAAGCTGAATACAGTTCCTAGCAATGGCAAGACATGGGGAGAGAGGTTCCAGGCAGTGAGTGATAGATATACCTGGTTGATGTTCAACAATTTGTTTGGCTTTGTATGTTAACTCTCTTTTCAGCTACCAGGTTCCAGATGCTAGCAGGATGCAACCAGACTTCCCTGGACAGACAACCCCACCAATGTGCCTTGGAGCTTCACTTCCCCAGAACCCTTCCCCACTAGGGAAAGAGAGAGACAGGTTGGAAGTATGGATCGTACCTGTCAACACTCATGTTCAACAGGGAAGCAATTACAGAAGCCAGACATGCAACCTTCTTTAACTCCCAGAGGGTTAAAGAATAGGAAAGCTATCAGGGGAGGGGATGGGATATGGAGGTCTGGTGGTGGGAATTGTGTGAAGTTGTACCCCTCTTATCCTATGGTCTTGTCAATGTTTCCTTTTTATAAATAAAAAATTTTTAAAAAAGATATACCTGGTTGAATGCACATTACTGGGTTCAAGCCCCCTCGTCCCCACCTCTGGAGGGTTGGGGAGCAATGAAACAGGGATGCAGTTGTCTCTTTCTCCTCTTTTTTTTTTTTTCTGCCTCCAAGGTTGTTATTGGTGCAGGCACTATGAATCCACTGCTCCTGGCGACAGTTTTTTCCATTTTACTGGCTAGGACAGAAAGAAGTTGAGAGAGAAGGGGAAGACGGAGAGAGAAAGGTAGACAGACATCTGCAGACCTGCTTCACTGCTTGTGAAGCGACTCCCTAGCAGGTGGGGAGCTGGAGGCTCAAATCTGGATCCTTGTGCAGGTCCTTGTGCTTCATACTATGTGCGCTTTACTGGGTGTGGCACAGCCCAGACCCCCTTCTCTCTCCTCCATCTTCCCATCTCCTTTCAAATTCTTTCTGTCTATACATTTTAATATATCTATTCTCTTTTGTTGCCCTTGTTGTTTTATTGTGGTTGTAGTTATTGTTGTTGTTATTGATATAGTTGTTGTTGGATAGGACAGAGAGGGGGAGAGAAAGATAGACACCTGCAGACCTGCTTCACAGCTTGTGAAGCGACTATCCTGCAGGTTGGGAGCCAGGGGCTCCAATCCGGATCCTTAAGCTGCTCCTTGCACTTTGCGCCACCTGCGCTTAACCAGCTGTGCTACAGCCTGACTCCCACATATTTTAAATTAAATAATAATTTTTTTTAAAGACTGAGGGAGAGGAAATGGATTGTTTGACGCCAGCATCTATTTTCTTCACCTGCTCCTCCCTGGAGATACACAGAAGCACTTCGCTCTCTCCTAAGCAACACATTCACAATCAAGGCAACTTGACCTTTATTTGAACTCTGTCAATCCTGAGGTTATTGGGGGCAGTGCTGACGTAAGAACATCTGGACTGAAGATAGGGAGGTAAGGTTGCCCGCCATTCTATCAGTAAAGAGACAAGCAAGGCAGCTCTTATGAAAAAATGGGAACTCAGGATAGCGCAGTGGGTTAAGCACAAGTGGCGCAAAGGGCGGATGAGAGGATTCCAGTTCGAGCACCTGGCTCCCCACCGACAGGGGAGTTGCTTCACAGGCAGTGAAGCAGGTCTGCAGGTGTCTATCTTTTTCTTCCCCTCTCTGTCTTCCCCTGCTCTCTCCATTTCTCTCTGTCCTATCCAACAATGACAGCATAAATAACTACAACAATTAAACAACAAGGTTAACAAAAGGGAATGAATAAATAAATATTTAAAAAAATTTAAAAAGAAAAGAAAAATGGGAACTCAGTAGCTGAATTTCTTTCTTTATATTTTCTTTTTAAAATTTTTAAAAAATATTTATTTATTTATTCCCTTTTGTTGCCCTAGTTGTTTTATTGTTGTAGTTATTATTGTTGTAATTAATGTTGTCATTGTTAGATAGGACAGAGAGAAATGGAGAGAGGAGGGGAAGGCAGAGAAGGGGAGAGAAAGATAGACACCTGCAGACCTGCTTCACTGCCTGTGAAGTGACTCCCCTGCAGGTGGGGAGTCGGGGGCTCGAATTGAGATCCTTATCGGTCCTTGTGCTTTGCTCCACCTGCGCTTAACCTGCTGCGCTACCGCCCGACTCCCTCTTTCTTTATATTTTCATCAGTGATTTCACAGTGCATGACAAAATTATAACATTTCAAGGGTATTTTCATAACTACACACAGTACATGTAAGTTACTACAACCTTTATTGAAGTTCTATGCCCCAACCCTATGCCTAGTCCATAACCATCATCATTCTCGCCAAGTGAAAGAGTTTGTTTATCTTATTTTTTTCAAGTTCATTTGACTTAGTCCTCTATATTGTACATATTAGCAGAACCGTCTGGTAGTTGTCCTTCAACCCTTTAATTATTTCATGCAATATAATGACATTTTGTTCTGTCAGTTTTGTTCCAAGTGGTACTTATTCCCTCATCTTTTTTTTTTTCTGTAGCATAGCATTCCATTGATGATATACCCTACAGTTTCTTTGTCCAGTCATCTATTGTTGGGCACCTAGGTTGCCTCCATACTTTGACTATGATAATTCAGTAGCAGACTTCAGTTATTTTGGGATTGCTTCTCCTGAAAGAATTAGGATACTTATTATTTATTTTTTTAAAGAGTTTTATTTATTTATTCATGAGAAATGATAGGAGAGAGAGAAAGAATCAGACATCAATCTGGTACATGTGCTGCCAGGGATTGAACTCGGGACTTCATGCTTTAGAATCCAAAGCCTTAACCACTGTGCCACCTCCTGGACCACGATTTATTTATTTTTATGAGATGGGAAAGTAGAGAAAGAGAGTGAACCAGAGCATCACTCTTTTACACAATACCAGGATTTTAAGTTTAAGAATTTCACACTTGGGTGGGGAAGATAGCATAATGGTTATGTCAACAGACTCTCATGCCTTGAGGCTCCCAGGTTCCAAGTTCAACCCCCTGCACCAACATTAGGTCCCCTGCACCATATTGAGCCAAAGCTGAGCAGGGCTCTGGTAAAAAAAAAAAAAAAAAAATCTAATCAATTTTCTCCACTGTGCCACTTCTCAGGCCTCAAGGCAGTACTTCCTAAGTCATCTGCATCCGATGGGAGGAGACAGGGAAGTTGAGCTCCTAGGCTGTAGCCTCCACCTGACCATTTTAATCAACACAACTCTTCTTTCACTTACCTTGTAGGTTGGACTCTCTATATCAGACATTTTTATTATGATTAGATGTGCTAGGACTCCATTTAGAGAAAGCACACTAACTGATTAGGAGGAATCCAGGAAGGAAAGAAGCAAAAGGGAATTCTTCCGAAGGGAAATGAAAATGAAAAAAAAAAATGCCTGAGATCATTATTTGTTATTTTCTTTTTGGTTTATCTCATTTAAAATGAGTCTTCAAGTTCTGTCCAAGATTGTGCACAGGAGATGACTTCATTTTTAATAGAGGAGTTGTATTTATCATGTATGTATATACACCACAGTTCTTTTAGTTACTTATCTGTCAATGGACATCGGAGTTGCTTCCAAGTTTTTTTGTTTGTTTGTTTTGTTTGTTTGTATGTTTGTTTTTTGCCTCCAAGGTGATCGATGGGGCCCTGTGCCTGCACCATGAATCCACTGCTCCTGGAGGCTATTTTTCCCATTTTGTTGCCCTTGTTGTTGTTATTGTTGCCATTATTGTTATTGAATAGGACAGAGAGAAATCAAAGAAGAGGGGAAGACTGAAAGGGGGAGAGAAAGATAGACACCTGCAGACCTGCTTCACCATCCCTGAAGCGACTCCCCTGCAGGTGGGGATCTGAGGGCTCAAACCGAGATCCTTGAGCTGGTCCTTGTGCTTAGCAACATGTGTGCTTAACCCGCTGAGCTACCACCTGGACCCCACTTACAAGTTTTGATTGCAAATTGTTCTGCCATCTGTGCACATAGATCTCTCCTATTAGATGTTTTTTGTTTCCTTTGGGTAGGAGCGATTTTTTTTTTCTAGCAGTGAACAACTCATACATGTCAAGGCCCTCGGATAATTAAAAATATTTCATTTTGGGAGTCGGGCAGTAGCGCAGCAGGTTAAGCACACATGGCACAAAGTGCAGGGACCGGTGCAAGGCTCCCAGTTCGAGTCCTCAGATCCCCACCTGCGGGGGAGTTGCTTCACAAGCGATGAAGCAGATCTGCAGGTGTCTTTCTCTCCCCCTCTCTGTCTTCCCCTCCTCTCTCCATTTCTCTCTGTCCTATCTAACAATGATGACATCAATAACATCAATAACAACAATAAAAAACAACAAGGGCAACAAAAGGGAAAATAAGTATAGAAAATATTTTGTTTTATTTTGATGAGAGATAGAGATAATTGCTGGGCTAGCATGGGAGTGCCTCTTCTTGGGTGCCTGCTCTCTGGGTTGGAGAGAACTTGACTGGAGCCAGCCTGGGCTGCTACTCAGTCACCGACTGGAGGGAGATGACTCAGGAACAAAACACGTGATGGCAAGACAATGCAATACCTATATATTGATCAGAGAGCCATGGCTTTTTATAGGACAGACCCTGAAGTGGCAAGTTGGAAACAGAAATGGTTAGGAAAGGGGTGGAGAAAGGCTGGAATGGTAGGAACTTCCTTAGCAACTGTTATGAGGGTTTTAACTGGTGGGATTAATACTGCCCCTGGAGACAGGGTGGGTTGTGAGGGTAGAAAGAAGATAAATCAAAGGAATGGAATGGGTGGGGATCTTTCAGGCAAAACAATGATTATGTAGATAGGCCATAGTATCAGGAATGCAGGGTGGAGCAGGGGGAGCTGGCTTAACAATTTCCTGACAGATAATGAGAGAGAGACACACACACACCGTGAGCACTGCTCAGCTCTGGTTAAGATAGTGCCAGGGTTTGAACCTGAGGCCTCAGAGCCTCAGGCATAACCATATGCCATCTCTCTGGCCTTAAGGCCATGGTTCTTAAAGGTTCTGCTTATGCAGACATATTCTGTCTTGCAACTAGTCTTGGCAACCAAAGCTCAACATTGCAACTGGAAATTGTCTGTGTATAGCAACTGAAAAGGCCTCATAGCATGCACCATTTTGCTTCAGAGGCATGCAACCAAGTCATCCACCCAAACAGAAAGATTGTTCTGAGGATAACAGTCCTAGGAGTCAACAGAGGGTCATTCATGATTCTCATAACGACATAAATAGTAAGCCACTAGACTTGCTGGTATAATTCTTTCTTCTCAGTAGATGGGAAGTAAACCAATCTGTCTATGATTTGAAGAAAAGTTTCACTGCCTAATCACTTAAAATGATCTAGGTAGAGGCTAAAAATGGCTTCTGCCACTTGGAAATGGATCTTAGGTTAGGCAAGAGGGCCCTCTTTTAGACTTCTGCTAGAAAATGAGTACACTCTCTTTAAGAGTCTTTTTAAAAATTTTTTTATGTTTATTTATTTTCCCTTTTGTTGCACTTGTTTTTCATTGTTGTTGTAGTTACTATTATTGATGTCGTTGTTGTTGTATAGGACAGAGAGAAATGTAGAGAGGAGGGGAAGACAGAGAGGGGGAGACAAAGACAGACACTTGCAGACCCTCTTCACCACCTGTGAATCAACTCTCCTACAGGTGGGGAGCTGGGGGCTGGAACTGGAATCCTTACACCGGTCCTTGAGTTTTGCGCCAAGTGTGCTTAACCCACTGCGCTACCACCCGACTCCCTTTAAGAGTCATTAATTTCTGTCAAGTGCTAAATTTACTTCACAAACATTTAGTGCATTCTGGATGAAAAGTGTGCTTATTCATTCAACAATCGTATCAACTGCCTATGTACTATTTACTAGATACTGTAGTGAGTGTTAGAATAAATTAATAAAAAGACAAATACCGGGAGTCAGACGGTAGTGCAGTGAGTTAAGCACATTTGGGGTAAAATGCAAGGACCAGCTTAAGGATTCCAGTTCAAGTTCCCGGCTCCCCACTTACAGGGGAGTTGCTTCACAAGCAGTGAAGCAGGTCTGCAGATGTCTCCCCTCTCTGTCTTCCCCTCCTCTCTCCATTTCTCTCTGTCCTACCCAACAATGACATCAATAACAACAATAAAACAAGGGCAACAAAAGGGAATAAATAAAAACAATTAAAAAAAAAAAAAGACAAATACCTGCTCATTAGAAGCTTGTCTTTCAGGAGTCCGCGGTAGCGCAGCACGTTAAGAACACGTGCTGTGAAGTGCAAGGATGGGCAAAAGGATCCCGGTTCGAGCCCAGGGCTCCCCACCTGCAGGGACGTCACTTCACAAGCAGTGAAGCAGGTCTGCAGGTATCTGTCTTTCTCTCCCCCTCTGTCTCTCCTCTTCTCTACATTTCTCTCTGTCCTATCCAACAATGATGACACCAATACAATAATAACTACAATAATAAAAAAATAAAAATAACAAAAGTAACAAAAGGGAATAAATAAATAAATATTTTTTAAAAAGTTTGTCTCTCCTTTTGTTTTTGGAAGAAGAGGGAGGTAGAGGGAGAAAATGAGAGATTCCTGAAGCACTGCTCCTCTGCTTGTGAAACTTCCCTTCTATAGGTGGGAACTGGGTGGACAGAACTCAGATTCTTGCACAAGATAATATATGGGCTCTATGGGATGCACCATTACCTAGCCCCAGAGCATATATGTGTTTTGTCAGGAAAGTCATAACACATTGTTTGCATCAGGAAACATAAGACAAAATACATCACAACTTTTCTGACTATATAATTTGTAGTGAGGAAATTGAAAAAAATATTTGAGGAAGTTACAATGTATTGAGTTGAGACAATATCATAAAAAAAAAAAAAAAGACGTGTTCTACCTGGAAGTCTGGAAAAAAGAAAATCCAAAGAAAATGATTTTTTATGTTTATTTATTTTCCCTTTTTTTTTTGCCCTTATTGTTTATCACTGTTGTTATTGCTGTCATTGTTGTTGGATAGGACAGAGAGAAATGGAGAGAGGAGGGGAAGACAGAGAGGGGGAGAGAAAGATAGACACCTGCAGACCTGCTTTACCGACTGTGAAGCGTCGTCTCCCCTGCATTTGGGGAACCGGGGGTTCCAACCAGCATCCTTATGCCGGTCCTTGTGCTTTGTGCCCCCTGCGCTTAACCTGCTGCGCTACCGCCTGACTCCCAGAAAATTATTTTATTGGTATTTGTGTACTTTTTGGATTTTGTTTTTTAAACCTGCCTTCCTAAGTAGTGACCAACCGTATCAATTTGCCAAGGATGGAGGAATTTCCCAGGATATGGGAATCTGAGTGCTAAACCTGGCATGGGTTGTTAGCTCAGTTTCCAGCCCATGATCATCTCACTCCTCTGGGAATTATTCTTCCAAACACAGGAATAGCTCATTTGGATAGTACACTGCTTTGCCATGTGCATGATAAAAGTTCACACCTGTTTCTCTCCCACTGCATCACAGCAAGGTTTGGTATTGTGGTCACTTTTCTTCTCTCCCTTTCTGTATCTGAAACAAACACAAAACCCTGCCCACCTATTGGTTTTTTTTTTTTTTTTTTAACTATATTTATTTTTCTATGCAAAAATACATCATGACTTTTCTGACAGCCCAATATATTCGAGATAGAGTATTACTATGCAATGTGTATCTGAAGACGTGAGATTAAAGAGAACTCTCAGAATCTAATTGCAGAGTTCTGTATTGTCACTGATGTCTCTAAGAACAAATCTCCAGAGTTTGAACTTTGAAAAGCATAACTTCTCCTTAGGTACACCAGGCCACCCAAGTTCTTCTTGATTGCTATTTTTGCATGAACAATTTTCAGTACTTTGTTCCCAGAAGTGTGACTAAATTTCCAGATAAGAGTATTTCTAAATGAAGACAAACATTTCTAGTACTTCAGTTGGTTGGAAGCATTCCTAGAATATTACTCTGGCTAACTGGAAATTTCTCTTGGAAAAACTAGCTTCCTTGGCTAAGGAAGTGTTTTGGGGGGCAGGCAGTATCACAGATTAAGCGCACATGACACAAAGCGCAAGGACCAGCTCAAGGATCCCAGTTTGAGCCCCTGCTCCCCAGCTGCACGGAGGCTGCTTCACAAGCAGTGAAGCCGTTCTGCAGGTGTTTTTCTCTCCCCCTCTCCAATTTCTCTGTCCTATCCAGCAACAAAACAACAGCAATGGCAACAGTAACAAGAACAACAAAATGGGACGAATAGCCTCTGGGAACAGTAGATTCATAGTGCAGGCACCGAGCCCCAGCAATTACCCTGGAGGTAAGAAAAAAATAAAAGGGGGTCGGGCGGTGGCGCAGTGGGTTAAGGGTTAAGCGCATGTGGCGCAAAGCACAGGGACCGGCATAAGGATCCCGGTTCCAGCCCCCGGCTCCTCACCTGCAGGGGAGTCGCTTTACAGGCGGCGGAGCAGGTCTTTCTCTCCCCCTCTCTGTCTTCCCCTCCTCTCTCCGTTTCTCTCTGCCCTATCCAACAACGAACAACATCAACAAAGGCAATAATAATAACCACAACGAGGCTACAACAAGGGCAACAAAAGGGGAAAAAATGGCCTCCAGGAGCGGTGGATTCATGGTGTAGGCACTGAGCCCAGCAATAACCCTGGAGGAAAAAAAGGAAAAAAAAGTGTTTTTAGCCTCTCAGTACATCTATCATCCCACTATATGCACTTTTACAAAAGGATTTATTAGTGAGACTAGGAAGAACCAGAGCTTTTATCTGGCATGTGCTGCCTAGGACTGAACTAAGAACTTGGTGCTTGAGAGTCCAGTGCTTTATCCACTGCACATGGCCTCACCAAACATATTTTCTTAGATTTATTAGAGAGAGATTCAGAGCACATCAGTGCCACTCTGGCACATGAGATGCTGGGGATCAGATGGAATGCGGGGCTTGTGAGAGTCATCTTAACACTATCCAATGTCATCAAGTGTACTAATTTTTTATTAATAGTTAACTGGCTTATCTTATTCTTTTTTCTCCTTTCCTTTCCTTTCCTTTCCTTTTTAACCAACCTCACTTTGGCTTGTGGTGTGTGGTGGTGCTGGGAATTGAACCTGGGAATGCAGAAACATGACTTTTGGATAATCATTATTGCTCCCCCTACTTCCATTTCTTGAAATGGCCACATTGAAAGTCTATGAATTCTGGAGTCTGGCAGTAGCACAGTGGGTTAAGCGCACGTGGCACGCAGCGCAAGGACCGGTGTTAGGATCCCAGTTCAAACCCTGGCTCCCCACCTGCAAGGGATTCACTTCACTGGTGGTGAAGCAGATCTGCAGGTGTTTTTCTCTCCCCGTGTCTTCCCCTCCTCTCTCCATTTCTCTGTCCTATCCAACGACAGCAACTACAATAACCACAATGATAAAACATGAAGGGCAACAAAAGGGGGTAAAAAATGGTCCCCAGGAGCAGTGGATTTATGATGCAGGCACTGAGCGCAGGCAATAACTCTGGAGACAAAAAAAAAAAAAAAAAAAACCCTGAATTCTTAAAATGAAAAACTCACCTACATTTCAGTGGGCATGCTTTTGCAATAGTAGGTGCTTGACTTAAGTTTGAGTAACTGAAAACTTCACTAGTACTTTAATTTACATTTGCTAGATTTAAGCCAGTTTATAATCATGTTTCTTGCTACTTGACCAGCATTAGTTGATTGCAAATTAATTTCCTCACCTTTGAGAGGACTTCCCAAGCACATATGCTGCTCTGAGCCATCATTTTCACAAGCACTAACCTTTCAAAGCTATTAGTGGCAGTGTTTGAACTCCCCCGTATCATAGCAACCCTACTCATAGCTAGTGTCACTCAGGTAAACCCATGCGGCAAATCAACTTGTTTGTACATTCCTCTCCCTTCTAGTGACTTGCTCACCAAAGCTGAATTAATCAGACTTCCCCACTGGTGTTTCAATGCCTCAATTTAACTATACATCAGAATTGCTTGGGTTACTTTTTCTAAAAGAATAAAATCCTGGACTGCACACTACATCTATGCAATCATGACTATAGAGACTCCCATAATGTTGCACCAAGAAAAAAACAAAACAAACCCTCATTCAAAAGAATAAAATCCTGGACTGCACAGTACATCTATGCAATCATGACTATAGACTCTCATAATGTTGCACCAAGAAAAAAACAAAACAAAACAAACCCTTATTCAGGTGATTCTGAATCTACTCTAGGGCCTGCCCAAACCTGGGTCCTTTCCAATTTAGAAATTAACCTCTAGGAACTTTATAAAATCATCTCTGCTTACCCTAAAGGAAACACAGGACTCAGGATTAAGCATGTATTTATTTTAGTTTAGTTAAAACAAACAGTTTCATTGAAACAGTGTAGCACTCTCTGCCAACAAGTCATACTGGAATTGTTGACCTCTAGCACAGTGGTGATATTTACACTATTTACAGAAAGTTAACACCTAGGCTCCTAAAGGTCTTTCACCATTACGAGGTCATCATAGTTCACCACACTAGATCATATTTTGATAGCCACTGCATTTTGAAGATTTAGATTTTACAATTATGAGATTGTAACTTGTACCAATTTTTTTTTTCTTCATGAAAATTGATGTTCAACCATTCTGTTTTTATTGCAAGTTCAATTTAAAGTTTTTTTTTAATTTTTATTTTTTTGTTTTAGTATTTGTCAATTTGTTCATATTGAAATCTCTGTACAGGTACTTTGGAGACAATTCTTATAGATACATAATATGAATCTCATCAAAATGCAGTTAAGAAACTTACAGTAATATGTACATTTTAACCCAAACCCCAAAGCTAACATTATATACAACCTATTTACAAATACATATGCACAGACGATGTATGTACATAGATTACCATAAATATTGAAAAATAGGTTAGCTTTAATGGATTAATGCTGTTCTATAAATAACATTACAGTATAACTGAAACATCCACGGAAGACAGTAATGCAAGATGAGGTGACAGGACAGTGGTTTTTAATACTGAAGACTGCTCATTAATTGGAAATCACTGGCTAGGAACCTCAAGACAGACAAAACAGCTCCAAGTCATGCAATGAAATTGGGCCTAGGCATTTGATTCTGACCCTCAAAAAAACAGCCAAAGATTGAAGGAGCTCTCATAACGTCAAATTGCTTTTAAATATTTCTTCCCATTCCTTCCTTGTTGTCATGGCATTTTTTCCCACATAAAAAGGATGTAAACTGTAAACAACTCCTTCTTTGGTATTCCCTGCCAGTCTTGGGGAGGAAGCAGTCCTTTCCAGGAACTCAAGCAGAAGTGCCAATTCTTGGTCTGGACTAGAGGCGAGCTTCTGGAATCGAAAGGAATACCAAAAGCCCAATTCAAAGAAAGCAGTAATATAGAATCCGTTGTGCCACTGCCTTTCTAGATGGTCCCTGGTTACTCAAATGTCGTGGAAACAAACAAGAGCAGACCATTGGTTTTACCCAATGGAGCACTACAAAATGTCTTCCAGTCTTACAAAGGTTTTTTAATTACAGATGCCTCGTCTGTATTTGAGTCCCATAGAATATGTAACAAAAACCATGTCTGCCACATTGCTGGCCCTTGTCTAAAACTAAAAACATGTCAAGAGAAAACCATAAAGCCAGATGACCAACTGACGATTCCATTTTTTGTTTCCCTCAACCACTAATGGAATTCTGTGTATCAGATTTGAGACATTATGCCTGATAAGCAAAGTACCACATTATTTTAATATATTCACCATATACTGTAGTGTACAATAAATGTGCTCTTAAAGCCAACTAATTTGTTTTATTTCTAACTGGGATTGAAATGGGAGGATGGACATGCAGCTGGACCAACTACTTACACTCAGGTTGCACCGTTTTCCCCTAGCTAACCATTTGTTGGATGTAAACAAACAATTTTATGTTGTACAAAAATGAGATGACAATCCAGTGCAATTGAGTTTTTTTTTTTTTAAAAAAAAAAGCTTACTGCATGAGAAACCTAGTGGCCTAGATGAAGCAAATGTATACCAAATATTGGTGTAACTTGTGGATTAGACCTCTACTATAGACAAAACATGAACATAACAAAGCCATACATTGTCAAGTAATTCACACTTCCAGTAGCAGATGAGCATTCTGAAAAACTGTCCTCTCTGGATAATATCAGCGTTGGCCTATTGCCATCAAATGCCCATTTTTTTCCACTGCTGGAAGCAATGTCAAAAATAAAAAGGGCTGGCCCAAAACAAAAGACAACAGCCCAGAACTGACTATGCAACTCTGGAGCCAGATGCAACTGAATAAACCCTGTTTTACCCAATTGCACTATTTGGTACCTCAAAAATTTATTTCTCTCCCCACAGAAATTTCTACATTATCTTCCTAATAATAGGTGGAAGCCATAAACATTTCAGAATCTGAATGAAGATTATGGGGACAGAGAAGAAAAATGATGAATTCTCAAGTAGTGAGGTTTGAATGAAAACAACAAATATCTAGACTCCTATTCACGGTACAATTTTTCATTACATCATTTTCTCTAAAAGTTGTTTTGGGTAAAAAAAAGTTTTTGGCTTACATG
Source organism: Erinaceus europaeus (assembly GCF_950295315.1). Taxonomy (NCBI): domain Eukaryota; kingdom Metazoa; phylum Chordata; class Mammalia; order Eulipotyphla; family Erinaceidae; genus Erinaceus; species Erinaceus europaeus. The sequence continues at coordinate 83,137,189 of NC_080166.1, forward strand.
CCCACAAAAAGGCATATTTATTTCATAATACTAATATTTTAAATACCAATGAAGTTTTTTTTACAGAATTTACTGACTTTTTTGGACAAAATTTTCTTTAAAAAAAAAAAGGCAATTTCTTAAAAGTAAAATAGTGCTTCTGAGGTCTTTAAATATTTTTGGTACAAAAAACAATAGTGTTTTTTTTTTTCTCTCAATACTTTGCTGTAAATTAAGAATTGTTTCTCACATTGAATGGTTCCATTAGGCACATTCAAGTAAAATCATAAAATATCCAAGTTAAACAATGACACAGCCAAACATGTGGCTTGATAAAAGTTAAAGTTCGTCCATTCTCTGGAATGGAATAAAAATATCACTTCCGTTAACCCGAGACTCGTGGTTTTGCTGTCCATATCCATTGGTATCATACAGAATAGTTTTTTAAAAATAAAAAATAAATGAAAAAGAGTCCACGTATTCTGCACTCAGAAGAACCAGCGAGGAACCTGCACTTCAAAAGGAAGTGAAACTGAAAATATTAGGTGAAATTTCATAGTAGTTGAGAGTTGACTCAACACTGGCATCAAATGAACTACTGGAGTTTTAGAGGTGCCAGTTAATGGCCACCCCCAGAGGCACCATGTATCCAATCCAAAACAATCAAGGCCATGCTTCCAGTCATCACCACTATGCCACTCAACAGGAAGAACACAGCCTGCAAGGAGAATAGACAAAGCTGATCAATGAAACAGTAAGATACCTATGACTTTTTGTTCCATCTATAGGGCAGGATAGCTATCTGGAAGGCTTCTAGAACCTATTTTCCCTCCTTTGTCTCAAATAATAAGGCTAATAATTTACTGAGCAAACTACCTCATAGTGCAGAACTGGATTTTTTTTTTTTTTTGCATTTGTAAGGGAAAAATTGAACTCAAGATATCAAACCCAGGTTTAGAATGGAAGTGGAAAATAAGGACTGGAAATAGGGTGTTTTCACTAAAATATTCCTGCCAGGATCAGCTTGTGGTTCGCACATTATTTTTGTAAACTGAATTGTGACATTTTACATGAAGTACATAACAGTACTTAGAAAAATAATAACAGCTCTCTAGAGCTTTGCTTTGAGGAAGCCCAAGTCTTAATCGACCCAACACCCAAATCTCTCTTATACACTCACTGCCCACTAAAGTGCGTCAGTCGGTAGTTCACAAATAAAACTGGCTAAACAAATGTTGACTGCTCAAACAGGATCTTTGAACTTTTTTTTTTAAAAAAAAGATATTTTAAATGTCTACTAGATGGCAAACTGTCTTTTCTCTCCCACCCCTCAATCTTCCACTCACAATAAATACTTACTAAAAATGTAAAATTGTAACTACAACCAATACAGCTGGAGATTAAAATTACAACCAGTTGACTAATTTCTGTGACTATACTATAGAAAGGATCTTTCACTTACCCCAATCTTTTGTACAGATTTCATAGGCTCTTTCTTCACTAACTTGATGTAGAAGGCAGATGGAAGAATAAAGATCAACATTGCAGCGGCAGACGCACCTGTGAAAAGGTGATACTGTTCTTTGAGAATTCTATGACTCAGGCATCGTTTTTCAAACCCTAAATGTCCTGGCATTTCAATGGACTTTGATGTTTTCTGACACTTACCAATGAAACCAAAGATATCTCTAATGGTTGGGACAAAGATGACAAGCAAGTTGGTAAATGCCAAGATGGACACCGTGATGAGACTGTGACGCCACCAACTGAAATCTTTTGCTGCACAGAACAAGTGAGTTACAGAACTCCGGATCTGCAAAAATAAAATTGTGATCAAGTTTCAGTGAATTGAAAACAAAAGCAAGCAAAAAACATCCATGGTAGAAACAAATCTAAGACAATCAGCTATTTAAGTAGTAGGTTCGACCTCCCTTCCCCTTCATCCTGTTCCCCCCCCCCGCCCCCCACCAATATCAGAACAGACCACAAGGGAGAAAAACAAATCACTTTTATCATCTTTATAGAAAAAAAAAATGCTCCCGAATGTTTTGGAAACCTCTATCACTGCCACTGATCTAGGCTGACTTTTTCAAATAGAAGATCAAGAAGATCGATGAAAGAAACTACATCACTAAAGCTTCTTCCAATATAGTGTGGGCCAGACGCCAACCTGGCTGATGTGCATGGAAAGGCAGGTGATATATCCAGGTACATGGAAATTATTTTTAGGTCTAAGTGCAAGTGAGCATGTGTGAACAGAGCCTCATTCTGATATAGGTGGCCGCAGAAACAAAACCCAGGGCCATATGCATGTGTATTCTACCCACACTGAGCTACCGCTCTGATTACAGCATTTCCTTTCTCTCAGAAAACAAAAAACTCACCATTTTTCTTATATTTTAATCTCCCTTCCCTATTCAAAAAGCAGACAACTACTTACCGGGAAAATAACCACTGGCACTGTCAAGGTGACAGCCATTAACACAGCCAAACGGACAATGAGAAGAAGAATATCATCTTTCAGCACAACAGAGTAAGTGTGAAGCAATTCAGACTCCACGTGTCCTATGGAGAAGGACAAAAAAACAAAATAAAATAAACAGATAAACAAAAAACTTTTATTCAAGTGTGCCATGTTCTCTGCAGAGTAATCTAAAATGTGGCAAAATTTGCACTGAAGTTATTAGCTACTCATAAAACCGCTGTAAATTGAGAATCTAATAAGATTAATTCAGAATTAGGGATAATGCAATTAAAATGACATTGAAGGAAATTTTTTCTAAATATCAAGTAGAGATTTAGCCACATGACTCCATTAAAAAGAACAACAGGAGCTAAATTGCTAAATCCCAAGGTTTGGCTTAGTGTCTCTGTGTGTGTTGTATAATCTGAAGGGGATGGGAAAAGAGACAGGCAGCCCCAATTTAGATACAAGCTCATCATACTATTTGCCATCAATTGTTACTATGTTCACTTTTAAACATTTTTGTTAACCAGAGTACTGCTCAACTCTGGCTTATGGTAGTGGCCCAGTATTGAATTTGGAACCTGTGGACCTTAAGCACGAATAATCTTTATCTATTTATTTTTTTAAGACTTTATTTATTGATTGATGAAAAAGATAGAAAGAACCAGACATCTCTCTGGTACTTGTGCTGCCAGGGATTGAACTCAAGACCTCATGCTTGAGAGTCTACTGTTTTGTTTTTTATTTTAATTTTTAAAATTTTATTTTCCCTTTTGTTGCCCTAGTTGTTTTTTTTTTTATTGTTGTTTTAGTTATTATTGTTGTTGTTAGGACAGAGAGAAATGGAGAGAGGAGGTGAAGACAGAGAGGGGGAGAGAAAAACAGACACCTGCAGACCTGCTTCACCACCTGTGAAATGACTCCCCAGCAGGTGGAGAGCCGGGGGCTCGAACTGAGATCTTTACGCCGGTCTTTGCCTCGTGTGCTTAATCCGCTGCGCTACCGCCCGAGAGTCTACTGTTTATCCACTGCACCACCTCCCGGACCACAGCATGAATAATCTTTTGCATTACCACACCACACCATGCTATTGCGATGTTTGAATCTGCTTCCTACTCTCTATCACTAAGTATGCTATAGGACACTCCTAATTCTAAATTCAATTTCTCATTGCAAGTTACATATACCACAACATAGATATGTAATGACATAACTAAGTATAAGAAGTTACCAGTTTCATGTATAGTAATTTAAAAAAAATAATGTAGACATTATTTACCATAAAATGTCAAATAGCCAAAGAGGGCAGCAAGCAGGTACATAAGGAACATAGCAAAGAAGGAAATCTTGGACACGTTCATCATTCTTCTGCGGCTTCGGCTATATGAATTTAAAAGGGAAACAAATGTGAGAATGCATGTTTTAGCTGCAGTTGGAGCAACAATCAACATTTTTCCAGTCTTCCCAATGAATTTATTAAAAAATAACAACAAAATCTGGTAGAGAACTCACCCTTTCAGTTCTTCATAAATGGGAAGAATAGCAGGATGACAGACAAATGAAAAAGTCAGAATGGGCACAGCGTAGACAGTCTGCCAAAAGAGAAGCAAATTTACTGAACATCCTGACGGGATGAGCTCATGTGTCGCCACAGCTCTGCAGCTCATGTATTTAATAATCTAAGAGTCCAAACCTATGTTTCCCAGGCATAATTAACTTCATTCTTTTACAGTATTCAGCAGCAAGATCTTAATGTGTATTTGGAACAACACATATGAATATACTAGTAAGTAATAGGGTCACTCACTGGGTCTTCTAATTTTCAAAATTAGTTATATATATATATATTTATTGCTTTATACCAGAACACTGCTCAGCTCTGGCTTATGGTGGTGCTGGGGGATTGAACCTAGGACTTTGTATTAAACATTTTAATATATTAACATCTCTCTTGATTGTATTTTTAAAAAATATTTATTTCCCCTTTTGTTGCCCTTATAGTTATTAATGTCATCGTAGTTGGATAGGACAGAGAGAAATGGAGAGAGGAGGGGAAGACAGAGAGGGGGAGAGAAAAATAGACACCTGCAGACTTGCTTCACCGATTGTGAAGTGACTCCCCTGCAGGTGGGGAGCCCAGGGCTTGAACTGGGATCCTGACCCTGGTCCTTGTGCTTTGTGCCACCTGCGCTTAACACACTATGCTACTGCCTGGCCCCTCTGACTGTATTTTCTGAAGAGCAATTGTTCTCTCCCTTCCTTTCTAGGATAAAGACATACAAGAGACTTAAAAAGAAACTTTCCAGCATGTAGTTTTCCTCTTCTCAAAACTATTTCTTTAAGAATGTAAGCATTCCATTTAGTTACCTGTGAGTTAAAGATGAAGTATTGTGGTCTGCAAGAGTCCTCTTCAGTCATGTTAAATGCCACCTCAGATGGAAAAATGGTTGGATATGCTGAGGTGCTATTTATTGTCTCATTAAGCATCAAAGCAATTTCCATAGGACAAGGAATCTGGAATTTCTTGCAAATCACCTGAAAGTTTATTATTTGCATGTGTTAAAACTGGGGACTCATTAACTCAAGAGAGGAAAAACACCCAAAACTCTAGCCTTAAAAAAAAAAAAAATTATACTTACCACAATCAGAAAAAACATCATACACAGTAAGGAAAGTCCACTGGTGTATCCCAAATATCCTATTAGAAATAATTGGAGGGGGGGATCAGGATTAGTTTAATGAAAGCAGGTTTAAGGTCATGTATTTTCTCTAGCACCTAAGTTAGTTCTGTGCATGTGGTTAAGCACACACATTACAATGCTCAAGAACCAGGTTCAAGTTGCTGGTCCCCATCTGCTGGGGGAAAGCTTTTGGAGTGTTGAAGCAGGGCTGCAAGAGTCAATCTTTCCTCTCCCTTTCTATCTCCCCCATCCCCTCTCAATTTCTGTCTCTACCCAATAAATTCTAAAAACCTCAATTCTGCTCAAGAATTTCAGTGTGTATACACTATTGAATTTCTGATTCTTGCATGCCAAGACAGAGTATTGCTTAAGTTACCAATAATTCAGATAGTAATCATACAAAATAGCTTTAGTCTATCAAGCACCAGGTGTTATAAATGCCAAAATAATTTGGCCCCCAGAGCTATTCTGCTATGATTTTTATTATAAATACTAGACTTTATATGCTATAACTCACAAAGGTATGTTTTCAGGGCTTTAAAAATACATTTATTGGGGGTCGGGCGCTGGCACAGTGAGTTAAGCTCATGTGGTGCAAAGTGCAGGAACCGGCGGAAGGATCCCGGTTCGAGCCCCGGCTCCCCACCTGCAGGGGAGTCGCTTCACAGGCGGTGAAGGAGGTCTGCAGGTGTCTATCTTTCTCTCCCCTTCTCTGTCTTCCCCTCCTCTCTCCATTTTTCTCTGTCCTATCCAACAACAAATTGCGTCAACAAGGGCAATAATAATAACCACAATGAAGCTACAACAAGGGCAACAAAAGGGGGAAAAAAATGGCCTCCAGGAGCAGTGGATTCATGGTGCAGGCACCGAGCCCAGCAATAACCCTGGAAACATTTATTACTGAATAGAAACAAAGAGAAATTGAGGGGGGCTAGAGAAAGAGACAGACACCTGAAGCCCTGCTTCACCACTCATGAAGCTTACCCTATAGGTGGAGACCAGGGGCTTGAACCTGGGTCCTTTCATACTGTTAAGTGTGCACTTTAACCAGGTGTGCAACTGCCTGGCCCCCATTTTCAAGGGTTTTTAGTTCTCACTAATTCCTACTGAAAGGCATCTAGCAGGCATATCAATATTCTTTAGAGAAGGATTTACTCACCTAAGTTTCTCAGCAGCGATAAAGGAAGAATAAGCACCACTGATACCAGCAAAACCAAATAGTCACCGTTCAGATACCACACTCTGAATTAAAGAAAGAAAGAAAAAAAAAATTCACATTTTTAGATCAATATACATAATGTGTAAGGCTCACCTGATAGAGATAGGACAAAAACAAACACAAAAATACAAGTTTTTTTTTTTTGGGCGGGGGAGTAGTGCTTATCTGTAAAGCATACACATAGGAATAAATTTCCAGCTATGCACTAAATGCATATTCACTCAGGTTAGAAATGGGATGTGAAACAGTTCAACTTTTGTCCCACTGTTTGCTCTGGGAAGGCTGCCAGCTGATTCCTAACATAAAATGCTTCTTTAAAGGCTTGAGAGGAATGTAAGGAACAGAGCAGCATTGTTCAGGCCAGTAATCTTATCTTTTTAACTGTGTTTAGAAAATTTGTACACCAACTCTGTAATAGTTCTAGGTTGCATTTTTTAATGCTAGAAACAAGGGAATTCTGAAACAAATTGCTTTCAGGTATTTGTTTGCAAATGTAGCTATACAACATTTCACTGAGGACGATTTTTTCATACTAATATATAACACATAAGCTAAACAAAACCCAATTTCAAAACCAAGGAAGGACCCATTCTGGGTTGTCAAGAGCCATGTTGTGATCCACCTTTACTCAAAAAAAAAAAAAAAAAAAAAAATAGGGAGTCGGGCTGTAGCACAGCGGGTTAAGCGCAGGTGGCGCAAAGCACAAGGACCGGCATAAGGATCCCGGTTCGAACCCCGGCTCCCCACCTGCAGGGGAGTCGCTTCACAGGCGGTGAAGCAGGTCTGCAGGTGTCTATCTTTCTCTCCCCCTCTCTGTCTTCCCCTCCTCTCTCCGTTTCTCTCTGTCCTATCCAACAACAATGACAACAACAATAATAACTACAACAATAAAACAACAAGGGCAACAAAAGGGAATAAATAAATAAATAAATAAAATAAAAATTAAAAAAAAAATAAATCTCCTAAGAACTTTTAAAAAATGCAGTGTTTCTCTCTTTTTAAGTAACAATTATACCTTTTAAAGTCACTATTTTCAAATTCCAAGTTTCCCTATAAATTTTATTCTATTCATTTCAGCAAAGATCCCAGAAAAAAAATACTGATATTTAAGGAACGCTTACTCAATTTCTAAGACCATGGAGATAAACAAACCTGTTTTGAAATGAGCTGCAGGTAAGCTGGGAGGTCAAGTTATTATTCCCCATGTTGACCTTAGATAAAACCCAAGTCCACTGGGACAAGTAAGTTTTCTGGAAAGGCGAAGTTTTCTATAGTAAGACTACTTATTTCCTAGTAGTTTGCATGACAACAGTCTAAAGAATTTTAAAATGTGCAGTACAGATAGGAATTTTTACTGCAATACAAAACTTCCTTCTGAACTTAGGTTCCAGCATGTAGTATTTAGCTGTAACATCCTAAGACTACAAATATAAAAAGAGGAGGTAAGTTTTATAAAAACAGCTTTCATACACACAGGTTAGAAGTTTAATAATCCAGAGTTAAAGTTGCCAACTTTTGGCCTTCAAAAAGTTCTAATCAATTTATGGGCCAGACTCAAGAGGAATACTTGAGGGAAATAATTGACTGACAAGCATTTTGTACCCAACTCTGATAAAATACACCTAATCATTTTGACTAGAATGATTTCTTAGGAGTAACCTTACTTATACACCTACCCAGTTTTATCTTCAATTTTCATTAAAGCCTGGATCACCAAAGGTAACTCATATTTCACTATGAAGAGGTAGCTTGACATAGCTGGAGAGAAACAAAATTATACCATTACAAGTGCAAAATGGGGCACGGACACCAAAAGTAACGTGTCACCATGCTGTGCTATAAAGAGCAGAGCACATGGTCTTCACAAACAGTTCTTACCTCCAATGTTTTGCATTGTGATCGATCCAGAGGCAGCAAGCTTCCCAACCATTCCAAATGCCTTATGTCCCAACTGTTCGTATAATAAAGATCCTATGGATTGGACAACGTGGTAGCATGAAGCAAATGTTTTACAAGAGGAAGACAGAAATCACTGCTTTAAAAATAACAAGGAAGCCACCTTACCTCCTTCGTTGGCAGTCTTCAACAGGAGATGAACAGAATACAGGGAAAATATTGACACAAAGGTCAAGAGAATTCTGATGAGAGAAGAGAAAGCACAGGGTTCTAGGTTAGCACAACTACGCTGACAGCTCTCTTTAGTTGCTATTTCAATACTACATACAGAACTGATCCTAATTATCTCTTGTGCTATAAATGGATTAGCCCAAGAACTGGCTGGCAGTTACTCTCCTAGCTCACGTGTCAATGTCTTGCCTGAGCTGATACCCCAAACTCACACCAAGTCTCAAGTTATAGCCACAGAACTGGTTACAACAGCTTTTTACCTACTGAACTAGTGGTACCAGAAGATACAGGGAAGCCCAACTTTACGGCAGTAGCATTTATTCTAGTTTCATGGTACCACAGTAAACAGCTGCATATTGTTACCTCTCCATTTAGTTCCTGTAAAAGGGTGTTATTACTTGCCAAGAAACCCGGTCTACAAGGAATTTGTATAATCTTATGGAGATAAGTTCAGGAAAGACCTTTAAGACCACTTGGATTATCTAGATAAGGGGGAGTCTGCACTAAAGTTAAGTATCAGGCACTACAAACTTCATAAACAATGGGGCACAAATCAAGAGACGTGCCCACAGTGTCACTATATAATGCCTCCGGATGTGGAATACATGTCTAGCACTGTCACAATGTTAAATAATGCCATGTGAGAACAAGTAGGCTATCAACCTGATGATATGGGATCTCTCTCTCCTCATCCAGTTACTTGGATTGGGGGCTGAAATTCAGTTTTCCTTTTTCTCATTTCACCTTGACTCCCTTCCTCCAAGAACATTTCTAAAAATTCCCAATAGAAATAAAAAAATTAAAATGTGATAAACGCGTAGGAAACCCTGCAAACAGAAGTTACTTTTAAATTTCATTCTACAGAGGGCAGGCATGTGAATACAGTACTGTAAGATTTGGCAAAGACCAGTGTCTGTCAGCTAAACCAGGTGGTAGCAATACACTGCCATTCTAGTACCCAGAGTTTTCTGGAATCTATGTATGGGTTGAACACTGACTTCACTAGCTGTCACTTAAATGGATCAAATAGTTGGTTTCATCAAAAACCATTTTCAAACTGTGCCAACAAATTCAACCCCTTTCCTTCTATTGATATGATGAAATATGTTCTTCATAATCTTTGATGTCATTTTAACCTTGAGACTCAATCCTATTTAACAAGGGTTAAGAGTTGTTTAATGGGGTTGTTAGCCCATTTACCTCCATACCTTGCATAATATGGATGATTCTATACTTAGCTATTAAATAGTCAATCAAACACATATCCTGCTAAAGCCACAAGCAATTTCAAAAGTGCAAAGAGTGACACACCAGACTTTTTGTTTTTGCTTAGGAAACAGAGGTGCCATTTTCTGGCATGTGAATTCTGCACTATAACCACACTGGCAGTATTGAAAGACTGTCTCCAGTTTTTAATGCTAAGAATTAGGGTGCTTTCAAATATTTTAACAATGATGGATCTCAGAAGACCTCATGCTAATGAAGCAAGCAGAGTGGACCCTCACTTCAGTGGTCAAAGACTGGCTTAACTTCAGTGTGGAATTTCATCACAAAGCTTTGCAAGGTTTGCTTTTTCTTTTTTTCAGACATTCTTTTCTGCTGGAGGAAATAACTTGGGAAGGCACCAGCACCAGTCAGGTAACTAAAATAGCTGTCACAGAAGGACAACTCATTCTACGTGTCCGTGAGGTCTCTTCACCTTCACAATGAGCCAATCTTCCACAGAAACCACCTTAGCCAAGAGCTAGTCAAACACAGTGACAACATTGAAAACATTAGCTCAAATTTACACATACTTTAGTCTTGCCCATTTTCCTGGAAACTGGGCCCACACACCTTTCTACTATGTTCTCCAAGGATCTTTGAGATCCAAAACATCTAACAATACAGCTCTAGAGCCCCCAATCCTAGTCTAAGTATTTACATGGGAAAGCACCACTATAATTTAAGCTAGCAATCGGGAGAAACACATAACTAGTTATGAACCTCATGAAAATAATCACTTTTTTGCTAATGCACGTGGCAACCCCACAGAACTCGAACAACACACACACACACACACACACACACACACACACACACACACACACAACCACACGCTGCTTTTTCAGTACCCAGAAAATTATGACTCACTTTTCTTAAAGCCATATATGGTCCACATTAGGCAAATACTACCACACTATATATATATTATATTTTTCTTTTTTCTCCTCCTAAGTAGTTGATTTCCATCTAAGGGGCCACAATCCTTCTTAGAGAGAATCACTTTACCAAACTGATTTGCTGGAACTATTGCACTGATTTTTATTTTCTATTCAGATTTTGTCTGAACAAAATTTCTAACTACTCTGGATTTATCCACAGTTCCTTTAACTTAATTACAGTTTTGAACATTTTATTACTTTCTCATCTAACTAGCTTTCTGAATATCACCCACTTCAACAGTTTAAGTTTCAGGACCTTAAATTGTATCATCATATTAACCGCCCTGCATGGCAGACTCACTACTTACACATACTTACATAAAAAGAGCAATTCCAGTATTAGCCATGGCATAAGAAAGCCCAAGGATTCCACTGCCCACAATCGCATTGCTCAGATTAAATACTGACATTCCAAAGGAAGTAGTACCTGGATGCTACACAAAGGGAAAACGATAACCAAACATATAACAATAATTAAATGGAGAACTCCAGGTTCCGGTAAGTTAGATATGCATCTACAAAGTCAAACTATGCTTTCACTCCATAATGTCAGACACATGTTCTAGCTTTACACTTACAAAGTCTGTTTCGTACTTCTTCTTCCCCAAATTCGATTCAAGTAAAAAGTTCTGGTTTTCGGGATCAACATCTGCATAATGGCTGCAAAAAAGGAGGGGAGTGGGTGTTTGAAATTATAAACTGGCCTGAACGCAAAAGCATGCGTCAGAAGCACAAAGCAGCCTGCATTTAGCCCCAACACCCTACTGTACACCTCTTTAAATGTGTGCAATGCTTAGCAGGCATCAACTTCCACATGACACGCTGTCATTGCCATTAATCCCCCAGATACTAATTTTGGAATTATTTTCTCCAAATATTACAGTAACTGAAAACAAAAAAGAACACTTGTCTTTTTTTAAAGAAAAAATAAACATAACAAATTTATTGGTAAATAAAGCACACAACTTCGCCCACCTTTTCAGAGCGGCTTGCTTGGTAGGGTAAGAGTAGTTGAAGTCGCTATTGGAACTGTAGCTGCTGCTGTCCTCATCGGGAGAAATATTGAACCGTCCCACCTCGGCTTTCTTCATGGTGGACACCGGGAAAGACTGAGCACCAGTGATCGAGCAGGACGTAGAGCTCCTTTTGTCCTTGGCGGTGCACCGGGCCGCGCTGCCTGCAAGGTAGAGGCGGCGCTCAGGACCGCAGCGCCCGCCCTCCCGCCGCCCAGTCACGTGACGCCCCTGGCGGCTGATTCATCGCCAGCCAGGCGAGTGGAAAAGTACCAGCTGAGAGCGAGGGGCGGGGGCGCGCCGAGGGGCGGAAAAGTACAGACAGCGGAGCCGCGGAGAACAAAGATAGGCCCTCGGGGCGCTGCGCTCGCCCAAGCCCCAGTGCCACAGCCCCCCGACCCCCTCTCCAGTGGATCTGGGTACTTTGCCCTCTTAAGACAGCCGAATCAGAGCAGATGGGGAGGGTTTGTTTTGCTCCCCCCTCCCCCATCAGCCTCGTTGGTCGTGCACTGGCACTCAGGGCTGCACAGCCCACCCAGGCTTCTAATAATGCGCAAGCAGCCCAAGCATATTTGGGGCTTCTGGCGTTTGGAAAAGCAATGCCTTCTAATCCGTCCTCCCGAGGCCCCGAGCCTCTGCGGCAGCACCCAGTCCAAGGGGGGCGAGCAGGACTGACATGGAGCCTCCCCTTATAGACGGAGAGGCCTGTGCCCGGGTTTGTTTACACGCGCACGCCCGTGCCCCCGACCATACTCGTCCACAGGCATCTGGCGGGCCAGCGCCCGCCCCTCCGGTGCCCGGAAAGGAAACTGATGCAATATTGATCGCCGATTGCCAAACGTTTCCTGGCTCCGTCTGCCCCATGAGTGGTCCTTGGCTAAAATGAAAGCCCCGAATCCACCCACCTTTCGCACCCCCAACCAAACCCCTTAGATTTTTTATGAAAGCAAATCAGTCACAAGACTTGCCGCAGCGGAGCAGCGCGCCGGGCTGGAACCCCTCCCCCTAACGGGAGGCTGCGGCTCAGCTCCGCCAGCAGCGCCCCCCACCCGGGACCTCCCGCGCTGGAGGGGGGTGGGGGGCTACGGCGACCCGGGGCCGCGGGCTGCACACGAGCCCCCGGGAGCGAGGACGCCGGAGGCTGGGGGCCCCTGGCGGCCCCTCCCGGCGCCCCTCCCCCGCTCCGCCCGGCCCGCGCCCTGCGCGCCGACTCCCCGAGCATTTACCTCGGTGGTCTCTGCTGCTGTCACACGGGAAATGCCACAGAAATGCCTTCACTGGGGTTTTTTTCTTGGTGAAAAGCGTGGAAATACAAAATCAACTAGCCAAGGAAAAAATACAAAAAAAAAAAAAGACCCACAAAGGCAGGCAGAAGCGTTGCCTCTCTCACACACACACACAAACACACAAAGGCGGTGGCCGTCCAGGTGGCGAGGCGACCACCGTGTCCAGGGGCAGGCACGAGGGCTGGGGAAGCGTGGTGAGCTGCGGTGCTGCGGGAGTGCACTCCGGGACAGCGCTGGCTGGAGACTCCGGAGCCGCCCGCGGAGCCGCGGGTTATAGCGGGGACTCGGCTGCTGCGCGTCAGTGGGCGGGGTCGGCAGCGCGGCTTCTCTTTGTGTATCAACACTACCTGGGCCCCGCCTCCCGCCCGCAGGCCCCGCCCGCACCCCCACCCCGGAATGGCTCCCCCTTCCGTCTACCGCCCTCCCCGCTCCCCCCCACCAGACAGCCCGCAAACTCTTGCCCACTTTCTCTCGGGCTGCCTGCAAAGCCCCTCCGCCCCTCCCCGCGCTTCTCTGGGATCATTCATTTCAGCCCCCCAGCGGGTGCCCCGCGCACGCGGTGGTCTTTCGGGAGATGTCTTCTTGTAATTGCAATTCCCTGCCAACCGAGTCACCAGCAGTCCTGGCTTTCTCATGTAGGCCTTTTCTTTTCTTTTCTTTTCTTTTCTTTTCTTTTCTTCTCTTTTCTTTTCTTTTCGGCGCGGGGCCGCTCCCACCAACCAGACCCTTTCTTTTCCATCATTTGTGCGATTCCCAGGGCGGGGGTGGGGTGGGGTCGCTTGCACATTTGGGCCCCAGACATATTATCTGCATGATGCGTTTCTGCCCTTGTTCTTTCTTCCACCGCCCAGACCTGGCTTTCACTCTTCAGGCTTCCTGGGTCGGCTGGCTCTGATAAGGGATCTCCTTAGATGGCCATGGATTCCCCATACTAGAATGGGGGACAGGAGACAGACACCCTGAGCAGTAAGCCTTGAAAAGGAGGACTCGCTCGGTTGGGCCTCTGGTGGAAGAAGTGTGGGAGTCCTCAGTTTCCCTTTGCAGATGCGTTTCAGTGCTCCTCTTTGTCTTTCTTTCCAGCACTTAGAAAGGCGCTGTCTCCCATGGAAGGCTGGCCGGGAGCCCAGCCCAAGAGCCAGTTCCTTCCCCTCCAGTGGCGGCGTGGTCTTGCTGAGCCGAGGGAACTGGGGGCCCCTGGATCCTGGACTTATTGGAGCTGCTGGAAAGGTCGCGCTCCTCCCTTCAGGAAACAAAAGCCCCCCTCCCCCCAAAAAATGAGGGACAAGCGTTTGTTGATTGAATGAATAAACCAGAGTTTGACCTATTGCTCTCTTACATGTGGGGAAGTGGGCACTGGGCAGGGCAGAGGAAAGGATTGGGAGTGATTTTTTTTTTTTGCTTTTCATGTTTTCCTGAGGATATCGGTCCCACTGTCCGTTTCCGCGGCTCATGAGGCTGTGGGTACCCTGGCCCGTATTTGAGTTCCGGATTGGCATGGAAGGATCTGCTTTCCCACTGAGATGCCTCAGTCCTCCACCCTGGCTGTCAGTTTCACCTAAACAGTATCCTTCCTGACTTTAGTGCCCAACTTCCCTTGGCTATCACTCCAGGCTTAGTCACAGAGCCCTGGGAAAGCTTCGTTCTCCCTTAATCACTTCACACTTATTATTGTTCATATTTGCATATGTATACATAAATATATATTTATATTTGCAGGGACTGTTTTCCAAACCAAACAGTGCAGGACCTGTGCTGTCTTGTACTCGAAATTGTCCACGTGTATTTCTAAGTCTTGTCTCCTCAGAGAGACTGCGATCTCCCCTAAGGCAGGTTTGGCATTTGACCCAAGATCTAGGTTAAAAAATATTTTTCTTCCACATGCATTCCTCAACAGCGCCAAGCAACTTTCCTTGTCAGGAAAGCAATCTCAGTGGCGGGTAAAGGGCCCTGGGAATTTGTTTCTCTCAGATATCAACTGATAAAAGTCAAAAGCCACCTTTTCCTCCAGGTGAGTCCCCTGTCCAAATCAGAAATGCTTAGGAAGCCCTGGGGTGGGTGTGTGTGTGATGGCTTTATCATGCTTTCTCGAGGACTACCTGTTGCCCTGTAGGTTGTGTATGTAGTTAATGTTGCAGTATGTATTTAAACAAACCTGTAGGTGTGTGTGTGTGTTGGGGGAGAGAGCTGTATTTTTGCTCTGACACCTATATAAAGACTTGAATGGTCTGTGACCAAAAAAAAAAAAAAATCGGAGAGGGGACCATATTATTAAAATAGCTTGATTTGTGTTATCAAGAGCCAATTTGTGCCACATCTGCAACTCAAGTGGATCCCAATTGAGGGCTGATGTCCTTGTGTTTTGGCTGCTAAGCTTTAGGCTAGATATGTGAGGGACAGGGACCTGAGAAACAGGTCACTTGGATAGTGTGTTGCTTTGCCTTGTGCATAACCCAGGTTCAAACTCAGCCCAAGTGCATTTGAAGGAAGCTTTGGTGCTGTGGTGTCTCTGCTTCTCTGCCTCTGTGCTTTCCTGACTGTAGGAAAAACAAAAACAAAAAAAACAAGCAGAGCCATCATGGGACACAGTGTCATTACTCAGTTTTGGGGAAACTGTAATTAAAAAAAAAAGATACAATTTTTAAAATGCAAAATTGAAACAAAGAAGTGCTATGGCTTTGCTTGATTTCAGACCTGATGTTTTAGAAAAACAGCCCCTTTTTGCAGACTGCATTTCTCAGATTACCTTTGGTAGACAGTGTTAAATTTGGTGAGTTACTACCACTTTTTTTTCCCTTTAACACAATGAAACAAAATAGAAAAAAAAATCAGTATGTCACACATAGTAATGCTAAGTGCTGCTCTAGAAAGCTTTTAATTTTATTTTTAATTGATTTGTTGTGTGTGGAGAGAACAGAGCACAACTCTGGCATCTGTGGTGCAGAGATCAAGCCCAGGATCTCATATGTAGAAGTCCTACAGGAACCCTCAGAGTCACCTCCTGCCCATAGAACTTTTATTTCTATTAAATATAAGTATGTAGTTTGTTACTCTGTCATTAAAAAAATAACTATTCCTCTTTCTATAACCCATGCTTTTAGCCAAAATGTATCGCTCAGTGTTCTCATTACAAACTATTTTCCACAGAGCTGCCAGGTGGCTCATCAGGTAGAGTGTGCATGTTACTGTGAACAAGGACCACCAGAGTGTGAACTTCAGGCACCACAAGGAAGTCCCTACAGAGGGGAAGTGCCTCTCTTCCTCTCTCTCTCTCTCTCTCCCTCCTCCCTCCCTCTCTCCCTCCCTCTATTAAGAAGAAAGAAAACAAACAACAAAAAAGAAACCAAAAAAACCAAAATGAAATAAAACAAACAAAATTTCCATTCAAACTGTGCCCACCACTTGGAATGATCTTTACACTGCCTCTTCCCTGCCATAATTGTGTATCTAGTTTATAGCTTTTTTTTTTTTGAAACCCAGCTAGTTTAAATACCGCATCTTTCCTTATATGTTGTCTTCTTTATTTGATATGCCCTTTTATTCTACTTTGAAGCTAATGATTCATGAGTATCTTTTTTTTTTTTTTTTCCCCTCCAGGGTTATTGCTGGGCTTGGTGCCTGCACCATGAATCCACCACTCCTGGAGGCCATTTTTTCCCCCTTTTTGTTGCCCTTGTTGTTGTAGCCTCGTTGTGGTTATTATTATTGCCATTATTATTGATGTCATTTGTTGTTGGATAGGACAGAGAGAAATGGAGAGAGGAGGGGAAGACAGAGAGGAGGAGAGAAAGATAGACACCTGCAGACCTGCTTCACCGCCTGTGAAGCGACTCCCCTGCAGGTGGGGAGCCAGGATCCTTATTATGCTGGTCCCTGCGCTTTGCACCACATGCGCTTAACCCACTGTGCCACCGCCCAACCCCCGATTCATGAGTATCTTTTTGCCTATGTGCTTGATTTTATATTGTCTTTTCAGGATAGAATCTGGCTGCTCACACTCAGCCTATTGTGAAAAGAAGGTGCTTTTTGGGTATATGGATACATATGTTCTTCTCTATAATTCCTTTCACCTATTGAAATTATGTTAGCTATATTTATCACCTCCTGAAATTATTTTCACTACATCTATTTGCTAACTCTATTAAATTTACTTGCTTATTATTTGTCTCCCTTATTACAATGTACTTCCATGAAAGAAATGGTTTCATCTGTTTTGATGGCTATTGGCTCCAGACTAACAGTATAGTTTTGTTGAATGAGTTCACGCAGGAGTAAGTAATTCTGAGATTCTCTAGGACTAAAAGAAAACATACTAATTCTAAGTTCTAAACATTTAGATTCTAAAGGGAGGGCCAGAAATCTTGCCTATATCTTTATGTAGTCCTCTCTCATTACTTAGATCTGACTTGACTAAAATGTCACCTTTTGAAACCAACAAATGACAAAACAGTCTCAGCAAAAGTTGTCCTTGCATGCATTCTTCATTTCTCTACTATCTCATTTTATTTATTTATTTATTTATTCCTCTAGGGTTATCACTGGGGCTTGGTGCCTGCAGTATGAATCCACTGCTTCTGGAGGCCATTTTCCCCATTTTTGTTGCCCTTGTTGTTACTGCCATTGTTGCTAGATAGGACAGAGAAATTGAGAGAGGAGGGGAAGACAGAGAGGGGGAGATGTGCTTCATTGCTTGTGGGGAGCTGGGGGCTCAAACTGGGATCCTTGCGCTTCATGCCATGTATGCTTAACCCACTGCGCCCCCTCATTATATTTTTATTGATATTTTTTTCATCACATGAAACCTATTATTTTCATTTGCTTGTTTACTTGTGATCTCCTCTTTCTTCCTGTATTTCCCCTCCCAAATCCCTTTCTGGAATGTTAACTGCATAAGGAAGAGGCCTGGGTCTTGTTCATCACTGGCTTTCTGGTGCCTGGAACAGAGCTTGTTATGTAGGAGTTTGATGAGTGTCAGTTGAATTAGCAATTTCATGTTCTCCATCAGTGTTCTTGAATGAAGGCTTGAAGCAATGGCTTGATGGTATGGGTAGAAAAGGCTAACTTTCTTGAGCCCACTCTGTAAGGCACAAGCACAAAACTTTTCTTGAGATTTTCTTTCTTTTTTTAAAAAAAATATATTTATTAATTTTTCCCTTTTTGTTGCCCTTGTTGTTTTATTGTTACAGTTATTATTGTTGTTGGACAGGACAGAGAGAAATGGAGAGAGGAGGGGAAGACAGAGGGGGGAGAGAAAGACAGACACCTGCAGACCTGCTTCACCGCTTGTGAAGTGACACCCTTGCAGTTGGGGAGCCGGGGGCTCAAACTGGGATCCTTAGGCTGGTCCTTGCGCTTCACTAGCCACGTGCGCTTAACCCGCTGTGCTACCGCCTGATTCCTGATTTTCTTTCTTTTTATGAGTGCAATCAAGCAAGCAAAGCACAGCCTCTTCTAGCCATGAAATTCTGCTTATTTACTCCTCCTCCTCCTCCTTTCTACCAGAGCACTGCTCAGGTCTGGTTTATGGTCTTTCCAGGATTGAATCTGGGGCCTCTGGTGCTTCAGGCATGAAAATTTGCTTTGTAAACTACTATGCTGGCTCCTCAGCCCCAAATTTACTTTCTGATGGCTTCATTTTACCTAATCAACATGATCCTTTGCTACACAATCAGATATTCTTGTCCAAATAGTGTTATTCAAAACTGAAATAAGGAAGGGCCGGGGAGATAGCACAGTGATAGCCAGAGGACTTGCATGGCAGGGTTATTATGTCTGACCCCCTAGCACCATCAGTAGCCAGAGCTGAGTGGTGTTTTGATCAAAAAACAAAATCAGCATTCAAGTATGGACACTGGGATTATGGAGAAGTACTGACCCCCACCCCCGCCCCACCTTCAGCTCTCTTCAAACCATGACCTACTTTATTCCAATGACTTCCACATTTTCTCAGCATTGATCTCTCCCAGGTCCCTTAGTAATGTCCCATGCTGTTTTCATCTTATCATTTCATATATCTGACCCTTGGGAATATATTTATTCCATAGTCAGCACATGAAAGGGTGTAGTTTATCTTTGCAGACAGCTTCCAAGCCCACAGCAATACTCATTTAGGTAGCATTTGCTGCATGACAAATTATTAATTACTAGTGGCTAAACCTCTCAAAGTTCCTGAGTCAGAAATTCAAGAGCCCTCCAGTTCTGTGTTTAACTTGGAGTTCTCACGAACTTGCAGCTGGCTGCCAGCTGGGATAGTGGTCCTGATGGACTGAGGCTGCAAGATCTGTATCCAAGGTCACTTACTCACAAACTGGCATGTGGGTCCTAAGCAGTTGGTTGCTTGCCAATTAGGTTTCTCCACAAACCTGACCGATTGTCCTCATAACTTAGAAGATGGCTTATCTCAGAACAAGTAATCCAAGAGAGATCAAGGTGGAAGCTGTGATGCCTGTCTAAACTGGCCTTAGAAGTCACTTTCTATTTCTGTCCTGTTCCATTAGTAACAAAGGCAAGGCTATGATTAGCGTAGGAGGGCACCCAAGAAGGTAAGGTTCACCAGTGACCATCACAGAGGTTGGCTATCAGTTTGTCAGCAGCAGAAAACTTTTTTTTTTTTTGCCTCCAGGATTATTGCTGGGGCTCAGTGTCTGCACCACAAATCCACTGCTCGTTTTGTTGCCCTTGTTGTTGTTGTTCTTGTCATTTTTATTGTTGTTATTTCTGTTGTTGCCAGATAGGAAAGAGAGAAATCGAGAGAGAAGGGGGAAGACAGAGAGGGGAGAGAAAGACAGACACCTGCAGACCTGCTTCACTGCTTGTGAAGTGACCTACCTGTAGGTGGGGAGCCGAGAGCTCAAACCAGAACCCTTAAGCTGGTCCTTGCACTTTGTGCCACGTGTGCTTAACCTGCTGTGCTACTGCCCAGCTCTCATCAGAAAATATTTTTTAGGTGAAATATAATATGTACTTAAAAGTGCTTTGTTTTAAATTATTGGATAGAGATAGAGAGAAATTGAGAGAGAAGGGGGAGATAGAGAGGAAGAGAGACAGACCTTCAGACCTTCTTCACCACCTGTGAAGCGACTCCCCTGCAGGTGAGGAGCCGGGGGCTTGAACCTTAAAAATGCTTTTAATACTAGGAACACTCACTGGCTTAGAGAATAGACAGTTTGTAGATAGGACATATTTATGGTTAATTATTTTTTTAATGTTTATTTATTTCCTTTTGTTGCCCTTGTTGTTTTATTGTTGTAGTTACTATTGTTGTTATTGATGTTGTTGTTGTTATATAGGACAGAGAGAAATGGAGAGAGGAGGGGAAGACAGAGAGGGGGAGAGAAAGATAGACACCTGCAGACCTGCTTCACCGCCTGTGAAGCGACTCCCCTACAGGTGGTGGGGAGCTGGGGGCTCCAACTGGGATCCTTATGCTGGTCCTTGTGCTTTGTGCTACGTGTGCTTAACCCACTACGCTACTGCCTAACTCTCCTGGTTAATTCTTGATCTCAAAGACTCAGCTCACCATCTCTCTTCAATTTAACATCTTCATTTCTGCCCACTAGAGTTGTCTCTGGGCACACATTGGCTGGGCTAGTTTCAGGGATCTATCATATATAGACAGGGCCACATTCATTGGAAGAGAAAAAATGTTAATTCTTTGAGCTGATTTTATTGTGAGAGGCAACATTTCATTTCCTGGAAATACTGATTTGGGTGTCTAAGATCCTACTGGCCAGAAATAGGAAACACAGTCATGTATAAAAATACATTGCGGAAGTAGGACGGTAGCACAGTGGATTAAGCGCACGTGGCACAAAGCGCACAGACCGGGGTAAAGATCCTGGTTCAAGCCCCTGGCTCCCCACCTGCCAGGGAGTCACTTCACAGGTGGTGAAGCAGGTCTGCAGGTGTCTATCTTTCTCTCCCCATCTTCCCCTCCTCTCTCCATTTCTGTCTTATCCAACAAGGACATCAATAACAACAACAACAACTACAACAACAATAAAAAACAAAGGCAACAAATGGGAAAATAAATAAATACATATAAAAAAACATTGCATTGTGAATCCACGTTTGCAGGCATTTATGCTTAACAAGTGCACATTTCATTTCTTGGCAAGAAAAAGAAAATTTTTGTGTACATAAAAACCAGTCATAAAAAGATTTTTGTTAAAAGTAAAGTAGGGGCCAGGCCATGGTACACCCTGTAAAGGACACACATGGCCATGGTACACCCTGTAAAGGACACACATGGCCATGGTACACCCTGTAAAGGACACACATGGCCATGGTACACCCTGTAAAGGACACACATGGCCATGGTACACCCTGTAAAGGACACACATGGCCATGGTACACCCTGTAAAGGACACACATTACCATGTGTAAGGATCCAGGTTTGAAGAACCTGGTCCCCACATGCAGAGGGGAAACTTTAGGAGGGTGAAACAATACTGCAGGTATTTCTCTCTCTCTCTCTCATTCTCACTCTCTATCCCCCTTCCCTCTCAATTTCTGTGTCTATAAATATTAATCAGTAAAAATTTTTTCTCGTGGTGCATCCCGTGAGTACCCATTCACTGGGGAAACTGACGGTCCTTCCTAGCCGACTGAATCCACATGGATCCCAGTCACTTTCAAAGCCAGCAACAAGTAGCTTTACATCAGGCTCAACCTGACGCTGTTGACTGGCTACGGAAGAAGGGCAAACGCTAGAAGAAGAAGAAGTAAAAATTTTAATAAAGTAACTGAATTATTTCTACTGGCATTTTAGTATAAATACATGCAACTCTGATAGAAGTATAGGACTTCTCAGTGGGAGACAAATGACTTGATTAATGACCATTCTGTGGTATTTACATATTGATATTTTCTTTTTTAAATCATTTTTTATTAGTAACTTACTACTGACAATATGTGGTATAACAGGAGTACAATTCCATATCATTCCCACCACCAGAGTTCCCTTATTTATCCTTCTGGGAGTATGGACCAAAGATCTTTATGGAGTGTAAAAGTTAGGAGGTCTGGCATCTGTAATTGCTTCTCCCCTGGACATGGGCATTGGCAGGTCAATCCATAGCCCCAGCCTACATATTGATATTTTCACATGATCCTGAAATGCTAGGTGTGATATTCTATACTAATGAATGTGAACAAAATCGGTATCAGAAAAATGAAGGCTTTCTTGAATAAATCTCTCACTGGGTAAATGGATACCTGCTAATTAACAATAAATGGCATGGAAATGAAGTATGAAAGCAAAATCTCTGATGTAATTTCTTAACACAGTTAAGAAATAACATAGGTTAAGAAATAACATAGGTTATTCAGAAAAGTACCAAGCTTACATAAGAAATCAGCAATTAAGCTAGAAAACAAGGGTGTTACGTACTTAGTAATGAAACGATATTTTTACTTAGTAGCAAGCTCACACATTATTCTTTTGAAAAAAACAAAAAAATCTCAGACCCTTACAATTTTCCAAAGTAGGCTTACTCAAATATGCCCTTAGTTTAAACCTTCCTATTTGTTAGCAGTTTGTTGTCCTGTCCCAAGAGCAACAACAGGGACTGAATGCTATGTCCTCCTCAAAACACTCTTGGGCTACAATAGACCCAATTCCTGGCCTTCAGTCAGTTTCCACATCTTTCTGTGCCCAAGGCTAAGATACCGAAATAGGCATTTATTCAAGTGAACATACTTGTAAATCTGGTTCTTAGATGGAAAGCATTTAAGTATCGGGGCTTGGTTCTGGGATCTTAGGTAAAACTCCCACTGTTTTGGCCGAATCCTTTGGCAGCTTGTGTCTGATCAGGACACCCCCGTAAGTTCTTTCTGCTGAAGCCTAATTTGGGGCCTCTTAGCACAAAGGCTACTTTTCAGCCACCTTCCCTTCAGCGACGCCCACCTGCAAGGACAGTCTCTCAAATTGTTAAATGGACTTGTTGCCATGAGGTGAGCCCACACATCAAATACACCTTCCATTCCCCCCTATTTTTGTCGTTCACATTATTAAAAAATAACAAGGGTACGATAACACCACCAGACTTCTGTGTCTCTCCCCTCCCCCATTCCCTCTATCGCAAACTTCAGTAGTGTTTCCCAAAGTCACAGATATGGGTAGACTTGTCTATGGATATAATTTGTTCATTTTTCCTACGGTCCTGTCTTCTCTTCCTAAGTCACAGCTACACCTATTACTATTTCTGAGTGTTTTTTGTTCTTCTCTCCCCAGGCCATGATGGACTTGGGTTTCAGAGCCCTCTGGCCATCTTCTCTTAACATTTCTCCCCATCTGGGAGCATGGACCAGCATTCTTCTTGGGGTCCAGAAGGTGGGAGGTCTGGCTTCTGTCATGGCTTCTCCGCTGCTCGTGGGCCTTGGCAGATGGCTCTGTTCCCAGCTTGTTTCTGTTTTTCCCTAGTGGGCATCGTGTAGCCACTTTCCACTCCAGCGTGGATGAGGGTCACGCACTCCCCGGAGGTGCAGTCTCAGGGATACTTTTTTTTTTATTTGTTAATATTTATTTCCCCTTTTGTTGCCCTTTTTTTTTATTGTTGTTGTAGTTACTGATGTCGTCGTTGTTAGATAGGACATAGGAAAATGGAGAGAGGAAGGGAAGACAGAGACGGGGAGAGATAGACACCTGCAGACCTGCTTCACCGCCTGTGAAGCGACTCCCCTGCAGAAGGGAAGCCGCGGGGGTGGGGGGGGTTTCGAACCAGGATCCTTATGCTGGTCCTTGCGCTTTGTGCCACCTGCACTTAACCCGCTGAGCTACCGCCCGATTCCCAAGGGATATTTTTTTATCCATGATTTGAAGAAGAAAAAAAACTAACCAATCAATAAACAGACAAAAAAAAAAGAAGTGGGGATGGGGGGTTGTCACTGGGGGGGGGTGGTGGTAGTGGTGGTGGAAGCCATGCGTCTCTCGGCCTGGCCGACTTACAACCAGATCTGTTTGAATGGTGCTGTCCTTTTTGCCCATTCTGTTTGAATGCCCCCGCCCCCTTCGCGGAAAGGGCTTCTTTCGGCCTTTGTCCCCCTGTCCTCCCGGGCGCTGCGGGCACCCGCGTCCTGCGGCTCAGAGGTGGCGGCGCTGGGAGGGGGCTGCGGCGCCCCAGAGGCGCCGGGCCGCTGGCCGCGCCTCTAAGGATGCCAGCCCGCAGCTCGCAAGGTCGAAGCCGCGAGGAGGGAGCAGAGGAAGCCCGGGCAGTGGGCCGGAGGGCGCTCGGCGCGGTGGGCGGTGCCAGGTTGGGGGGGGGGGAGGCGCGGCCCTGACTAGGGGAAGCACAGCGCCTCTCCCGGGGGAGTCGCGCAGCTCCGCAGGGGCGGGGCCGGACCTCGCTGGAAGGCGGCGCGGGGAGCGCGGGGGCAGGAGGCGGGGGCGGATAGGGGCGGGGCTTATGGCGCGCAGCCGCAGTCGGGCTCCGGAAATTTTCCACTCAGATTCGAGCGCCAAGGCCGCCCAGGCGCAGTCCGCCCCTGCGCACCCGGAGGCCACGTGACGGTGATTCACTGGGCTCCGCCCCCTCCCGCGCGCGGGCTGCGAAGAGGGCGGGGCCGGTGCGGGAATGGGGCGCCATGGGGGAGGCGGGGAGGTGAGAAGGGAGGGGTCCGAGAAAGCGGAACAGGAAATGAAATCGGGGCGTTCGAGGGAGCTGGGGTGCTGCCTGGGTCGGGTTGCAGACTCCCGCTGCAGGGAAAACCTCGAGAGCCCCGAGACTGCAGGGACCGGGCCGCTAGGTCCCCGCGGAGGTTTCTCTATGCGCCCTGTAGCGCTGGGAGCCCCTCTGGGACGACTGCGGGCCCGGGAGATCTGCCGAGCTGCCTCGCCTCCGGGGTTGCAGACGTGGCTTCTGACGTGGGAGCCCCGGGGTTGTGGAAAGGAAAGCGTGTCCCCGGAGGGCGACGGTAGCCCTGCTCTCTGCTGTGCACTAGGGTGGGTCAGAGGAGAGCCCCAGACCCTCGAGGAGGAAACCCTTAAGGCCCCCAGAAATAGGATTT
The DNA here is from genome assembly GCF_950295315.1 of Erinaceus europaeus. NCBI lineage: Eukaryota > Metazoa > Chordata > Mammalia > Eulipotyphla > Erinaceidae > Erinaceus > Erinaceus europaeus. The sequence goes on from NC_080166.1 coordinate 83,162,168, forward strand.
GCCGCGCACGGCAGTAACCTGCGCTCCAAAGATTTCCTCGTGGCCTCATGCCGTGTTGAGTAGACGTGACACGGGCACCCCGCCCCTGCCGCTCAGCTTGTAAGGAAACGTTTGTTACAAAAGTCCTCCAACTGTTTCATTGCTCTTGTCCATTTTAGGTTCTTCCTAGTAATCGGGCTCTTTAGTCATGCCATCCAAGTCTTGGAAGCAAAATGCACAGCCGCCCGAATTAGAAAGTTAGGTTTACCAATTGGGTTTCCTGAAGAGATATGCTGGTAAGCTTGCTGGGTGCAGATATCCTCATGGCCGCTCCTGGGGATTTTTATCTCCTTTTCCACGTTATGGCACACATGCGCGCGCGCGCACGCAGATTGAAGAAAGTGGTTGAATTCCTCTGTCCCTTACTTTCCACATTGGGGTTTCCCTTAGTTTCCTTTTTAATTTAGGCAGAACTAAGTATTTTCACACAGAATTATTGTGATTAACAGTAACATTGCATTGTAATGTCATCAGAATTACTGTGGTTAATGGACATTCTAATGTTTAGTAATAGATGTGGCAGGGTCTAGTTTAAGTACTTTATGAATGCATGGAAATTTCATTCTCTTCCCAACTCTGCAAGAGAGGGGGCCATTACTATTCCTTTATCAACCTGATGTCTTTTCTTATTGATAGGAAATTGAGGCCCTGATCGCCCAACCACATTTAACCTAAAGGAAAGGAACTGGAATTTGAATTCATATTGTCAGGTAAATTACTTGTATTGATCATTGTGCTTTAGAAACTCCTAATTTACAGATAGATTGGTTCTGATATATTACATTTTGGTGGGATTTTCCTACTTTACTCAGCCTTCCTAAAGCTTATTTTGGAGAGATGTCAAAATATATTTAGTTTGGATAGAAAACCATGTACAGTTTGAAAAAGAAACTCAAGAAAAAAATGCATTCCAAGGCAATGCTACTTTTTTTTTTTTAATGAACATTTATTGAAACATTTGAACTAAGAACTTACTTTTCTCAGGAAAAATGTTTATCTTTTTTGTACCTTTTACCCTCATACAAAGTGAGGATGATGCAGCTCTTCTTAATCAGTCGTTGGTGTCTGGTAGATAGATATTGACTGAAATGTACTCAAGCAGTGAACTGCCTTGAAATGGTCTATGACATAATGCCAGATGTAAAGGAAATTTCCAAAGACATACACATTGGAGATATGGGAAGATGCTGCTGTTCTCTTTCTTTCTCCACCAGTCAAGACTGAGTTGGCTGCATCTTGTGTGAGGCCCCAAGAGTCTCCCCTGTGTCACCTACCACACTATTATCATTGCTCCTTTACCTGGCTCTAATTCCTAGGGGATTCCCAAGTTTCACAAGGTCAGGTACTCTATCTTGCTCAACCATGTTCCCAGAGCTCAGTACCATCGTTTGTCCCCAAATTGATCTCAGTTGTACTGGTTAGGAGGATGAGTCAGGACTTGTTTTATTAGGATCTACTGAATTTGAGATTTACCTGACCTCTGCTCTGTTCTGGGCCATACTGATCTCTCCCCCCCCTCCCTTTTCCTTACATTTACTTGTCCTATGAATCTATGTATCTATGTATCTATCTATCTATCTATCTATTCATCTATCATCTACTTGTCTATTATCTATCTATATCAGACCAGGATTATGTAATTCACTTGAGTATGCATGTATTCCAGTTTTTTTATAATTTAATTTTATTTACAAAATATCAACAAAACCATAGGATAAGAGGGGTATAATTCCACACATTTCCCACCACCAGAGTTCCATATCCCATCCCCTCTACTGGAAGCTTTCCTATTCTTTATCTTCTGGGAGTATGGATCTAAGATCATTATGGGATGCAGAAGGTGGAAGGTCTGGCTTCTGTAATTGCTTCTCTGCTGAATAGTATTCTAGTTTTTTATACTGCATATTAAAAGTTTTTTTGATGCCTATTAAATAAGAACAAAAACAGTCTCCAAAGGATACTCTGTGCAGTTAACTATTTTAGCTCCCAATTAATGGAGTCAGAGGTTTAATCACTGCAGCCTTAAATCCTGATCTCATGGTTTGGGACCTTAGAATGATAGAATGAGGGCCAGCAAAATAACTCATCTGGAGTGTACACCTGCTTTGCCCTGCTGTTCAAGGCTTTTTCTCACCACATGGGAGGAAACTTGGATATTTGGTATCTTTCCTTCTGTCTCTCTCTTTCAGTCAGATAAAGTTAGCCCAGAGTGGTGAAGCCCTTGTGATGACAAGAAAAAGGTTTTTTTTTTTGCCTTCAGGGTTATTGCTGGGGCTCCTGGAGGCAATTTCCCCCCCCCCCTTTTTGTAGGCTTGGTTGTTTTTTCATTGTTGTGGTTATTATTATTGTTATTGATGTCATTGTTGTTGGATAGGGCAGAGAGAGAAATGGAGAGAGGAGAGGAAGACAGAGGGAGAAAGATAGACACCTGCAGACCTGCTTCACCGCTTGTGAAGAGACCCCCTTCAGATGGTGTGCTGGGTGAAGATGGTGTGCCGGGTGAAGATGGTGTGCCGGGTGAGAGACCCCCTTCAGATGGTATGCCGGGGGCTTGAACCAGGATCCTTATACTGGTCCTTGCACTTCACGCCAGGTGTGCTTAACCCGCTGTGCTACCGCCTGACCCCCAGAAGGTGCTTTTAAAAATATTTATTTATTCCTTTTGTTGTCCTTGTTGTTTTATTGTTTTAGTTATTGTTGTTGTCGTTGTTGGATAGGGCAGAGAGAAATGGAGAGAGGAGGGGAAGACAGAGGGGGAGAAAAAGACAGACACCTGCAGACCTCTTCACCACCTGTGAAGTGACGCCCCTGCAGGTGGGGAGCCGGGGGCTCCAGCTGGGATCCTTAGGCCGGTCCTTGTGCTTTGCGCCACTTGCGCTTAACCCGCTGTACTACCGCCCGACTCCCCAGAAGGCGCTTTTTTATCCTGCTTTGTCCAGTACATAGTCACCAGCTAGGAGGAAGGCTAGTTAAATGTAGATTAATTCAAATCAAAAATTGAAACTAGCATTACTTATTTCAACTGCCCACTAGCCTCATGTGACCAGTGGCTGTTGTGTTGGACAGCACTGATATAAACATTTCTATAATTGCTGAAAGGTCTATTGGATAGAGCTAATTAGTTTGAAAAATAGGTCAAAATCACAGTTTAATTAGCTCTTATACAGCACTACTAAGAATTATAGCAGAATAATAAAAATATATTAGTATTACTAAAAATATTTCATGTTGCCTAGCAGGAATAGCCTTATACACAGAGAACATCATACTCAGAGTTTATATTAGATGCTGTTATTTGATATGGGGTACAATTTTCTTCCTTAACACTTAAATACTTAAAACTAATGCAGTTGGACTTACAAAGTTGAGTCTCTGTGAGTCTTTAAATATACATTTGTCCATTTAAATATAGTCTTACCTGGGTCAGATGATGGCTCACCTGTTGAAACAAACATGTTACATTACCATGTGCTAGGAACCTGGGTTCAAGTCCTGGGTTTCCAACTACAGGGGTGAAGCTTCAGAAGAGCAGGAACAGTGCTGCAGGTGTCACTCATCTTTGTCTCTCTCTTTCTATCTCATTGTTTTTCACCTCTGTTAAAGGGGAAAAAAAATCAAAAATGGAAAAAAAAAATCAGTGACCATGGGGAACTCTGGAGCTGTAAGCACTGAGCTCTAGCTCTAGTCCCAGTGGGGTGGGGGTGGAGGAAATAAAGAAAAAGAAAAAGAAAAAACCCAACAGAAACAAAAACCTGATCAAATTGAGTCACTGCACAAATCCAACATTCATTTGATTCAGTTGTGTGCTTTAAGTCCTTGTGTTCAGAAACTAACACACTCAGTGATGTTGGTCAAGGACAAATGCTAGATAGCTTTGGATACACTGCACATGCTGTATACTTAATGACATCATACACATGATACAAACAGTTCTCTGTGTATAAACACAGTAGCCAGCAGCAGCCCAAATATCAATAAAACATACTTGAATTCCTCCTTAGTGTGGTACTGTCAAGGTAGTCTTTGTGCAAATTAGTGCGTAAAAAAATACATTCAAATAAATCTTGGGCATCTTAGAAAATAAATAATCTATGTAGTGGAGGCACTAAAGAAGCTATGAAAAACCCAGGAGGCAATAGCCGAGGTAATTTCCACAGCATAGTAGATTTGCCTAAGTGGTAATCCCCTGTTTAGAAAAACAGTTTCACACCTCTCTCCACCAGTCGTCCTTGATGAGTCTGTCCTCTGCTCGCCCAGTCTTTCAAAAATCTCTGACTTCGTTTATACTCCAGTTTCATTTCTGTCCATTCAAAGGTGCTGACCTTGGGCACATGTGCTAGGGCACAGGTCAACACACTGAGTGCCAAGAATTAAAGTAATACTTTCTGTAAATATAAGTTGGAAGGTGACTACAGACACAAGGCATTATAGTAATTGCTAATAAGACTCAAAGACTCTTTCCTGGAAGGTTAAGTGGCCTCATGGTGGGAATCAGCTTTGTCAGACTATTTATTTATTTATTTTTTAAAATTTATTTTTTTATTGGGGAAATAATGTTTTACATTCAACGGTAAATACAATAGTTTGTACATGCATAACATTCCCCAGATTCCCATTTAACAATACAACCCCCACTATGTCATTTATCATCCTTCATGGACCTGTATTCTCCCCACCCACCCACCCCAGAGTCTTTTACTTTGGTGAAATACACCAGTTCCATTTCAGGTTCTACTTGTGTTTTCTTTTCTGATCTTGTTTTTCAACTTCTGCCTGAGAGTGAGATCATCCCATATTCATCCTTCTGTTTCTGACTTATTTCACTCAACATGATTTTTTCAAGGTCCATCCAAGATCGGCTGAAAATGGTGAAGTCACCATTTCTTACAGCTGAGTAGTATTCCATTGTGTATATATACCACAACTTGCTCAGCCACTCATCTGTTGTTAGACACCTGGGTTGCTTCAAGGTTTTGGCTATTACAAATTGTGCTGCCAAGAACATATGTGTACACAGATCTTTTTGGATGGATGTGTTGGGTTCCTTAGGATATATCCCCAGGAGAGGAATTTCAGGGTCATAGAGTAGGTCCATTTCTAGCCTTCTGAGAGTTCTCCAGACTGTTCTCCACAGAGGTTGGACCAATTTGCATTCCCACCAGCAGTGTAGGAGGGTTCCTTTGACCCCACACCCTCTCCAGCATTTGCTGCTGTTACCTTTTCTGATGTATGACATTCTCACAGGAGTGAAGTGGTATCTTGTTGTTGTCTTTATTAGCATTTCTCTGACAATCAGAGACTTGGAGCATTTTTTCATGTATTTCTCAGCCTTTTGGATCTCTTCTGTGGTGAATATTCTGTCCAAGTCCTCCCCCCATTTTTGGATGGGGTTATTTGTTGTCTTGTTGAGTTTGGCAAGCTCTTTATATATGTTGGTTATTAAACTCTTGTCTGATGTATGGCATGGAAAGATCTTCTCCCATTCTGTGAGGGGTCTCTTGGTTTGGGTAGTGGTTTCTTTTGCTGTGCAGAAGCTTTTTAATTTGATGTAGTCCCATAGGTTTATACTTGCCTTAGTCTTCTTTGTAATTGGATTCGTTTCATTGAAGATGTCTGTAAAATTTATGCGGAAAAGAGTTCTGCCAATATTTTCTTCAAGTATCTGATAGTTTGTGGTCTAACATCCAAGTCCTTGATCCACTTGGAATTTATTTATGTATTTGGTGAAATACAGTGGTTCAGTTTCATTCTTCTGCATGTTTCAACCCATTGTTTCTAACACCATTTGTTGAAGAGACTCTGGTTTCCCCATTTAATAGTCTGAGCCCCTTTGTCAAAGATTAAATGTGCATAGGTATGGGGGGGCACCTGGATTTTTATACTTGATTTAACCCTGAACAGATTGTTTGGGTTCTCTTGGTGTATGTCTTTCTGCATCTCTACTTGCCTGCCTGAATAGGTGTAGATGAGTGTATACACACATGCACACACACTTATATACAAATATCTGAAGTTTGGTTAAAAACATCGAGTCTCATCTGGAAGAGATTTTTAGAGGTTGTTTGGCTATTCTTATTTTCTGGAGGAAGGAGCCAGAGAGGCCCAGCAGGAATATAACTTATTACTGGTTGAATTGTTGGTTTATGATGAGACTGGTGGTAGCACTGAGGTCCCTTGCTTTCTCAATCTGCTTCAGAATGCCATGTTATTGGAATTAATAAGTATAATTCCTTGTTTACGAGCTACATCCATTTCTGCGAGAAAAACTTGTGAACTGACAACCATAAAATCTGCAGTAAATCCACATGCTTCAACAGTGCCATTGTGAAAAATTGTCCTTTTCTTTCCAAAATGGACCATCCCATAATGTCATGATCTATTTGATTTATATATATATATATAAAGATTTTATGTATTTATGAAAAAGGTAGAAGAGAGAGAAAGAACCAGACATTACTCTGGTATATGTGCTGCCAGGGATCCAACTCAGGACCTCATGCTTGAGAGCCCAATGCTTTATCCAGTGTGCCACCTCCCGGACCAGCTATTTGATATTTTGTTAGGACTCATTATAATGAGTTGCTTATTACCTTTTGTTTCACAAGTATTTCTGGAGAGACCATGGGGAGGCTTGATGTTGGAATGAAGTAAGAACATGAGAAGCAGCAATTGGGAGACATCTGAGAACACTGATTGACCAGTCCCTGTTATCTGTAGCATCTGATTTTTTAAAAGATGAACATATTTTGGTCCACAGGTTTCCAACACAAGCAAGTTCCTGCCAACATGATCCTTGGACAAGTTGTTCTGAAATTTGAACCTGCTACTGAAAAGGGGTTAATTCCAGGACACACACACACTCAGCTTCAGTGGGGGGTAAGCTATAGTTGGCTATGTTAGCACCTCATTATACAACATTTCAGGGTAAAGTGTTTCCAGATGTGCTCTCAGTGAGTATCTAGTACTTATGCCTTTAACCCATTAGGAGAAAATCCACTTTCTGCATTTTGGAGAAGCCAGAAGTTAGCTAATTACCTAGTCATTCCCAGCTACTTTATTAAGTTGATGCAAAATTGGCTATAATTTGCAGTATGCTTCAAGTTAGCTGATTATAACAATGTAAAACATAGACATGTCTTTACACTGATATATACCTTTTTTTTTATTTAAGAAAGTATTAATTAACAAAACCATAGGGTAGGAGGGGTACAATTCCACACAATTCCCACCACCCAATCTCCATATTCCACCCCCTCCCCTGATAGCTTTCCTATTCTCTATCCCTCTGGGAGCATGGACCCAGGGTCATTGTGGGTTGCAGAAGGTAGAAGGTCTGGCTTCTGTAATTGCTTCCCCACTGAACATGGGCGTTGACTAGTTGGTCCATACTCCCAGTCTGCCTCTCTCTTTCCCTAGTAGGGTGGGTCTCTGGGGAAGCGGAGCTCCAGGACACATTGGTGGGGTCTTCAGTCTAGGGAAGCCTGGCCGGCATCCTGATGACATCTGGAACCTGGTGACTGAAAAGAGAGTTAACATACGAAGCCAAACAAATTGTTGAGCAAAATTGTTTTCAATATATAGGCTGTGTAATTGATATGCAGACTCTCTCAAAAGCCTAGACCAAGTAGATCAGAAGCAACCAATAGCACAGCTATATACAAGATACTGGGTATTATACAGCAAACCCTAACAAAAGGACTTTTCAAAGTTAACCCAATTAACAAATAATGTGATGATAACATTAACTATCGATTGTCTTTTTGAACCCTAAGACAGCAGGAGCCTCACATCGCCACTATAGAGCCTCTATTTCCCCCAGTCCTGGAACCATTAGATAGGGCCCACTTTCCCGTATGGCTCTCCCAATCCATATCAAATAATATTGCATCTGCCGATCACAACCTAAACAACACAACGATTGCCACCTCAACATGCTTCACTTCAGACTGTGTCCAGAAACTTCACGTGTGAAATGACAACCCTTCAGCTTCATTACTTGGGTGAGACCTTTCCTTTCATAGTATACTCTTAATTCCATCTCAGGTGGTTCACTTTCTAACAAAGTCCCAAAACCTAGATATACACCAGTTTCTGTGAGAGAGAGCATATGTTCACACGTATCCGTAAACTACTGCAAAATAGATACCTGAAAGCAGAAGTACACTAGAGTTTGCAGTGAGTACCCCCCCCAACACTTCCTCTCCACTATTCCAAGCTTTGGGTCCATGATTGCTCAACAATTTGATATATACCTTTTGTAATGATTAGACATTCATTTTGAGTACTGGTTTAGTGACCATGAAGTTCCTTTGTTCTGGAACTTTAATTTAGAGAAGTTAAGAGAACATGTAAATACTCTTCTTTCTTTTGATCACTAAGTTGCTTATGAGTCTTCTGAGTAACTTCATGGGGAAGTATTGCTTAGAGAGTTCCCTGCCTCCATGCTTTTAAAGATATGATTTGAAAATTTTCACTTGATAAAGTTTGTAAACCTGAATTTACAAAGATGAGTTGAAAGGAAAAAATGCTGAACGCCTTCTCTGACAAATGAGATTATTGGTAAAGATATGAGATTCTTGCGTCACTTGGCCTTAGAAGGCAGGGTGCTGAGGATGAGCATTTTGTTTTGTTTCATAGTGCTTCAGATTTGCCTACAGAAATTATGCCTGCTGTTAAATGCAAAAGTAAATAGTCCCTAAAGTTAAACTTGGACTGTATGTGACGTATTGCACCAAAGGAAAGGACTCTGGGGAAGGAAGGAAGGGACACTGGGGTCCTGCTGTGTCTCCTAGATGCCTGTCAAAGGGAGGTGAGAGGTTGTGCCTATGTGTTAGAGACTATACCATAAACCATTAAACCCCCAATGACAATTTTAAAAGTAAAAAAAAAATATATAGTCTTGCCTGGAAAAATAGCTCACCTGGGTAGTGTGCTACTGGCCTGTGCTTGACCTCAGTTCGGTCCTGGTCCCTATGACACTGCAGGAAGAAGCTTCAGTGTGGTGGTCGCTGTCATGCTCTCTCTATCTCTAAAAGAAGAAGAAGATGAAAGAAAGAAAGGAAGAGAGAGGGAGTCAGGTGGTAGCGCAATGGGTTAAACATAGGTGGTGGAAAACACAAGGACCAGAGTAAGGATCCTGTTTTGAGCCCCCTGGCTCCCCACCTGCAGGGGAGTTGCTTCACAGGCCGTTAAGCAGGTCTGCAGGTGTCTATCTTTCTCTTCCCGTCTCTGTCTTCCCCTCCTCTCTCCATTTCTCTCTGTCCTATCCAACAATGATGACATCAAGAACAATAACAATAATAACTACAACAATAAAACAACAAAGGCAACAAAAGAGAATAAATATATAAAAAAAGAAAGAGAGGGGCAGAGGGTAAGTAGTATAATGGTTATGCAAAGAGACTCTCATGCCTGAGGCTCCAAAGTTCCAGGTTCAATCCTCCGCACCACCATAAACCAGAGCTGAACAGTTCTCTGGTTAAAAATAAATAAATAAATAAAAATAAAAAAATTTAAAAACTAAAAAGAATGTGTTGTTAAAAAAAAAAGAAAGAATGGAAGAAAGAAAAAGAAAAGAAAACTCAAACTTTCTTAATTAATTTTTGCTTACTTTAGTTGACAACATTACATCATCATATGCCCTTTGGATGTGATTTTAAAATATGTTTTTAGAAGTCTAGGTGTTCTCCAGCTTTATAGGCCTATTTTCAACTCTGACACCATCTTCTCAGATGATACTTTTAGTCTACCTGCATGTTAGCTCTCAGGCTCAAGCAACATATCTAAAATAGGTTTCCTAGTTTCTTCCCACATGAAAACCCCTAGTTTCATCTGATCTGTTCCTACCTTTGGGTTCCTGTTTATCAAACAATTTGTCCTGCTTTATATCTTATCACCTTTCAGCCACGAACTTGCAGACCCTACCATGACACCATCCTGATTTCCCTGGGCAGACGACCTTACCAATGTGTCCCAGAACATCACCTTCCCAAAATCTTACCCCATTAGGGAAAGATAGAAACAGGCTGGAGATATGGATTGACCTTCCACCTTCAGCACTCCATAAAGAATTTTGGTCCATACTCTCAGAGGGATAAAGAATAGGGAAGCTTCCACTGGAGGGGATGGGACACAAAACTCTGATGGTAGGAACAATGTTGAATGTGTACCTCTGTTATTTTACAGTCTTGTTAATCATTATTAAATCTCTAAAAAAAAAAAAAGTCTAGGTGTTCTACCTGGCTTTAAGGGTCACAACATTTATTTGCCAAATAGTGTAACCTAGTGCATAATCCACTGGAGGGGAATATTGGAAAACATAGTCTTCAGAGTTGCTGTTTTGTTGAAAATATAGCAAGACAATTTAATATGGACTCTGCATATATATAGATGATCTAGCTTGATTCCTGTTTTTTTTTTTCTAGCTGACTGCTTTGGTTTTCATAAATGTAAAGGATGTAGAAAGTGAATAATAATTGGAGAGGATTAAATTAATTCCACTTGTAAAGAATCATGCTTGACTTATTAAGCAATAGGTAACCATGAGTTTGAATAAATAAATCTCAAATTTTATCTTTGCCATACCAGAGATATCAATATCTATTGTCAGTTTAAGCAATAAAGTGCAAATTAAAATAAAAATGATCCTTGGGATTAACTTTGCAAAAAGCCTTCTAGGTACTTCCATCCAACTGGGGCTAAATGTCAGAGAACAAGAAGAAAATATAGCAGGGTATGAATGCTAGAGCTTCAGAGCCTTAGACTGGGGTCTTGCTAGATGAGGATTTGCTTATAGTGTTATCAGTTGGAGATAAAGTCTCTTGGTGGTGTCTGTCAGCAGGGGCAGACTACAAAGTTTGTCTGTGGATTGCTCACCATTTGTAGTTTTACATTGTGAATGGGCTGCCTTGAAACAGAGAAGTGTTTTTCTCTAAATCACTGAGGGAGGCTGTACTGAGCCAGTTAGCTTAGGGCCTGCTGTTTGGTGTCTCCAATAGCCTTGTGATGATTAGCCTTTTCTTTAAAGCTTTTGTTCGTTGATAGAGACGAGAACTAAATAGGGAAGGGCGAGATAAAGAGAGACACTTGAAGAAGCAATGCTTCGCTGCCTTTCCCACTGCAGCAGGAGACAGAGGACTTGAACCAGAGTCCTCCCGCATTGGAACATGTTTGCTCCACCAGTTTGCCACCGCTGAGCCCCTAACCTCTGCTTTTGCAGCATTCCAGGCTGGGAGGGGGGCATTTCTCTTTTCTGTGGGGTATAAGAGTAACTGTAAGCCCTCACCACACCCTCCTCCACACCTCAGCCTGGTACAGTATATGCACTACACATGGAGTGTAGGTTCCAAGGGCATGTTTTTGCATTATATGCTTCCCCTCTGAAGATTATGCTAATTATTCTGTTCACTTTAGTCTGTGAATATAGTTGGAGTTAGAATGGTTGGTCCAGTGGTTTTTTTTTTTCCATTGAATTCTTTGGTTAATTGCAAATTTACTCTTGAAGATAATCCATACACATCTTGCTGGTAAGGCCAAAAACAGTTTTCTGTAAAAAGTTTTATTAAGACATAATTGTGTCTTAATTGTGACCCTGTTGAATGTCATCGAATCTAAAAAGTGAGGCGTAAAGAACCAGTACATTGGACCCGTAAATCTTATTTCTGCAGTGCCTCTGTTCCTTACAATTTAAGATGACACATTGCAGTTTCTTTCCAATGGCTTGCAAGCTGTAACTGAAAGGCTGAGTGTTTGGAAAAGGCCTTCGCTAAAAACTGGTCTGTTGACATAAGACCATGTCAGCAGTGGCCTCACAAGATTTGTGGGTTTTGACCTATTTTGCTTCTCATCCAATATTTCTTTTCAGTATTTTCCATGGTTAAATTCCACACTGGACAGATTGAAGCCACATTAAAGTTTGGGCTTCAGCTCCACATAGCAGAAAGTCTTGGTTCTTTGACATTAATGCCCCAGATTCTTTCAATACAGTTTTAATGGTCCTAAACTTTTTTTAAAAAAAGATTTTATTTATTTATTAATGAGAAAGATAGGAGGAGAGAGAAAGAACCAGATATCACTCTGGCACATGTGCTGTCGGGGATCAAACTCAGGAACTCCTGCTTGAGAGTCAAAGCTTTTATCACTGCGCCACCTCACGGACCACATGGTCCTAAACTTTATAGACCACTGTTGTCTTCCATAGAGAAAGTTACCTGTAAATAATTGTTTCTATTTTCAGACTTCTGTTGAATAATAAGCAACATGCAGATAGCACAGTGCAGTTTCTAAAGTGCTCTTTAGAGGTATCCTCACATGTAATCACCCTGGGCTCTTTTTTTTTTTTTTTTTTGCCTCCAGGGTTATCACTGGGGCTGCCTGCACTATGAATCCACTGTTCCTGGGGGCCGTCTTTTTTCATTGTTGTTGGTGTTGCTACTACTACTATTGTTATTGAATAGGACAGATTGAGAGAGGAGGGGAAGACAGAGAGTGGGAGAGAAAGAGTAGACCTGCTTCACTGGAGGCTCGAATTGGGATCCTTGAGCTAGTCCTCACACCTCACACTATGTGCCCTCAACCTGCTGCTCCACTGCCTGCTCCACCCTGATCTTTATTTATTTATTTGCCCTTTTGTTGCCCTTGTTGTTTTTATTGTTGCTGTTGTTATTGATGTCATCATTGTTGGATAAGACAGAGAGAAATGGAGAGAGGAGGGGGAAACAGGGGGAGTGAAAGATAGACACCTGCAGACCTGCTTCACTGCTTGTGAAGCGACTCCCCTGTAGGTGGGGAGCCGGGGGCTCGAACTGGGATCCTTACATCAATCCTTGCACTTTGTGCTATGTGCACTTAACCGCTGTGCTACCGCCTGACTCCCCACCCTGATTTTTTAATATGGCTATTAATGATCTTTTCCATTTTTATCTACTGTTGTTTTCGACAGGTTATGTTGTTTTCGCCGGGCTGGCTTCACGGGCGGGTAACAGACGACCAGGGACTCATGGTTGAGCTGTAGGCAGTATCTCTTTATTCATGCAGGACGCAGCACAATCTAAGACGAGCTAAGTTAAACTCAAAGTACAGTACTCTAAAACACAATGCTGTCTTTATATATACTTGCCAAGTAAGGTGGAAACAGGATGTGACATAGAGAGGGTGGAGAGAAAAGTGACTGGTGAAAATCAAAGTGTGACAAAGAGGGGGCAGATTAGGCGAGAATCCTATCACTGAACCACAAATGCCCTGGAGGGAGGGTGGAACTTGTTAACAGTGGTTATGTAAATAGAATGAAGTGGTTATGTAAATAGAATAGTGTTAAGCAGGGGGGATTTAAGCCAAATGAAACAGAAGGGGTCTCATGCATACCAACAATCTACTGGATAATTGAAGCTTACAGAACCAAGTATGGTACTACCCACAGCATGTAGGAAGAGAATCAGACTTTTCACTTCCACCCCGGTTCCATGGCTGCCAGTTCTTAGCAACATCGCCCCGCCAGATATTCGTCGGGATGCGGCATCATCTAAGTTCATTTCCCACGTCTACGCTCCACCGGACCTGCCAATATATGTGGATATCTTCGCCCACCCTGTCCAACGCTTGACGTCTCGTCACCCAATCTGGTCCCCTATGCCTACTCTGAACTTCTCTGTTCCAGACTCTTGGAAACAGAGCTGGCAGTCAGCTGAGGTAAAGAACAAACACCTCATCACAGACCCCTGCAAGCGTCAACCCGGCTTTGACCTAGCACATTATGATTGGGCCCTCCTCAATCGCTATCGAACAGGCCATGGCCGGTGCGCCGCTATGTTCCATCGCTGGGGAGCCAAAGATGACCCGAACTGCCCCTGCGGCTCCAGACAGACTATGACCCACATAGTCAACGACTGCCACCTCTCCAGATTCAAAGGAGGTCTCGAAACTTTACATCAGGCTCAACCTGACGCTGTTGACTGGCTATGGAAGAAGGGCAAATGCTAGAAGAAGAAACAGATTAAAAAGAAGAAATTATCTCCTCCTATATTTCCAGTGAGGCTAACCAGACTTATAATTTAAATTTATCTTTTGCTTGCTTAATTTTGTGTAGTGTAGTTTGTGAGGTGGGAAATATCTACATTGGTAGTTCATCTGTGAATTTGCCCCAACTTTTTCAGTGAATCTTTTGAAATGGGTTAAAATTTTTAGGCTTTTCAATTCAGACTAGACCAAAGGGAAATAAGCAAAACTTGGGCAAAATATACAGTGGTGAGTTTATCTGCTGGTTTTCAGAATAATCAGAGAACCTTGAGTTTTTATTTTGCTTTTCTTATCATGTGCCCCAGAAAATTTGACATTTTCACCCGTCCTCCCCCAACATGTTGAGGCTCAGGCTAATTTCATGCTGCTTTAAAAACATCCAATGCCAGGCATTCAGTAGGCATTTCACACATTTCAAATACATGACTGAATTCCCTGAACTCAGGTAACCACACTGTGTGTATTCTTTTCACCTAGAAGATGTTGACATCATCTGAAATGGTGTAGGCAAAGGAGTAAGGACTGAAATCTGAAAAGAAAAACAAAACAAAACTTTTACTCAACTGTTGACTGGCAGCTACTGAATCATCTTGTGGCAATAATCTCTAGTCTTCAGTTTCCTCACCTGCAAGTTTGGGATTTTATTATTATCTATCTTGCACACGAGCTGCGAGGTGCTGCAAGGATCATCTGAAATGGTGTATGCAAAGTAGCCAGCTCTAGGCTTGCTGCATAGGATGTGCTCAGGGGTTAAGCCCAGCAGTTGAAGACAGAGATAACAATTAGGGCTCTAAGTTATTATAACTTAAACAAGTTTCTTCTGAGTGCTTTTAGGTAGCAAACGTGAAAGAAATATGGAGCAATCCAGAGCCCTGCCCTACTAGGGAAAGACAGACACAGGCTGGGGGTGTCCAGTGGAGAAGCAATTACAGAAACCAGACCTCCCACCTTCTGCACCCCGTAAAGTATTGTGGTCTGCACTTCCGGAGGGACAAAGAACAGAAAAAGTTTCCAATAGAGGGGATGGGATAAGAAACTCTGGTGGTGGGAATTGTATAGAATTGTACCCCTCTTGGGAGTCAGGCTGTAGCGCAGTGGGTTAAGCACACATGGCAAGAAGCGAGAAGCACAAGGACAGGCCTAAGGATCCGTGTTCGAGCCCCTGGCTCCCCACCTGCAGGGGGGTTGCTTCACAGGGGTGAAGCAGGTCTCCAGGTGTCTGTCTTTCTCTCTTCCTCTGTCTTTCCCTCCTCTCTCCATTTCTCTCTGTCCTATCTAACAATGACGACGACATCAATTACAACAATAAAAAACCAAGGGCAACAAAAGGGAAAATAAAAAAAAGAATTGTACTGAATCACTAAAAAAAAAAAAAAAAAAGATCTTTGGTCCATACACTCAAAGGGATAAAGAATAGAAAATCATCCAATGGAGGGGATGGGATATGAAACTCTGGTGGTGAGAATTGTATGGAATTTTATTCCTCTTATCCCACAATCTTGTCAACCATTATTAAATCAATAAAAATAAATTATAAA
The DNA here is from genome assembly GCF_950295315.1 of Erinaceus europaeus. Lineage (NCBI taxonomy): Eukaryota > Metazoa > Chordata > Mammalia > Eulipotyphla > Erinaceidae > Erinaceus > Erinaceus europaeus. The sequence continues at coordinate 83,177,758 of NC_080166.1, forward strand.
TTAAGAAAATATGGAGCTACCTACAATAATATTCTGGTTCTGCAAGATTGCTACATTTGTACTGAGACAATAGCTTGAAGTTTCTCATGATATGCAAAGAGTAATTTGAATCCCATACCATAAGTGTAATCAACGGTGAGGATTCTGCAGGGCAAGCAGCCTGGAGGTACTCCGAGAGCTGTGTAAGCTAGGTGGGATATTTTTCAGTTTCTGCTCCAGTCCAGGTCAGTGAACTGGTGCTAAATTTATCTCTTGTGCTTTTAGAAGCTGGAGCTCCTGCAGGTGCTACTTGCTGGTCAGGAGAAAAATAAATTATTAGCCATTGAAGGCTGGTGGTAGGAGTATACAAAGCAAAGTGTAATAACTGAGTCTCTTTGTTGTTGTTACTGAGGCCTTGTTCCTAAGTAAGTGATTCTACTGCTCTGGTGGCTTTTTTTTTTTTTTTTTGCCTCCAGGGTTATTGCTGGAACTTCGTGCCTGCACTATGAACCCACTGCTCCCAGAGGCCATTTTTCCCATTTTTGTTACCCTTGTTGTTATTGCTGTTGTTGTTGGATAGGACAGAGAGAAATGGAGAGAGGAGGGCAAGACAGAGAGGGGGAGAAGGGGAGAGGGGGAAGAGAAAGATAGACACCTGCAGACCTGCTTCCAGCCCCCTTCTGGTGGCTCTTTTAATTCTTGTTAGAGAAGAAAACATTTTAAAGATATAAAATATATGTAAATATATAAAAATAATCTTTACATATAAATTAGGAAAAATAGACCAATGTCCTTGGTTCCCCCCCCTACAGGGGGAAGTTTCATGAGTGGTGGAGCAGTGTTGCAAGTGTTTCTCTTTCTCTTCCCCTCATTAGTTCCCTCTTCTCTCTAAATTTCTCTCTGTCCAATCAAGAAAAGGAAGAAAAAAAAATCAAAGGGAAAAAAATGACCATGGGTAGATTTGTCATGCAGGCACTAATCCAAGTTGCAACAGCAGGCAATGGAAAATGGATAAAGAGTATGAATGGGTAGTAAGAACATCTCAATGGCCAATAATCATGAGGACACAATGAACTGGGAAATGTACAATTTAAATCATAAGAAGATTTTGTTTATTTATTTTTTAAATTTTTGCCTTCAGGGTCATCACTGGTGCTCAGTGCCAGCACTCTTGGACTCTTGGAAACAGAGTTGGCAGTCAGCTGAGGTAAAGAACAAACACCTCGTCACAGACCCCTGCAAGCGTCAACCCGGCTTTGACCTAGCACGTTATGATTGGGCCCTCCCCAATCGCTATCGAACAGGCCATGGCCGGTGCGCTGCTATGTTCCATCGCTGGGGAGTCAGAGACGACCCGAACTGCCCCTGCGGCTCCAGACAGACTATGACCCACATAGTCAACGACTGCCACCTCTCCAGATTCAAAGGAGGTCTCGAAACTTTACATCAGGCTCAACCTGACGCTGTTGACTGGCTATGGAAGAAGGGCAAACGCTAGAAGAAGAAAGTGCCAGCACTATGAATCCAGTGCTCCTGGTGGCCACTTTTCTCTCCAATTTTATTTAATAGGAAAGAGAGAAATTGAGAGGGGAAGGGGCAAGAGAAAGAGAGACACCTGCAGACCTGTTTCACTGCTTGTGAAGTGCCCCAGGTGCAGGTGGGGAGCTGGGGGGCTCAAACCCTAGTCCTTGCGTGGGTCCTGGTGCATGGTAGGATGTTTAACTAACCAGGTGTGCCATCACCCAGCCCCCAGAAGATATGATGTTGTATCCACCAGAGACCAAGTGTTAGAAAGCCTGTAGAATAAAGGGACATCTTAGGTACTGATCACAGGAGGGTTTCACTAACAGCTGCCATTATTCTAGTGCAAAAGTAGAAGCTAAGTAAATAGTGATAGATCATCAAAGAAGGAAGGAGGGGAAGGAGGAAAGAAAATGAAAGGAAAGGACTTGAGAGAGAAAAAGGATGGTTAAATCACTGTGTTCTTTGTTTTGTTCTGGCCATTGTGAGACTACTTTTTTTCTTGCCACCATGAACCCCAAGTCATACTCTACTGCAACTCTGGGAATCTCAGATTACCCCCCAGATCCCGCCCTGCCCCCATCTCTGAGATTCAGCTGTGAATGGAATTCATGATTTTCATAATGGGTAAACTGCATGCATTCTGTCGAGCACTTCCTTACTGAATTCACAGGGGTATAAAAACCATGCTTAATGGCATATATAAAATAAGATGCACTATTATGTTAAGGCTGATGTGGGATTTTGGGCACTATAGAATCCTTAGAATTCTATTGGCAAAGAGAGATGAGGCCTTATGCACTGATGAGATAAAATGCCTTTTTAGGGCATAAAATTAAAAAAAAAATCCACTGGCTTATGGAGAAGTGGGAATTCTTTTCAGGTAGTAAATATTCATATGCATCAAGGCAGTTCTTTTACATTATATATTCTTTTACATTATATATATATATAGGAACATAGGCAACATGGCAGCTCTTCCCATAGCTGGAAGAATGTGTGGTTGCCCTGACAACAGCATCTTTAGTTTCTGTTTCCAAGTACCACCTGGTGATCTCAGGTCTAACAGCTGTGCAGCATCTACATTTCCATCAAGGAAATAAAATGCATTCATGCATTATCTCGTGGAGCAGTTAAGAAAAGCTTACAACGTTGAGGAAGGACGGAAAGAAATAAAACTACATGCTAGCAGAGTCGATTGAGGCTAACTATAGATTTGAAGCATGCCCCATGCACCCAAGCCATATTAGGTCCTTTGAATGAAAGGCAAATTTTTCATCAGAACTCTATCATTCATATATTCATATATTGCAGTATCCCTGTATTATTTTCTTTTCCTTTACTAAAAATATGTGCTTCCAGAGGAATTGGCACTCCCCATCCTAATAAGCATTTCTTTCTTTCTCTCTCTTTTTTTCTTTCTTTCTCTCTTTTTCTTTCCTTTCTTCCTTTTTGTTGCCCTTATTATTTTATTGTTGTAGTTATTATTGTTGTTGTTGTTGGATAGGACAGAGAGAAATGGAGATAGGAGGGGAAGAGAGAGAGGGCGAGACAAAGATAGACACCTGCAGACCTGCTTCACCGCTTGTAAAGCAACTTCCCTGCAGGTGGGGAGCCATGGGCTCTAACTGGGATCCATGGGCTCTAACTGGGATCCTTCCGCTGGTCCTCGCTCTTTGCGCCGCATGCGCTTAACCCACTGTACTACAGCCGGACTCCCCCTAATAACCTGCTGTGCTACCGCTGGACTCCCCCTAATAAGCATTTCAACAAAATGGTTGTGCATATATCAGTGATGAAGGATGGAATTATATGAAGAAAGCAGCATCCTTGGGCTGGGGAGATAGCCTAATGTTTTGCAAAAAGGTTTAATGCCTGAGCCTCGGAGGTCCCAGGTTCAATCCCCAGCACCACCCTAAGCCAGAGCTGAGCAGTGCTCTGGTCTTTTTCTGCATCTCTCTCGTTAAAAAATAAATAGGCCAGGTGGTGGTGCAGGGTTGAGTGCACACTTTACAGTGTGCGAGCCCCTGCTTCCCACCTGCAGGATAGAAGCTTCAGAAGTGGTAAAGCAGCGCTGCAGTTATTTCTCTCTTTGCCCCCTCTTGCCCCCTTCCCTCTCAATTTCTGTCTCTATTATTATTATTATTTATTGGATAGAGACAGACAGAAATCAAGAGGGAAGGGGGTGATAGAGAGGAAGAGAGACAGAGAGACAGAGAGACATCTCCTGCCCTGCTTCACCACTCATGAAGCTTTCCCCCTGCAGGTGGGGACCGGGGCTCGAACCTGGGTCCTTATGCATTGTAATACATGCGTTCAACCAGGTGCGCCACCACTTGGCCCCAATTTCTGTGTCTCTATCCAATAATAAATAATAATAAAAAAGATATACAGAAAAAGAAAGCAACATTCTTAGTTATGTTTGTTTCTCAGTGCTGTCAATTGTACCCAAAGTATCAGGACCTTCCTGAGATCTAGTCATTATTATTATTATTATTGGTGAGATTAATGGTTTATAGTAAATATAGTTGTTGGCACATGTATAAAATGTCTTAGTTTTCTGAAAAACCCTTTCACCCCCAGCTTAGGTCCTCTCCATCATCAAGCACTAGGACCTGAAAGTGCAACCCACACCAAAGTCCTGAGCTTTGGTGCAATACAGCAAATCCAGTCCAAATTCTACTTTGTGTTTCCCCTTCTTGTACTTATTTCTCAACTTCTGTTCATGAATGAGATCATGTTAAAAGCCAAGTTCTTAGTAATTCCCAATTGGATGAGTCTTAAGGGATAATCTAACTTGGCAAGTTGGAGGGAGAGTTTAGCATTGCTAGGCTGCAGGAGTTCAGTGGGTATTGCCTCAAAAAAAAATGAACACCTTCAGATGTGTATTATTTTTGTTTTCATTTAGCTCATTCTCTTGATTATGATGGTTCTACGCTAGAGAAAAGCTGGAAATAGGAAAAATGTGGGAGCAAGCAATATATCGCTGAATATGATAGCACTATTAAGATTTATTTTATTGATTACATGAGAGAGTTTCATATGACACAGAGAGGAGAGAAGGAAGCCAGTGCACATTTGGAACATGTGGTGCTAGAGACTGGACTAAGAACATCAGGCATGCAAGCCCAATGCTCTACCAGTTGAACCATTTCCCCAGTTGCCACTTGCTTTTCTGCAGCACCAGTTATGATGGCTATTGCTTCAAAGGAAGGCTTTAGTTCTGATATAGCATTTTGAATTTCCTTGGGTTCTTTTCTTAGCCAGTGGCTTCATAATTCTTTTTTTTTTCTTCTTCTTCTTTCATCTGAGTGTGTTCATTCTCGGATTTCCTTTTTCTTTTTTCATTAACGTCCTGTTTTCATATACCTCTGTTTAGGATAACAAACAGGGCTTTGACAGTTTTCCTTCATATTGTCAAATATTTTCAAAGACATCAGGTTTCTTTTGGCTTCACCTTTGGACAGGGAAAGATCTATCCAGCTCTGTACAGATAGATGTCTTTAGTCCTGTCCACATGTACTTTGACATATTCCCTTAGTTCTCTTTGGTTCTCTGAACTAAAGACTGGTTGTATGAACAGTCTCTCAAGTTTTCAGGGTTTAGAATTCCTTCCCTCAATCAGTCCATAAATATCTGAGTGACTACTATCTGAAGGTGCTGTTGTATGTGTTAGGGATAGAGCACTGAACAACAGTAGCAGAACACGTATAAAATAAGTATTCAATGCTGAGTGTACATATTCGGTTTATGGTAAGATAGATAGGAAATGAGCGAAGTAATTATTTTACCTAGGGTGTCAGGGATAGACCCCCAGACTGAAACAAGTAATATTTGGAAGTTTGGTGGTGGCACACCTATTAGAGTGTTCATGTTACAATATGCAAGGGCCTAGATAAGAGTCCCTGGTCCCCACCCGCAGGGGGGAATTCTTCATGAGAGATGAAACAATGCTGTGGGTGTCTCTCTGTCTGTCTCTCTTTGTATCTCCTTCTTCTTTCTCATTTTATCTCTACCCAATACATAAATAAATAAATATTAAAACAAAGGTAAATTAAAAATAGAAAATAGTAATCTTTGCGGTAATGGAATTGGGGGGAATGAGCTCTATGATTACCTGGAAGAAAGCTCTTCCCAGAGGAACACTAAAAAAACAATATACTTTTAAATCATCACTAGGTTTTTGGCTTTTATTCTGCGTGGAAGAGAGTGTCATCCTAGGGTTCTTGAACAGAATGAAATCCCAGAAGCCCAGTGAGTCAATTGCTTTCAATGAGAGGGAGTGATGGAGTGTGTGGGGTGGCAGGAGAGCTGAGAACTGGCTGTTGGGTGTAGCAATGTAGAGGTCATCCTGACTTCACCAGGAGCCATTCTGATGAAGTAATGGGGGACAGAGCTGTTTGGACTGAATTCCAGAAGGAATAGGAGGAGCAGGACAGGATGCTGACTAGAGGCTACTTATCAAAGGAGTTTTACTCTTAAAAGGAAGAGAAATGGGGTACCAGCTGTGGGAGTCTGAGGGACCAGGAAGCTTAAAAAGAAGTTTGTTTTTTTTTTGAAGGATAAATTATTTCAGCACATAATATGCTAGGAATGCTTCTGTAAAGAATAACAACTCAGTGATACAATGGCACTGGAGCCATGGCTGGGGCAGTGACTTAAAGGTGAGAAGGGCTGGTCCCAGCGCTCAAAAGGCAACAGCAGGAGCTCTCAGTCCTGCCTACACGAGGGAGGTTGGGGTCTGGCTACTAGAGGCTTGGACCATTTCAGGAGCAGGGGCATTTACTCAGTGTGACTCAGCTGGATGCTGGTTGTCAGGTCATATGCTGATTGATGGTGCAGAGGAGAACTGGGCCCAGACATGTTGACTGTTTCTGCGTTCTTCCATATTGTTACCAGTTGGATTGAAGACACAGACAAGGATGTTTTGCTTCCAAAGATGTTCCATGACTCTCTCTTGCTTTCAGCTATGTTGGAGTCCACTCAGAGATGACCGTGTGAATGCACAGACCACCAGGTGCACATGGGCACCTTTCTCAGGTGGAGGGGACTCCAGGTATGTGCACTGCAGATGGTCTCATACTTGACTCACTGAGCACAGGTGCAAAGCACACAGGAACCTTCTCCTCTCACCATAGTCTTGGAGGGACTGTTCTTGGACTACACTCACTGCCTGTTTATCTTCTGATAATCTTGCGGTTAACACTTTACCTTAACTAGACGTTAATAACATACTTCCCATCTCATTTATGAATTTAACAAAGATTGACTACTGGTGCAGGCAGACACATATATGCATGCACATGTCTTCTTTGCTCTCTTTTATAGGAACTCAAAATGAAAAGATGGGAAGGTTTAGCCCAAAAACAACTCTTCCTGCTTCAAAAGACTCATTGCACTCTTTGCAAGGACTTGGGGTCACTGCAGGTAGACATTTAACATGCATATGGCAGTCTCTCTATTCATGATGTGTTTTCCTAGCCAATCAACCATTTTGCTTTAGGTGAGATGGACATTCCTGTGACAGTTCTTTTTTTTTTTTTTTCTCCAGGTTATCGCTGGGGCTTGGTTGCCTGCACTATGAATCCACTGCTCCTGGTGGCCATCTTGTTTCCATTGTTGTTGCTGCTGCTGTTGTTGGATAGGACAGAGAGAAATTGAGAGAGGAGGGGAAGATAGAGAGGGGGAGAGAAAGACAGACACCTGCAGACCTGCTTCACCGCTTGCAAAGTGATCCCCATTGAAGGTGGGGAGCCGGAGGCTCAAACTGGGTTCCTTCTGCCAGTCCCTGTGCCTCACACTATGTGGCTTAACTCCATGTGCTGTTGCCTAGCCCCTAACAGCTATTTTCTACTGCACATACATACTATGCATTCAGTCTCTGTAAATTATTGTGTTGTACTATCACTAGTCCATTCAAACTCCTAATTATTTTAAGATGTCATTTAAAATGTTCATAGACATACATGGATGAAAAGCGTGTTTCAAGTGCTAAAATCAGATACATATAACCAAGGAGTATATTTAGATGGTAGTCAAACATGTCTTAAAAATTCAAGTATAGGTTAAGAAGTAGAAAAAATAGTAAAGCTTTAGACTATTTGAGGAAAAGTAAACATTCCAAATAAGTGGTATAGATAAAATTATGCATGTAAATAAAATATTTTGGGTTAACTTACTTATTTTCCAAATAACCATTAAGTACTTATAATTGATATTTTAGGCATTATGCCAAGTGTTAACATTAAAAAATATATTTGTTTAGGGATTTGATAATTGAAGTGCTGTAAAATGTCAAAACAGAACACATACTCTAGCCAAGAATAAAACGGGCCACTTAATAGTCATTTTATCAATTTATCTTGGGTAAACAAAACATGAGAGTGTTAGTAGAATTTCCTGTAAAATGAATTGAATCTATACAACTTCTCCCACTAGTGTGCTGAACTTTTAGGATTAGCCTGTATTAAATAAGTAAATTTAAAAAAGCACATAATTACACCTAGAGGAAGGTGGCAATTACTTCTGAATTCTAAGAAAATCTAGATTCAGTGGCACAAAGTGCAAGGACAGGCTCAAGGATCCCGGTTCGAGTCCCTGGCTCCCCACCTGCAGGGGAGTCGCTTCACAGGCGGTGAAGCAGGTTTGCAAGTATCTATCTATCTTTCTCTCCCCCTCTCTATCTTCCCCTCATCTCTCCATTTCTCTCTGTCCTATCTAACAACGACATAAAGAACAACAACAATAATAACTACAACAACAGTAAAAAACAAGGGCAACAAAAGGGAAAATAAATAAATAAATATAAAAAATAAGAAAATCCAGATTCAGCACACATGAACAGGTATTGTAAGAAGAATCAGATAACTGTGACTTTTTCTTTTTAATTCACAAGGCTTTTTTTAAAATAATTTTTTAATAGTAAATAAAATGTTTTTGGAGCCTACATGGATGCTTCCATAGTTCAGAAGATTAGCCCTGTGGAAAACAATGAAAGGTGTTTAGTTCTATCTTCTGATGGAAAGTTTTACAGAGTTCTTAACTTAATTTGCCCCCCCCACCCCCTTGTAACCCCATGGTCCCATCTAGCCTTCTTTTGTGGAAAAGCTCAGGCTTGGGAAGAGGAAAATCAATAATTTCCAAGAGGATGAGAGGATGACTTCACTAACATTGCCTTATATGTTGATTGTGCAGGGCAAGGTTAGGCCAAAGCTTGACTTATTCATATAAATTATGTGCTTGTTTGGACATTGGACCACTCCTGTCCCCATCACTGCCAGTAAATCCTGCAGACAGCTTCCACACCACTGCTCTACTCCTAGTCCACTCACATAAAATCCCATGCCAAAAACACAAACCACAATCCTCCTTTTCTTGGTTTCTTCATGCAAAAGCTATTTCAAAATACATTTAAATGTCAGACCTTTGAGAACTCTGAACAGAGCAGGCTTCAGCTCACAACATATCTAAAATTAAAAAAAAAATTTTTTTTGGAAGACCATCCTAAAATGTTAGAAGTCTGTTTTTTTTTTAAACTGAATTTAAGTTAGAGAAGGGAATCAAAATCACTACATTGGAAGAAAAAAAGATAAAATAAGAAATGTTAAAAGAAATATAAATATCACTAACAATTTCATACCCAGAAGAGGCCCATGGCCCCCCTGTGTGAATAGCTTTGCAATAGCTGATTTATGTTACATGTAAATAAACACACTTTCCACACCATTAAAAATATTCAACAATGATCTAAGTAAGCATAGACATCAATTGTCAGTCCATACAGACATTTATGAATATACACATGGCAGGAAGGCCCTGGTGCATTTTCCTCCAGATATTTTATTATGCACATACTTCAGATCAAATACGCATTCAGTGTTTGTGGCCTGAGCAATAGAAAACACATCTTTAATCAGCCCTAGACAGCAGGAAAGACATCCTGCCGGAGTTCTAGGAGGTTTATTCTTCATTTCACAGATGTTTATTGATTATAGAAGGCAGGAAGTTCTATGACTTGTCTCTAGCTTCAAAGAGCTCAAAATGTGGTTGAAATTTTTTCTTCTTTTTTTTTTTTTTTAGAGAGAAATGGAGAGAGGAGGGGAAGACAGAGGGGGAGAGAAAGATAGACACCTGCAGACCTGCTTCACTGCCTGTGAAGCGACTCCCCTGCAGGTGGGGAGCCAGGTGCTTGAACAGGGATCCTCATTCAGGTCCTTGCGCTCTGTGTCACATGCACTTAACCCAAGGTGCTACCGCTCAACTCCCTTAAATTTTTTCTTATTATTTCTTAGTGCAGTACTGGGGAATGAACTCAGGGCTTTTCACATATACAACTGACTGGCCTTTTGGGGGTGAAATTCCTTCCTTCCTTCCTTCCTTCCTTCCTTCCTTCCATTCTTTCTTTCTTTCTTTCTTTCTTTCTTTCTTTCTTTCTTTCTTTCTTTCTTTCTTTCTTTCTAGAGAGCGAACCACAGCACTGCTATACTATCTATGGAGCTCCCTGGTGCTGTCATGTGGTGCTGAACTTCAAACCCAGGGCCTCCCAGTGGTGAAATAGATAAGCTACTTCATGCACTCCCCCATTTTCATTTTTTAAATTTATATACATAATTTTAATGAGAGACAAAAATAGGGAAGGAGGGAGGGAGAGGGAGAGGGGGAGGAGGAGGGACAGAGAGAGGGAGAGGGATATACTCCAAGACCAGAGCACTGCCAGCTTTAGAATATTGTGGTGCCAGGGATCAAATCTGGGCCCTCAGTGCTATGTAAGCTCTGTGATTGTGAGTTCTTCAGGGAATTCAGCTCATCAGGGAAAGTAAGAGAGTTTTTTTTTTTAATGTCTGTGTGAGGAAGATATAGTGTCACAATGAGAAAATAGAAGGTCTGATTGTTTTTACTTCAGAATAAAAAAGAAAATCTTGAGGCTGAGATAGTTGAACCAAACACAACACTACCATTATTCCAGTGTTTCCTAAATTATGGAATATGTTCCACTGGATACTTTTTAAAAATTGTTTCATTTTTATTTTATTTTATTTATTTTTACTTATTTAAAAAAGGAGACATTAACAAAACAGCAGGATAAGAGGGGTACAACTCCTCACATTCCCACCACCAGATCTCTGTATCCCATCCTCTCCCCTGATAGCTTTCCTATTCTTTAACCCTCTGGGAGTATGGACCCAAGGTCATTGTGGGATGCAAAAGGTAGAAGTTCTGGCTTCTGTAATTGCTTCCCTGCTGAACATGGGCGTTGACAGGTCGATCCATACTCCCAACCTGCCTCTCTCTTTCCCTAGTAGGGTAGGGTTCTGGGGAAGCGAAGCTCCAGGACACATTGGTGGGGTTGTCCAGAGAAGTCTGGTCAGCATCATACTGGCATCTGGAACCTGGTGGCTGTAAAGAGAGTTAACATACAAAGCCAAACAAATTGTTGACCAATCATGGATCTAAAGGCTGAATAGTGCAGATGAAGTGTTGGAGTACTCACTGCAAACTGTTGTGTACTTTTGCTTTCAGGTATATATTTTGCCCTAGTTTATGGATACGTGTGAACATATGCTCTATCTCATGGGACCTAGTCTATATCTAGGTTTTGGGACTTTGTTAGGAAGTGAACCACCTGGAATGGAATTAGAGAATACTATGAAAGGAAAGGTCTCACCTGAGTAATGATGCTGAAAGGTTGCCATTCCATATCTGAAGTCTCTGGACACAGTCTGAAGTGAAGCATGCTGAGGTGGCACTCGTTGCATTGATTAGGTTGGGATCAGCAGATGCAATATTATTTGGTATGAATTGAGAGAAGCATGCAGCCACCGGATACTTTTAAGACTCCATTGGAAATTAGGTGGAAAGAAAGCTGTCTTTCCTCAACCTTATATAGAAAATGTCAGGGATTTGATTTTTATTTAATTTTATTTCAGTGGAACCTGGGCCTTGCACATGGACGATTTCACTGTTCCCCGTCACTTTCTTCATTCAGGCAGAAAAACAGAGAAATCTCATATGAAAAACGGCAAGAAGGGGAGGCACCAAAATACCAAAACTGAGGGCCTGGCGGTAGTGCATTGGGCTAAGTGTATATGGCATGAAGCACAAGGACCTGGCATGAAGCACGAGGATCTGGCCAAGAATCCCAGTCTGAGCCCCCAGCTTCCCACCTGCAAGGGGGGCGGTCACTTTGAAAGTAGTGAAGCAGGTCTGCAGGTTTCTATCTTTCTCTCCCCCTCTCTGTGTTCCCCTCCTCTCTCAATTTCTCTCTGTCCTATCCAACAACAGCAATAATAATCAGGGTAACAAAATGGGGAAAAAAAAAAAAAGGCCTCCAGGAGCAGTGGATTCAAAGCACAGGCACCAAGCCCTAATGGTAACCCTGTAGGAAAAAAAAAAAAAATTCCTTCACTGCCACAGCACCTTGTATGAATTGTGAGGACTCTGACCTGGCTACATGCATGGCACAACAAATCCACCATATCTGGAATTCATTTTTTTTTCCTTCCCCCACTTCTATTTTCTTTGATAGGACAGAGAAATTCAGAGGGGAGAAGAAGATATAGAAAGAGAAAGATAGGTATTGAAATAATGTTTTATTATTTGTGACTTAACTTTGGTTTACAGAACTGTATGATTGCAGGGGCATAGTTTCACACACATATATGTATGTACAACACACTGCACCCACTACCAAAGTCCCTTTGTCCCACTGCCCTCCCATAGTGATTACAATCTCACAAAATTTGGAGTACATTGGGAGCTACTCTCTGGCCTAATCTAGCTTTCTAGACCTATTTGCAACTCTGACACCATCTTCTCAGTTGCTACTTTTAGTCCACCTGAATGTTAGGTTTTGGGCTCAGGCAAAATTAGTAGTCATGGGCCCTTGGAACATACCTAAATAGAATTCCTAGCTTCTTTCCACACAAAGACCCCTAGTTTCATTTGATCTGTTCTCACCTTTGGGTTCTTGTTTGTTTATCAGATAATTTGTCTTGCTTTATATCTTGCTGCCTTTCAGCCACCAAGTTGCAGACTACCACGACACCATTCTTATTTCCCTGGGCAGACGATCTTACCAGTGTGTCCGGGAACTTAACCTCTCCAGAGCTCTACCCCACTAGGGAAAGACAGAAACAGGCTGGGGGTATAGATCAAGCGGCCAATGTCTATATCCAGCAGAGAAGCAGTTTCAGAAGCCAGATCTTCCACCGTCTACACCCCATAAAGATTTTTGGTCCATATTCCCAGAGAGATAAAGAATAGGAAATCCTCCAGTGAAGGGGATGGGACACAAAACTCTGGTGGTGGGAACTGGTTATACCCCATGTTATCTTACAATCTTGTTAATCATTATTAAATAACTAATAACGAATAAAAAATTGGGGTATAGTCTTGTTACTGTATTTTCTAGTTCATTTGCTTTAGTCATCTTTTTATGTTTTTAAAAATTATATATATTTTTAATATTTATTCCCTTTTTTTGCCCTTGTTTTATTGTTATAGTTATTATTGTTGTTGTTATTGATGTTGTCATTGTTAGATAGGACAGAGAGAAATGGAGAGAGGAGGGGAAGACAGAGAAGGGGAGAGAAAGATAGACACCTGCAGACCTGATTCACAGCCTGTGAAGCGACTCCCTTGCAGGTGGGGAGCCAGGGGCTTGAACCAAGATCCTTACGCCGGTCCTTGTGCTTTGTACCATGTGCGCTTAGACCTCTGCGCTACCTAAAATTATATTTATTTATTGGACAGAGACAGCCAGAAATAAAGAAGGAAGGGGGAGATAAATAGGAAGAGAGTCGGAGAGATATTTGCAGACCTGCTTCATTATTTGCAAAGCTTTCCCTCTGCAGATGGGGATTGAGGGCTCGAACCTAGGTCCTTGTGCATTGTAACCTGTATGCTCAACCAGGTGCACCACCACCCGGCCCTGCTTTAGTCATCTTTATTCCACATATGAGCAAAATCATCTGGTAGTTTTATTTTTTCCTTTTCTTTTGCCTCCAGAGTTATTGCTGGAGCTGGGTGCCTGCACTACGAATCCACTGCTCCTGGTGGCCACCCCCGCCATTGTTGTTGCTGTAGCTATTATTGTTGTTGTCATTGTTGCTGTTGTTGTTGGACAGAGCAGAGAGAAGTGGAGAGAGGAGGGGAAGGCAGAGAGGATGAGAGAAAAATAGATACCTGCAGACCTGCTTCACCGCTTGTGAAACAACCCCCCTACACGTGGGGAGAAGGAGCACGAACCCAGATCTTTGTGCAGGTCATGTAATCTTAACCCGCTGCGCTACCACCAGGCCCCTGTAATTTTTTAAAATATATTCTTTCTTCTTATTTTTTTATTTTCCCTTTTGTTGCCCTTGTTGTTTTATTGTTGTAGTTATTATTATTGTTGTTGTTGATGTTGTTGGATAAGACAGGGAGAAATGGAGAGAGGAGGGGAAGGCAGAGAGAGAGAGAGAAAGATAGACACCTGCAGACCTGCTTCACCGCTTGTGAAGCGACTCCCTTGTAGGTGGGGAGCCAGGGATCGAACCCGTATCCTTATGCTTTGCACCATGTGCGCTTAACCGGCTGCACTATGTACCAACCCCCTATAGTTGTCTTTTTTTTAACCTTTCTACTTATTTCACTGAGAATAATCTCCTCCAGTTCCATTCATTTGTCCTGAATCATAGTATAACTTTTTAATTGCAAGTGGTATTTCACTTCATATATGTCACACAGCTTTTACTTACATACTTATTATTATATAGGTCATTTTATTGAGGGAAAAGGGTGATTTGCAGGGCTGTTGCCGCAAGTGTATAGTTTCATATCGTTCCATAATAGGTAGCAACATAGCACACCCTCAATTAATTTTTTTCTTTCTTTTATTTTTGTCATGGCCAGACCTTTATTATTCTAGATTGACATTTACACACACACACACACACACACCCCACATACCAAGGTAGCACTAAAATATGTACTGATGGCTGTTTGCTATGGTAGATACATAGGTAAGAAGTAGGGGAAATTGTGTCAGATAAGGCTAAAATTGTGAGGCTATCATTCAAATGGCTAATATTTGAAAGATGCTGAACTAACCGAATACCTAAACATCACACTATTACCTAAACAAGCAGCCTACTGGCTGACCTTGGTCATGTTAATGGAAAAGGAGTGTGATCCAAACTTGTTCTAGAACTACTTACTTTCTAGTGTAAAGAAATCATTGTTAACAAGCGGTCTGCCGGTGGCACACCTGGTAGAGCACACACACTACCATGCAGAAGGACCTGGGCTTAAGGTCTCTACCCCCCACCTGCATGAAAGGAAGCTTCAAAGACGGGGAGAGTCTGCAGTTATCTCTCTCTACCTCTCCCCTAACTCTCAATTTGTCTCTCTGTCTTATCAAATAAAAGGAGAGAGAGAGAAAAAAAAAAAAGGAAAGTAAAATAGCCACCAGAAAGAGTGGACTTGTTTTGGCCCCTTCAGTACCTCTGGTGACAATAAAAAAAAAAAAAAAGAAGAAGAAAGAAAAGAAAGGGTATGGGAAGTGTTTGTGCACCTGGTAATACTAATACATGCAAGGATACATGTAAGGATCCAGGTTTGAGCAGGTGGGATGCTTCAGGAGTGGGGAAGCAGGTCCGCACGTATCTGTTTTTTTTTTCTCTCACTATCTCCCCTCCCTTTTCAATTTCTCTCTGTTCTATCAAAAAAAAAAAAAAAAAAAGAAAGAAAGAAAGAAAAAAGAAAAAAAAAAGCCACCAGGAGTAGGAGTAGTAGATTTGTAGTGTAGGCACTGAGTTCCATCAGTAACTCTGGAGGAAAAAAAGAAAGAAAAGCAAACAAAAGTGACTATAAAAAAGAAAGCATTACAAGAAAACTATCATAATGCATGTTAGAATAAAAAGATTCAAAATATAGAATTCTGATATTTTGGGGGCTGGGCAGTAGTGCAATGGGTTAAGTGCACATGGCACAAAGTGCAAGGACCATCATAAGGATCCTGTTTCGAGCTCCTGGTTCCCCACCAGGAGCGTCACTTCACAAGCAGTGAAGCAGGTGTGTGGGTGTCTTTCTGTCTCTCTCTCTGTCTTCCCTTCCTCTCTTGCTTTCTCTCTGTCCCATCCAACAACAGCAGCAATGACAACAATAAACAAGGGCAACAAAAATGGGAAAAATGGCCTCCAGCAGCAGTGGATTCATAGTGCAGGCACCAAGCTCCAGCAATAACCCTGGAGGCAAAAAAAAAAGAAAGAAAAAAAGGAAAGAAACAAGTAGTAGTTGTATGTAAGATATTTCCCCTCATATCAGATAGTCATTCATTCAACAGATTATTTTCCTTATGGGGGGTTGTTTTATTATTGTTGCCGTTATTGTTGTACAGGACAGAGAGAATGGAGAGAGGAAGGGAAGTCAGAAAAGAAAGACAGGAGAAGAGATAGAAAGAACCAGATATTAATCTGGTACATGTGCTGCTGAGGATTGAGCACAGGACCTCATGCTTGAGAGGCCAACACTTTATCTACTGCGCCAGCTCCCGGACCACTTGCTTTTTTTTTTTTTTTTCTTCCAGCGTTATCACTGGGGCTCAGTGCCTGCACTATGAATCCATTGCTCCTGGCAGTCATTGTTTTCTATTGTTGTTGCTGTTATTGTTGTTATTGCTGTTACTGTTGGAAAGGACAGAGAGAAATCGAGAGAGGAGGGGAAGACAGGGGGAGAAAGACAGATACCTGAAGACCTGCTTTACCGCTTGTGAAGCAGGTGGGGAGCTGGGGGCTTAAGCCGGGATTCTTGCACAGGTCCTTGCACTTTGCATTATGTGTGCTTAACCCGGTGGATCACTGCTCGGCCCCCTGTACTGCTTTTAATAACTACAACTTCTCATACAAGGTGTCTTGAGCCTCATAACTATATATATTGAGGGTACCATTTTGTCAGTCCTGAATAGATTGAGGTCTCAGACAAATTTTGTTCCAGAGGAAGGAAGACTGTGAGCACACTAGTATAAATAGATGTGTAGCTTGAACATGACCCTTTCAGAGGTGGGGACATTAGTTGGCAATAGGAAGGAAATGATGAAGTGCACTGATGATTTCAATTTGCTTAGCAGAGTCTCCAGGTGTGAGCCAGATGTTGCCAGTGTTGAATCAGATCAGCATCTTTGCAGGTTAGAGGTTTAACATAGATCACAGTTACTTTACGAGAATGAAAAGATAAGAATGGAACACAGGCACAGCTTGAATAGTCAAAAGTGAGCATGTGAAAAGTGAGCATAGGAAATTTCACTTTGGGAATCTAAGTAAAATGTATCAAAGTGCCTTACATTTTGTCATTGTGAACGCTTACAAACTAACGCATTGGGGACCATCTTAAGCAGTGAACTGAGATGTTATTACTAAATAGAATCTTCTTGGTGTGTGTGTGTGTGTGTGCGTGTGTGTGTGTGTGTGTGTGTGTGTTTCCAGGGCAGAGAGGGGGAGACAGACAGACAGACATCACAGCATGGGAGCTGAGTTCCCATGATGCCACCTTGAGCACTCATCGTGTGTATATTGGGGCTCCCATCTGGAGAGTGCACGTGACAGGACAGTGCTTTTCCTAGTCTATTTATTTCTCATCATCCTCAACAACATGACAACTCAGATATATATATATATATATATATATATATCTATTTTGATATTTGGTGCTCACAAATGTCCCTACGACATTGGCTTAGACCAGTTCAGTATTTGGGTTTAGATCTAAAACTCCCTGTGACCTAGGGAAAGAGAAAAGCAACAGCAATATCACCACCAACAGCAACTGCATCGAAGGTAATGACAAGAGTATTAGCCAGTGTACTTACACACACACACACACACACACACACACACACACACACACACACACACACACACACACTAATGCTAACCCTTTCAGTATGTTGCTTAAACAAGTTTTACTATAATACCTACCTAGTCAGGAGTCAAGAGTTCAGGTGGTGGGGTTAGGACTTGGGTAATTCCTCTTAGAATCACAATTTCTTCATTTGCAAAAGAGGAAGTAGTGCTGCTGTTACTTAGAATCATAATTATTCATCTTAGTAGTGCTTTGGAGCTCTTTTTTTCCTGAAGGTCAGATGAATAATGAGTGGAGACAACCTAGCACAGCACTTGCGCTTATTGCTAGTTCATAACGTTATGACTGTTCTCCTTATGAAGCAGTGTGGGGTTAGAGCTTTGACAAGCTGGGCAGTGGAAGGCAGGGACTAGACAAACAGAGTAGGCTGCTGAACATCACTGGTCATTGATGTGCCACTACCCTGTTGCACCAGGGAATATTGCTTTGTGGGAAAGGAGAGGAGGGCAAGAGAGTAGGGCTTTTGTCCAAGAAAGTGACTCTTGCTTTGGGAACAGATGATAGAGAAGGGGGGGCAGTTATTTATAGTTACCTTTCTTCTCCCTGAGGTATTCCTGTCTTCTTCATGTCTGTGCCCTCTCCCTGTGCTAAAGAAAGAGTGAAATGGGGCTGGCAAATTAGTGCACTTGGATAGAGCACTGCTTTGCCATGTCACAACCCACATTTGAGTCCCGATCCCACCACTTTGGAGGGATCTTCAGTACCATTGTTGAGGGAAAGAAGGACCACCCAGAAATGGGAGTGGTTACAGGTGTGGCTTGAGGAGTGTAGGCGGGGTTTTGAGTTTATAACCCAGAAAAAATGGGTTAGAGCTCGTTCTTTGGCTCAGACAGAGGCTGTTCCCCTTCATATTCCTTTAACACTATGGTCTCTTTAACGCACTTTCTCTCTGTCTTTCATTTTTTACTTTTGTGACCAGGATTATCGGTGGGGCTCACTGCCTGCGCGACAAATCCACTACTCCTGGCAGCCATCCCCCCACTTCTTTTTTTCTTTGGTAGGACAGAGAGACTTTGAGAAGTGGGGGGCGGGGGGGGGAAGATAGTCAGGGAGAGAGACCGAGAGACACCTGCAGTACTTGCTTCACCATTTGTGAAGCTTCTCCTTTGGAGGTGGGGAGCGGGTGCTTGAACCTGGGTCCTTGCACATGGCAATGTGTGTTCTTAACCAGGTGCACCACACCCTCCCCCACCCCTCCACCCCATCTCTCTGTTTCTATCTGAAAAAAAAAGGAGGAGAAGAAGAAGAAAAAATGAGAAATGATGTCATTTACCCAGGCTATTTCCCTGGACTCCTCAAATTCCCTGCATAACTATGAGAAGGGAAGGGAGATAGTCAGATATTCCCTCCCTCTTTGCTCTGTGTGGATCTCTAAAAGCTCGAGCCAGTCTACAGAACTTTGTTTGTAGTAATTTGCAGTAGAGGTAAAATAGGATTCATCACCAGAGGAGATAGTGCTTGATCATTCCTGTCTTTTGTCCAGTTTCTTTTCTACTAAAAATTTAAGCATCTGTGTGTCAGGAGACAGCCCCTGCATCACCTGGGAGTGCCACAGTTAAGGCTCCCGAGGAAGCTCTGGTGCCATGGTTTTCCTCTCCTCTCCTCTCCTCTCCTCTCCTCTCCTCTCCTCTCCTCTCCTCTCCTCTCCTCTCCTCTCCTCTCCTCTCCTCTCCTCTCCTCTCCTCTCCTCTCCTCTCCTCTCCTCTCCTCTCCTCTCCTCTCCTCTCCTCTCCTCTCCTCTCCTCTCCCCTCCTCTCCCCTCCTCTCCCCTCCTCTCCCCTCCTCTCCCCTCCTCTCCCCTCCTCTCCCCTCCTCTCCCCTCCTCTCCCCTCCTCTCCCCTCCTCTCCCCTCCTCTCCCCTCCTCTCCCCTCCTCTCCCCTCCTCTCCCCTCCTCTCCCCTCCCCTCCCCTCCCCTCCTCTCCTTTCCTTTCCTCTTCTCATTCATTCATTCATTCATTCATTCATTTTTTTTTTTTGCCTCCAGGGTTATCCTTAGGGCTTGGTTGCTCCTGTGACCACTTTTTCGATTTTTTGGATAGGACAGAGAGAAATTGACAGGGGGGGGGTAGATAGAGAAGGAAAGAGACAGAGACACCTGCAGACCTGCTTCACTACTTGTGAAGTGACACCCCCCCCATAGGTGGGGAGCCAGGATCCTTGCATGGGTCCTTGCTCTTTGTACTATGTGCTCTTAAAAAAAATATTTATTTATTCCCTTTTGTTGCCCTTGTTGTTTTATTGTTGTAGTTATTATTGCTTTTATTGATGTCCTTATTGCTGGACAGGACAGAGAGAAATGGAGAGAGGAGGGGAAGACAGAGAGGGGAGAGAAAGATAGACACCTGCAGACCTGCTTCACCAATTGTGAAGCGACTCCCCTGCAGGTGGGGAGCTGGGGGCTTGAACCAGGATCCTTATTCTGGTCCTTGCGCTTTGTGCCACCTGCAGTTAACCCGCTGCGCTACCACCTGACTCCCTAACTATGTGCACTTAACCCAGTGTGCTACTGCCTGGCCCCAGCGCTGTGGTGTCTCTCTCTATGTATCTCTTTTAAATGAAAAGATTGAAAAAGTCGGCTCTTGAGTGGTGGTAAATCACATGTGAAGGCCTCAGTGCCACAGGAGGTAAAACAAACAGAGAAGCGTTAGTTAGTATGGCACAGTTTATCTCTTACAACATTTTGAGGGAAAGATACTTGAAGATTTTGTCACGTGGCATCCAATAAATCTTGATTTCTTTCTCTTTTAAAAGAGCTTATTTTTTAATGAGAGAGATAAGAGTTGGAGGGGAAAGAGAGGTAGATAACATTCTGATCCGAGCATTGCCAGATCAAACTCAGTATCTCATGCTGGGGAATCCAACACTATCTGCTACACCACCTCCCAGATCTGTTTTGCTCTCCTTTATCTCTGTTATTTACCAAATTATCTTATGAGTAGTGAACATTACTATTCAAATGTGTGTGTGTATCCATAATTACTGGATATTAATTTCCAAATATTCTGATTTCCAAATAATCTGATTTTTAAATTCTTAAATTTAGACAACAAAAATATAAACACTTGAACTTAGTTTGTTAACAATTTATTTATTTATTTATTTATTTTGCCTCCAGGGTTATTGCTGGGGCTCAGTGCCTGCACCATGAATCCAGTGCTCCTGGATACCAGTTCCCCCCCCCCTTTTGTTGCCCTTGTTGTTGTAGCTTTGTTGTGGTTATTATTGTTGTTGTTGATGTTGTTTGTTGTTGGATAGGACAGAGAGAAATCGAGAGAGGAGGGGAAGACAGAAAGGGGGAGAGAAAGATAGACACCTGCAGACCTGCTTCACTGCCTGCAGGTGGGGAGCCTGGGGCTTGAAACAAGATCCTTATGCCAGTCCTTGAGCTTTGTCCCATGTGTGCTTAACATGCTGTGCTACTGCCCGATCCCCGGCAACTTATTTTTTAAAGAAATTATAGCTTTGAGGCGTTGGTATTATACAAAGTTAGTACTCATATGAATAAACTAATAAGGACTTAAATTTTATCATGAACTTGTTTCACTTTTTAATGACCTAGCAAATCTTTAGCTTCATTGATTCTGGCTGCTGCAAAAGGAGCTCCTCTCTTGTTTGGGTGACTTAAAACCATGATTCCTTAATGAGCATCTTTTATTTTTCCTTTGTTGACAGTAGGGCACATGCCTAGTACTAATGCTATTTTGAGTTTCAGCATTTTAGGTTCACACCCACCTCTGTAGTAGCCACCACTGAAGGCAGATTTGGGTAGACTTTGTAAAACTTGCTTCATTTGAGGCTCAGTAAGCTTCATGCTTGCAAAACACAACGACCTGCATATCCTGCAGTAGCAATGGTCAGTCCAGCTGCTTCCAATATGGTGGCCATGGCTCCACTAGGTACTGCTCCCTCCATAAAGAACTACTTTTTGTTTTCTCAGCCCAGAGGCCTGTGTCAGGAAGTAATGGGCCTCAACCAGCAGGCAACTGCAGCATAATCTCTTGACAAAACTGCTGGAATCACCCACTGACATTCAGTCAGTTTACCCTTTGTGTTTCCCTTTCTTGCATTCTCTGTTTTGGTACATTTAATTGTTTACATATCTGTTTTCCTCCTTTGGTACAAAGGCTTCTAGCAGGCAAGGACAAAACTCCATTCTCACACTACATCTAGCACACTCAGTAAACTTTTTTATTTACTCCTTTCAAAAGATTAGAGGACCTGATAGTCGTAGAATGAATGCCATGCTTGCATGAGGCCCTGGGATGATCCCTAGCATCACAGGATGACTAGAGCAGTGCCTTGGTTGCTCATTCCCTTTATCTCAGTTCAATAAATAGCACAACCAATAGGCTGGCTCTCAGTCAGAAAGAGGTCAAGGGTTGACATTACCTAAGCAGTGAAAAGTGTGTCCTTGTCTTCTTCCTCCAGTCAGGTCAACAGTTTCCAGCACTAGCAGGCATGGATGATAAACCTGAATACCTGACCTCCCTAGCCTAGAACAATGGATAGTGGTGGCTGAGATAGGAAGTACAGGAGGTAGGCTCAATTGTGTAATGAGGGGTGATTACATAACAGGTCATAATACTCTGGGGGAATTACACATGTTTTGTCCAGATGCAGGGTAAGGTAGTCCTGCTTCATAAAGTAAATATGCATCTCCCAGTGGTTCCAATGGGTCAGGCTCTTGCCTGAATACTGCTTTCAAAGGAAAAGCGTCTCCATTTCCTGTTCTTTCTTCTATTGTTTTCTTCTGTGCTCTTCCTCAACTAATTGAACAAAAGTTGAAAAACAGGAAATAGGGGGAATATTTGGCTGTGAAAAGAATAAGCAGGGAATAGGGTTAAGTGCACTTGGTATGAAGCACAAGGACCGGTCTAAGGATCCTGGTTCGAGGCCCCCTCCTCTCCCCCCAGCTGCAGGGGAGTGGCTTCACAGGCGGTGAAACAGGT
The DNA here is from genome assembly GCF_950295315.1 of Erinaceus europaeus. Lineage (NCBI taxonomy): Eukaryota > Metazoa > Chordata > Mammalia > Eulipotyphla > Erinaceidae > Erinaceus > Erinaceus europaeus. Next base: position 83,200,105 of record NC_080166.1, read on the forward strand.
CTGCAGGTATCTTTCTCTCCCCCCTCTGTCTTCCTCTCCTCTCTTCATATCTGTCTGTTCTATATAACAATGATGACATCAACAACAACAATGATAATAACTACAACAAAGAACAACAAGGGCAACAAAAGGTAAAATAAATAAATATAAATAAAAAAATTAAAAAAAGAGAAAAGAATAAGCCATTTCCAAATGCAAGTAATATTGTGTTAGCCCAAGGTTCTCATGCTCTAGAAAACACGCATCCTCAGATCTACTCTCGCTCTTTCCATTTTAGAAGTGGCTTTACTTAATTTTAATTCTGTTTCTAGTAATCATAATGACTTTAACAAAGAGGCTGAATTGGGTTTCCTAAACTTACTGTAAACAATAGGACGTTATTTTAAACTGTCTTTTTTTTTGTAATTACTGGGGCTTCACCAATTTAGGCTGAGCTTTTTAGATAGGAAGACCATGGTGGGGGGTGGGGGGAGACAGACAGAGAGACACACAGAGAGATGCAGCAACAGAAGAAAAACTTCTGCTCAGTGCAGTAGGGGGTCAGGCTCAAATCTATTTGCATGACAACGCACACGGAGCGAACTATCTTGCTGGCCTGGAATAACCTTATTTGAGACACTTCTGTAGCATTTCAGTGTTGACAGGTTTAAGACATGCATTTCCTTTTCTACAACATCCCTGAAGATAAAAGAAAGCTCGAGAAAACAGCAGCCAATGAGTAAAGTTAAGAGAACACTTGTTGTTGTTGTTGTTAAGAGAAATTCTGACAGCGATGAATAGAATCGATTTTTGCCAAAATGGAGAGTCCAGGAACTACTGCTTCTCCCTCCAGGTGATTACACTGCCATTGGCTTGCTCTGCTTGCACACAGTTGGAGTGGGTCCCCTGCCAGTATTTCAGAGAGGACTCCATCCCTACACTGTGGGGACAAGGATCATTGTCACTCTATCCTCTTGTCTCCAGTGTGTTTCACCTGGGACAGCTTCTGTGGGTAGTTTCCAACATGCTTGAAATAGTTTGGTTTTTTTTTTTTTTTTTACTCTTAAGGGTGGTGCTACATTGCCAGTGACAGGCTCTCCAGCTCAGTCATCACTAAAAGTGCTGTTAGTGTGCTATTAGAGGCTAAAATCCTGACAGGTGCAAGTTGGTAAAGCCAGTAATCTGTACAGATGGCAGGGCAAAAACCTGAGTTGTATTCAGCTTTGGGCAGGCTTTGTATTTCCATACTTTTTTTTCTTTTCCCCCTCTACGGTTATTGCTGGGGCTCGGTGCCTGCACCAAGAATCCACTGCTCCTGGCAGCTAATTTTTCCTTTTTTTTTTGTTGTTGTTGTATGGGACAGAGAGAAATTGAAAGAGGAGGGAAAGATTGAGGGGAGGAGAGAGATAGACACCTGAAGACGTGCGTGGTTCACTGCTTGTGTAGCAAGCCCCTACAGGTGGGGAGCTTGGGACTTGAACTGGGATCCTTGTGCTTTGTACTATGTTTGCTTAACCTGGTGTGCCACCGCCCGACTCCCACAAATCTCATTTTTTTTAGATTATTTAAAAAATATTTATTTCCTTTTGTTGCCTTTTTTGTTTTATTGTTGTAATTATTGATGTTGTTGTTGCTGGCTAGGACAGAGAGAAATGGAGAGAGGAGGGGAAAACAGAGAGGAGGAGAGAAAGATAGACACCTGCAGACCTGCTTCACCGCCTGTGAAGCGACTCCCCTGCAGGTGGGGAGCTGGGGGCTCGAATCAGAATTCTTCCGCTGGTCCTTGCGCTTTGTGCCACCTGGGCTTAACCCGCTGCGCTACCGCCCTTCTCCCAAGTCTCACTTTTTAAAAAACTGTCCTGGGAGAAGCGAATCTAGAATTCTATTTTTGTGATTTATCCTCACCATCTTTTTTTATTCTCCCTTGAAAGCTGTTGCCTGGTTGCTAAAGAGCAGCACAACAGGTCCTGGAGGTGAGCAAGCTCCTCCAAAACTTCAATTCCGTTCATGGTGACTGCCTGCCCTTACTAGTAGTGTTTCAACACTGGGGTTGTAGAGATGGTTGAAGGGCAGCTTCTGATCTTGTCCAGCTCACGGGTGAGGAGAGAAGGAAAAGACAAAGGGAACATCAACTCAGGTTGAGATGCTGTCCTCCCCCTGCTTCTTAACATTTTTTGGAGGAAATAAATCAGAATTATTGGCAACTTATTTTGGCAAGAAAGATGGAAACTCAGAGAAGGAGTAAGTAGGAGGGGTGGGGGAAATTGTTGGTAGTATTGCATTAAAATTACAGTGCTGGGAAGAGAATTTTCACCCTCTAACTTTTTATATTGCAAACCTTTAAGCTTATGGGAAATTAACAAAAACTGGACCACGTACCTGATACACTCTACATAGATTCGCTAGTTGTGAACATTGAGTCACATTTATTTACAGTATCTGCCTGTGCTTTTTTTTGAACTATAAAAATGTTGCAGATTTTACAACATTTCATCACTCAGATGCTTAATAGGCATGATCACAACTTTAATACAAGCAATAATTCTGTAGTGCAGTATAGAAAACATGTTGTAATTTCCCTAACTGCCATAAATATATCTTTTACTATTTTATTTTGTTATTATACTTTTTTGCTACAGGGTTATTGCTAGGACTTAGTGCTGGGACTATGAGTCCATTGCTCTGGGTGGCCATTTTTTTTCTTTCTTTCTTTCTTTCTTTCTTTCTTTCTTTCTTTCTTTCTTTTCCTTTCTGTCTTGTTGGACAGGATAGAGACAACTTGAAAGAGGAAGGGAACATAGGGAGAGAGAAAGATAGATACCTGCAAACCTGCTTTTCCACTCATGAAGCATTCCCCTTGCAGGTGGAGAGTAGCATCTCTGGGTACTATGTGAGCTTAGCCTGGTGCACCCCCTTATATATCTTTTATGAACTTGTTTCTCACCAGTGCATTGACTGATTAAGATTCACATATTGGGGGTCGGGCGGTAGCGCAGCGGGTTAAGCGCAAATGGTGCGAAGCGCAAGAACCACCTTAAGGATCCCGGTTCGAGCCCCCTGCTCCCCACCTGCAGGGAATTTGCTTCACAGGCAGTGAAGCAGGTCTGCAGGTGTCTATCTTTCTCTCTCCCTCTCTGTCTTCCCCTCCTCTTTCCATTTCTCTCTGTCCTATCCAACAACAACAAGAATAATCACAACAACAATAAGCAACAAGAGCAACAAAAGGGAAAAAGCAGCCTTCAGGAGCAGTGGATTTGTAGTGCAGGCACAGAGCCCTCGTGATAACCCTGGAGGCAAAAAAAAAAAAAAATTCACACATATCTAGTCAGTATGTCCCTTAGTCTCTTTTGATTTATATTGTTGTTTTGATTTGCTTAGTAGTAAAGAATTCTCCTTCTCCTTTCTGCTTCTCTTATTTTTTTTTCTTTCCTTGTTTTTTGGGTGTCAGGTGTAAGACCTCTATGATTCTACTGTTCTGGAGTGAGTGAGTGAGAGAGAGCAAGTGAGCGTGCACGTGCAGAAAGAAAGAGAGGAAAGAGAGACACCACAGCAGTGTCCTGCTGTTTGTGAAACTTGCCCAGGTGCTTTGTATGGTACTCCCACGTGGTGTCAGGGGGCTCAGACCCAGGGCTTTACATAGGATAGAGTGTGTGCTCTACTGGATAAGCTGTTTCCTGGCACAACACATTGAATTTCTTAGAAATTTAGGCCAATTATACTTCACAATATCTCACATGTTCTTTATGAATAAATTCAGGATAAACATTTTTGACAAGAAACTCTGAATGGAAGTGATTGTAGAATAAAAACCTTACACTTAGGGCTTATGGATTTCATAGATGTATGTGTGAGCATCTATCTGTATTCTACTAGAGTAATGACTTCAGTTTTTAATAAAATTCTAAAAGATTTTGTGAGACCACAAGAGTTAAAAATTAGGGTAGTAGAACCCCACCCCACAAGGGAAAGAGAGAGACAGGCTGGGAGTATGGATCGACCTGTCAATGTCCATGTTCAGTTGGGTTGCAAGTACAGAAGCCAGACCTTCCACCTTTTGCATCCCACAATGACCCTGGGTCCATACTCCCAGAGGGTTAAAGAATAAGAAAGCTATTGGGGGGGGGGATGGGATACGGAGTTCTAGTGGTGGGAATTGTGTGGAATTGTACCCCTCTTATCTTATGGTTTTGTCAGTGTTTCTTTTTTTATAAATAAATTAAAATAAAAAAATAGGGTAGAAGAAGAGTCACTGGGTATTTGACTTCCGGAGGCAGAGCTACGAGCAGCAGATTGCTTTCTCTCCTCTCCTCTCCTCTCCCAGATCAACTAGGAATACCAGAGGAGACCACCCGGACCGAAACAAGACAGGACTAGAATGACCACAGAAACCCAGTAAATCACCCGTGAGTACAAACACGTGTGGCTGGTGACAGAGAGGAGAGAGGGGCCTAAGGAGAGATTAAGTGACTGCTAACAGTTCAACAGTTTGTCAGTGGAGACACCACCTCCAGTCTGCTCCACCAACAAGGGGACAGCTGAAGGGAGGAAAGGACTCCCCAGAGACTCACCAAGTGCAACTCTGAGTCTTCATTGCTACTACCCTCAGAATCTGGAGCAGCAACAGGGAGGGACACCAGGGGACAGAGATCTAACCGGGAAACTCAGGAGAAGACCTATACCTCGGTGGCATAGCTGAGGGGCTGTGAAAGTCTCTTTGCATAACCACTGGATTATCTCTGCCACACCCTGCTTTATCTCTTGGTCAGGAGTCAGTGATTAAGCTAAGAAGCCTATTGATAGTTTAAAAGCCCTCAGGCTCCCATAGCCTACAGGGGAAAAAAAAAAGGCTTTTACACCACTGAACTCCAACTCAGGGATTGAAAAAACTGTTAACTTATATAAAATGGTTAAAACAACAAGAAAAAATATTGGAGACTCGAACCAGGACAAGAGTCCAGCTAAAAGTCCTCCAGAGGGTGAAGCACAAAACAACGAGTTCAACATCCAAACATTAGCCAAGGAAATAATAACAGGAGTGAGTAAAGAATTTGAAAAAATTGTAATCAGAAATGCAGGAACAACAAATGAGAATATGGAAGAAAATTCTAATTATCTCATGGTTATTAGAGAGCTGAAAGCTGAAATCGCTGAGCTAAGAAGGCAACTAGCTGAACAAGCTAAAACAGTATCAGAGCAGGGCAACAAAATAGATGAACTCCAGAAAGCAGTAGAGGGCAGAGAGAATCTATGAGGCTGAAGACAGAATTAGCAAGATTGAGGATGAATTAGAGACAACTAAAAAAGAAGTAAGAGATCTCAAAAAGAGATTAAGAGATGCTGAAAACAACAACAGAGTTCTATGGGATGACTTCAAAAGAAACAATATACGCATTATTGGCTTACCAGAGGAAGAAAGAGAAGGGGAGGAAGAAAGCATTCTCCAGGCCATAATAGCTGAAAATTTCTCTAGTCTAGACAACACCAAAGACATAAAGATTCAAGAAGCCCAGAGGGTCCCAAACAGAATTAACCCAGACCTAAAGACACCAAGACATGTCATACTTAGAATGGAAAGGAATAAGGATAAAGAAAGGATCCTGAAGGCTGCAAGAGAAAAACAAAGAGTCACCTACAAAGGAAAACCCATAAGATTAGCAGCAGACTTCTCCATACAAACACTACAGGCCAGAAGAGAATGGCAAGATATCTATTGAGTGCTCAATGAGAAAGGCTTTCAGCCAAGAAGACTATATCCTGCTAGATTGTCATTCAGACTAGATGGAAGAATCAAAACCTTCTCAGACAAGCAACAGTTGAAGGAAGCAACCATCACCAAGCCTGCCCTGAAAGAAGTTCTGAAAGGTCTCCTATAAACAACCAGACCACCACAAATAGGACATATATCAAAACACTCTAAAACTCTACAAGAATGGCGTTAAAATATCTTCAATCTTTGATATCAATAAATGTCAATGGCCTGAATTCACCTATTAAAAGACACAGAGTAGGAAGATGGATCAGAAAACACAACCCAACAATATGTTGTCTACAGGAAACTCACCTAATGCAACAAGACAAACACAGACTCAAAGTGAAAGGATGGAAAACTATCATTCAAGCCAATGGCCCACAAAAAAGGGCAGGAACAGCTATTCTCATATCTGACATGATAGACTTTAAAATAGATAAGATTAAAAAGATAGGAATGGACACTACTTAATGCTCAGAGGATCAGTCAATCAAGAGGACTTAACAATTATTAATATCTATGCACCCAATGAGAAGCCATCTAAATACATCAAACTTCTACTGAAAGAGCTACAGCAATATATTAACAGTAACACAATCATAGTAGGGGACTTCAACACCCCACTATCTCAACTTGACAGATCATCCAGGCAGAAAATCGGTAAAGACATAAGGGAGCTAAATGAAGAGATAGATAAACTAGAACTCTTGGACATTTTCAGAGTCATTCATCCCAAGAAACTGGAATACACATTTTACTCAAATCCACATGGATCATTCTCAAGGATAGACCATATGTTAGGCCACAAAGACAGCATCAGCCTATTCAAGTGCACTGAAATCATCCCAAGCATCTTCTCAGACCACAGTGGAATTAAACTAACACTTAACAATCAACAAAAGATTAGTAACAGTGCCAAAATGTGGAAGCTCAACAGTACACTTCTTAACAACTTCTGGGTCAAAGAGGAAATCAAGGAAGAAATCAAAATGTTTCGAGAGTTCAATGAAAATGAAGACACAAACTATCAAAATATTTGGGACACAGCTAAAGCAGTCCTAAGAGGGAAGTTCATAGCTATACAAGCACACATTAGGAAACAAGAAAAGGCACAAATAAACAGCCTGATTGCACATCTTAAAGACCTAGAAGAAGAACAACAAAGGAATCCTAAAGCAACCAGAAGGACAGAAATTACTAAAGTTAGGGCAGAAAGAAATAACATTGAGAATAGGAAAACCATACAAAAGATCAATGAAAGTAAATGTTGGTTCTTCGAAAGAGTAAACAAAATCAACAAACCTTTAGCCAGACTCACAAAACAAAAAAGGGAGAAGACCCAAATAAATCGGATAGTAAATGAAAGAGGAGAAATCACAACAGACACTGCAGAAATTCAACATATCATGCGAGGCTTCTATGAACAACTATATGCCACCAAGCTAGAGAACCTGGAAGAAATGAACGATTTCCTAGATACCTACCAACTTCCAAAACTAAGTAAAGAGGAAGTGAATAACATGAACAGGCCCATCACAGCTAATGAAATTGAAACAGTTATCAAAAATCCTCCCAAAAATAAAAGTCCTGGACCAGATGGTTTTACAAATGAATTCTACAAAACTTTCAAAGAAGAACTAATACCTCTACTTTTAAAAGTCTTCCAGAAGATTGAAGACACTGGAATACTCCCTGCCAGCTTCTATGAAGCCAAAATCACCCTGATACCAAAAGCAGACAGGGACACAACCAAAAAAGAAAACTACAGACCAATATCTCTGATGAACACATATGCTAAAATACTGAACAAAATTCTAGCCAACCTGATACAGCAGTATATCAAAAAGATGGTTCATCATGACCAAGTGGGGTTTATCCCAGGCATGCAAGGTTGGTTTAATATACGCAAATCAATCAATGTGATCCACCACATCAACAAAAGCAAGACCAAAAACCACATGGTCATATCAATAGATGCAGAGAAAGCCTTTGACAAAATACAACATCCCTTTATGATCAAAACACTACAAAAAATGGGACTAGATGGAAAATTCCTGAAGATAGTGGAGTCTATAGATAGCAAACCTACAGCCAACATCATACTCAATGGTGAAAAACTGGAAGCATTTCCCCTCAGATCAGGTACTAGACAGGGCTGCCCACTATCACCATTACTATTCAGCATAGTGTTGGAAGTTCTTGCCATAGCAATCAGGCAGGAGCAAGGAATTAAAGGCATACAGATTGGAAGAGAAGAAGTCAAACTCTCCTTATTTGCAGATGACATGATAGTATACATGGAAAAACCTAAGGAATCCAGCAAGAAGCTTTTGGAAATCATCAGGCAATACAGTAAGGTGTCAGGCTACAAAATTAACATTCAAAAGTCAGTGGCATTCCTCTATGCAAACACTAAGTTAGAAGAAATTGAAATCCAGAAATCAGTTCCTTTTTCTATAGCAACAAAAACAATAAAATATCTAGGAGTAAACCTAACCAAAGAAGTGAAAGACTTGTATACTGAAAATTATGAGTCACTACTCAAAGAAATTGAAAAAGACACAAAGAAGTGGAAAGATATTCCATGTTCATGGGTTGGAAGAATTAACATCATCAAAATGAATATATTACCCAGAGCCATCTACAAATTTAATGCTATCCCCATCAAGATCCCAAGCACATTTTTTAGGAGAATAGAAAAAATGCTACAAATGTTTATCTGGAACCAGAAAAGACCTAGAATTGCCAAAAAAACCTTGAGAAAAAAGAACAGAACCGGAGGCATCACACTCCCAGATCTCAAACTGTATTATAGGGCCATTGTCATCAAAACTGCTTGGTACTGGAACATGAACAGACACACTGACCAGTGGAATAGAATTGAGAGCCCAGAAATGAGGCCCCACACCTATGGACATCTAATCTTTGACAAAGGGGCCCAGACTATTACATGGGGAAAGCAGAGTCTCTTCAACAAATGGTGTTGGAAACAATGGGTTGAAACATGCAGAAGAATGAAACTGAATCACTGTATTTCACCAAATACAAAAGTAAATTCCAAGTGGATCAAGGACTTGGATGTTAGACCAGAAACTATCAGATACTTAGAGGAAAATATTGGCAGAACTTTTTTCCGCATAAATTTTAAAGACATTTTCAATGAAACGAATCCAATTACAAGGAAGACTAAGGCAAGTATAAACCTATGGGACTACATCAAATTAAAAAGCTTCTTCACAGCAAAAGAAACCACTACCCAAATCAAGAGACCCCTCACAGAATGGGAGAAAATCTTTCCATGCCATACATCAGATAAGAGTTTAATAACCAACATATATAAAGAGCTTGTCAGACTCAACAACAAGACAACAAATAACCCCATCCAAAAATGGGGGGAGGACTTGGACAGAATATTCACCACAGAAGAGATCCAAAAGGCTGAAAAACACATGAAAAAATGCTCCAAGTCTCTGATTGTCAGAGAAATGCAAATCAAGACAACAATGAGATATCACTTCACTCCTGTGAGAATGTCACACATCAGAAAAGGTAATAGCAGCAAATGCTGGAGAGGGTGTGGGGTCAAAGGAACCCTCCTGCACTGCTGGTGGGAATGTCAATTGGTCCAACCTCTGTGGAGAACAGTCTAGAGAACTCTCAGAAGGCTAGAAATGGACCTACCCTATGACCCTGCAATTCCCCTCCTGGGGATATATTCTAAGGAACCCAACACATCCATCCAAAAAGATCTGTGTACGCATATGTTCTTGGCAGCACAATTTGTAATAGCCGAAACCTGGAAGCAACCCAGGTGTCCAACAACAGATGAGTGGCTGAGCAAGTTGTGGTATATATACACAATGGAATACTACTCAGATGTAAAAAATGGTGACTTCACCGTTTTCAGCCGATCTTGGATGGACCTTGAAAAAATTATGTTGAGTGAAATAAGTCAGAAACAGAAGGATGAATACGGGATGATCTCACTCTAAGGCCGAAGTTGAAAAACAAGATTAGAAAAGAAAACACAAGTCGAACCTGAAATGGAATTGGAGTATTACACCAAAGTAAAAGACTCTGGGGTGGGTGGGTGGGTGGGGAGAATACAGGTCCATGAAAAATGATGAATGAAATAGTGGGGGTTGTATTGTTAAATGGGAATCTGGGGAATGTTATGCATGTAAAAAAAAAAAAAAAGAAGTAGAAACGCAAAGCAGAAATTGACTGAATTTGGAGTATGGCACCAAAGTAAGAAAGCAGAAGTACACTAGAGTTTGCATTGAGTACCTCCCTAATACTTCCTCTCCACTTTTCCAAGCTTTGGGTCCATGATTGCTCAACAATTTTTTGGCTTTGTATGTTAACTCTCTTTTCAGTCACCAGGTTCCAGGTATCATCAGGATGCCGGCCAGACTTCCCTGGATTGAAGACCCCACCAATATGTCCTGGAGTTCAGCTTCCCCAGAGACCCACCCTACTAGGGAAAGAGAGAGGCAGACTGGGAGTATGGACCGACCAGTCAACACCCATGTTCAGCGGGGAAGCAATTACAGAAGCCAGACCTTCTACCTTCTGCAACCCACAATGACCCTGGGTCCATGCTTCCAGAGGGATAGAGAATGGGAAAGCTATCGGGGGAGGGGGTGGGATATGGAGATTGGGCGGTGGGAATTGTGTGGAGTTGTACCCCTCCTACCCTATGGTTTTGTTAATTAATCCTTTCTTAAATAAAAAAAAAAAAAGAGAAAAAAAAAAAGAAGAGTCACTACTAGCAAGACATTAGTAAATGTTCAGCTTACAGTAAGTCTAAGTCTTCTTAAACAATTTGATGTGCACATTGTTAAACATAATAACCCTGTGGCTACAGACAGACTATGACCCACATAGTCAACGACTGCCACCTCTCCAGATTCAAAGGAGGTCTCGAAACTTTACATCAGGCTCAACCTGACGCTGTTGACTGGCTACGGAAGAAGGGCAAACACTAGAAGAAGAAGAAGAACTAAAAGGCGTTTTTAAAAAGGTAATATTATACAGAGCAAGCCATGCAAATAATAAAGAATATAACAGAGTAAAGACGCTTACTGATTTTAGTTCTTCAGGCCCTCTGTTGCTGGCAGAGTAACCTGCTATCTTGAGATGCTTTATGCATGGAAACATACAAGTTATGTGTCCTTTTATTTATTATGTACAGATGGGAGACCTTTAACAAAAAGGCATGCCACAGTGAATTTGATTTAAATTGAATCAACTGCAAATATCTGAAGTGAAACAAAAATTAATTGCAAAAATCAAAAAAGATATTGTGTCCTTTGGGACAAAATGGGTGGAACTAGAGGTGAGATTGATTATTCTTACTGAAAACCACCAGATGGTTTCACTGATACATGGAATCTAGAGAATTGAAGCACATCAACTTGCAAAACACCCAGAAGTAAACAATCTCTCAGATTTTGTTAGAACTATGGTCGTCATCATGGGGGGTGGGGTGGAGGGACAGTATGGAACTAGACCCTGCAATATTACAATCTTGTAACTATTAATCACACACAAAAAAATAGCTTGAAAAAAATCAGTTGCATATATGTGGCCAAAAATGTAGTGAACACACATGCACACACCCTAAACAATAAAAAAAATTAAAACAGGAGAGCTTGTGATCCCAACATCCTTACTATTTACTCTGAGCCCATTGTTCTATCAGCTGAAATCTCAGGTGTGCACAACCCCAAGCAGAGGGTGAGGCCTGTTTTTTGCTTTATTTCAGAGACAAAGGCTTTTTTTTGTTATTTATTTTAATATTTATTTATTTACTTGCCTCCAGGGTTATTGCTGGGGCTTGGTGCCTGCACTATGAATCCACTGCTCCTGGTGGCCATTTTTTTTCCATTGTTGTTGTTGCTACTGTTTTGTTGGGTAGGATAGAGAGAAATGGAGAGAGGAGGGGAAGACAGAGAGGGGGAGAGAAAGACAGACACCTGCAGACCTGCTTCACTGCTTGTGAAGCGACCTCCCTGCAGGTGTTGGGGAGTCCTTGAACTTCCTGCTATGTGTGCTTAACTGATGTTCTAGCCTGGCCTCCTATTTATTTTAATTTTATTAGCTATTTATATAAATTTACAAAGTTATAAAATAACAGGTTAAAACTCTGCGCCATTCCTACCACCAGAGTTCTGTGTCCCCATTCCTTCCATTGGAAGCTACAGTACTTCTCCCAAGGTCACAAATATGGGTTGACTCATATTTCTATAACTGTCTGTCTGTCTCTCCATATATAGTCTTTGTTTTTATTTTTAATTAAAATAATTTTATTACTGATTTAATAATGATTAATAAGACTGTAAGATAACAGGGGTACAATTCCACACAGTTCCCACCACCAGAGTTCTATGTCCCATTCCCTCCATTGGAAGCTTCCCTGTTCTTTATCTCTCTGGGAGTATGGACCAAAAACCTTTTTGAGGTGCAGAAGGTGGGAGTTCTGGCTTCTATAATTGCTTCTCTGTTAGATATGGGTGTTGACAGGTTGATCCATACTCCCAGCCTGTTTCTATCTTTCCCTAGTGGGGCAGGGCTCTGGAGAGGTGAGGTTAGAGGACATATTGGTAAGGTCATCTGCCCAGGGAAGTCAGGTTGGCATCATGGTAGCATCTGCAATTTCATGGCTGAAAAGTATTAAGATAAAGCAGAACAAATTGTTTAACAACTAGGAACTGAAAGTTAAAAATATAACAGGTGATATTTGGGGTCTTCATTCTGTAAGAAGCTAGGAAGTCTGTTTCAGGTATAGTCCAAGGGTCCCATGACTTTACTAGTTTTGCCTAAGTCTGACAGCTAACAAGTAGGTGGGCTGAAAGTATTGTCTGGGGAGATGGTGTCAGAGTTGGAAGTAGGATTAGAAATCTGGGTCAGACTCTGGGTTGGTTGTCGGGGAGAGTAGAGGTCCTGGAAATGGATGATAGAGGACCCACTGGGGGTTGTATTGTTATGTGGAAAACTGAGAAATGTTATACATGTAAAAAATATTCTATTTAATATCGAATGTAAAACATTAATCCCCCAATAAAGGGAAAACAATGAAAGGAAAGAAAAAAAGAAAATGGGTTGAGCCCCTGGCTCCCCACCTGCAGGGGAGTCATTTCACAGGTGGTGAAGCAGGTCTGCAGGTGTCTGTCTCTCTCTCCCCCTCTCTGCCTTCCCCTCCTCTCTCCATTTCTATCTGTCCTATCTAACCATGACATCAATAAAAACAACAATAATAACTACAACAACAATAAAAAACAACAAGGGCAACAAAAGGGAAAATAAATAAATATATAAAAAAGAAAAAAATGGTAACCTAATTTTCTTTTTTTTTTTCTTCTGCTTTTTAAAAATTTATTGGGGGGAAATAGTGATTTACAAGATATGTGTTATCACATGTGTACTGTTTATCTTTTAAAAAATTTTTATTTATAAAAAGGAAACATTGACTAAACTATGGCATAAGAGGGGGTATAACTCCACACAATTCCCACCACCAGAACTCCGTATCCCATCTCCTCCCCTGATAGCTTTCCTATTCTTTACCCCTCTGGTATGGACCAAAGGTCATTGTGCGATGCAGAAGGTGGAAGGTCTGTCTGGCTTCTGTAATTGCTTCCCTGCTGAACATGGGCATGGGCAGGTTGATCCATACTCCCAAGCCTGTCTCTCTCTTTCCATAGTGGGGAAGGGCTCTGGGGAAGCAGAGCTCCAGGACATATTGGTGGAGTTGTCTGTCCAGGGAAGTCTGGTCGGCATCATGCTAGCATCTGAAACCTGGTGGTTGAAAAGAGAGTTAACATACAAAGGCAAACAAGTTGTTGACCAATCATGGACCTAAGGGTTAGAATAGTGCAGATGAAGAGTTGGGGGTCCTCCATTTTGTAGACAGCTAGTAGGCATATTTTAGGTATATTCCAAAGAGCCTGTGGCTATACTAGTTTTTTTTTCTTTTTCTTTTCCCCCCCTGAGCCTGAAATCTTATATGCAGGTGGATCCAAGTTATTGTCTGGAGAGATGATGTCATGGCTGGAAAACGGACCAGAAAGGTAGATCAGGGAAGAGAGTATCTCCCTAATTTGGAAAAGGGATGTAAATATTGTTGACTGTAAACCCTATTGATTTGATGAGATCTTAAGATGAAAAAAAAAAAAGAAATCTGGGTCAGATCTAACAAATCCTTCTCTCCATTGTCACTGCTCATCTCTGTCAAGAACAGCATCATGGACCCTCTTGTGGACTTCTACATGGCCTTGCCCTCAATGTGAAACAAGAATGGTAGGAACTGGGTCAACATACTCTGCCACTCGAGGAAGATGGGCCCTGAAATGAGTGAAGCCTAGAATATTCCTAGCTATGACCACGGAATGTGAGCTCCAATGGGGCATGCAGAGGCTACACAGGCTCCTGTGCTGAATATGGGCTCCAGGTCAGATCGATGGGGTTTACAGTATTTATGTACTTTTTCCATACTTGTGAGCTACTCTCTTCCCTGATCCAGCTTTCTAGTTCTCTTTCCAACTCTGATATCATCTCCCCAGATAATACCTTTGGTCCACCTGCATGTTAGCTGTTAGGCTCAGGAAAAATTAGTATGGGGCCCTTGGAATATACCTAAAATAGACTTCCTGACTTTTTCCAAAATGGAGACCCCAAATCTCATCTGCTATATTTTTACCTTTAGGATCCTGATTATTAAACAATTTGTTCTGCTTTATATCTTAATGCTTTTCAGCCACCAAGTTGCCATGATACCATGATGCCAACTTCACTTCCCTAGGCAGACAGTCTTACCAGTGTGTCCTGGAACCCCACCTATCCAGAGCCCTACCCCACTAGGGAAAGATAGAAATAGGCTGGGAGTATGGATTGACCTGTCAATGCCCATGTCCAGTGGAGAAGCAACTACAGAAGCCAGGCCTTCCACCTTCTGCACTTCATAATGATCTTGGGTCCATACTCCCAGAGAAATAAAGAATAGGAAAGCTAGCTTCTAATGGAAGAGGTGGGATATAGAACTCTGGTGGTGGGAACTGTGTGGAATTGTACCCCTCTTATCCTATGGTCTTGTTGATCATTATTAAGTCAATTAGAAAGAAATCTAGGTCAGGATAGAGAGTAGCTCCAAAATATGGGAAGAGTATATAAATACCCTTGATTTGATCCAGGGCCCATATCTATTCATATTTAACACAGGAGCCTGTGTAACCTCCTAGTCCCTGTCAGTCTGAGCTCACATTGCATGGTCACAGCTAGGCTGTACTCATGCACATGGTCACATTCTAGGCTGCACTCATTTTAGGACCAGTCTTTCTCAAGTGACAGAGTATGTTGACCCAGCCTCCCTTAAGAGAGTGAGGCAATTCCTATCACTGTTATTCTACACTGAGGACAATTTTCTGTAGAGGCCTACAAGAGGGTCTGTGATGTTGTTCCTGTTGGAGATTATCAGTGATGATGGAGAGAGGGATCTGTTAGTGGTCTAGGCCCATCATATCTATGTGGGAAACTTTCCCATTGTATCTCTCTTGAAATGTGGACCAACATTTTTCTTTAAAAAAAAATTTTTTTTAAATTAGCTTTATTTATTGGCTAGAGACAGCCAGAAATTGAGAGGGAGGGGGTGGTAGAGAGGGAGAGAGACATCTGCAGCACAGCTTCACCACTTGCAGTTTTCTCCCTATAGGTGGGGACTGGGGGATCCTTGTGCATTGTAACATGTGCCCTCAATCAGATGCATCACCACCCAGCCCCCAGAATTCTTTATAGTGTGCAGAATGTGGAAGGTCTGGCTTCTGTAATTGCTTGTCTGCTTGATATGGGTGTTGGCAGGTTGATCCATATCCCCAGCCTGTTTCTATCTTTTCCTAGTGGGGTAGGGATCTGTAGAGGTGAAGTTCTGGGACACATTGGTGAGGTCATTTCTCCAGGGAAGTCAGGACAGAATCATAGTAACATCTGCAAATTGGTGGCTGAAAGATGGTAATATACAAAGCAAGACAAATTGTTTAATAAACAGGGACCCAAATGTAGGCATAGAGCAGATGAAATTAGGGGTCTTTGTGTGGGAATAAGCTAGAAAGTTTATTTTAGGTATGTTCCAAGGGCCCATGACTGGTAGCCAACATGCAGGTGGACTGAAAAAAAGTTTTGTCTGGGAAGATGGTGTCAGAGTTGAGAATAGGACTAGAAAGCTGGGTTAGGAAGATCGCTTTCTCTCCTCTCCTCTCCTCTCCTCTCCTCTCCTCTCCTCTCCTCTCCTCTCCTCTCCTGGATCAACTAGGAATACCAAAGGAGACCACCTGGGACCGAAACAAGACAGGACTAGAATGACATCAGGAACCCAGTAAATCACCGGTGAGTACCACCGGTGTGGCTGGTGACAGAGAGGAGAGAGGAGCCTAAGGAGAGATTAAGTGACTGCTAACAGTTCAGCAGTTTATCAGTTGAGATACCACCTCCAGTCTGCTCCACCAACAAGAGGACAGCTTAAGGGAGGAGAGGACTCCCCAGAGACTCACCAAGTGTAACTCTGAGTCTCCATTGCTGCTACCCTCAGAATCTGGAGCAGTGACAGGGAGGGACACCAGGGGACAGAGATCTAACCAGGAAACTCAGGAGAAGACCTATACCTCGGTGGCATAGCTGAGGGGCTGTGAAAGTCTTTTTGCATAACCACTGGATTATCTCTGCCATACCCTCCTTTATCTCTTGGTCAGGAGTCAGTGATTAAGCTGAAGCCTATTGATAGTTTAAAAGCCCTCAGGCTCCCATAGCCTACAGGGAAGAAAAAAAAAAGTCTTTTAAACCACTGAGCTCCAACTCAGAGATTTAAATACTATTGAAACAACTGTTAACTTCCACCACTGTGAACTCTTTAATTAACTTACTTAGACACAAGTCAATCCAGGCAATAGTGATCAATAATTTGAAAAGTACTGATAAAGGGAACTCATAATATAATATATAAAATGGGTAAAACAACAAGAAGAAATATTGGAGAATTGAACCAGGACAAGAGCCCAGCTAAAAGTCCTCCAGAGGGTGAAGCACAAAATAACGAGTTCAACATCCAAACATTAGCTAAGGAAATAATAACAGGAGTGAGTAAAGAATTTGAAAAAATTGTAATCAGAAATACAGGAACAACAAATGAGAATATGGAAGAAAATACTAATTATCTCATGGTTATTAGAGAGCTGAAAGCTGAAATCACTGGGCTAAGAATGCAACTAGCTGAACAAGCTAAAACAGTATCAGAGCAGGGCAACAAAATAGATGAACTCCAGAAAGCAGTAGAGGGCAGAGAGAATAGAATCTATGAGGCTGAAGACAGAATTAGCAAGATTGAGGATGAATTAGAGACAACTAAAAAAGAAGAGATCTCAAAAGAGATTAAGAGATGCTGAAAACAACAACAGAGTCCTATGGGATGACTTCAAAAGAAACAATATATGCATTATTGGCATACCAGAGGAAGAAAGAGAAGGAGAGGAAGAAAGCATTTTCCAGGCCATAGTAGCTGAAAACTTCTCTAGTCTAGACAACATCAAAGACATAAAGATTCAAGAAGCCCAGAGGGTCCCAAACAGAATTAACCCAGACCTAAAGACACCAAGACATATCATACTTAGAATGGAAAGGAATAAGGATAAAGAAAGGATCCTGAAGGCTGCAAGAGAAAAACAAAGAGTCACTTACAAAGGAAAACCCGTAAGATTAGCAGCAGACTTCTCCATACAAACACTACAGGCCAGAAGAGAATGGCAAGATATATATTGAGTGCTCAATGAGAAAGGCTTTCAGCCAAGAATACTATATCCTGCTAGACTGTCATTCAGACTAGATGGAGGCATCAAAACCTTCTCAGACAAGCAACAGTTGAAGGAATCAACTATCACCAAGCCTGCCCTGAAAGAAGTTCTGAAAGGTCTCCTATAAACAATTAGACCACCACAAATAGGACATATATCAAAACACTCTAAAACTCTACAAGAATGGCGTTAAAATATCTTCAGTCTTTGACCGCCTACAAGAAGTGCCTCATGAGGGCCCAATGTGTGACTTGCTGTGGTCAGATCCAGACGACTGTGGTGGTTGGGATGTGTCTCCTCGAGGAGCTGGTTATACTTTTGGGCAAGATATTTCTGAGACATTTAATCATGCCAATGGCCTCACGTTGGTGTCTAGAGCTCACCAGCTGGTGATGGAGGGATATAACTGGTGCCATGACTGGAATGTAGTAACGATTTTCAGTGCTCCAAACTATTGTTATCGTTGTGGTAACCAAGCTGCAATCATGGAACTTAATGATACTCTAAAATACTCTTTCTTGCAGTTTGATCCAGCTCCTCGCAGAGGTGAGCCACATGTCACCTGTCGTACCCCAGACTACTTCCTGTAATGAAATTTTAAACTTGTACAGTATTGCCATGAACCATATATTGACCTAATGGAAATGGGAAGAGCAACAGTAACTCCAAAGTGTCAGAGAATAGTTAACATTCAAAAAACTTGTTTTAACATGGACCAAAAGATGTGCCATATAAAAATACAAAGCCTCTTGTCATCAACAGCCGTGACCACTTTAGAATGAACCAGTTCATTGCATTCTGAAGCGACATTGTTGGTCAAGAAACCAGTTTCTGGCATAGCGCTATTTGTAGTTACTTTTGCTTTCTCTGAGAGACTGCAGATAATAGGATGTAAATATTAACACCTCGTGAATACAATTTAACTTCCATTTAGCTATAGCTTTACTCAGCATGACTGTAGATAAGGATAGCAGCAAACAATCATTGGAGCTTAATGAACATTTTTAAAAATAAGTACCAAGGCCTCCCCTCTACTTGTGAGGTTTAAAATCGTTTTGTTATTTTCAGGGATACCGTTTAATTTAATCGTATGATTTGTCTGCACTCAGTTTATTTCCCTACTCAAATCTCAGCCTCATGTTGTTCTTTGTTACTGTCAGAACCTGGTGAATTGTTTTGAACAGAACTGTTTTTTTCCCCTCCTGTAATATGATGTTACTGCACAAGAGCACTGCGGTGTTTTTCATAATAAACTTGTGAACTAAAAAAAAAAAATGAATATATTACCCAGAGCCATCTACAAATTTAATGCTATCTCCATAAAGATCCCAACCACATTTTTTAGGAGAATAGAAAAAATGCTACAAATGTTTATCTGGAACCAGAAAAGACCTAGAATTGCCAAAAAAACCTTGAGAAAAAAGAACTGGAGGCATTACACTCCCGGATCTTAAACTATATTATATATATATGTCATCAAAACTGCTTGGTACTGCAACATGAATAGACACACTGACCAGTGGAATAGAATTGAGAGCCCAGAAATGAGGCCCCACACCTATGGACATCTAATCTTTGACAAAGGGGCCCAGACTATTACATGGGGAAAGCAGAGTCTCTTCAACAAATGGTGTTGGAAACAATGGGTTGAAACATGCAGAAGAATGAAACTGAATCACTGTATTTCACCAAATACAAAAGTAAATTCCAAGTGGATCAAGGACTTGGATGTTAGACCACAAACTATCAAATACTTAGAGGAAAATATTGGCAGAACTCTTTTCCGCATAAATTTTAAAGACATTTTCAATGAAACAAATCCAATTACAAGGAAGACTAAGGCAAGTATAAACCTATGGGACTACATCAAATTAAAAAGCTTCTTCACAGCAAAAGAAACCACTACCCAAACCAAGAGACCCCTCACAGAATAGGAGAAGATCTTTCCATGCCATACATCAGACAAGAGTTTAATAACCAACATACATAAAGAGCTTGCCAGACTCAACAACAAGACAACAAATAACCCCATCCAAAAATGGGGGGAGGACTTGGACAGAATATTCACCACAGAAGAGATCCAAAATGCCGATAAACACATGAAAAAATGCTCCAAGTCTCTGGTAGTCAGAGAAATGCAAATCAAGACAACAATGAGATATCCCTTCACTCCTGTGAGAATGTCATACAGCAGAAAAGGTAACAGCAGCAAATGCTGGAGAGGGTGTGGGGTCAAAGGAACACTCCTGCACTGCTGGTGGGAATGCAAATTGGTCCAACCTCTGTGGAGAACAGTCTGGAGAACTCTCAGAAGGCTAGAAATGGACCTACCCTATGACTCTCCAATTCCTCTCCTGGGGATATATCCTAAGGAACCCAATACATCCATCCAAAAAGATCTGTGTACACATATGTTCTTGGCAGCACAATTTGTAATAGCCAAAACCTGGAAGCAACCCAGGTGTCCAACAACATATGAGTGGCTGAGCAAGTTGTGGTATATATACACAATGGAATACTACTCAGCTGTAAAAAAATGGTGACTTCACCGTTTTCAGCCGATCTTGGATGGACCTTGAAAAAATCATGTTGAGTGAAATAAGTCAGAAAAAGAAGGATGAATATGGGATGATGTCACTCTCAGCCAGAAGTTGAAAAACAAGATCAGAAAAGAAAACACAAGTAGAACCTGAAATAGAATTGGAGTATTTCACCAAAGTAAAGGACTCTGGGGTGGGTAGGTGGGGAGAATACAGGTCCATGAAGGATGATAAATGACATAGTGGGGGTTGTATTGTTAAACTGGAATCTGGGGAATGTTATGCATGTACAGACTATTGTATTTACTGTTGAATGTAAAACATTAATTCCCCAATAAAGAAATAAATTAAAAAATAAATAAATAAAATAAAAAAAAAGAAAGCTGGGTTAGGGAAGAGAGTAGCTCCCAAATATGAGGAAACTATATAAATACCATTAACTGTTAACTCCAATGATCTGACCTAGGGCCCATATGTATTCATATTTAGCACAGGAGCCTGTGTAATCTCTGAGTCACAGCTGTGAACATTCTAGGCTGCCCTCACTTCAGTGGCAGAGTAGGCTGAGCCAGCCTCCCTTTGGAGAGTGGGGCAGTCTCTACTATTGCTGCTCTACAGTGGGGGCAAGGTCCTGGAGAGTCCAGGAAGAGTGCTTATGGTGAATTCCTTATGGAAGTTACCAGTGATGGTGGAGAGAAGGATTTGTTAGAGGTCTAGGCCCATTGTACCCAAGGGTTCCTGAACTAGATCCCCAGATGAAGGGGTGTATATACCCATTTTTTCCCTATGGTCCCATCTTCTCTTCCAAGTCATACCTACACCTATTATTACTACTTCCAAATGTCCTTCCTTTTTTCTCTTCTCTCTCTGGATCCTGATAGAATTGGAGTTCAGAACCATTGCTCTAGTGTGCTCATCTGCCCAGGGAAGTCAGGATGGAATTATGATAGCATCTACAACTATGGTGGCTGAAAGGTGGGAAGACATAAAACAGGATAAAGTGAATAATGAATAGGAACCAAAAAGTAGGAATAGAGAAGACGAGAATCTTAGGGTGGAAAGAAGTGAGGAAATCTACTTCGGGTATGTTCCTAGGGGCCTATGACTTTCGTAGTTTTTGCTTGAGTTTGATAGCTAACATGCAGTTGCGTAAAAATATTGTGTGAGGAGATGGTGTCAGTTGAGCATAGGGCTAGAAAGCTGGATTAGGGCAGAGAATAGCTCCCAAACACGAGGAAAGTATATAAATACCATTAACTATTTACCCCATTAATCTCACCTAGAGTGCCTCTATATTCATATTTAGCACAGGGGCCTTGTAACCTGAGTCCCTGTTGGTCTGAACTTGCAGTTCATGTTCACAGCTGGGAACATTCTGGGCTGCAATCATTTCAGGACCAGTGTTGCTTGAGTGGCAGGGTGGTATGATCCAGCTACTTTATATGGAGGACAAGTTCCTGGAGTGGCTCATGAGAGGGCTTATGATGATGTTCCTGACAGAAGTGACCAGTGAGGGTAGAGAAGGATCCATGAGAGATCTAGGCACATCATATGTTGTGGGAATCCAAGGTTCCATAACTAGGGCCCCAGATTATAGGGTGACAATCTCTTGCTCTTATCCAGCTTTTGTAGTCTTTTCTTTATCTGATGAGTTTAGACTTTCTCCAGTTATTAAAGCATTGAGTGTCATTTATTATATCCAAACCAGTATTATGTTTATGGTATCTTTCTTCTTTAGGCCTTTCTACTAGATTTCCAAGCTTATTTGGGCTTTGTAGGTCACCAAAATATCTCCAAGGGATCACCCAATGGTATTTGGGCAGTGACACTTCCAACCTTATACTCTGACTTGGAAGCTTTTGGTAAGAAGAGCTCCATTACTCCACATTCAGCTCCTTGCTTTTAAACAGATACAATAATAATAATAATAATAATAATAATAATAATATTAATAGTCTTGAATGCTTTATGTGAACATTTGGAGGCCCATCTTTTTAAAATATCCACACAGCATTCTATTATTAAATGTTCAGAATTAAAAAAAAATAAATCTACTGATCACTAGTTAGGTGATATTTAGAGTTCACTACTATTATCATACTTCTTCACCTTTTTAAAATAAAGTACATTTAAAGGATTTTATATGACCTAGTGACCAAAGGGGAGAAACTAAAATACTATTACTATCTTTATTTGAAAATAAAAAACTCTCTTTTCTTTTCTTTTCTTTTCTCTTATGGTTACTTACTTTTTTAAATTATTATTATTAAAGTAACATTAACTTAAGACATTATGTAAGTGCAAGGTATACAACATTGTTATTTGACATTTATGAGTGCTACTAAAAAGTCTAATTTCTATTCAGTTAACTTCTTAGCTCCCTTGTCCCTTTTCCATGTGATAGTCACCATTTAGTTCTTAAAATCTAAGACTCCTTCTTTCCTAACCCCTCCCCGCTTCCTTTCTGCCTCCAGGATTGCTGCTGGGGCTTGTCAATCACTTCTGGTGGCCATTTAAAAAATTCTTTTTTGGCAATTCTAGGTCTTTTCTGGTTCCAGTTAAACATTTGTAGCATTTGTTCTATTCTCCTAAAAAATGTGCTTGGGATCTTGATGGGGATAGCATTAAATTTGTAGATGGCTCTGGGTAATATATTCATTTTGATGATGTTAATTCTTCCAACCCATGAGCATGGAATATCTTTCCACTTCTTTGTGTCTTTTTCAATTTCTTTGAGTAGTGACTCATAATTTTCAGTATACAAGTCTTTCACTTCTTTGGTTAGGTTTATTCCTAGATATTTTATTGTTTTTGTTGCTATAGAAAAAGGAACTGATTTCTGGATTTCAATTTCTTCTAACTTAGTGTTTGCATAGAGGAATGCCACTGACTTTTGAATGTTAATTTTATAGCCTGACACATTACTGTATTGCCTGATGATTTCCAAAAGCTTCTTGCTAGATTCCTTAGGTTTTTCCATGTATACTATCATGTCATCTGCAAATAAGGAGAGTTTGACTTCTTCTCTTCCAATCTGTATGCCTTTAATTCCTTGCTCCTGCCTGATTGCTATGGCAAGAACTTCCAACACTATGACCTAGAATTGCCAAAACAATCTTGAGAAAAAAGAACAGAACTGGAGGCATCACACTGCCAGATCTCAAACTATATTATAGGGCCATTGTCATCAAAACTGCTTGGTACTGGAACATGAACAGACACACTGACCAGTGGAATAGAATTGAGAGCCCAGAAATGAGGCCCCACACCTATGGACATCTAATCTTTGACAAAGGGGCCCAGACTATTACATGGGGAAAGCAGAGTCTCTTCAACAAATGGTGTTGGAAACAATGGGTTGAAACATGCAGAAGAATGAAACTGAATCACTGTATTTCACCAAATACAAAAGTAAATTCCAAGTGGATCAAGGACTTGGATGTTAGACCAGAAACTATCAGATACTTAGAGGAAAATATTGGCATAACTTTTTTCCGCATAAATTTTAAAGACATTTTCAATGAAACGAATCCAATTACAAGGAAGACTAAGGCAAGTATAAACCTATGGGACTACATCAAATTAAAAAGCTTCTTCACAGCAAAAGAAACCACTACCCAAATCAAGAGACCCCTCACAGAATGGGAGAAGATCTTTACATGCCATACATCAGATAAGAGTTTAATAACCAACATATATAAAGGGCTTACCAGACTCAACAACAAGACAACAAATAACCCCATCCAAAAATGGGGGGAGGAATTGGACAGAATATTCACCACAGAAGAGATCCAAAATGCCGATAAACACATGAAAAAATGCTCCAAGTCTCTGGTAGTCAGAGAAATGCAAATCAAGACAACAATGAGATATCACTTCACTCCTGTGAGAATGTCACACATCAGAAAAGGTAACAGCAGCAAATGCTGGAGAGGATGTGGGGTCAAAGGAACCCTCCTGCACTGCTGGTGGGAATGTCAATTGGTCCAACCTCTGTGGAGAACAGTCTGGAGAACTCTCAGAAGGCTAGAAATGGACCTACCCTATGACCCTGCAATTCCCCTCCTGGGGATATATCCTAAGGAACCCAACACATCCATCCAAAAAGATCTGTGTACACATATGTTCTTGGCAGCACAATTTGTAATAGCCAAAACCTGGAAGCAACCCAGGTGTCCAACAACAGATGAGTGGCTGAGCAAGTTGTGGTATATATACACAATGGAATACTACTCAGCTGTAAAAAATGGTGACTTCACCGTTTTCAGCCGATCTTGGATGGACCTTGAAAAAATCATGTTGAGTGAAATAAGTCAGAAACAGAAGGATGAATATGGGATGATCTCACTCTCAGGCCGAAGTTGAAAAACAAGATTAGAAAAGAAAACACAAGTCGAACCTGAAATGGAATTGGAGTATTACACCAAAGTAAAAGACTCTGGGGTGGGTGGGTGGGTGGGGAGAATACAGGTCCATGAAAAATGATGAATGAAATAGTGGGGGTTGTATTGCTAAATGGGAATCTGGGGAACGTTATGCATGTAAAAAAAAAAAAAAGAAGAAGTAGAAACGCAAAGCAGAAAATGACTGAGTTTGGAGTATGGCACCAAAGTAAGAAAGCAGAAGTATACTAGAGTTTGCAGTGAGTACCTCCCTAATACTTCCTCTCCACTTTTCCAAGCTTTGGGTCCATGATTGCTCAACAATTTGTTTGGCTTTGTATGTTAACTCTCTTTTCAGTCACCAGGTTCCAGGTGTCATCAGGATGCCGGCCAGACTTCCCTGGATTGAAGACACCACCAATGTGTCCTGGAGCTCAGCTTCCCCAGAGACCCATCCTACTAGGGAAAGAGAGAGGCAGACTGGGAGTATGGACCGACCAGTCAATGCCCATGTTCAGCGAGGAAGCAATTACAGAAGCCAGACCTTCTACCTTCTGCAACCCTCAATGACCCTGGGTCC
This sequence comes from Erinaceus europaeus, assembly GCF_950295315.1. Lineage (NCBI taxonomy): Eukaryota > Metazoa > Chordata > Mammalia > Eulipotyphla > Erinaceidae > Erinaceus > Erinaceus europaeus. The sequence goes on from NC_080166.1 coordinate 83,225,172, forward strand.
ATGCTCCCAGAGGGATAGAGAATGGGAAAGCTATCGGGGGAGGGGGTGGGATATGGAGATTGGGCGGTGGGAATTGTGTGGAGTTGTACCCCTCCTACCCTATGGTTTTGTTAATTAATCCTTTCTTAAATAAAATAAATAAATAAATAAATAGAGCTGGGGAGACAGCAAAAAAAAAATAAATAAAAATTCTTTTTTTCCTTTTCATTTGATAGGACAGAGAGAAATTGGGAGGGGAGGGGGAGATCAAGAGGAGGAGAGAAAGACAAACACAGACCTACTTCACTGTTCATGAAGCATCCCCCCTGCAGGTAGGGAGCCGCGACTTGAACCTAGGTCCTTGCATGCATCCTTGTGCATAGATCGTACTATGTGTGCTCAACCAGGTGCACCATTGCCTGGCCCCTTTTGCTGTATGGGGCAAAATGCTGTATTTTATGCTGTATCTATGTGTAAGATACTTCCCTTCTCACTGAACCTGTTTTGGTCTAATTTTCAATAATATCAACTTTTCAAAATTGATTTAAAAATAATGTCAATTCTTTAAAATCCCATTTAGTATAGTGCTGAGAGTCTATTTATTAGAATATGAATTTCAAAACATTTACAAAACATCTCTAGTTGTTACTGTTCAACAAATATCTCTTGAAGCCTTTATGTACCAAGAATAGTATAAAACCAAGAGCTATTCATTAAGTAATTTCTCACTCACTCCATTAAGTACACAAGACATTTATATAGCAGGAGGGATGAAAGGAGGAGGAAAGTAATAGATTTGTGGGTGGGGGCACTCCTGGTTAAATACACACATTATGATGCGCATGGACCTGGTTTCTAGCCCCTGCTCCCTGCCTGCAGAGGGAATGCTTCACAAGTGGTGAAAGCAGGTATGCAGGTGTGTCTTTCTTCTCTTAATTGTTATCTGTTCTATCTAATAAAAATAGAGAAAAAATAAAAGAAAAAATGCCAGCTAAGAGTGATGGATTCATAGTGCTAGCACAGAGTCCCAGCTATAACTCTGGTGGATATATATATCCACCAGATATATAGTGACCAGAGTCACTTTGGTGACTCAGGCATGAGAATCTCTTCACATAAGCATTATGCTATCTACTAAAAGTCCCAGATTCAATCCCTGCATTACCATGAACCAGAATTAAGCAGTGATCTGGGAAAAAGTGCTAGAAAAAATGAATCTTAAGGTATTTCTTAGGTAGTAGATGTAAAAACCAGTTTCTTTCTTTGGAGAAAAACATGATGATACTAAATGTTTCAGGTTAAATGGTCTTAATAAGCCTTGACTGTTTTAGTGTCTTGAATGATGTTTTCAAAACGCACCACTGTATTTTCTAATATAGAGGTTTAAATAGTCCCTGATTAAGATTTTAAACTTAATATACAAACACATTTTCTTGATATTTAAGTACAATTAATATACTTCTCTTAATTTTATAGAACATAAGTTCTTTCTATTCTTTTTTGTTTCTTTATTGTTGTTGTAGTGGTGGTAGGGGTGGTAAGGATAGAGGGGTTAGGGAGTTGAGGGCATGAGGCTCAGTGCCATATGCAAGATTTCACTCATCCTGTACTTATATGACATGCCATGCCATTACATGACATTGTACTATGACTACCATGTTTATCTCTGGGCCTTAGTGCCTCCATGATGATTCTATCATTTCTGGAAGCCATTTTTTTCTTTTTTCTCATTTCAGTTGAGAGATAGAGAGATATGGAGAAAGAGACACCTGCAGCACTTCTTCACCAATTAGTGAAGCTTCCCCCATGGAAGTGGGATCTGGGGTCTTGAACCCCCTGTCTTTGCATGTGGTAATGTGCATCCAACTGGGTGTATCATCACCAGTCCCCCAACTTTTTCATTCATACTTATTTCAGACAAAGAGACACTCCTCCACCCCAAACTCCAGAGCACGAGAGCTTATCCAGGACTGTGATACTGCATGTGACAGTGGGGTTTGAACCTTGGCTGTACACCCATCAAGGCACACACCCTGCTGGGTGGGTTATCTTCCAGGCCAGCGAAAGTTATTTCTGTCTTCATTTGTCCAATTAATATCTGCACATTAAAGTTTTCTTATTTTAATGTTTTATGTATGTATGTGATCTAGAAGTTTAAAATAGTACAAAAGGCATCCAATCCTATCCTTTGAAGCCAACTGGTACAGTTGCATTCTGCTGTGGTATTCAGTGCAGACACTGAGTGTCTGTAAATTTACATTTCCTCCTTCCCTCCCCTTCTTTCCTTCCTCACCTCCTTCCAGTTTTAGTAACAGGTCTGTTCAGTCCTTCCTCATTCTTTTCATTTCCTCCCCTAGCTGCTTTTTCCTGATTCTCTTTTCTTTTTTCTTTTCTTTTCTCTTCTCTTCTCTTCTCTTCTTTCTTTCTTCCTTTCTTTTCTTTCTTTCTTTTTTTTTTTTTTTTTAGAAATTTATTGATCTTTTGATTTACTTTAGAAAAAGACAGAGAGGTAAAGTGAGTGAGTGAGGGAAAGAAATCACAGTACTGAAATTTCCTTCAGTGGGCTGGGGACCAGGTTTGAATCTGAGTGGCACACATGGCGAAGCAGTGCACTTAGTCATGTAAGTTGTCTGGTGTTTATTTTTAGTTTTATATAGGAACTTTAGAAATCAGTGTGTCTGGCTTGAAAAAAAATCTCAATAATAATTTTTGGAGGAGGATGCTCAACATTTGTAGATTAATTATGAGAGAATTGATATCTTACAATACTGAGACTTTCAACCCTAAACTTGATTTTTCTTTCCATTTGTTTCAGTGTTTTTTTTTTTTTAATTGATTCAATAAAGATTGACAAGACCATAGGATAAGAGGGTTATAATTCCTATCACCACAGTTCTATATCTCATCCCCTCCATTGGAAGTTTTCCTGTTTTTTATCCCTCTGGGAGTATGGACCAAATATCTTTATGGGGTGTGGAAGGTAGAAGGTCTGGCTTCTCCACTGGACATGGGTGTTGGCTGGATCCATAGTGCTGGCACTGAACCCCAGTGATAACCCTTGTTGCAATAAAAAAAAAGATTTATATCACTGTCATGACTAACCTTCCATTGCAAATCATTTGTGTTCCTTAAAACACCTTTTTCAACCTTACCATAAATATATGTGACATATTGATAACATATTCTAATTAAAGATAATTACCTGTTTTTAAATTGTAGGTTCATATGGTATTTCATGTGAAAATGAGCTTCATTTGCAGGGAAGCTGATTTACTTATTTATTTTTATTTGAAAGAACAGAATTGGGTTGGGGGATGATAGAGGGAGACAGAAAAAGAGACACCTGCAGCACTGTGTCTTCACTGCTCTTGAAGCTTCCACTCTTCAGGTGAGCTCTGGGGACTTCAGCCTGGGTCCTGGTACGTGATACTGTGTGCACTCAACCAGGGTCACCACTACCCGTCCCCATGCAGAGACACTGTATTTACTTCTGCTGGCGTTTTCACTTTATGGCTCAGCACTTGTCAGTGTAGACCTGGTGTCAGGCTGTCCTGGCCCCACAACTCCTGCCTTAGGTGCTCCATGAAACTGGGGACAGGGAATCTTAATTCTTGAATATGAAATTCTTAACGACACTGAATATTTGCCTACCTGCCATGTAGGAACTGTTCAGATACAGTAGGGTAAGAACTTGACCTACCCAGGCATATCTTTCACTTGAACACAGAGGAAATGATTCATTGACTTCCAACCTGCGAAAGCTTGCCTAGAAAACACAGCTTCTGATTGCATCATCCAGTGTTTGAAAACCAAGTGTCCGAGAAAGCAGTGTGGAAACCAGTTCCCATCACTTTCTCTCATTAGTGGAACCATTTGTTTCTTTGTTTGTGTTCCTGGTATTCACCACCAGTGTGTATGTTGTAGTTGATGAAGTGGATTTGTGGGCTCCCTGTGAGGTGCTGAGATGGAATCACTCGTTTTACAAGGGAGGGAAGTGGGGCTCAGAGGTTCATGACTTGCCCAGAGATGTGTAGGCAGGAAGCCTTGGAGCCAGCAGTGACTAAATGTAGACCTGCCTGAGAAGTGGGTGGATGTGGATTATATAACTTGCACTCTCTAAAACTCGATTTTCTGATCTTTACAATGAGTAGAATACCCTTTGTGTAGAATCACTCTGAAATTGAAGCAAGACATTATAACTGTGTGTAATTCACAGTGTTTGTTTCATTTTCCTTTTTACCTTTTACTCTCAGTGCCATGCCTGTCTACTAACTGGAGCCACCTTAGCACCTTAAACTTTCCACTGCCCAATTTCTTAGACATGACAACAGTAGATCAGTGTTACTATAGTGAATCCTCAATATGATAGGTGTTCTGGGACTCCGTTAGAGCAGTTTTCTTTTGGTACTTCTCATGACTAATCTCTTCCCCCACTTTTTGGCAAAGGGCCAAGAGAGTTTTGAGTGGATTACGATGAACCTCCACTTTTCTTAAATCACAGGGTTAAACAGAGCTGGAGCAAGGCTGTAATACATTTACAAGGTGACATATCTGAAGGGGCAGTAAGCAGCGGGCGTAAGCAAAATCATGAAAGTCCATTTATCTGCCAACACATTTATGCAAGCGATTACGATACTGGTTAGGAATTTCCTGCCATCTGTCATATATATATATATATATATATATATATATATATATATATATATATATATATTTTTTTTTTTTTCTATGGAACTTTTCCATAGCTTGTAATGGGCTGTTGTGTTTCCTCTTCAGGCCTGGCTGTTATCAGTTCCACTCAGATATTCCTTCCTATTCAGCTGAAGTGTTTTGTGACACTTATGAGTGAGTGCCTTTATTTTTTAACGATTAGAATGTTGATTTATATCAGAGGAGAACCATTATTTCTGCTTCCCTGCACCTAGGGCTCTTATAAGAATTCATTTTTTTTTCCTAGCACACATTACTTCTGTGAACCTTCAGGAAAAGGGTACTATAAAATCAAAAGCCGTAGGTAGGTTTTGTAAGAAATAATTTCCTATGAAAATACTTTGTGAAGGTAGCAACTGAGGTAATTTCCTCAAATGAAGAAGCATATTTAGGCATTTCTCATTAGAGAAAGCACAGCCCGGTGAACCCCTGTTTATGCTATGGCATAAAACCTGATTCGTGCAGTCATATTTCAATGTGGCTGGATAGGCAGATCAAACTTTCAGCTACTGTAATGCTTGCACAGATAATTGGTAAAGAGAAAGCAATGCCAGGGCCAGGCAGTGGCACACCTGGTTAAGCACACATATTACAGTGCACAGGACCCATGTTCAAGCTACTGGTCCCCACCTGTAGGGGGAAAGTTTCAAGAGGGTGAAGCAGGGCTGCAGGTGTCTCTCTGTTTATCTGTCCCCTTCCCTTTTCAATTTCTGTCTATGTCCAACAGTAAGTAAGTAAAAATATTTAGAAAAGAAAGCAAAACAGAAGAAGTGAGTAGATAATATGTTTTTTAACTTTCAATGGGGAAACGTGGTTTATATTTTAGTAAAAAGTTAGACTTAACAGTAGTGGGTACATTGAACTGCTTAACCTCCTGGATAGAAAACTTCAGCTTCCTTTTTTATTTGTCATTTTTACAACCAGCATTCTACCAGGGAAGGAAAAAAGCTTATCGTTTTCAAAATGATTTGTGTATTAGTTACACACAATTGATGTCAGTTATATCATAGTAGATATTTTAATCCACCTGAATTAAAATTGTTAATATATTTTTGCGGGCCTAAAATATTTTAAAATTTATTTATTTTAATTTATTTTCCTTTTTTTGCCCTTGTTGTTTTATTGTTGTTGTTGTTATTATTGTTTTTGCTGATGTCATCATTGTTGGTTAGGACAGAGAGAAATGGAGAGAGGAGAGGAAGACAGAGGGGGGAGAGAGAGACACCTGCAGACCCGTGATGTTATACACCAGAACAGGTAGCAGCAACAAATGCTGGAGAGGTTGGGGAGGGGGGCAAAGGAACCCTCCTGTACTGCTGGTGGGAATGTCAATTGGTCCAACTCCTGTGGAGAGCAGTCTGGAGAATTCTCAGAAGGCAAGAAATGGACCTATCCTATGAACCTGCCATTCCTCTCTTGGGGATATACCCTAAGGAACCCAACACACCCATCCAAAAAGACTTGTGTACACCTATGTTCATAGCAGCACCATTTGTAATAGCCAAAACCTAGAAACAATCCAGGTGTCCAATAACAGATGAGTGGCTGAGCAACAGATATATATATATTTTAAATTTTATTTACTTATTTTCCCTTTTGTTGCCCTTGTTGTCTTTTTATTGTTGTTGTAGTTATTATTGTTGTTGTTATTGATGTAGGATAGGACAGAGAGAAATGGAGAGAGGAGGGAAAGACAGAGAGGGGGAGAGAAAGATAGATACCTGCAGACCTGCTTCACCGCCTGTGAAGGGACTCCCCTGCAGGTGGGGAGCCGGGGGCTTAAACCGGGATCCTTATTCAGGTCCTTGCACTTTGCACCACGTGCACTTAACCTGCTGCGCTACTGCCCGACTCCCGCAACAGATATTTTTGAGGATATTTCCTGTGGGTGGTAATACTGTAGGCTCAGGTATATGGAAATGAATAAAGCAGACATAAAGCCTGTTCTTGTGGAGCTAGATAATCTGATAAACTTAGTTAAGAGGTAACAGATACCATGATAAGAGTTAATAATAAAATCCATAGGATGTCAGATACTGTGTTGAGTGAAATAAAGCAAAGAAAGGACTAGATGGTGGTAGGCAGTGTACTCCAGGCTGGAGTTAAACAGAAATTGCAGTTATAAATAGGACACTCAGAGAAGAGCTCACTGAGAAGGTGGTATTTGAGTGAAAACTTGAAAGGGGTGATTCATGAGGTTATCTGAGATAGTAAAAGCCATAGTGATTAAAACAGTATGACCTTAGTGCCAGAGAGTCACTGAAAAATGGAATATTGAATTTATGAATTGGTACAAATATATATGAAAATTGAGCTTGTGACTAAGTGACTCAGAAGACAGACTGTGGACATGGTATTGGAAAGAGTTGCTAGCCGTTAGGAAAGAAAATATTGAAACCGTATCTTACACAGACAAAAACTTATGAATAGGGTTGAAACCTTTTCATGTTATTAAATAAACATTTTTATCCTTATACATTTTGTCTAAAGAAACTTGACAAAGTTTGATAACAGGGTCAGAAAACATAAATAAAAGCAACAAGTAAGACCATCTGAAAATATAATGTGACAAAACCAAAATAAAACAAATGCAAAATCACAGCTGTCACCCAGAAAATTTTAATTAAAAACTACATATCATAGAACATATCTACTTTTACATTTGTTATAGTTATGTTGGACAAGTGGCTAAAGCTATATGAGAATTTTTATCTCAGCACTGTTTGTGATAGTCAAAAAGCAGAAATTACCTTAATAGGAAGTGGGGAAATAAACTCCAGTATTTGCAGAGTATGGAATACTGGACACTTGATTTATGTGGGAAGATGTATACAAGAAATTGTGAACTAGAAAGCAGACTACTGCCATACTTTTGGAAGATGGTTGGCTTTTGCTTCTAAAGCAAACACATATTTACATAACCATATTGCATTTCTAGGGATTTATCCAAAAGAGTCGAAAGCTTATGTCCAAACTGTCAGTAACACCTGCACAGGTATATGTAATAGCAGTTTTGCTCATAGATAACCCAATTACAAGTAACTAAGATGTCCCTCTGGACAGTAGACTGTCAGTGATAAAAAGAAATATTTTCACACAAAAGACGCCAAAGACAGTGAGGAGCCTTAAGAAAATCTTAGATGTATAGACCTTGAATGAGGAAATGTTCATTGAAAGAAACTAACTTGGGGCCAGAGGGTACCATGATCATGCAGGCGACCTGCATGCTTGAGGCTTCAGAGGAGGCAGGTTTAATCCCCGCTACCACCATAAGCAGGGACTGAGTACTGCTCTGGTCTTTCTCTGATGGAAATAAATCTATAATTTAAAAAACGTTAAAAACATTTTATTAGTGATTTATTAATGACTAAAAAGATTGTAAGATAATAGTTGTATAGGTTTTTTTTTTTTTTTTTTGCCTCTAGGGTTATTTCTGGGGCTCAGTGCTTGCACTACAAATCCACTACTCCTGTGGCCATTTTTTAAAATTTTTCAGATAGGACAGAGAGAATTTGAGAGGGGAGGGGAAGATAAAGAGGGAGAGAGAAAGGTAGATACCTGCAGACCTGCTTCACTGCTTGTGAAGAGACCTCCCTGCAGGTGGGGAGCCGGGGGCTTAAACCGGGATCCTTGCACGGGTCCCTGTGCTTTGTACTATGTGCACTTAACCTGATGCACACTGTCCATAGGGATATAATGCTACACAGTTCTCAGCAACAAAGTTCCATGTCCCATTCCCTCCATTGGAAGCTTCCCTATTGTTTACCCTTCTTGGATTATGGACCAAAATTCTTTCCGCCATGAGCGCTTAACCTGCTGTGCCACTAGCCCGGCTCCCAGATCAAAATTCTTTATGGGTTGCAGAAGGTGGAGGGTCTGGCGTCTGTAATTGCTTCTCTGCTGGATGTGGATGTTGGCAGGTGGATTCATATCCCCACCCTGTTTCAATCTTTCCCTAGTGGGGCAGGACTCTGGAGAGGGGAGGCTCTGGGACACATTGGTGAGGTCATCTGCTCAGGGAAGTCAGGATGGAATCATTGTAGTGTCTGCAACCTGGTGGCTGAACATGGTAGATATAAAGAAGGACAGACTGTTCAAAAAACAGGAACCCAAAGGTAGGAATAGAGCAGATGAAATTAGGGGTCTTTGTGTGGGAAGAAGCTAGGAGGTCTATTTTAAGTATGTTCCAAGGTGATCATGACTTTTAGTAATTTTGCCTGAGCCCTTATAGCTAACATGCAGGTGGACTAAAAATATTGTTCCAAGGTCCCATGCCTTTAGTAATTTTTCTCCCAAGGGTTAGTATTTTTTGCCTGAGCCCTTATAGTTAACATGCAGGTGGACTAAAACTATTGTCTGGGAAGAGTTGAGAATAGGACTAGAAAGCTAGATTAGAGCAGAGTGTAGATCCCAAATTTGAGGAAAGTATATAAATACCATTAACTATTAACCCCAATGATCTGACCTAGGGGTCATATCTATTTCTATGTAACCTCTAAGTCCTTGTCAGTCTGAGCTTGCAAACCATGACTTTTTTTTTTTTTTTTTTAGTTTCACCCCTCATAAACCACTTTCAGAGCAGGAGCTCTGGGCAGCAGAGCTGAAGGCAGCTTTAGCCATGGCACCAGGCAGGGCTTGAACTCCAGCTACCTGCAGCCTGGAGTCAGTCACAGGCTCAGCTTGTCTCATCGCCACCAAGGACAAGGGTGGCCCATAGTCCCTGGAGCCACCCCCTGGCCTCGGGCACCCTCAGCGGCTGTGGTTTCTTGTCTTCTCCTGCACCACTGGCTCCTGCACTGTTTATTGCTGTCTGCTCTGCTGTCTTCAGTCCCAGTGTCTATCTGTCCCCTCAGTTCTCCACTGGCTATTATCTGGGAGCCTTGCAACCAACCACTTTAGAGCAAATTTACCTTCTAGTCTTCGAAGATCCTGCTTATAGGTGGAACTTAAGAAACAAGGACAGAAAGGGAAAACACAAAGTAAAACTTGGACTGAGTTTGGTGTATTGCAACAAAGCAAAAGGTTCTGGGTAAAGAAGTCAGGGAAGGGTTGGGGTGGTGATTTGGGATCCTAGTGCATAATGGTGGAAAAAGACCTAAGTTGGGGGTGAGAGCATTCTATAGACCCTTGTCATGGGGAGCTGAGGAACTGGACATATGTGTCAACGACTCTACTGTAGTAAACTATTAACCCCCTCCCCAATAAAATGATAGAAGGAAAAAAATGCTGGTTCAGTGGCTGAGTATGACTGTCATGTGTGAGGTCCTGGGTTTGAGTCTCAGCAAGACATAAAATGATAGGGGGTCATTTGGTCCTTTCTCCTTTTCTCTATGTATGCACATATATACGTATAAATACACACTAAGTTTAGTATATAATTTTATTATATGAAAGAACTCCAAATATGTATGGTGCCTTTATGAAAAATGATCCTCCCAATGAAAATATGAACTTGTAAACATATGCTGTTGAGCTGGCTATTCAGTTTACAGGAGAACATGATGCACAGTTAAGATACCACATTTTATTTTGCTTTCCCCCCTCCCCCCAGGGTTGTCGCTGGGACTCGGTGCCGGCACTACAAATCCACTGCTCCTGCAGACTATTTTTTAAACCCCAGTTTTATTGAATAGGCAGAAAGAAATTGCGAAAGGAGGGAGAGACAAAGATAGACATCTGCAGACCTGCTTCACCGCTTGTGAGGCAACCCCCTTTGGAGGTGAGGAGCCAGGATCCTTACACGTGGGTCCCTGTGCTTCATATGTACTCTGTGAGCTTAAACCAGTGTGTTGCCACTCGACCTTATTTTGCTTTTTTAGAATGATCACACTTAACTTTTTAGGGTGTGTGTGTGTGGAGAAAGAGTTGAACCAAATACCTTCTAGAAAGTCTGACAAAAACGTTAGGAGGAAGAGGATGGGAGGGCTCTGAACTCCAGCTCCATCGGACCTGCAAAGAGAGGAGGAAAAAGATGTAGTAATAGGGTTGTGTGTGGCTTGGAGGGGAAGAGAGGACTGGACCTGGAAGAAAAAGGGGAGCAATTGTGTACAGATGTAGACAGATAATTGTAGAGATGATAGCCCATGTCTGCAGCCTTAGGAGAAGTGCTGGTTTGCAGTGGAGGGATTGGGAATTCAGAACTCTGGTGGTAGGAATAGTGTGGAATTATATCCCTGTTGACATGTAATTTTGTAAATCACTAAAAAAAAAAAATCTCACAAAAACTAAGGCCCTATCACTCATAACAGGATCTGTGCACAGATAATTCTCTCATATATTTTTATTATACTCATATTTAAAAATATTTTATCTCATTATTGTGTTTAGGATAGAGACAGAGTAAGTGAGAGGGAAGAGGGTGCTAGAGTGGGAGAGAAAGAGAGATAGTGATACTTCACTGCCTGTGAACCCTCTCTCCAGCAGGTGGGGACCGGGGAATTGAACCCAGGTGCTTGCTCATGATGACAGGTGAGCTCAGCCAGGTGTGCCAACACCCAGCTCCTGATAGGCTTATAGTTTTGTATATGGAGTTGAACCTAACATTGGTTCCTCAGGGAGATGCTGACTAGTGTCCCTCCAGTAGCATTTGAACTTGACTCAGGACTTTGTTCACTTTAGTGTTTCAGACAACATCACTTTCATTTACATATTACTTTATAAAATCCTTTCCTAGGCAAACTTTCATTCAAGCATTCCAATTTATTAAATATTGAAAGGGTTTAATAGTTTAGTATTAATAGCAGAAAAATTAAGATACCAAAGAGAAATTAAATGATTTGTTCAAGGTCCCTGAGTCACAGTGTTTACACCATGATTCATGTCTCGCTCTTTTGACATTAAACCTATTTTTATGTTCTTTTCATTAAAAAAATGTTTATTTATTGACAGGAGAGGGAGGAGAGGGAATGAGAAAACTAGTGTATCTCTCTGTTACATATGGTATCAGGGATCAATCTTGTGACCTCATGCTTTTAATTCCCAAGTTTCAGTTCTTTATCACTTCCTGGACCTTGATAGGTGTATTTTTTATTGTTGATTTTTTTGTTGTTGAATTTTATTCATGAAGAATGTTAGGGGCAGCAGGAGAGCAAAAATGTATGCTCTCAGTGAGTTGAGTCTGGTGAGTTGTGGTGTCTTAGCAGAAAGTTTTTGGTGATGCCATATTTTCTTTCAGTAAGTGAACCCAAGTTTGCTTTTGTCTATTTGACCTTTCTGAATTAGTTACTGCTTTCTGGAAAAGCATCCCTGATTTAAGTTTATTCAGGTCTTTTCAAAGGGCATAAAATTCTTTACCAAAGAAATTATTCTACTGAAACTCAACACTTTAGAGAATTCCTTTTTTTTTTTTTTTTGTCTCCAGGGTTATTGCTGGGGCCTGCTATAACCACTACAAATCCACTCCTCCCAGAGGCCATCTTTTTCCCATTGTTGTTGCTACAGCTGTTGTGGGCTAGGACAGAGAAAAGTGAAGAGAGGAGGGGAAGACAGAGAGGGGAGAGAAAGATAGACACCTACAGACCTGCTTCACCACTTGCAAAGTGACACCCTGCAGGTGGGGAGCCGGGGGCTTGAACTGGGATCCTTGTGCTGGTCCTTGCACATTGTGCGCTTAACCCAAAACACTATGGCCTGGCCCCAGAGAACATTCCTTTTTATTATCATTTTATTAATGATTATGGATTAGCAGAGTGTACCCCTGAGATTAAGTGGGTGGTGGAAAGAAAACATGACTTGAGTAGAGGTTGAGGAAGGAGTGTTGGAAAGGAGCCGGTGTAGCTTGGAAGGTTTCCTTGTGCTTTCTAGATGCTAAGTGCTCTCCACACACATTCTCATTATTCTTTTAAATAAGCAGTGTGGTGGCAGATAGTGTTTTTCATACTTAAAAAATGAAGTAGGGCCAGCAAAGTAGCTCACCCGGTTAGAGCACCTGTTTTGCTATGTGAAGGGCTCAGGCTCAAGGCCATCTGCTGTGACTTTCCCTTGTGTTCGGTCTCTCTATTTCTGTCTGATGAAGGCCATCTGGAAATGTGAAACCCAGAGGATTCGACTTCCGGAGGCGGAGCTATGAGCAGCAGATCGCTTTCTCTCCTCTCCTCTCCTCTCCTCTCCTCTCCTCTCCTCTCCTCTCCTCTCCTCTCCTCTCCTCTCCTCTCCTCTCCTCTCCTCTCCTCTCCTCTCCTCTCCTCTCCTCTCCTCTCCTCTCCTCTCCTCTCCTCTCCTCTCCTCTCCTCTCCTCTCCTCTCCTCTCCTCTCCTCTCCTCTCCTGGATCAACTAGGAATACCAAAGGAGACCACCCGGACCGAAACAAGACAGGACTGGAAATGTGAAACCCCAACAACAAAGAAGGGGGAAACTAGTCTGGGGAAGTTCATGGAAGCCACCCAGTTTTTTCCAACCAGTTACCAGAGCTGGGATTTGAGCCTATGAGTGTTTGCTGCACAAGCTTATGTATCCTGCCATGATGCCTCTAGTCCTTAAAATAAACACTGATATTACAATAAACTCTCCTACTTTGACTTTTGGTTAACTACCCCGAACTTCTTGTTTCAACATAAGTGGCACATGCTCTAGTTTATTTTTATTCAAAGATAAGAGTATGTAGAGATAGAAAGGTCCTTTTATGGCTTGTTGAAGTCCATTTGGTTTTTAATTCTTATGCATTTGGCACTACTTTTGTTAAAAATACACTCCTTTGTGCCTGTGTCTATAAATTTCTAATTTCACCTTTCCTTGGAGTGTAACAATTTACACTTGTTGCTAGCCCCCTGCTTTTGACTTGTAATCAGAGCCTTTAAATATTAAACATTGAGGAGCTATTGTATGTGAGTTTCTTTGTATTGATAGGAAAATGAGTCTAGAGAGACCAGAGTGATGTGAGATTCAGGGGAAGGTGGCAGCCACCTGAACCTGCTTAAGATGGCACTGTTCAGGGCTGGGTGGTGGTGCAGCAAATAGAGTGCACTTGTCACCATACACAAAGACCTGGGATCAAGCTTCTGGTCTCTACTTGTATGAGGGAAACTTTAGGAGTGGTGAAGCAGGTCTGCTTCTCTGCCTCCCCCTTCCCTCTGAATTTCTCTCTGTTCTATCAGATAAAGAAACAAAAAGAAGGAAGGCAGAAAAAAAGAGAAATAATATTCTCTTGGAGGACTTGTAGTGCAGTCACTGAGTCCCAGCAATAACCCTACTGACAAGAAATAAAATCCAACTCAACCCAACCCAAATCAAACCAAACCAAAAAACAAACCAGAAATGACATTATGCAACTATCAGTTTGCTTGGCAATGTCTGGCAAAGAGCACAAGAGGAACACAACAGCAGGAGAATGTGGGCTTTATTTATTTAGTTTCAAGAGAAAAAGGTTCATAAAGCCAGAAAGTTTATGAATATACTACATGCCTGCCAGTCATTTGTTGCTCACATATTTGCTGAGCACTAGATGTTAGAAATAGACTGATCAATTTGACAGTGTGTCTGCTTTCAAGGGAAACTTCAGGCCAGAAGGGAAGACAGTACATAAATAAAGTGGAATAAAGGGCATGGTTGGCAACAGCCATGGGGCTTTAGGACAACACCTGGAACAGCTGGCTTTATCTATTACAAGCAGAGCCATTTACTGCAACTTGTGGAGTACAGTGCAGAATAAAGGCAAGTTTCCTGGTTAAAAAAAAAACAAAACTATTGAGAGTTTCAACATGGCAGCTACAGAGCATTATATCAAGCACAGACATGCTTAATTGAATTTCTTCTCACTTACACTGATGGGAAAATCATAAGCCATTGTTTAACAGAAGGAACTCAGTCCAGGCACTTATGCCATTTGTTCCTTTTGAAGTGTTCTTATTTTGCAGCTATCATGGGAAGATCTAAGGGAATTTATTTAAATTAGTTTGGTGTAGTCATAACAATTTTTAGAAGGACTGTAGGGTATTAGACAGAGCTGCAAGTTTTATTATTTATTTAATTTCCTCCATAAATGTACAGATAACTTTCTGGGAACTTCAGCGATAATATTTAACTACTTTCTCCAGCAACTTCAACCTCTGAAAGAAACAGTTTTTGTAAATGTTAAGAAGCAAACCCAAGTCTGTCTGTTGGTGTTGAAAACAGAAACCCTATCTGTTGGTTGCAAAAAGCAGAAGACATGCTACTTGCACAATGTTGTATTGTTCTCATTCATTTACAGCATCTTTTAAAGCTGTACACAAGCCTAATTCACTCTGGCCAGGGGCATGAGTGGGTGATGCATATCTTGTCTAAGCAGAAATTCTGGGCAAACTCTTAAGGACCACTGCTGTTGCTGCTCATTCTTGCATCTCTGCACTCATCCTGCAACTTCCCTACAGAAGCTGCTGTTTCAGTTTAGATCCAGACTGAAGAGCCTCAGTCAACATGTGAAATATGAATGGTTGACAAACCATGTGTGAGGCTTTGCCATTTAATCCTCAATATGACACATGCTAGGTGGTGCTCCTGTGTGTGTCTCTTGCTCCCTCTCTCCTGTTCCATCTCTGTCTCTCAGAGAGAGAGAGAGAGAGAGAGAGAGAAAGAGAGAGAGAGAGAAAAGATGTTTAATTAGTAATTACTTCAAGGAAGGAAGGAAACTGACATATATTGAGCTCCCATGTTTCAGTTAGTATTTCATTTAAATCTTATACTGTGAGTAGCACCATTTTATATATGAAAAACTTTGAAGTAGTTATCTTTCTCAAGATTATCCAGTTGGTAAAGGTTGGAGTTTTTTTTGTTTACTTATCTATTTTATTTATTATTATTTTTTCCATACTGGGGCTTCATATTTGCATGAATTAACCATTCCTAGTGGGTTCTTTGGGATGCATTGGATTGACTTTCTAGTGGTGCATCCCGTGAGTACCCATTCATTGGGGAAACTGACGATCCTTCCTAGCCGACTGAATCCACATGGATCCCAGTCACTTTCAAGGCCAGCAATGGGCAGCTCCTAACAGCTTTCAACCTGACCTGTTGACTGGCTGTGGAGGAAGGGCAAATGCTAGAAGAAGAAGAAGTGGGTTCTTTCTCCCTCCCTCCCTCCCTCCCTCCCTTCTTTCCTTCCTTTCTCTCTCTCTCTCTTTTCCAAATAGAGAATGAGATATACACAGTACTGCTTTATCATACACAGTAAATCAAACCCAGGCCCTCACACATGGTAAAGTGTGTGTTCTAATGACTGAGCTGTTTCTCAGCACCAAGAGTAGAGTTTTAATTCTTGACTCTTACTTCCTCCAATAATAATATCTTTTTGAACGGGAAAGCTAAGTATCTTTCTACCTACTTTCATCTTCTATTATGTTTACTATTTAGATGATAAATTATTTCATCTGTGAATAAAGTTGAAATAGAGCTCTCCCTCTCTTTTATGATATCACTCTTTATAAACAGACTGCTGGACTTAAATTCTAGAAAACTGTTTTCAAACTACCATTTTGATGCTTGATAGCTGTGTGAACATTGACAAGTCGCTTGGTTTCTTTGAGATTCTGTTTCCTCATCTGTAAAGATAGAGTGCTACAAATATAGTTTTATGAGCTCAAATTTCTTATATCTATCTATTGTCTGTCTGTCTATCTATCTATCTATCTATCTATCTATCTATCTATCTATCTATCTATCGTTACCATCTGTCTATCAGGACCAGACACCACTCCACTCCTGTTTATGCAGTGCCCAGATAAAACCAAGCGTTTCATGCATGAGAATCCTGTGTTCTATCCACAGAGATATTTCCCTAGTGCACAATATTAAATTTTAAGTGAGTAGGATCCAGCTTACTACTTTTGTACACTTATCAGTGCATATGGACACAGATTTTTCCACCAGTGACTTTACAATGTGATGTGCAACTCTAGGGACCTCCCCAGGATGGAGAGCTTAGAGAATGAAGTTCTTGGGGTGAGCTGGAGAACTGAAATCCTTTAGAGTCTGTGCAAGGATTCCCCTTATCATTGCATCTAACTTTCAGTATATTTCTGGATGGGAGAAAGTTTGCTTGTTGAACACTCATTCATTGAGGACAGAAAGGGCAGGAAGAAACCCTCTGAGTGGTTATTATTATTATTTTTTGCCTCCAGGTTTATTGCTGGGGCTTAGTGCCTGCACCATGAATCCACTGCTCCTGGAGGCCATTTTCTCCATTTTTTAAAAGACTTTTAAAAAAATATTTATTTATTCATTTTCCCTTTTTGTTGCCCTTGTTTTTTTTATTGTTGTAATTATTATTGTTGTTGTTATTGATGTCTTCATTGTTGGATAGGATAGAGAGAAATTGAGAGAGGAGGTGAAGACAGAGAGGGGGAGAGAAAGAAAGATACCTGCAGACCTGTTTCACTGCTTGTGAAGTGACCCCCCTGCAGGTGGGGAGCCAGGGGCTGGAACCAGGATCCTTATGCTGGTCCTTTTGCTTTGCACCCTGTGCACTTAACCCGCTGCACCACTGCCAGCCCCCCCCCCCCAGTGATTTTAAAGACCCCTCAATTAAAGCAGAAACAGTGGGGGGTTATCCATCCATCTCCCTCTTTCTTGGCTGGCTGGGTAAGTATAACTATAATAAAATACAGTTCAGGAGGGCAAACATCATTTTGGAAGAAACTTTGAAAGTAATTCCACTTCAAGTCACAAGATCAATTATGCAACGTCTTAGAACCATGGATACTGACTGTTAAAGCAGAACTCTGGCACCAGTTCCGAAGGTGATTCAGGGTATCTCTTTCCTTGGACATTAAAGCTCATTACCTGAAAATTACTCAGCCTTAGCCCTTAGGGAAATCTTAAGTGCCCATCGCAAAGGCATAATCCTCTTTAAAATGCCAAGATCTCATGATAATGAACAGTAGAGAAGGGGAAAGGGCAGTTGTCTGGGTCAGACCACATCAGCTTGATAATTTCCAATTGAAAGAACATCTCTGTAGTTAACCATGTGTCTGTCATACAAGATCTGTGTGCTCAGGGTAAATTATATCAAGAAAACTAAATGGTGGACCAGGTGGTGGAGCACCTGGTTAAGTGCTCACATCACAGTGCACAAGGACCCAGGTTCAAGCCCCTGGTCCCCACCTGCAGGGGAAAAGCTTCACAAGTGGTGAAGTAGGACTGCAGGTGTCTCTCTGTCTCTCTCCCTCTCTATCTCCCCCTTCCCTCTCAATTTCTCTCTGTCTCTATCCAATAATAAATTCTTGTTGTGTGGGCCGCAGAGAAGAGAGAGAGAAGGTCCGGAGCAAAGAGGGAACACAAATCTTTATTTGTGCTGGCACCTCAGAGTTGGGTGCTAGAGAAGCAGGTTGGGCCACGTGGAGGTAGCGAAAATGGCCGCTTCACGCAGTAACCTTTCCTGCATCGGAACACTGAAGTGAAGCACTGGCAAGAGAGCGAGGTGCAGAAGAAGAAGGGCTTTTATAGGAGCAGCTTTCACAAATGGGAAGGGGGAGGAGTAACCATAGCACTCCAGGATAGGATAATAACTTTCGTGAGAATGGGAAGGGGGAGGAGTGACCAAAGCACTCTAAATATCGTGGGGAAATAGACAATGCCCTGAGGGCATAACATGGGAACAGGCACTCCGAGAATGTCCCAACTCTTGCGGGAACCAGCAGTAGCCTGAGGGGACAACATGGCAGATGTGACTGCATCTGCACAATATCCCAGCAATAAATAACAAACAAAACAAAACAAAAAGAAAAAAAGAGAAAAAAAATAAAAATAAATGGTAGATTGAAAATGGGGAATAACCGGGCCAGGTGGTGCCACACCTGGTTGAACCCACATGCTACAGAGCACAAGGACTGCAGGTGTCTCTCCCTCTCTATCTCCCCTCCGCTTTCAAGTTCTCTGTCTCTATCCAATAATACATAAATAATTAATTAAACAAGAAAATCACTAAAAACAGAAATCACTAAAAATAATAAAAGAAAATAGGGAATAAACTCACTTTAAAATTTTTAAAAATATTTAATCCCTTTTGTTGCCCTTGTTGTTTTATTGTTGTAGTTATTACTGCTGCTGTTGTTGTTGGATAGGACAGAGAGAAATGGAGAGAGGCAGGGAAGACAGAAAGGGGGAGAGAAAAATAGACACCTGCAGACCTGTTTCATCACCTGTGAAGCGACTCCCCTGCAAGTGGGGAGCCAGGGGCTAGAATGGATAAACTCACTTTTTAATGTCCCCATCTATAAACAATTCTCGGACAGCATGAACTTTCACTGATGAGAATTCCTATTCTTCTTGCAAGCCAGAAATTTTACATCCCACCTCACAGGGGTGTGATGCACGGATCATGAACTAATGTGCCTAAATGCCTCCCCTGGTGCTTGGCATCGAGCAGGTGTAGAATCGATGTCAGTCAGTTCTTCACTCTTCGCTCACAATGATCCTATATGATACCTGTTGGGTGCTGGGTTCCATGTTTTACAAGTCACTGGGGAGTCATGCGAACTTGTCCTCAAAATACCTGTGGTCTAGGAAGGGAGATAGGATGTGTAGAGAGACAAGTACTGGTAGGTATGAGGGAGCCTCAGAAATAGCTTGCCCTTTTCCTGGCTGAGTGGGAACTTGTGCATGAAGAGAAGCAACAGGGGTCCAGTAGGTGGTGAAATGGGCCAGAAAGCTATTAATACAAGGGATCTGCTAGGCTCCTGGCAGGCATCCTATAGACCAGTAGGAATCTAAAGAATCACAGCCTGCAATGGGAGAGCTGAGGGTGCACCAGCAGATGCGCACATGGTGGGTAGAAGCTTGAAAGACGGGAGTGGACTGCTGTGGAGCTTTCTCCAAAAGGCTACAGGAGGCAGTGGGAAGCTGCAAGAAAAAAAAACAAGCAACAACCAGAATAAAAAACCTTGTCAAGTTCATTTTCAGTTTAAATAGAGAACTGAGAATCACTGCTGCCTCACTGCTGATTGATTTGTTCAGTTCTTAAATCCTGGCTCTGTAACTAAACTGTCTGTGGAAGTTTACAGAGCTGCAGCAGTGGTCAGGGAGGTGATGCAGTGGATGAGACATTGGACTACCAAGCATGAGGTCTCAAGCTCAATCCCTGGCAGCACATGTACTAGAGTATTGGATGCTTTGGTTCTCAATCTCTCATTCTTTCTCTCTCTCTGTCTCTCTCCCTCTCCCCCTCTTCCTCCCTTTCCCTCTCCCTCCCTCTCTCCTCATTAGTAAATAAGTAGAGTCTTAAAAGAAAAAACTACAAACACTTGACTCCACCTTTGGAGAATGGAAACAAGAGGATTTGAACCAGGACCAGATAACTACATTTTAAAACTTTACCTATTTACTAACACAAGTGGTGGAGGGGTGGAGAGGTAGAGGGAAAGAGAGGGAGGACACCAGAACATTTCTCTGGCACCCATGGTATGAGGGATCAAACTTGGAACCTCATGCCTTTGGGTCAAATGCTCTAGAGCTGATACAGTAACTCAGTTGGATAGTGTGTGGCTTTACCATGTTTGTGACCCAGATTTGAGCCTGCCCCCCACACTGGGTGATGTTATCTTTTTTATTCTCTTTCTGCTTCTACCTATGTACCTAATTAACTAACAAACCATCTGGCCAAGTGTGCTAGGCACTGCACCACCTCCTGCGATGCCCAGAGAGCTATGCTTTGAAAGAAACTTTCGCTGCCCTTTCTGATGGCTATCCTAGGTTTGAGTCCAGGTGGAATTGCTTAACCTTAAAAAAAAAAGTGTCTCAGAATGAAGAACCAATGCTAAGTGCTTGTGCTTTGGTGAGAATAACTCCATCAGGTAGATTTCATTGTTTGCCAAAGCAGTTAAGAGAGGCTCAAGGGAATAGAATGAAACAAAATCTTAGCCATTACTCTCCCTCATAGGGTTTTTTATTTTTAAAAGATATGACCCCACGGATAGATTTTTGCTTCTCGTTGTTTTGTGCTTTATATTGTCAAAAATAGCACTTAAAAAATGGCTTTCCCTGGAAACATGAATAGGAGTGTAATAGATTCAGCTACAGACCTACCTGACTTTCTGAACCAAGCATCTGTTAGGAACTAGCGGCAGTGCTCAGCCTCCTCACTTGTGTTTCCATTGGTGAGAGGATCAGAGGACAGAGATCTAGTAGGATTCTCGATGACATTGTGAACTCTTGCAGATGTTCCGGCACCATGACTTACAACAAAAGCATATCTGCATATAATGCCTGCATATAAGCCTCAGTACTGATGAGAGTAAACATTACGTGTGTGTATAATTTTTACTTTTTTAAGTTCAGTTTATTTGCTAGTACAGAGAGACATTGAGGAGGGAGTGGGAAAGCATGAGAGAGGCAGAGATACCTGCAGCACTATTTGTCACTGGTGAAGCTTCCCACCTGCAGGTGGATGGGGACTGGGGCCTTAAACCCTGTTGATGGTAATGTGTGTGCTAAACTGGGTGTGCCACTGTCCCCGACTCCCATTTTTTAGTTGTAGCATCATCTGGAAACTGTATAAATATCAACCACCATGAAATGAGAAATGAATGGCTTAATTAAGTTGTGCAGACACTTAAAGTTGGTTGCTAGAAAAGTCTGTTACAACTTTTAAAACACTGATGGTAAGTGGTCAGACACAACAGTCCATGCCAGGTCATGATAGAACAGTTTCTCACCAGCACTGGGAGGGAAAATGCAGATGGAAAGTTATTTGTAGGTTGTAGGAGTAGAATTGAAAGTGGTTTTTCCTTTCTGGACACAGATATTGTTTTTCACCCTTTATGGACCAAGAAAAAGTACAGACATTTCCACCTCTAGCCAATGCACTAGAATGACAGCCTTTTCTTTTTCTTTTTCTTTTTCTTTGCCAAATGGAGGAGACTTGCCTGCAGTAAGAAACAATCAAAAGCAAGAGAGAGAAGGACTGGGTGATGCCACATCCCACACAACATACATATTTCATGTGTAAAGGTCCAGTTTCAGGCCCCTCGTCCCAGTTTTCAGGGTGGGGGGGGCTTCATGAGTGGTGGAGCAGTGCTGCAGATGTCTCTCCTGACCTTCTCTATACTCTCTCTGCTTCTTATCTTTTATGAAAAAATTCACTTAAAGAAGCAATAGCTATCTACAGAATGGAGACCCTCCCCCAACTCTTCATCTGCACTACTCCAGCCTTAAGGTTCATGATTAATCAACAACTTGTTTGGCTTTATTGGAATATTTTTCTTTTTAAAAAATATTTATTTATTTATCCCCTTTTGTTGCCCTTGTTTTTTTGTTGTTGTTATTGATGTCATCATTTATTTATTTATTTATTCCCTTTTGTTGCCCTTGTTTTTTTGTTGTTGTTATTGATGTCATCATTGTTGGATAGGACAGAAAGAAATGGAAAGAGGAGGGGAAGACAGAGAGGGGAAGAGAGAAAGATAGACACCTGCAGACCTGCTTCACCACCTGTGAAGCTGTAGGTGGGGAGCCGGGGACTCAAACCAGGATCCTTATGCCGGTCCTTGTGCTTTGTGCCACGTGTGCTTAACCCGTTGTGCTACCGCCTGACTCCCACTTGTTTGGCTTTATATGTTAACTCTCTTTTCAACCACCAGGTTCCAGATGCTAGCATGATGCCTAACAGACTTCCCTGGACAGACAACCCCACCAATGTGTCCTGAAACCCAGCTTCCCCAGAGCCTCACCCAACTAGGGAAACTGTCAAAGCCCATGTTCAGTGGGGAAGCAATTACAGAAGCCAGACCTTCCACCTTCTGCATCACAATGACCCTGGGTCTATACTCCTAGAGGGTTAAAGAATAGGAAAACTATCAGGGGAGAGGATGGGATACAGAGTTTTGGTGGTGGGAATTATACCCCTCTTATCCTATGGTTTTTGTCAGTGTTTCCTATATATATAAAGAGAAAGATCAGGGGTCAAAGGGAGGGATGAGAGGACTGAGGGGTTCCCTGGTGACATTTACATGTCTCCGAGATAAGCTTCTGTAGTTTTTCTTTTATGTGAGCTCATAAAATTATTTTTTTATACTGGTTGACCTTGTGGTAGTCATATGAAATTCAGAGATTTCTGACAGTAAAACTGATGCAGTCTTCAGAATTTTATTCTGTTATACTGTGCCAAGGTTATTTGCTCATGCTTAAGTGATCACTTCCTGAAGCCAGTGTGACATTCTGGATGCCTGTGTAAATGCTGCATTTGAGAATCATTTCCCATTCAGTTGCTGAGAGGTTTTCGTTTCCTACTGAACTGTAGTTTCCTCCCATGTCTCTTTCTCAGCTTTTCCCTGCAATATCAGCCACATCACTCCACATCCTGCTTCTGACAGTAACAACCTGAAAATATTTTCAGAGGAGTGGTCTGAACCACAGTGTGAACTCAGTTTTGTACAAATCAGGAATGCATGTCTGGAATTTTGAAATTCATCAACAAACATTAGTTGAGCACTTATAATATACCAGGCAATGGAAACAGGTTAGGCAGAGCTCCTGTCCCTAAGTTTCTTCTGTGTGTCCACTGGAGGTACAGGGGAGGTCTAGTTGATTAGTTTGTTATTTTATTAACTATTTGCTTAATATTGCCTCAAAAAGGCAACAGGATAATCCACATTTATTAAACATGTACTCTGAGCTATACCTGCATGCATTCATTATTATTTTCCCCATTTACCAGATAAGGAAACTGAGATACAGTGAGAATATTAATGTGCTCAGGGAGAAGGTAGATTTGACTAAATACTGTCTGAATTATTACCATTGCCAACACTGCTACACAGTATTGTAAGAAATCTACTCAGAAGGGGGTCAGGTGGTAGCGCAGCAGGTTAAGTGCACATGGTGCGAAGCGCAAGGACCAGCATAAGGATCCTGGTCTGACCCCTCAGCTCCCCACTTGCAAGGGGGCCCCTTCATAAGCGGTGAAGTAGGTCTGCAGGTGTCTTTCTTTCCCCTTCTCTGTCTTCCCCTCCCCTCTCGATTTCTCTCTCTCCTATCCAATAACAATGACAGCAAAACAACAACAATAATAACCCCAACAACAACAAAAAGCTTCCATGAGCAGTGTATTTATAGTGCAAGCACAGAACCCCAGCAATAACCCTGGAAGCAAAAAAAAAATCTACTCAGAAAAGTGGGATCTGGCTCATCTATCATTTTGAAACACTTTTGGAAAAATGCTTATTAATTGATCTTGCCCCCACACCTGTGGACATCTACTGTTTCACAAGGGGGCCCTTTCCACTTTGTGCTTTGAGTAATCTTGAGAAATAATCTGAAAGAAACACAAACCCCCTGCCAGGGGCTCAAACTGGGATCTTTGTGCAGGTCCTTGTGCTTCATACTATGTGTGCTTAACCTGGTGCGTCGCGTCACAGCACAGCCCCTATATCCCAGAAATTCTTTATCCAGTTACCTGTTGGTGGACATTGAGGCTGATCCCATGTTTTGGCTATTCTGGGTCACTCTGGTCACTGGACCACCTCCCAGGCTTATTTTAGTTGTTCTATTAAGTTAATAGTGTATAGGGGTACATAATGTCTGTTTGAATTATTTATGTATTTTGAATTTGGAGTGTATGCCTAGGAGTGATGTTGCAGGATTGTAAGATATTTCCATTTTACTTAAGTATTCTCTATATCATTTTCCATAGGGACTGCACCAGTTTGCATCCCCTCCAAACAGTGTTTCAGAATTCCTTTCTCTCTACATCCTTGCTAGCACTTTTTTCCCCCTCAGTCTTTTTGATGTAGGTTATTCTCACTGGTGGGAAGTGGCATATTTCACTGTGGTTTCAATTTGCCTCTTTCTTTTTTTTTTTTTGTTTGGATGTTGAACTCATTATTTTGTGCTTCAGCCTTTGGGGGGCTTTTAGCTGGACTCTTGTCCTGGTTTATTTCTGCAATATTTCTTCTTGTTGGTTTAACGATTTTATATATTATGTTATGAGTTCCCTCTCTCAGTACTTTTCAAATTACTGATCACTATTGCCTGGATTGACTTGTGTCTAAGTAAGGTAATTAAAGAGTTCACAGTGGTGGAAGTTGATAGTTGTTTTCTTTAAAAAAAATTTTTTTTTATTATTGGGGAATTAATGTTTTACATTCAACAGTAAGTACAATAGTTTGTACATGCATGACATTCCCCAGTTTCCCATATAACAATACAACCCCCACTAGGTCCTTTGAATCCTTCTTGGACCTGTATTCTCCCCACCTACCCACCCCAGAGTCTTTTACTTTGGTGCGATACGCCAATTCCATTTCAGGTTCTACTTGTGTTTTCTTTTCTGATCTTGTTTTTCAACTTCTGGCTGAGAGTGACATCATCTCATATTCATCCTTCTGTTTCTGACTTAAATCACTCAACATGATTTTTTCAAGGTCCATCCAAGATCAGCTGAAAACGGTGAAGTCACTATTTTTTACATCTGAGTAGTATTCCACTGTGTATATATATACCACAACTTGCTCAGCCACTCATCTGTTGTTGGACACCTGGGTTGTTTCCAGGTTTTGGCTATTACAAATTGTGCTGCCAAAAACATATGTGTACACAGATCTTTTTGGATGGATGTGTTGGGTTCCTTAGGATATATCCCCAGGAGAGGAATTGCAGGATCATAGGGTAGGCCCATTTCTAGCCTTCTGAGAGTTCTCCAGACTGTTCTCCACAGAGGTTGGACCAATTTGCATTCCCACCAGCAGTGTAGGAGTGTTCCTTTGACCCCACACCCTCTCCAGCATTTGCTGCTGTTACCTTTTCTGATGTCTGACATTCTCACAGGAGTGAAGTGGTATCTTGTTGTTGTCTTTATTAGCATTTCTCTGACAATCAGAGACGTGGAGCATTTTTTCATGTATTTCTCAGCCTTTTGGATCTCTTCTGTGATGAATATTCTGTCCATGTCCTCCCCCCATTTTTGGATGGGGTTATTTGTTGTCTTGTTGTTGAGTCTTGCAAGCTCTTTATATATGTTGGTTATTAAACTCTTGTCTGATGTATGGCATGGAAAGATCTTCTCCCATTCTGTGAGGGGTCTCTTGGTTTGGGTAGTGGTTTCTTTTGCTGTGAAGAAGCTTTTTAATATGTTGTAGTCCCATAGGTTTATACTTGCCTTAGTCTTCTTTGTAATTGGATTTGTTTCATTGAAGATGTCTTTAAAATTTATGCAGAAAAGAGTTCTGCCAATATTTTCTTCTAAGTATCTGATAGTTTGTGGTCTAACATCCAAGTCCTTGATCCACTTGGAATTTACTTTTGTATTTGGTGAAATACAGTGGTTCAGTTTCATTCTTCTGCATGTTTCAACCTACTGTTTCCAACACCATTTGTTGAAGAGACTCTGGTTTCCCCATTTAATAGTCTTGAGCCGCTTTGTCAAAGATTAGATGTCCATAGGTGTTGGGGCTAATTTGCCTCTTTCTAATGATAAGGTTATGCATGCTTTTCAAGTACAATTTTGGAGCCGTGGGTGGTAGTGCCCTTGACTGAACCTGAATATTACTACGTGCACTTAACCTGATGCACCACCACCAGACTCCCATGAACCTGAATATTACCAGGCTTAAGGACCTGGGTTCAAGTCCTTGGTTCCCACTTGCAGGGTGGAAGCTTCACAAGTGGTGAAGCAGTGCAGTAGGAGTCTTTATCCCTCTCTATTTCACTATTCTATCTCAGTTTCTGTCTCTATCAAATAAATGAATAAATGAATAAACAAGAAGAACAATATTTTAAAAAGAAGTACAATTTCAAACCACCTCAAATTGTATATTGCTGTATCATGCTCTCACAAAAATATCAATGATTTCTTTATCTTTCTACCACAGTTTATTGAACCTACTCCACCTTCCTAGCCCTCATCCTCTCCCACCCCATGCTTTGGTAACTTCAGTTGTACAGTCAGAATCTTTAGGATTTGTTTTGGTTTGAACTTGTCTGTTCCCTTGGTTTGTTTCTTTATGAACCACATATGAGTGACAAACATTCAGTATTTTCCATTTATAGAAATCTCTTTGGTATTTATTGTAGGATTGGTTGGATGGTAATGAATTCCTTAAGTGTTTTTTGAGAAATCCATATCACTTTCTCAAATATGAATGATAACTAGTTGGGTAAAGTATTCTTGGGTGGAGGTGATTTCCATTCAAAACTTTGAATATATCATGTCAAATCTTTGTAACCTTTAGAATGTCTGTTATGAAATCTGCTGATAGTCTTATAGGGGTTCTTTTGTATATGACTCTTTGCTTTTTAATCTACTGATAGCTGCTTTTAGGATTCTCTCTTTGTCTTTGATCTTTGCCATTTTAATTATAATGTGTTTTGGTGTGCAATTGTTTGGGTTTGTACTGTCTGGTACATTTTGGCTTCCTGGGTCTATCTCCTTTCTGATTTTAGGGAAATTCTCAGGTATTATTTTTTTCAGATGAGAATGTTTCCCTTTATCTTTTCCTGGGGCTACTATGATATGAATGTTGTTGCTGTTGATGTTATTTCATAACTCATGTCATCTTTACTTATTTTAACTTTTTTGATAGTTTCATCTGCCTCAGTCTCTTTTTCTAATTTTTTTTTTATTGGGGATTAATGGTTTACAGTCAACAGTAAAATATAGTAGTTTTTACACGCATAACGTTTCTCCATTTTCTACATAACAATTCAACCACTACTAGACCCTCCTCTCTTTTTTAAACTAATCTTTTTTTTTTTTTTCCTCCAGGGTTATTGCTGGGCTCGGTGCCTGCACCATGAATCCACTGCTCCTGGAGGCCATTTTTCCCCCCTTTTGTTGCCCTTGTTGTTGTAGCCTCGTTGTGGTTATTATTATTGCCATTGTTGATGTTGTTCATTGTTGGATAGGACAGAGAGAAATGGAGAGAGGAGGGGAAGACAGAGAGGGGGAGAGAAAGATAGACATCTGCAGACCTGCTTCACTGCCTGTGAAGTGACTCCCCTGCAGGTGGGGAGCCGGGGGCTTGAACTGGGATCCTTACTCCGGTCCTTGTGCCTGGCACCACGTGAGCTACTGCCCGACTCCCCATATAAGCTTTCTAACTCAAGTAGTGCTGCTTGCTTGCTATTATTCCTGTGTGGGCTTGCAGGGACTGGGTATGTCTGTCTGCCAGGAGTTAGCACTCCAGATAAATGCCTCCCAGCCCCTAGCTAGTTTAGCTATTTGCTATGGGTAGGTAGAACCCTTTTTCTGGAATTTGACCCCAGGGTCTGTTACTAAAGAGATTGAATTCCAGTATGATATCCACCAGCTCTGTTCTCAATAGGGTTGCAAGAGGACATTAAAATGGCACCTGGCAGCAACTGCCACCTAGTTTATATCCTGTAGTAAAGATAATATGGTAATAGGGTTGGGGTATTAGGGCTTGGCACAAACTGTTCCCTGCATTCCAGAATGAAGCTCCACACTTCTGACATCTCTTCCTGGTTGCAGTTTGCTGTCCCTTGGTGGGTTTTTCTTTCTGGGCAAGGGCATCTTTCTGTCTCCTCACTGCCTGGTTGCTGTCCCACCATACCTTGCCATCAGAACTTGCTCACTTGGGTTTCAGTCTGCTTCTGTTCAGAATGGTCCATGGATTGGTATGACTTTGTTGTAATTATGGGAGGAGGTGGACACAGGCACTTTATATTTAGTCTTGTGTTGATAGATCTTACCGTGAGGACTTTGTCCTTTTTAATGAAAAACACTTATCTTACTTTCGATCATAGTTTCAACAATAATGGAAAAAATTTCCTCAACTGTATGAGTGACCTCACGCTATCTATCAAATTATTTACAAAATTATTGATTTGAAACAACAGATAATTATTATGTTATGTTTGCTGTGGATGAGGAAAGCGGGGAGTTCACTGTGTTCCTTAGCCTTGGGGTTGCAATTGTGGTGTTGACTAGCCACCCAATTGACTCAGGAGAATAGCCTTCTATTTACTCACAGGTCTACTCACAGGTCTGTTGCTGGTCTCAGGTCTTCAGTGGCTAGTGGGTTTACTTACAGAGAGCATGAGGGAGAGGAAAAGTAAGATAAGAGCTATAGCCTTTTTCTAACACAATCTCAGAATAACTTCTGTAATATTCTCTCTGTTAAAAGTAAGGGAGTCAGGTGGCAGCGTAGTGGGTTAAGCGCAGATGGTGCAAAGCTCAAGGACTGGCGTAGAACTCCCAGTTCTATCCCACCTGCAGGGGAGTCACTTCACAGGCAGTGAAGCAGGTCTACAGGTATCTATCTTTCTCTCCCTGTCTCTGTCTTCCTCTCCTCTCTCCATTTCTCTCTGTCCTATCCAACAATGATGCTATCAATAACAATAACAACAAAACAACAAGGGCAACAAAAGGGAATAAACAAATAAATAAAGTAAGCTCCTAAACTGTGCCAGATTATTTTTCCTCATGGTGGGGGGTGGTTAATGGTTTACAGCCAACAGTAAAATACAGTAGTTCATACATGTGTAACATTTCTCAGTTTTCCATAGAACAGTTCAATACCTTCTACGTCTTCCTCTGCCATCATGTTCCAGGACCTGAACCCTCCCCACCTTCACCCCAGAGTGCAGTACTCTTTGGTGCAGTACACCAACTCCAGTCCAAGTTCTGCTTTTGTGTTTTCCCTTCTTCAGCAGATATATTTATTAGTTTTTATTGAGGGGTTCATGTTTTACAATTGACAGTAAATACAATAGTTTGTACATGCATACCATTTTCCAGTTTTCCACATAACAATACAACCCCCACTAGGCTCTCTGCCATCATGTTCCAGGACCTGAACCCTCCCCACCCCACCCCACCCCAGAGTCTTTTACTTTAGTGCAATACACCAACTCTAATCCAAGTTCTGCTTAGCGTTTTCTCTTCTGCCCTTTTCAACTTCTGTCTGTGAGTGAGATCATCCCATATTCATCCTTCTGTTTCTGACTTATTATTTCATGTAACATGATTTCTTCATGCTCCATCCAAGATGGGCTGAAAATGGTGAAATAACCATATTTATTTATTTATTTAAAAATTTTATTTATTCCCTTTTGTTGCCTTTGTTGTTTTTATTGTTGTAGTTATTGTTATTGTTGTTGGATAGGACAGAGAGAAATGGAGAGAGGAGGGGAAGACAGAGAGGGGGAGAGAAAGATAGACACCTGCAGACCTGCTTCACTACTTGTGGAGTGACTCCCCTGCAGGTGGGGAGCTGGGGGCTCAAATCTGGATCCTTATGCCGGTCTTTGCACTTTGCACATGTAAGCTTTACCTGCTGCGCTACCGCCCAACTCCCGAAATCACCATTTTTAATGGCTGAGTGGCAAAGGCTGAGAAACATGAAAAAATGTTCCAAGTCATTGATTGTCAGAGAAATGCAAATAAAAACGAGATTCCACTTTACTCCTGTGAGAATGTCATACATCAGAAAAGATAGCAGCAACAAATGCTGGAGAGGTTGTGGGGGCAAAGGAACCCTCCTACACTGCTGGTGGGAATGTCAATTGGTCCAACTCCTGTGGAGAGCAGTCTGGAGAATTCTCAGAAGGCTAGAAATGGACCTGCTCTATGAACCTGCCATTTCTCTCCTGGGGATATATCCTAAGGAACCCAACACACCCATCCAAAAAGACTTGTGTACACCTATGTTCATAGCAGCACCATTTGTAATAGCTAAAACCTAGAAACAACCCAGGTATCCAACAACAGAGGAGTGGCTGAGCAAGTTGTGGTATGTATACAAATGGAAGACTACTCAACTATTAATGGTAATTTTACTTTCTTCACCTCATCTTGGATGGAACTTGAAGGGATCATGTTAAGTGAGATAAGTCAGAAAGAGAAGGATGAATATGGGATGATCTCACTGATAGAAGTTGAAAAATACTACCATGATGCCAAACTGACTTTCCTGGGCAGATGACCTCACCAGTGTGTCCTGGAACCCCACCTTTCCAGAACCCTACCCCACTAGGGAAAGATGGAAACAGATTGGGGGTGGGATTTACCTGTCAATGCCCATGTCCAGCAGAGAAGCAATTACAGAAGCCAGACCTCCCACCTTCTGTACCCCATAATGATCCTGGATCCAAACTCCCAGAAGATTAAATAATAGGGAAGCTTCCAATGGAGGGAATGACATACAGAACTCTGGTGGTGGCAATTGTATGAATTATACCCCTCTTATCCCACAGTCTTGTTGATAATTATGATCGTTATTGAATAACTAATAATACTTTAAACAAGTTGAAAAAATAAGAAAACACTTATCAGAACTTGAACTGGGTATTGCACCCTAGTAAAAGACTCTGGGGTGTAGGGTAAGGTTCACATCCTGGAACATGATGGCAGAGGAGGACCTAGAAGGCGTTGAATTGTTACATGGCAAACAGAGAAATGTTACGCATGTAAAAACTACTGCATTTTACTGTTGACTGTAAAGCATTAATCCCCCCATAAAGAAAAAAAAAAAGCACTTCAAAACAAAACAAAACAGAACAAAGAGCCATGTTTTAAATGGTCAAATCTTGTAAGCTTTTTTTTTTTTTTTTTTTTTTTTTTCACAAAATAGTAAGCAAACTGGCATGGGTGTAGGTCTTTTGATCTCATTTAAGAGACCTACAAGGCCTGTCAACACCTGAGGCTGAGTTACACAGTGAACCTCCCTCTATCCTTACTCACAGCCACCGTGAGATAAAGGGCTTGATTCTGTAAATGAACACTGAGAGCATCGTATAGATGTTGAACACGTTTCATTCCAGTGTGCTGAAGGTGGAGAAATGAGTGAGGGTGAGACTGTCACCCTTATTTGGTAGAACTCCCTTGTTCCTCTAGAGAGCAGACTTTAGGGGATAGACCAGAGAACCAGGAAAATCTCATACATTCCATATGAAATTTAAATTACTTTCTAATTACATTCTAATTACATTCTTTTTAGTCTTGTAAATGGCTGAGAATAGATAAACCAATAATGGATATACTAGTTTTCTGTGTTCCCATGGATCATTCAAAGTACCCTGGAGTGTATGCACCATTTCATAGACTCAAGCCAAGAGTTCTTTTAAAAACAATTTCCGGTGCCAGGGATTTCAGCCAGGGCCTGTACCCAGAACCACTGATCTGCACCCCCAGGTCAAGGATTCTTAACTCAGGGTTTATTGTTTACGAGCGATTCACACTTAAACAATGAGAAACTTCCCAACACCCTAGTCAGATGTTCACAATACATTAAGAATCTGTGCTGTAGGTAGTGGGTAGTTGATGAAAAATTATGAGAAGGAAAACATGAAGAGATTTAAAATTTAGGAGGTGACTTGGAAAATAGAGTGGAGAGTGACTTGGAGAAGGCGAACTGGGAAGCAGGAGAAGCAACAGCTGCTCTTACTTTCAGCTAGGCAGAAAGGAGACACAGAAGCAGAGCAGCCTGCCTAGAGTAGAGGGCAGGCAGTAGGCCATGACAGTAGCAGGCTCCAGAAACCATACAAGCATGTGTTCACGAAGGCAAAAAACTATGTTGTCAAAAGGAAATAGGAATCCAAATCTAAAGATAGCTCAGGTTCTGTACTTAAAAAAAAAGTTTTTACTATATTTTATTTTATATTTATTTATTTTTGGGTCAGACATAGGGAGGGATTCAGAAAGAAGAGTTAACAGTATTGTTAAAATTTTTGTAACATAGGAATAGAATAGTTGGAAAGTCAGGATGTAGAATGATATTGGAACCTCAGATAAATTCTCAGTCTGGTAAACATTTGCTGGACTGGCAAATATGATTGATCCCCCCACATACAGGGGGAAAGCTTTATGAGTGGTGAAGCAGGGCTGCAGGTGTCCCTCTGTCTCTCTTCCTCTCTCCCCATCTTCTTGATTTCTGACTGTCTCTATCCAATAAATAAATAAAGACGATTAAAAAAAAAAGAAAATATGATTGATCTGAACCCCACAGCAGTGATACTTTAACAAAGGCAAGATGGGGCAGGGGTAAGAGGTATCCCCCCCCCCCCAATAAAGCAATTGCGTTATTGTACTCAAGGCCCTGGGTTTGAGCCTGTTATTGTACTCAAGGCCCTGGGTTTAGAGGACACTGGGGAAAGCTCCACAAATGGTGGAAAGATGCTATAGTCTCTCTTTGTCTTGCTTTCTTTTTCTTCTCCAGTTGTCTAAAACTAAGATTGAAAAGTTGGCCCTTGGATGGTAGTTCATGGGGTTTGCATGAGGCACTGTGGTTCAATGTATAGCACTTTATGAAGGAGGAGGAAGGAGAGGAGGAGGAGGAGGAGGAGGAGGAGGAGGAGGAGAATGAGGGTACTTTAAAGTCTTCCCTCTTCCAGATTTTTAAAAATTAATAAATGTATATATTTTTAAAGATATTTTACTTATTGCCAACAAAACAGCTCACCTGGGAGTGTTTCTGTTTGTCCATACCCCCCCCCCACACACACTGGGGCAAGTTTTGGTACAGTAACTTATCTTCTTTTCTCTCTTTCAGTCTCTGACACTCCTTTTCTATGTGAAAAAAAAAATTCAACCTGAAGTAGTGAAGTCCCAGTAATGACAACGAACAAGATTTATTTTATTTGTTTCATGACAAAGAAAGCACTACTCTGGCACTGGGATCGAACCCAGGGCCTCTGGCACTTATGTCCTGTGCTCTACTACTGGGAGCTAATTCCCCAGCAGCTCCTCCTAGATTTGTATTTTCTTTTTATCTACTGTGATTACTTTTCCTTTGTCTCAGCAGAGCTCTAGCTCCTGACAAGCTTCACACCTCTCTCAATTAATAGTCATGTATTTTATCATTCTCCCAGTCCTTTCAGCTCCACTTTATTTATTGGGTATCAGAAAAGATGTGGCATAATTTTCTATGAATTTTCCAACAACCAAAATATTTATTATTCCTTTTTAAAATTGGATAGTACAGAGAAATTGAGAGGGCAGGAGGGAGAGAGAGAAAGAGAGAGAGAGAGAAGAGGTATCAGCAGCACTAGTTTACCACTCATGAAACTTTCCCCTGTAGGTGGGGAACTTGGATCCTTGTGTATGTCTGTTGATGTGTGTGCTCAACCAGGTGTGCCACCATCCATCTTGTTTTTTTTTTAATAGTTCTTGGGTATTCTATTTCGAAAGGAGCTGAAGTTGTCATCTCCAAGGAGTTGCTATCCTAGTCATGGTTCACAGTCCTATCTGGGATTCAGATAAGTCGAGTGGGTGCATTGTGGTTTCCTTTTCTGTCTTTGTTTAAGGTCCACCTATTAGTGAGATCATGTGATATTTTCCACTGGCACCTGATGGTGAAGAGGGACCCAAGTTGGAGGTGAGAATGTTCTGCAGACATCTGCCACTGGGAAATGAGAAACTACCCATGTGTCAACAGTGGTGCTATACACCATTCACCCTCCCGATAAAGGGATGTAGGGGCAGGAGTGAGAATGCCACTCTGTCTCCACCAGAGACTGGTGTTTCCCAAGGCCTAACTGGCAAACCCATATAGGAACAATTTGGATGTGCTGCCTTCACAGTGTCTGCAGCCAGGACACTGGTGCTAGGAGCTGGGTGGCAGCATGCCAGGACCCAGGCTGGTAGGGGTGAGGGGAGGCTCCTTTTTACTCCAGCTCCTCATTGCACAGAGGATGGGGCCGAGGAGGCAGCTGCCTGGATCAGCTTTCAGAGTGACAAGTACCTCTGGAACGTGGTGAGTCCCTTCTGTGAGGCCAGCCTGGCTAGTGCTCTTGACAAATCAAACCAGGGCTCTGCTGCAACTCTTTCAACCTGGCTGGCGCAAGACCCTGACAGCTAAGCTTTTGGCAAACGGAAGTATTTGGGGAGCCTGGAGAAATCTGACTTTTTTCCCATTGTGATGACTCCAGTTTTTAATTAACCTCCCTCTCATTACTGTGTATTAGCCTGTCTATTTGAAAAAAAGAATACCTTAATGCTCTACAAATATTTTTTCTTTTTAAATTTATATTTATTTATTCCCTTTTGTTGTCCTTGTTGTTTTATTGTTATAGTTATTATTGTTGTTGTTATTAATGTCATTGTTGGATAGGACAGAGAGAAATGGAGAGAGGGAGGGAAGACAGAGAAGAGGAGAGAAAGAGAGACACCTGCAGACCTGCTTCACTGCTTCTGAAGCAACTCCCCTGCAGGTATGGAGCCGGGGGCTCCAAATGTTTTTTCTTGTTAAATTCAAGGTACAGATTTAAGAGGTGCTTGGTGCAATCTGTGCATGGAGTCCATAGAGCTGGGCCATGTTTTCCGTTTCGTGACTAATCATTGGTGTCACTAGGGGCCATTGCTTCCTGTCCCTAAGCCAGGATTCTCCTTGGTACACACAGCAGCATCACCTGGAGGGCTTGTGTAGTCATCAGGGACTAGAACGGTTGAGGAAGACATTTGCCACATCAAAGTTGCTGTCAAAAGAGAACTAGCCTTGCTCTGTCCCCATGATCCACTGCGTCTTTGTGGAGCAGAGAGTGAGGCTTCTGGAAAGGGATTCATTTGTGAGTCTGAGGACTTGAGTAAGGAGCACACCCCATTTAGTTAGGGAGTAGCTATATTTCCCACTGGTCACACAGTGCTCCTGTATTAGACCCCATGGTCCGAAGAGGTAAAGACACAAACTTTCTAGCCTTTAAAACTTGCAATCATATATGGCAAGACATGGCAAAAATAACATTTGCAAAACTATGAATTTTTTTCTTTTTTTTTTTTTTTGCCTCCAGGGTTATTGCCGGGGCTCGATGCCTACAACGTGAATCCACTGCTCCTGGAGGTCATTTTCCCCATTTTGTTGCCCTTGTTATTGTTGTCATTGCTGTTGTCCTTGTTGTTGGGTAGGACAGAGAGAAATGGAGAAAGGAGAGGAAAATAAGGAGAAAGAAAGACAGACACCTGCATATCTGCTTCACTGCCTGTGAAGCCACCTCCCCTACAGGTGGGGAACCAGAGGTCCAAACAGGGATCCTTGAGCCGGTCCTTGAGCTTAGCACCATGTGCACTTAACCCGCTGCACCACCACCCAACCCCCCCAAAACTATGAACTTTTAAATCATAATATTTCTGTGCTTCTCTGGCACTTCTTCTCGATAGTGAAAGAAAAAAAAAATTCTGCCATTGTTCCTAAGGGCAGTAATTCTCTTCTTTCTGCTCTTATCCCTCTGCCTTTTCCTCTACTTCTCTCCTTCCTCCCATTCTTTCTCTCTTCCTTTTCTTCTCCTTTTCTTGTCAGGGATTCGTGCCTTCATGATTCTAATGATTTTGGTGGACTCCTGAAAAGGATGAATGACAGAGAAAGAAAAACACCACAGTACTGTTTCAACACTTTTGAAGATTTTCCTGTGGTGCTCCCAAGTGGTGGCCTGGGGTTTGAACTGGTTTCCTTGTGCAGGACAAAGTGACTTCTGTGAGTGAACCATTTCCCTCATAGGGAAAATTTCCTTTCCTCTGGGGTTTTGAAGTTCTTTGTTTGGATTTGGGTTTGAGGCCTTCAAATTCCACTTATAAGTACACATATAAGTAGAAAACGGAGTTCTAACTTGATTAATACCAGTAACAGTGAGGGGTGAGTTCACAAGGTAACTTACATCTGCTTTCCAATCAAATCCATTCATCTCTTTAGTTCTTGCTTATATCATTTAAGAATTATTTATTTTATATGAGATGGAGAACACACACACACACCTTTCTTAACAGGTGCTGTCCTGCCTCAGTCTTCTGGTCATTGTGTTATGCCCTGTGTTTTGTACCTGTCCCCCTCCTGCACACGGACATGACTTTCTTTATATAGCCCTGACCTTCTCTGTATTGGACCTCTTGCCTGGTATATGCTGGTCTGTATCCTAGCTCCTCCAGGAGACAGTGCAGAACAAGGCTCCCCTGCTTCTACTCATGTCTATACAGTCATTGCTGTGGATTAGATGAGTTGTGGACATGGTGCAGAAGGATGTAGGGTAAAGTTCTCAACCTACTTCTTTTTATCCAGTATTTTAGCAGTCCTTAGTTTAATATTAAGTAATATTAAATAAACACTTATTAGGCAAGTTTCTGAGGTTTTTCTTGCAGGAATGTGCACAAGTTTGGACTGGTGGATGACTCAGAGAATCTAAGGAATTTAAAAGCCAAGGTTTATGGAGAACGCTAGCTAGGGAAAGAGAGAGAGGCCAGTAGATAGAGCCCACTGAGTGAGGCCTTTCAAACATCTCTCCCTGTTGAAGCCATAAGATGATAGAATAAAGAAAAGGGACCAGGGGTTTGGGTGGCTAGCGCATATATTCCCAAGTGTCAAGAACCCTTGTTGGAGACATTGCTTCTCAGCTGCAGGGGGTCAGCTTCATGAGCGGTGAATCAGTAGGTGTCTCTCTTTCCCTCTCTCAATCTCCCTGTCCTCTCTCAATTTCTCTCCATCTTATCTAATAAAAATTAGAAAGAAAAGAAAAAACACAGAAAAAAAAAAAAAAGGCTGCCAGGAGTGGTGGCCTCATAGTGCTGGAACTGAGCACCAGCAATAACCCTGGTGGAAAAAAAAATAATAAAGAAAGAAAAGGGTCTATAGGTACTTCTCCACTCTGTGGCAATTCTGTTAAAAGCCATAATAATTGGGGGTCGGGCGGTGGCGCAGTGGGTTAAGCGCATGTGGCGCAGGACTGGCGTAAGGATCCTGGTTCGAGCCCCTGGCTCCCCACCTGCAGGGGAGTCGCTTCACAGGCGGTGAAGCAGGTCTGCAGGTGTCTATCTTTCTCTCCCCTTCTCTGTCTTCCCCTCCTCTCTCCATTTCTCTCTTTCCTATCCAACAACGAATTGCGTCAACAAGGGCAATAATAATAACCACAACGAGGCTACAACATGGGCAACAAAAGGGGAAAAAAAAATGGCCTCCAGGAGCGGTGGATTCATGGTGCAGGCACCAAGCCCAGCAATAACCCTGGAGGAGGAAAAAGAAAAAAAAAAAAGCCATAATAATTGCTACCACTTACTGAAATCCTCACTATGTTCAGACACAAATAAATAAACAAATAAATCAAATTAAATACCATTTAGTTCACTCTATAAGTTGACGACCTCTGACTCATTTTCACATGGGATCCCCTGGTTCCTGGGCTATTTCCCTTTGGGCATGTGTGCCACAGTTAAAGCAGGAGACAGCCATTCAACTAGACCTTAGGAATTCTGCCCCCCCAACCTCAGAATCCTGTATTTGTGGTTTCGGACAGACTTTTCCATTTGCCTGCACCATTTCTTCCATTGGAGAAGAACATGTATCAGCACACACAGCCTTCCTTAATATATTTATGATTCTTAAAGTCTCATGGAAGACAAAAATTTTATAATGATATGATGAGGTTTCAAAATTTATATATTTATGCATGTATTTATTTTCGCTGCTGGAGTTTTACTTCCCTGGGCCAGCTGTTTCAGATCGAAAGACAGAGGGAGGAAGAGAGAGAGAAAGAGAGAGCAAGAGAAAGGCACGGCAACACTGAGGCTCCTTCCAGTGTAGTGGGGGTTGGGATTGACTCTCAGTTGCACACATGACAAGCAGGTACATTCCTGGTGATCTATCTTGCTAGCCCTTATGGCCTTTAATGATAACAAAGGGTGCATAACTATCATTTAATAGAAAAGCAGATATAATAAGTTTTCTCAGCCAGAGAAATCCTGAATAGTGATGCCATTTGACTTTCTGGCTTAACTACAGATGATCTAATGCCAAGAGAACATTAGTGCTTCAGTAACTGAGGAAAAGCCCAAAGAAAATTATAAATGTCTCATTTTCTTTGGACAGAAGCACATACTCCCTCAAAAAAAGAAAAGAAAAATCACAGATGATTCAGACACAATCACCCCACGTCTATATTACAGTCAAATCCTCTGACCATTTATTAATTAAAATAAGCTTTTATTACAAGATTACTCTTGTCTTATAAAGTAAGTTCTTTTTAGTAAAAGACTAGACTGCATACTTACAAAAATATGACTTTGAATTTTATTTTATTTTTTTTATTTGGGGGGATAATGGTTTAGGGTAAATACAGTTTTTGATGCTCATGTGAAATTTCTCAGTTTTCTGCAAAATACTCTCACTGTCATGCACAAGAACCTGAAAACCTCTCTTCCACCGCCCGGCACCCCAGTTCTTTATTTTGGTGCAATACACCAAACACAGTCCAAGTTCTGCTTTGTATTTCCACTTTCTTTTCTTATTTTCTTATGCCAGTCCTTGTGCTTCGTGCCATGTGTGCTTAACCCACTGCTCTACCACCTGACCCTGTTCTTATTTTCTTAACTAATGTCTGTGAGATCATCCCATATTCATCTTTCTCTTTCAGGCTTATCTCAATTAACAAGATTTTTAAAAGCTCCATCCAAGATGATGTGAAGAAGGTGAATTCATCATTCGTAATAACTGAGTAGAATTTCATTTTGTATAGATACCACCACTTTCTCAGTCATTCATCTGTTGTTACTTCCAAGTTTTGGATATTACAAATTGTGTTTCTATGAACATAGGTATACATAGATCTTTTTGGATGAATGTATTTGATTCTTTAGGCTATATCTGCAGGAGAGGAATTATAGGGTAATAGGGTAGCTCCATTTCTAGCCTTCTGAGAGTTCTCCAGACTGATCTCCATGGGGGTTGGACCAACTTACATTCCCACCAGCAGTGCAGGAGGGTTCCTTTAGCCATGAAACCTCTCTAGTACTTGTTGTTACTAACCTTTCTGATGTATGACATTCTCACTGGAGTGAAATGACATCACATTGTTGTCTTTGCGTTTCCCTCACAATGAATTATTTGGAGCATTTTTCACCTGTCTGTTGGCTTTTTGGATCTCTTCTATAGTGAATATTCTGCTCATATCCTCTCCCCACTTTTGGATGGGGTAATTTGTGTTTTTTTTTTTTTTTATATTGTTGTTGCTGAATTATATTATCTTACCCATCTCTTGACCTCCTTCTGGGATTTTGATCACCAAAGAGTTTTTCCAGAGATAAAAGCACCCTTAAAGAAATACATGAAACTTTTAATGTGAATGACCAGGCATGAGAGGAAGGAAGACTGTGTGATGAGGGACAGGTTTCTTGTGTGGCAAGTTTTGTGGATAAAGGAAGCAAACCAAGAATCAGTGATTTACCAACACAAACTCATACAGATTACATGTGGCAAAAACGAAATAAAATCTCAGACCTCTGAAGCTTCTCTTGAAGTACCATTTCACTCAATCACACCCTGATATTGTTTTCTGTTTATGTGAGAACTGACAACCATTTGCTGGATTTGCAGGATGAGGATAAAAGGAGACTTACAGAACTCTTTGCACTGCTTAAGTCAGTGGTGGGGAACTTTTTTTTTTTTCCTACTGAGGACCATTTGGATCTTTATAAGATCATTTACAGGCCATACAAAGTCATTAAATTAAGTATTAGCATGTAAATCCTTGTTGGGGAAAACTTCCTTAGTGGTATTTCTCTCTCTTTCTCTCCTTATCTCTCCTTTCCCTCTTGATTTCTTTCTGCTTCTATTTAGTAAATAATAAAAATAAATAAAAAATAGCATTTAATGTTATTATGAGATGGCCTTCTAGATTTATTAAATCTAGATTTATTAAATCTTCTATATTTATTATTTATTTATTAAACCACAGGCTTGCCTGTGGTTGCATTGACAGGGTCAGACCAGTGGTTTCATGGGCCAGACAGACCTTCCCCACTCCTGACTTAAAAGGTCATTTATTAACCACTTCATTCATGCATGAAAGTGAGTGGGCAAGTGGGAAGGAGTAGTGCTTTTGAGAAATCCAGTGGGGTGAAAAGCTGTTCTCAACATTACCTTCAGGAATGTAGCAATTAACTGACAAAAATGGGCATGGACGGTTAGCAAGGGTTTTCACGGAGGGCAGGGAAGAGAGGATTTAAAGAAGAACTACGTCAGTATGGCAGAGGAAGATTTTGTGTTTTCTTGAGAGATGCCAGATTGGACAAACTACTGCATCCTTCTAGAAGATTCTAGTGCTACAAATTTCTTTCTTTTCTTTCTTTCTTTCTTTCTTTCTTTCTTTCTTTCTTTTTTTTTTTTTTTGGTAGATCTTGCTTCCTGGCATCCACTTTAGCTATCTATTCATTGCTCCTTCTTGCTTGTTAGCATTAATGTGGTAGGAAGATCTTGAGGACTGGTGAAGTAGCTCACTTGGATAGAGCTCTGCTTTGCCTTGTGCATGACCCAAGTTCAAGTCTGGCTCTCACCATTGAGAAGAAAGTTTTGGTTGTAGTGGTCTCTTTCACTCTCTCTGCCTCTAGTATATATATAGCCTTGAATAACTGACATGCATTCTTTTGGCTGTAGTTTTACTACCTTTCTTGCTACTGTTTAAGATGACCCCTCACTCAATATTGCTTCACACCAAGAAAGCACTTGGCTAAAGGTAACGGGGGGGGGGGGGGGGCGTTTTCTCTGGCCTAGTTGAACTCACAACCTCTTATATAGGGGACGGGTTATCTTACTTTCTCCAGTGAATGGTTTAAGAACCCCTGCTGCTCAGCTCTCAAGGGGCACATTTGTCATCAGTCCAATATTGAAACAGGTGGAATTGGCCCCTGGTAATGTGACTCTGAGTGGGAAGAAAGTGACTCAGTCCTGGCAGCCCGAGTTAGGTTTGAGAGAAGTGGCTACTGGAATTCAAAGTTCATTTTTGCTGCAAAGGACCTCTGAGTGGATTCACTCCTGAAGAATGTACCATTCAGGTACCATAAATGTGATCTGTTTCCTTCTAGAGAATTAATTATTCATTAGAGTGACTTGTGGTGGGTCCTGCCTCCAGATCTAATGAGATCTAAAGTGCAACTGAACACAGACCATGAGACTTCTCATAGGAAACCCCCTACCCCTTGGGGGCTGCTAGAGGACCTTCTCTTCCTATTCCTGTAAACGCCACCCACTGACTCAGGGCAGGGCTCAGATCGCCGCTGACTTGAAGGCACAGATGCATGACTTGGGCTAGGCTCACAGTGGACATTTTATGTGACATCAAGGAAGAGATTTGCTACCAAGTACTCCCATTTCTCACTTCTACAACTTAATTTTGTTGAGCTGTTAGTGATAATTTTCTCAGTGAGTGAAGCAAAATCATGCACTTCTCTATGCTTTGTTTCTCCTCTTCCCAGTGTCAGAGCTGCTGCTGATCAGCCTAACCCACCCACAAAACATTTCCTTTGGAGAATACAAAGTGAAACATGAACTTGGCACAGTATATTGCATATTGCATCAAAGTAAATGACTTTGGGGAAGGAGGAGGAGGGAGAGGTGGAAGAGGACTTTGGGGTCCAAGTGCATAATGAAATTGTACCCATGTGTCAGTGACTGCACTGTAAACCATTAACCCTCCCAATAAAAATGATAAAAACAAAAATCTCCTTGGGGTTTGCCCTGGTAGTTAATTTTTCCTGCCCAGCTATCCACCATCACTGTTTACACTTATATAAAGGGAAAATTATTGAGTGGGAAAACATCCTATTGTATT
Source organism: Erinaceus europaeus (assembly GCF_950295315.1). Lineage (NCBI taxonomy): Eukaryota > Metazoa > Chordata > Mammalia > Eulipotyphla > Erinaceidae > Erinaceus > Erinaceus europaeus. The sequence goes on from NC_080166.1 coordinate 83,267,305, forward strand.
AAAAGAAGAAACGACCTTTAAGCTGCATTTCGTAAGTTAGAGTTATGTGTCTTTGCTTCCTTCAGGCGAATTACTATCTTCCAGCATCTCCAGCTTTTATTTTGCTTTATAAAGATAAGATGCTAGTCACATCTCCGTATACAGAGATGCTACAAAAATGAATAAACCTGTGCATGCCAGTTTAAAAATTCTTTTGAAGTATTCAAATACTTCAGTTCTATACAAAGTAACAAAATTGGGGTTATTGTTATAGTGAGGGAAATGGGTATACATTCTCACCAGATCTTAGCCACATAAACATAAGCACGTGGAGGAGATGTATTTTTGAGAAAGTGGCCAACCCTACTCACCCCTCCTTTTTAAAATTTTCTGGGTATATGTGTGCATTAATAGTTTTTAATTTTTCCAAGTCCTTCTCGTGAAGTTTTTTTCTAAAACCCCTTAAGTTTAGACTAGCTAGTGAAAAACCATATCCTTTCATTATTGATGTGTTACAGCATTTAAGTATTTTCACCTAAATATGTATGAACAAAGCCAATTGTTTAACTGAAAAGGCAGAATGTAAATATTTAGCTTAAGTATTCAGAAAATCTGTTTTCACAATCACAACACTTCCTTGTAAATGTTTGAAAAAGAATTAGAATATAGCTCTTTGAAAAGCGTGGGACATTAAGTATGAAATAAAAAGCTGACCATAAATTTCCTTCCTCATTTTTTGAATAGGGTTTCAATGAAGTTCTCTATAATTAGATGTAGACTCTGTGTGTGTGTGTGTGTGTGTGTGTGTGTGTGTGTGTGTGTATGTGTGTATTCAGATGACTTATTTTTAGAAAATATTGATTTGGTAGTGAGGTGGCTTACAGTGAATTATATATGTCTTTCCATTTTGTTCCTCTGTGGATTCATTTATTCCTAGGTTCTATAGAGCAATTTACATTTCATTATTTTGCTTGCTAGTAACTCACTTTCTTGTTTGAGTATGTAATCATTGAAGCATCAGGCCACTCATTTACTTATTTAAATATTTGCCATCAAATATTCAATTAGCTAATAAAAAGTACCAGTCACTATTGCAGGTGCATGTATATTTTATAAAGGCAGGAATCCTCATCCAGGCATAGTTCTTGCATCTGGCAAATTAATTTGTTTTAAAGCGTTTCTTGAACACTGAAAAGATGTGGGTGTGCCTGAGTCTAGCAGTCAGTGAATGTCTACCACTCAAGTTCTTGTCCGTGCTGGGGACGGCAAAGGGGGCATTTATAGCAATGGTCCCAGCAAATACTATTAGCATCCTGCCATTTGGTACTGGTTTCAGGTGCTTCCTGTGAACAAACAAGCTTTATCCTTGTAAGAACTACTCAGGCTATTACTTTAGAGAGGAGGGCACTGTGGCAGAGGGCCTCAGGTGAAGTAATGCTTTCAGAGTTACTGTGCTCACTGAAACTGGGGCTAGCAGAGCAGTATCACACATCTGTGAGTGTTTTGATGAAAATTAAAGTAGAAAAGCTTCATCAATTGCACCTTGGCCTGGGAAACAGCATAATAGTTAGCTAAATATTTGCATACCTGCTCCAGTGTTCTAGCCCTACCATTATTGAGAGCTGAATAGTTCTCTGGTAAAAATAAATAAATAAAGTATCAGTAATTTTTTTTTTTAGACAACCACAAAACAATTGCTTTTTTTTTTTTTTTTTTTTTTTGGTAATGGCACCGGTGACTTAATTTGATTGTGGTATGGTGGTCAGGCTGTGGTGCACCGAGCTAAGTGCTTAGATTACGGTGTGCATGAAACCTGGGTCTAGCCCCGCTCAGGCTGTATTTTTTGTGATATGTAGCCTAAAATTATGGGTGTATATCTCAGTCTTGCACTCATTAACAGCATTCAGTTAAAATTGATGAGGGTCTTGCTAGTCACTTCAGGTGACTGTGGGGGTTTGCTAACAGTATCTGTTTGGGAAGTTTTTTTACCACCTCCAACCCCTGTAGGGCTTCCTGCTTATAAAAATATCTAATGAAAATGGTATACAGAACAAGCATTTTTTAATATAGTAAACCCCCCCCCCAAAAAAAAAAACTTCTGTGTACTTGGCAATTCTTTTGTTAACCACTTCCTTTTGTTGAAATGCTTAACTACTTTTGATGTAGAAATCGGCTGTGTTGGGGCAATGGTGAGCAAGTGGGTCTAGAACAATCATTACCTAGGTTTTAGAGACTAGAGCTTTCTCGTGGCTCTTTGTTCTAGATTAGTTAAGGCTCCCCTTCAACCACAGAGGCTCTTCCAGACACACTTCTAATTGACAGCAACTTGCTATTCTGTAAGTCTAGCCTACAAAACAAGCTCTCCTAAATATACCACTTGATAGCCACTCTAGTTTGATTTCAGTTTCTCACATCTTGGTTTTTGAGGATGTTCACATTTACCTAACTCCCCAAGTAGCCCCAGGAGACCGCAGGCTGCCTCCAGCTTCTGTGCACACTGTCTCCACTCATCTGCTGGAGAGACCAGATTCACTTCCCTTTTTTCCCACATAAGTCACTGTATTTTTGACTCAGCCGCACACTACTGTTGGTAAATAAATGCTGAGTTGGCTTTATTTGCTTCTGTCTTCTTTTTTCTTTCTTTCTTTCTTTTAATATTTATTTATTTTCCCTTTTGTTGTCCTTGTTGTTTTTTTATTATTGTTGTAATTGATGTCATCGTTGTTGGATAGGACAGACAGAAATGGAAAGAGAAGGGGAAGACAGAGAGAGGGAGAGAAAGATAGACACCTGCAGACCTGCTTCACTGCTTGTGAAGTAACTCCCCTGCAAGTGGGGATCTGGGGGCTCGAACTGGGATCCTTAGCTGGTCCTTGAGCTTAGCACCACCTGTGCTCAACCTGCTGCGCTACTACCCAACTCTCTGTCTTCTTTTTTTCTCATCACTGAAAGGTCTAGTATCTTTTCCTCCTGTCTCCCACAGAGTAAACTGATTTTTAAGTTCTGTCATTATGTTTTTTAATACCACAATCGGTATTCCTTATGGTTGGGGGACAGGAGGAGGGAGGAAAGACAGTATATTTTAAAGCTACAGCATATACAGAAAAAAAGTTATATTTTTCATCATTTCCCTTTACTTTGAAGTAATATCCTATGCATTTCAGGTTTAGAGTGTGCCTTCCTCACTTGATGGGTTGGCTCGAAACACTTGCCCCATAGTTGGTTTTCTTTTCTTTTCTTTTCTTTTCTTTTCTTTTCTTTTCTTTTCTTTTCTTTCTCTTCTTTCTTTCTTTCTTTTTTTTTTTTTTTGTCACCAGGTATATATCACTGGGCATTCATGTATGCAAGATGAATCCATTGCTCCTGGCAGCCATTTTTCTATTTATTTATTTGTTTGTTTATTGCCTTAGGGTTATTGCTGGGGCTTGGTGTCGGCATTACGGATCCACTGTTCCTGTGGCCATTTTTTCAATTTTTTGGGATAGGACAGAGAGAAATTGAGAAGCAATGGGTAGATAGAGAGGGGGAGGGAGCTGGGCGGTATTGCAGTGGGTTAAGTGCACGTGGTGCCTAGCGCAAGGACCAGGCAGAAGGATCCCGGTTTGAGACGCCCCCAACCCCCCTCCCCACCTGTAGGAGAGTTGCTTCATAAGTGGTGAATCAGGTCTGCTGGTGTCTATCTTTCTCTCCCCCTCTCTGTCTTCCCCTCCTCTCTCCATTTCTCTCAGTCCTGTCCAACAACAGTGACATCAATAACAACAATGGCAACAAAAGGGAATAAATAAATATTTAAAAATATATAGAGAGAGATGGGGAGAGAAAATAGATACCTTCAGACCTGCATCACTGCTTGTGAAGTGAAACCCCTGCAGGTGGAGAGCCAGGGGCTTGAACCAGGATCCTTGCAAGGGTCTTTGCACCTTGTACTATGTGTGCTTAACCTGGTGCACCACCACCTGACTCCAATTTATTTATTTTTACAGAGACAGAAGGAATTAGAGAGGAAAGGTTGGAGTAGAGAAGAAGAGCACTGCTTCATTGATTATGATACTTCCCCCCTGTAGGTGAAGTACAGGGACTTGAACCTGGGTCCTTGCACGTGGTAACATGCTTTCTACCAGATTTGCCACACTGTCCTACCCTTTGCCTCACAGTTTTCTTTTCTAGGACATTTTGCAGACAAAGTTGAGGTAAAATGATCAGCATGAGTGAGGCAAATTCATTGTTGGAGGAAGATCTTAGTGGAAGGCTGAATGTTTTAATTGTGCTATATACGTGGCCTCATCTGTTAGTCCCTTTCTTACTCTTCCCTTCTCCTCACTCCTAACTGCCCTCTGTGTCCTCCTTTCTGCTCATTTGCAATGACCCTCAACACCTTCTCTCTAGCCAAGTGTGAAGAATTGCTTTTGGAAGCCCTGTCTCATACTGCTGGTCATTCAGCAGTGTTCCTGGGGTCAAATGGAGCTGGAGGGCTCTGCAGGCAGTCAGGCTGCTGTGAGCATGATGTCTGGGGGCGCTTGCACCAGCTTCCTGTTGTGGAGTTTGGGAAGCTAGTCTGGTAACTGTCTGAACCGAAACACTTCCCCTTCCTGTCAGAGAGAAGTTACCTGAAATCAACTGGTGCCTGTTTACTGGCATAGAGCACAAGGCTTTAAGGAGGCCACAGTGACTGGGGAAAGAAACTCACTAGCTGGACCTAGTCACACAGCAGCCCTGTGCCACAGTTTCTGCTTACATCTGATGAGGAGACACAGGTTCCCTTGCATAGTTGTGAAGAGGCAGTGTGATGATTTAAACCCTTCGTCAAGGTCTTGGGAGGCACTCAGTAAGTGGAGTGTTCTGTTTTGTGTACATGTTGTGAACTCCACCTCCTGAGTTTGAATTTTGGGTGTCAGCCTTGTTGAGCCCAAGCCCAGGACTCCAGACAAGGGTTTGTGTTTGCTTTCCTTGTGGACTGAGGGCTGCTGGAGTGGGGGGCTGCTAGTCAGGCACATGACTATTCAGGGCTACAAGGAGAGCACAGGGTGTTGGCTCGAACAGCTGGGCTGGAGCAGAGAAGCAGGCTTCTGCTGCTCGTTCTCAGTTGCTGGCTGTGTGACCCTTGGCAAGTTGCTCAGCCCATTTGTGCTACACTTTCCCCAGCTGTAGTGTAGGTCTAATAGTGTACACAGCTCATAAGAGAGGTTGTAAGTATCAAACAAGGGGGCTGGGAGGTGGCTTACTGGGTGGAACACACTTGATACCATGCAGCAGGGCCTAGGGGTTGAGCCCCTGGCCACATGAGAGCACCTACAGAGAGGAAGCTTCATTTGTGGTGGAACAGTTCTGTGGTATCTCTTCTTCTCTCAGTGTCTCTCTACCTCTCTCTCTGTCTCTCATCCTCTATTTAAAATAAAAAAAAGGTGGTTAGGAGCAGTGGAGACATCAGGTACTGAGGCCCCCCAGGGGGTGGTAATGGATGGGTAAAATAGCTCATTTGGATAGTGTCCTGCTTTGCCATCTGCTCTACTTAGGTTCAAGTCTGGTCCCCACCACATGGAAGAAAACTTTGTTGTTGTGGTCTTTTTCAATCTCCCCTCTCTATCTAAAAAATAATACAAAGTTCACAAACACATGTAAAGACATCTCCAACTGCACCATGAGTGCCCAAGACTGGTTTACAGCTGAGCAGGCAGTCGCCCCCACTCACCCCCCTTTCTGTGCTAGACAACAACCCCAGGAAAAGTGCAAGTTGCCCACATTGATGAGAGAATACTGAGATCTTAGGTTCCTTGTTGAGGGAGAGTTCCCAGATTTGAGGCAGAGGCGAGGATCCCTACTGCAGAGTCTAGCTCAGAGCACTCACTGTGAACATAATGAATGTATATTTAAAGCATTTATTTGATAGGATGAAAAGAAATTGAGAGGGGAAGGAAGGTAGAAGTGGAAAGAGAGAGACATCTGCAGCACTGCTTCACAGCTCATGAAGCTTCCCTCCTGTAGGTGGGGACCAGAGATTTGAACCCAGGTCCTTGCACATGGTAATGTGTGTTCAACCAAGTGTGCCACTGGCCAGCCTTCATGATGAATATGTTAGCAAAACCTGTCTACAACAGATGGTCACTGCATGCCCACTAATGGGCCTTCCATCAGCCTGACATCTGACATCTTATATCTGCTCCCTGAGGCTTATCTTGGACCTCACACCTCACTTTTCACCCCCCCCCCCTCTTACTTTTCCCACTGGGTTTATATGGACTGATTTCTGATGCACTTTCCCTGGCCGCTTTGGTTCTCTACCTTCAGTAGCCCTGGCTGCCTGGTCACTCCCTGCTGGTGGTCTGTTCTGTGGGGAGAGGACTGTGTCCAGCTTGCCAAATGCTCTATCTGTTACTCCTGGCTTCTAGCATGACAGGTTCTAAAAATACATTTCACAAATGCTGTGTGGAACACTAGAAAGTGCTATTGGACGTAAGCAGTTTCTAAGAGTTCTCATCTATGCACTTAGTAAGGTCACTGTGTTGGGTATGCGGGGGGGGGGGGAGCAGGGACACATGAGAACATGGCCTTAATGGGACTGTACCCACACTCAGGACTGCAGGGACACACACACACACACACACACACACACACACACACACACACACACACACACACACACACAGGCTTAGGGGGCCTGATTCAGAAAGAAGTCCTACCATACATAGTATTAACCCCAAACCTCAGTGTCAGTGTAGGGTACTGTTTGGGGATGAAAATTGAGTAAGAAATTCAACACACAAAAACCACACAGTAAGGAAAGATTAAATATTGTGCTTTTTTTTTTTTTTTTCCCCTTAGGATTGTCTTATAGTAACTGTTTCTCACTCATTAATTGATGGTCTTTCATCTAAAGGAAATAATCAGGGAAAGATTAACTCAGTATGTGTGTGTATGAGGGGGGTGGAGAGAGAGAATGTGTTTAGAAGTATTTCAGTGAACTATTAACTCCTGAGAGTAGTAGTAACTTCTAGCACATGTTCTTTCTTTTCTAGGCATCTGATATTTTTCTACTTGTCAGGCTCAACTGCCTTTTAAGGAATTCTGCAGATTAAGTGCCAGAATGAGACTGGAGACTTGTTCTAAAGCAATCATCAGTCGGGTTGAAACAACATTAAAAATATTTTGAAGCTTGCTAAGAGTGTCCGTCCCTCCCAGCACCTCACCCAAAAGTTCTCTTCCATTGCATCTTGAATAGTCTTCATGGAGGGACCTTCCTCTCGTCATTTACCACAGACAGGCAAGTCTTGTCAGGTGGAGTGGTCTATCTAGGAGCTTTTCTACATTAGAAGAACATTTTTTAAAAAAGAAGAAAGAGGGAAAGGAAGGAAGGAAGGAAGGAAGGAGAGAAATGAAAAAGGAAAGACTCATTTTGACCTTTGATTTTGAGTTCATAAAATCTTTTACACCTGAAAGATTTTATGTTGTTCAGATAAAATGTGGACTGCAGTATCACTGAAGACACACATCTCTAGAATTATGACATGTTGGGACTTTGGAACCATGTGAGACTTTATACAACTTTGTAGAGTTTTATCATTTTAACAAACGACATTTTATCCTTCCTAATAAAATTCCCAACTCCTATTTTTCTTTCTCAAGTGCAGGAAACTAGAAAAAGTAAGATGATGCTTTGCTTTGGGATTGGATTTATTTTCAGCTTCTTTGTTGATTTTGGGACTTTTTACAAGCCCCTGTGGGGAGAGGGAGGTTCTGGAGCATACAAATCAGTCTTCTTGTCCTGCCTGTGGAATCAGTGAGCATAGCCTCAAGGGCCAGTCACTAACTGATGGCAACCTCCTCATCTGAAGAGTGGGGATGACATATTTACCTCATATGGTTATGTCTATGTCCAGTACACAGAAAGCTGTACTAATGTGAAAATCTGAATTTAGGTTGCTTGTTTTCACGCAAATCTGTAGAAAGAAAACTGTTTAGTTAGCTATTAAACCAAACTCTGGGTTCTATTTCTTGTTAGTTAAGTTAGATGTAGGACCTTGACAAATACGTTTTTGGCGTTTCCCTAGTTCAATCTCAACAACAAAACCGAGGTCCAGAAAACAGGGTTTTGCCAAAGGCCATTCATCAAGCTGGTGGTCAGGCATTGATCATGAACCAGGAATTGGGATACTGGTCCTGGGGTCTCCAGGCCTCCCATCCTGCCTTTGATGAAGAGCTATGTAGACATGTATCTTAATCTTATCTTTCTTCTAAGTCTGCCTAAGTTGATACTCTGAGTACCAGAAAAGCTGGGTGGGATCCAAAGAGGACTATGGCAACCATAACCCCGACACCTGGAGAGAATCATAGAGCAGAAGGCCTTAGAGATGTGCACATGGACACACAGGGCCCCTCCACCCCCACCACAGATGGCCTCATATGGATGCACTCTGCATGTTTCAGAACCTTCTTAGTGGCTAGTACAGTGCCCATCCGAGGTTCTGCAGAGGCTTTGCAAACTATTTGAATAGTGAAAAACTGCTGCCAGAACTCTTCCAGATGGGATTTGAAAACTGCACACCTTGTGTGATGAGCGCACTGGTGCAGAGGCAGAAGATAGTCAGTGTTCTGGAACACTTTACGTGCCACCCAGGGATGCCCTCACTTTTAGCATCATGCATTAGTGGGTTTTTTTTTTTTCTTTTCTGATTTGGCACTTTAGAAGTAAGTGGAATAAAGTAAGTGGTATGTACTCATTTGTATCTGGCTTCTTTTAGGGGAAATTATGGATATTGGCTTAAGAGTCATAAGAAGTAGAATCCAAAGTTGGGGTCAGGCAGGGCTCAGTGTAGGAAACAAATGTCTTTTGCATATTACAGTTTCATTTTTGTGATGGAAAGTTGGTATCAATATAGCACTTGATTGATTAGTAAGAGCATGTAGGTGGAACTGAGTTGAAACTTGTCCTTGGTACCAAGCAAATTTTTCACTTTAAGTGGTTCATTTTACTAAGTTATATTTTTAAGCTAGGCCCACTGATGTAAGTCATATAAATTGAGAAACATGAAAAATACAATTGTCTTGTGTGCTCCCCTTGAATTAAATATTTTCTTCTTTTTAAATTCTTATTTGTTTTGGATAGAAATAGTGAAAAATTGAGAGTGAAAGGAGATAGAAGAGGAGGATGAGGGTGGGAGAGAGAGAGAGAGAGAGAGAGACAGACAGACAGAAACAGAGAGAGAGAGAGACTGAGAGAGACTCACCTACAGCCCTGATTGACCACTCATACAACTTCCCAGGGGCCAGGCGGTAGCACAGTGGGTTAAGCACACATGGCATGAAGTACAAGGACTGTCATAAAGATCCTGGTTTGAGCCCTGGGCTCCCCACCTGTAGGGTGTCGCTTCACAAGTGGTGAGGTAGGGCTTCAGGTGTCTGTCTTTCTCTCCCCCTCTCTGCATTCTCCTCTTCTCTCCATTTCTCTCTATCCTATACAACAACAACAACAACAACACGGGCAACAAAATGGAAAAAATGCCCTCCAGGAGCAGTGGATTCATGGTGCAGGCATCAAGCCCCAGCAATCCCTGGAGGCAAAAAAAAAAAAAAAAGAAAGAAACTTCCCCCTAGTAGTTGGGCACCAGGAATTTTAACCAGAGTCCTCATGCATCGTAACACTTATGCTCTACAGTGTGCACCACCACTCCTTTAATTTGGCTTTGTGGTATGTCCATTAGAGAACGATGAACTATCTATGTGAATAATCACAAAATAGATAGAAACTATTTACGCAGAGCTTCCAGAAGTGTCACAGTTATTTTTGTCTTCCTAGGGTCCAGAATAGTTGGTAATAGTCGATAAATCCAACAAATGATGGATGCTACAATAACTCGACAGATGAATGATTTAGTTAAAAAAAGATGACAAACAATGCATTGCCAGCAACAAGAACCTTAACATTCTTCACAGACATTACAAGACAGTTTGGAGATAAATTTCCTTTGAGATATGGAGTCAGGCAGTTAGAATCCTCTGTTCCTCTTGGTGGCAAGATCTGCGGATTTTGTGAAGCTTTTCCCCTGCAGGTGGGGTCCAGGAGCTTGGACAGGAATGCTACTTTTAAAGCACATTTATAAGAAGATCTTTGCATGTACCCTAATTCATGCAGAAATTGGCACTGGAATGGGGGCATTCATATAATAAAAACCTACATTTGGTGCCATTCTTCTTCTTCTAGTGTTTGCCCTTCTTCCGTAGCCAGTTAATGGCTTTGAAAGTGACTGGGATCCATGTGGATTCAGTCGGCTAGGAAGGATCGTCAGTTTCCCCAATGAATGGGTACTCATGGGGTGCCATTGATGAGTAGCAGATGGCTACATGAGCACATTGTATTGGTAGGAAGGTGGGCAACTATTATTATTGTGTAGCACCTTACTTGCTAAAATAGTTACCTGTCTTTTTAGAATTTTTAAAAAAATTATTTATTTATTCCCTTTTGCTGCCCTTTTTATTGTTATAGTTACTATTGTCATTGTTATTGATGTTGAAATGGACACGGGAGGGGAAGACAGAGAGGGGGAGAGAAAGACACCTGCAGACCTTCACCACTTGTGAAGTGACTCCCCTGCAGGTGGGGAGCCAGGGGCTTGAACGGGGATCTTTACGCTGGTCCTTGCACTTTGCTCCACATGCGCTTAACCTTCTGTGCTACTGCTTGACTCCCAGTAGTTACCTGTCTTAACTGGACAGACCAAGAGCCTTTAACCTTTAGCTAAATAGCAATTTAGAATGTATGTTGGCTAGTCTTCACTTCTGTTGATAATGTCTTCCTAGAGGAAAGGGAAGTCATGTAATTATTAACCAGCGGGCAGGTATGAAGAGGAATATCATGATGATAAGGCAGGCTTTCTTATTAATGTCTTGCCATCTGATATGACTCAGAGCTTAAAAGTTTGGCCACGAGGCTGGAAAATCTATTTGTATCCCCAAAAGGCAGAAGGTTTGTTTGATGATGGAGGCCTTTCTCCTGCACCTTCTATGGAGTGTTCTTCTTGGCCAGACAGTGGGAGCAGCTCAACACAAAGACTGCACTGGGGGGGGGGAGGGGGACTTGAGCATGGAGGCCAGTGAATGAGAGCGGAGACTTGTCTCAAGAAATGTTATCAGCGAATTTTGTCTATTGTTAACTTTCACATACATGTAAAAAAATGAATATCCTTCTTAATTGTATAATTAATTTAAAGAAAGTTGTATATGGATATGGTATGGATAGGCAGAGAGACCTGACAGAAGCGGATAAGTCACCTTAGTCATCAGCTAATTCTGTATTTTTCTTTCAAGAAATAGTAGCGTCTACCTCTACTACCCCACCATAACCAAACACAGTTACCGACCTACTTACTAATTATTCTCTCAGTCAGCTATGCAATTCATTTCTAGCTGATAGTATGTGAAAAAAAGTTTTGTATGCTTGAAAATCATTAGGTATTTACTCCTTTCTACCTTTCCCCTAGCCCCCCGCTTACTGGTTGAGAAATAACCCAAAATGGGAGTTTCCTTGGATCAGAAAGAAAAGTTGCATATTAATGGCAATATAGCCACTCCATCTATTCAATAAGACCTACTTTGGGAGGAAAAAAAGCTCTTATCTTATTGCATTCCACACATTTTTTGGTGGTTTGCTTCAGTGACTTAACCTATAATCTACAACATACATATTCTTGTGCCAGTCCTTGTGCTTTGCGCCATGTGTGCTTAACCTGCTGTGTTACCGCCCAACTCCCTACATACATATTCTTTATACATTATCAATGTTGATTGCAAGAAATGAGCAACAAATATAGGTATTTTAAACAGGAAGGGGACTGGACATTTTCAAAAGCATTTGATGGATTAACGAATCAGGTTTTGGTTTGTTCCAAAGTCCTCCAGGAAAGACCACAAAACTTCACAGAAAGACCCACTTGGCAACGCTGATCTCAGTCAGCAATAGAATTCTATCAGGATCAGGACCTTGCTCCTCTGCTTTTGCCACCACAGCTTCCGGGCACTGCAGAAGGGGTGGAGGAAAATGGAGGCTAGAACATAGTGCAAGAAGCCTGATAGGTCATTATGCTTCTTTTCTTATTGCTGGCAAGATTATTTCTTATTTATCTTATTATTTGATAAGACGGAAAGAAATTGGGGGGTGAAAGATAAAAAGGGAGAGAGAAGGAGCAATACCGGCAGACTTTCTTCACTGCTCATGAAGCTCCCCCCAACTCCCAAGGGAGAAGGGGCTAGAGACTTGAAGTCAGGTTCCTGTGTTGGGTCATGTGTGCATTCACCACCAGCCCTGACAAGATTATTTCTTGCCAGCAGAAGTAATCAAGATGTGATCTGAAGGTATCCTGCCTTCATTCTGCCATCTGCAATATCATGGTCTTAGTTGTGACAGCCAATTTGAGACTCAGTTGGCTTACAGAGTCCCAGCTGCAATCGCATCTGGAAAATAAATGTCTACTTTTGGCAACCTGTCCAGTTACAATGAATGGAATTTGAATGAACTAATCTGTAACCCCAGTACCCAGATGTTTCATTTCTCAAATGTTACTTACCCCCACGGGTTATCTAGAGAACTAGAGGAGGTTTAGAATATGTGAAGCTCATATTCACAGCTGGAAAACAACATTAACAGCTTTAGAATTGGCAAGATACCTCCATTGGGAGGCACCCTCCTGCTTTGCCGATGCATACGACCTGGGTTTGAGTCAGGCCCCCACTGCACTGGGGGAAGCTCTTTTGCTCTTTATTTCTCTTCCTATCTGAACACTTTGGCCTGAGCAGTAAAGTCACAGTGATGACAAAGAAATTCTGACTGTTTTATTATAAAATAAAATAATGTAGTTACTTAAAGTGCCATGCCATGCCACTTGCCTCATTCATGTTCCTTTGATGATAGTGATTGGTTGGTTTGGAATTGATAACCTTGACTTTATTTTTTTTGGTATAATAACATAAAAGTAGCACTGTCTCTATTACTACAAAAAGTTTCTGCTACCCCAGTGTGAACTTTCTAGTGCGTGCTCTAGAGCTTGAGATCCCTCCCTGGTTTGATAAGAGGGTGAGGAATAAGTCTGGAGAAGGCACTAGGGGTCCAGAGGTTCTTAGACCACCCTAGGCTAGCATTCTACTGCACAACAGTGGGAGTCTCTTGATTTTTTTTTTTTAAGTTGAGAAGCATTTTCAGACTTTCCTTTTAGGGCACTCTCTCAGATGGAACAGGGGATGCCTTAGGTAAGGGAAAGTTAGTGGCTGTAGTTTGGGCAAGTGATGGTGGCAACTTGTACCACTAGAGTAGTGCAGGGGAGGAGAAAAGCAGCCTGGGGATATCCTTAGGAGGACTAGGTGAAGACTGCCCTAAAACTCAGCCGGGGAATTTTAGGATAGTAGAAATTTCAGTATTGCAGATGTCTAGAGTTATCTTGGGTGACTTAGTTCCTGGTGTGAATTAAAAGTTTGACTCTGATTCATAAAATTTAAAAAGAGAAATGAAAGATGATTTCATATTCCATTAATTTATAAGTATGAAGGAAGAAAATATTCCTTAAGTTTTTCTGTGAACTATTCCCAAAGTTATCTAAGATATTTAATGGCTGAGTGTGAATGACTTGCAAAACACAATTTGGGATGCATTGCATCGACCTTCCCGTGGGGCATCCCCTGAGTACCCATTCTTTGGGGAAACTGACGATCCTTCCTAGCCGACTGAATCCACATGGATCCCAGTCACTTTCAAAGCCAGCAACAAGCAGCTCCTGACAGCTTTCAAGCTCTTGGTCCTGCTCTTCAAGTCCTCCAACTTAATGTTGAGGGGCTGTCCTTTGCCAAACGCGTTCTTATTGGACAATTGGTGATACAGCATCAGGCAGATGTCATTTGCCTACAAGAAACACATCATTTCCCATGTCTGTGCTCAACCGGACCTGCCAATGTGTGCGGATGTCTTCGCCCACCCTGTTCAACGCTTGACGTCTCGTCATCCAGTCTGGTCCCCTACGCCTACACTGAACTTCTCTGTTCCAGACTCTTGGAAACGGAGTTGGCAGTCAACTGAGGTAAAGAACAGACACCTCATCGCAGACCCCTGCAAGCGTCAACCCAGCTTTGACCTAGCACGTTGTCATTGGGCCCTCCTCGGTCGCTGTTGAGCAGGCCATGGCCGGTGCGCCTCTGTGTTCCATCGCTGGGGAGCCAGGGACGACCCGAACTGCCCTTGCGGCTACAGACAGACCCACATGGTCAACCACTGCCATCTCTCCGGATTCAAAGGAGGTCTCGAAACTTTACATCAGGCTCAACCTGACGCTGTTGACTGGCTGCGGAAGAAGGGCAAACGCTAGAAGAAGAAGAAAGCACAATTATGCTGTGCCATTATCTGTGTTGGTAAATTACTTTATATAACATGACTGAACATTGGAATGATGTAGAAAATTTTCTTAGGCTGTCTTAGAAGCTCCCTTAAACAGAGAGATGCTGCATCAATGCACAGAGCATACCTGCAAATGCAAGGACACACTTGCTCAATGACCATTTCATCAACTTTTTTGACTCTCCAGCCAAGGATAATACAAGTATGATAACATTCTGACTATTTCATTCAAAAGGAATTTGTTATAAAATATAAAGTCTGGGATTTCCTGTTTTACAATGAGTGATGTCTACAGTAATTATAGGACATTGCAAAAACTACAGGGATAGACATCTAGTCAGATGAAGAGAAGCTATTCTGTTGTCTAGCAAAGAGTTCCTGTCAGCTCTCTCCCCATGTCACTGGTGACACATGTCAGTGGTATCATTACAGGTAAAAGGTCAGTCACATTCCAGCTTCCTTAGTCCTGAGCATTTCCTGTGTGGCCTAAAAATATACTGGGAGAAAGTAGTCTGAGTTCATGGCTTAGGAGTTGTCTACTTCTTTCTGAGGAGAGGCTAGACTTGGTATATTCAGTGTCTAATGGTGGAACATTAAAAGGAATTAAGTCACTTGGTCAGAGAAAAAAGCAATCATCACTGGACTTGGTGCCCATTATGATGTTCCTTGTTTTTTTTTTTTAATTTTTTTTGTTATCTTTATTTATTTATTGGATAGAGACAGCCAGAAATCGAGAGGGAAGGGAGTGATAGAGATGGAGAGAGACAGAGAGACACCTGCAGCCCTGCTTCACCACTTGCAAAGCTTTCCCCTGCAGGTGGGGACCGGGGGCTCGAATCAGGTTCTTGCGCACTGCTAAGTGTGCACTTAACCAGGTGTGCCACCACCCAGCCCCCCCTTGTTCTTTTTTAAGAGTATCTTTTCATCTCCAAATCTTACTTAGTGCCAGGGAGAGGAGAAATAGAACAATTCATAATGAGTATGACTTTCAAAATAAGTATCTTTGGATGTTAGGGATTTTTAGAACTTAGATTCCTAAAGATGCCATAGGTCTGGGAGTATGGTGAGCAGTTTTGCCAATCTGATTTACCTCCTAAATGCTTCCTGTGTGGCAGGATCACATAAGCATCCAGAGTTTTTCAAGTGTGTGACCTGTTGAGGACAAGCTTTTCTGAATCCTTACAGTCCCCAGTTCCAGAAATGGAAAGTGTTTTCTGTCAAGTCATGGCAGATGAGTTAGCAGCGATGGCACAGAGGCTCACGGCTCCACAGATGAATGCTTAGTAACCCAATCTCTTCCTTAGCCATTTTCATGTCATGCTTATATGAATTGTGGTAACAGAAACTAGCCCCGGGAATTGACATATTATTTAAAGTAGGTTTTAATAAACATGGCAACAGAGTGGGGGAAAATGCATAGTGGCTATGCAAATAGACTTTCTTTCCTGAGGCACTGAGGTCCTAGGCTTAATTCCCCCATACCACCATCTAAGGTCAGAGATGAACTATGCTCTGGTAAAAGAAATAAGTAAATAAATGTATTCCAAAATAAAAAAATGTTTAAAAATAGAAAATGACAGTATTCTTATGTTTTACAACTCTAAAAAGATACGGATTTGTATTAGATTCTGTAAAAGAATGCATGAAGAAGAGATATAATAAAATAGATTTATTTGTAAAAATTTTCAATTTCTCTTTATTAATAATTGATATTCTGTTTACAATTTTTTTTGCCTCCAAGGTTATTGCTGGGGCTTGGTGCCTACACCACGAATCCACTGCTCCTGGAGGCTATTTTTTGTTGCCTTGGTTGTTTTATCATTGTGTAGTTATTATTGTTGTTCTTATGGATGTCATTGTTGGATAGGACAGAGAGAAATCGAGAGAGGAGGGGAAGACAGAGAGGAGGAGAGAAAGATAGACACCGGCAGACCTGCTTCACCACTTGTTAAAGGACCCTCTCTGCAGGTGGGGAGCCAGGGGGCTCGAACCAGGATCCTTACACTGGTCCTTATGCCAGTCCTTGCGCTTTGCTCGCTTAACCCGCTGGGCTACCACCTGATCCTCCTGTTTAAAATTCTTAAGGAATTAATTGCTTTAAAGTCACATAAGATGAAAAGTAAGTAGGATAACTTAGGAGTCTGGAGTGGTGAACCTGGTTGAGTGCATATGTTACAGTATACAAGGACCTGGGTTCAAGCCCCCAGTCCCTGCCTGTGGGAAGGAAGCTTCATAAAAACAGTGCTGCAAATCTCTCTCTCTCTTTCTCTCTCTCCCTCTCTATTTACCTCTTTCCTTTTGATTCTTCAACTAAAAACAAATGGAGGTGGGACTAGGGATGGGGAGGGCAAGGCCAGTTATGGGAGGTTATCAAAAAAGACATAGTAAATAAAGGTATAGTTGTGTAGATTTAAGTTAATGCCACAGTGTTAGGAATAACTTGATCACCCATTACTTGTTTTAAAGGAAGGAGATGAGCAGCCTGGAAAGTGGCACAGAGGTTAAAACCTTGAACTCTAGTAGGTCTATTTTAGGTATATTCCAAGGGGCCCATGACTTAACTAATTTTTGCCTGACAGCTAACATGCAGGTGGACCAAAGGTATTATCTGGGGAGATGGTGTCAGAGTTGGAAAATGGACTAGAAAGCTGGACCAGGGAAGAGAGTAGCTCCCAAATATGGAAAAAGTGTATAAATATTGTTAACTGTAAACACCATCATTCTGACCTAGGGCCCATGTCTATTTATATTTAGCACAGAAGCCTGCGTAACCTCTGCATCCCTGCCAGTCTGAACTCACATTCCATGGTCATACCTAGGAACATTCTAGGCTGCACTCATTTCAGAATCACTCTTTCTAGAATGGCAGAATATGTTGACCCAGCCTTCCTTTAGAGAGTGTGGCTATTGTTTCACATTGAGGGTAAGGTCCTGTAGAGGCCCAGAAGAAGGTTTATGATATTGTTCCTGTTGATGCTGACCAGTGATGGTGTAGAGAGAGATCTGTTAGAGGTCTGGGCCCATCAAATCTATGTGGGAATCCTAGGATTCCCTGACTCAGGCCCTGGATGTTGGGGTGGCCTCGTAGTGACCAAAAGAGTCATCATTAGAGTGTGCTGGTCTCTTGCCCTTACCCAGCTTATTTTTTATTTTTATTTATTTATAAAAAGGAAACACTGACAAAACCATAGGATAAGAGTGGTACAACAAAACACAATTCCCACCACATCTCTGTATCCCCTCCCCTCCCTTGATGGCTTTCCTATTCTTTAACCCTCTGGGAATATGGATCCAAGGTCACTGTGGGATGCAGAAGGTGGAAGGTCTGGCTTCTGTAATTGCTTCCCCACTGAACATGGGCATTGACAGGTTGATCCATACTCCCACTCTGCCTCTCTCTTTCCTTAGTGGGGTGGGGCTCTGGGGGCTCTGGGCTCCAGGAAACATTGGTGGGGTTGTCTGTCCAGCAAAGTCTGGTTGGCATCATGCTAGCATCTGGAACCTGGTGGCTGAAAAGAGAGCTAACATACAAAGCCAAACAAATTGTTGAACAATCATGAACCTAAAGGCTGGAATAGTGCAGATGAAGAGTTGGGGGGGGGGTGTTTCCATTTTGTAGATAGCTAGTAGGCATATTTTAGTTATATTCCAAAGGGCCTGTGGCTATACTAGTTTTTTTTTTTTTCCCCTTGAGCCTGAAATCTGATATGCAGGTGGATCCAAGTTATTGTCTGGGGAGATGATGTCATGGCTGGAAAAAGGACCAGAAAGCTTGATCAGGGAACAGAGTAGCTCCCTAATATGGGAAAGGGTTTATCCAGCTTTTGAGCTGGGCGGAAGTGGGTCTCTTTCCCTGCACTTTCCTTCCTCTTGGGACCAGGCCATGCTGCCTATCCCTGGAGACTGAACATGTGTAGCTGAACTCTGCTGCAGCACTCTTTCCTGTGCTCTTTTTTGGTGGTTCCGCTCCCCTGGACTGATCATGGCCACTCCTCCCAGGACATGTACACGTGTATCTCAGCTCTGGTAAAAGTAGCTTAAAAGACTTATGCCTCTGTGCCCATTAGGAATAGCCAATATTTGCCTTTTTACCATACCTAAATAACCACTGTGTAATAAACCTTTATTGTTTTAAAGCCAAGTCAAGCTGCCCCACTGAAGTCATTAATAAATAATTAATTATTTTTTTACCTTCATGGTTATTGCTAGGGCTCAGTGCCTGTACCACTTGGTCGATTCCAATTTATATTCCTCCATGAGGATAATTTCTGGAACCATCAGTTCCACCCCGGTTCCATGGCTGCCAGTCCTTAGCAACATCGCCCCACCAGATATTCGTCAGAATGCGGCATCATCGAAGTTCATTTCCCATGTCTACGCTCGACCGGACCTGCCAATATACGCGGATATCTTCGCCCACCCTGTCCAACACTTGACGTCTCGTCACCCAATCTGGTCCCCTACGCCTACACTGAACTTCTCTGTTCCAGACTCTTGGAAACAGAGTTGGCAGTCAGCTGAGGTAAAGAACAAACACCTCATCACAGACCCCTGCAAGCGTCAACCCGGCTTTGACCTAGCACGTTATGATTGGGCCCTCCTCAATCGCTATCGAACAGGCCATGGCCGGTGCGCCGCTATGTTCCATCGCTGGGGAGCCAGAGACGACCCAAACTGCCCCTGTGGCTCCAGACAGACTATGACCCACATAGTCAACGACTGCCACCTCTCCAGATTCAAAGGAGGTCTCGAAACTTTACATCAGGCTCAACCTGACGCTGTTGACTAGCTACGGAAGAAGGGCAAACGCCAGAAGAAGAAGAAGTGCTTGTACCGGCAAATGCTAGAAGAAGAAAAGTGCCTGTACTACAAATTCACTGCTCCTGGCAGCCATTCCCCCCCCCCCCCCAATTTTTTGGATAGGATAGAGAGAAATTGAGAGGGGAGGGGAAAATAGTGAGGGAGAGAGAAAGAGAGAAACCTGCAGCCCTGCTTCAGTGCTTGTGAAACAGCCCCCCTGTAGGTGGGGTGCTGGGGGCTCGAACCGGAATCCTTGCACGAGTCCTTGCTCTTTGTACTAAGTATGCTACTGCCTGGCTCCCAAATCTTTTAATTACAAGACTTTATGTTGTCCTTTTTAGGTCTTTCTGCTTGCTTGCTGCACTTCCTGAGTCACTGTAGACTATTGTGCACTTTTACTTTAATATATATATATTTTCCCTAACTTATGGATACATGTGCATGTGTGCCCTGGTCTATATTTAGGCTCTATGATTCTGCTAGGAGGTGTGACACACAAAATGGAACTTAGGAGTCCTATGAGCTAGGAAAGGTCTCATCTGGTTATTGGCTTGGCGAGTCTAGACACAGTCAAAGTGAAACAATTTGAGGTGGTACTGGTTGCACTGATTTGGTTGAGATCAGCAGTTGCACTATCAAATGGTATGGATCAAAAAGAGCATGAAGGAAAATGAGCAAAGCCCCAGAGGTTCATACAAGGAGGTCCTGAATTTTATCTCAGAAATTGTATGTGCTCGAGTGATGCTGTGGTTTGTTCATGTTCTCTCTCTCTCTTTCTCATTAATAAATAAATATTAAAAAAGGTGGGAGGAATAGTGGAACAGTATGTTGCTTTGCCATGTACTCAACCTAAATTAGAGCCAGGCCCTTACCACACTGAAGAAAGCTGTTGTACTGTGGTCTCTTTCACTTACTCTGTCTCGTGTCCTTTGAAGAGATTCCAGAGTGTTCTCCTCTCCTTGACAGAAGCTCAGAAAATAGATCATATGGACATCCAGCAAGATGACCACTGACACGTTCAAAAGAGGAGCCTTAGATGACACTGGCCATGTTGGCATTCTGAGGCTCTGTTTTCAGCTTATTGAACTGTAAGAAACCTCATCTTTGCTGTTTAAGCCATACAGCCCTCAGTTATGTAATGTTATACTGTTTCTCCCTGATGTCAGAGCCTCTGGGAAGAATCTTCCCTAGTAATGACTTTCCTCCATGTTCAGATGGGCTAGGAAAAGGATAAAGGAGACCGCTCACAGTTCTGAGACAAGTGATAGTAGATTGTGAGAGGAGGAAGGTGAGGATGATCCCAAGGGAGCATGTCAAGCTGGAGAGGAAGTCCAGGAGAAACAGACAGGAAAGGGGCATCGAAGGTCAACAGTAAAGAGCTCTTCCACTTTCTAAAGGACTGTTGCCCAGATCAGAATCCTCTTCATTCTGGACTTGTCATGGTAAAACCAGCATGAAGTGGTTAGTCAGTATTCTAATAATACCGCAGCAACAGAAGTTTGCCCTCTAGTAGTTCAATCCCCAGAATCCTGGTCTCTACTGGAAAGGAACCTGCTCAGATTCCAAGTCAACTGCTAAGAGTTTTCTGAGATGCCTCCACCCCTGCTGGAGTGAGGTGTGGCTCGCCCAGACAGTGTAATTGAGATTCTGTAGCAGAAGAATGGGACTGCCTTTTATTTTAAGTGATTCTTTTGAGCTCTTCCCACTAAAAATATTATTAAAAAAAGGTTTTTCTGCAGACAGTTAAAATTCCATTTTCCGACTTAAAAGGTAGTGGCATTGAGCTAAGAATGACAACACATTGTCTTGTTCAGATCTGATGAGAAACTCTAATTTTTGGAGAAACAAGTTTGTTTTTCTGTTAGAAAAAAAACACCTTAATGATGGTTGTAAGTGAATTGACATAGTTCTAACAGTCACTTTTATTTGAAAAACTTCTGTTTTTACTCAGACATCATTTACATGTGAAATTGTCTGTTTGCCAATAATTGACAAAATGTTCTTGTATTTTTTTAGCTGGAGTTTTATCTACTCCAGAAGTTTAATGACATCTAATAGGTTTACTTCTGCTTTTGTTAATGTTATTTAACCCACTTTTGGTGATTCTTTTGTTATGTTCCCCACACGAAATTCTTGTTTCATTTTTACTTCTGAAAGAGACTGACAGAAATAGTGCATCTTACTAGGATAATGTTTTAATTAACTTAAGTTAATTCTCCTAATTAACTTCCTATATATCTTCTAGTTCCATCCTCAGATTAACCCCTGAAATGGGAGTTTATAATTTTTATTTATCTTCACATGTCAGATGAAGAAATAAAGAGCCCGGTAAGTTAGATAAATAACTTGTTGGATGTAGACTAGTTAATTAGTGACAAATAAACCTTATGAAAAAATTTTCAAAATTAAAATACTACTCCTACTAATTCATGATGATGGTGATGATGATAAATAACATGTTAGTAATAATAATGCTGCAGAATATCTACTTTGGGAAGCTTGACCTAAATGATAACAGGTACAATTTTTGGGCTAAAGATGTTATTATTTTTTTCTTTTTTTCTTAATCATTTTATTGGGAGAAATAATGATTTATAAGATGGTTTTCACATGATAGGCATTGTTCTTTTGAAAGGTGTCTGTGCACCACCTCCACCACCAGCTGAAAGTTTCCTGCATTGGGTCCTCAGTCTTCTCTACACCCCTCCTACCCCTTTTAGAATCCATATTCCTGCTGCAGCAGACCACAACTAGTCTTTGGTTTCACTCTGTGTTTCCCCTTTCTTAAGTTATACCTAGGAGTGAAGCTATCCTGTGTTCCTCCTTCTCCTTCTAGCTTGGTTTAAAGGTGGTCTTACGTAGTTACAAATCATCACCATTCACCTCATTCCCATACTTCTGTTTTTGCATTAGTCTCTCCCCTAAGCTCCAGTTTCATATAGTCATTCCACATTTATCTTGGTTAATCCATTCCAGACTCTACTGTAGTAAGTGAATTTCTGAGAAGTAGGATTCATTATTTTTAAATAGACTATTTTCATAGTTAGAGTATAGAAAACCTGCTCATGACCTTCTGACTATGGTTTTTAACATTATCAGAGCCCTCTGGACATGAAATCACACCCCTTCAACTTTGCTTCCTTGTTGAAAGAGACAGTAGCCTTTGCATGGATGTTCTTTTCATCTTTACAGATGGAGCAAATGGTAGACTCATTCAAGTCATAATGGCAGGCAACCTTCACGGTTTTCTTGCCATTTTTGATCATATCCAAGAGTTTCACTTCCTGGACAGTAAACATCTTCCTCTGGCACTTAGGTTCATTTTGTCGGAAGGTTAAGAAGCAGCAGCACATTTAAGAGCCATCGTGAGGCTTAGATAAAGGTGCTCAGAAATCGCAAACACAAGAACAAAGATGTTTCCATTTGCAGCAATGTAGAAGTGTGTATGAGGGAAGCACGCTCTGATGGGCTTGGTTTCTCCACACCCGATTTCAAACACACACAAAGAGTGGCCGATTGGCTGAAGTTGGAGGATTTGTGGGGGTGTTGGAATGCATAGGCCTGCAGTCCATATGGACAGTCATTTTGATTTTAATTGTAATACAGGGATGTATAACTGACTCAGACAACGGAACATACGCTCTATCATTTTCACTGTCTTGATCAAGTTTTTAATAAATATATTTGAAAAAAACTGTGATAAAGTGAAGCCACGAAAGTTGAAGCGTGATGTGGCAAGGGACGACTGTATACCCAAGTGCTCACTTAAAGTTTATCTTGTAGTGGGGGTTGTATTGTTAAATGGGAAACTGGGGAATGTTATACATGTACAAACTATTGTATTTACTGTTGAATGTAAAACATTAATTCCCCAATAAAGAAATAAATTAAAAAAAATTCATCTTGGATGCACACCTGCATCATCAGTGAAACAGAAAAAGAACAGGTTGTTCTTCCTGTGGAGTCACCTGTGCCAGCCAACCACAACTTGAGATCTCCAGTTGCTCCAGATAAAAATCTTTTTTTTTTTTTTTTTGCCTCCAGGGTTATTGTGGGGCTCTGTGCCTGCATGAATCCCCTGATCCTGGAGGCCATCATTTCCCTCCTTGTTGTTGCTAATGTTGTTGTTGGATAGGACAGAGAGAAATTGAGAGATGAGGGGAAGGTATAGAGGGGGAGAGAAAGTTAGATACCTGCAGAACTGCTTTACTGCCTATGAAGTGACCCCCTGCAGGTAGGGAGCTGGGGGGGGCTAGAACCATGATCCTTGCACTTCTCATTATGTACACTTAACCCAGTACACTACCACCCAGTCCCCAAAATATTAAAAAAATATTATCTTTATTTATTCATTGGATAGAGACAGCCAGAAATAAAAAAGGAAAGGGGTGGTCAAGAGGGAGAGAGACACCTGCGACGCTGCTTCACCACTCACAAAGCTTTTCCTTTACAGGTGGGGACCTGGGCTTCAAACCCAGGTTTGAATTTTTGGCAGTGTAATGTGTGCGCTCAACCAGGTGCGCCACCACCTGGCCCCCAGGATAAAAATCTTGATATCATCATTTCCTCCATTCTTTCTCACACGCCTCACATCATATCCATCAACAAATCCTATTGGTTCTACCTTTAAGACATACAATGAATGCAATCAATCTGCTATAATTTGGGGTTCTAGAAAGCCAACCCAGAGAGCTATCATCTATAGGAAGTTATCGGGGAGGGCTCTGGAGGTTACTCTTCTGTGTATAGGCAAGGCCAGAAAAAGGACTGGACAGAATTAGGCTGGGAAGTGGTCTCAGGGAAGGGAACTCTAAAAGGAAGTCTGAGACAGGGATTCAGAGATGTCCTTATTGTGAAGAGTGAACTTTCATTCATTTTGTTTGCATGCACCTGACTCTGGGAAGGGGTGCAAACTTAGATGACCTCCAGCCAAGAACAAAGGGATGATTAGTGCTATTGAAGAAACAATTGGGGTGATATGACAGAGAATCTAGGATTGGAGGTCTCCTTAGGAAGAATAGTTGAGAAGTGATGGATTATAGGCGCACGCGCAAGTGCATGTGTGTGTTTGTGTGTATGTGGGAGAATCAGACATTGAGTTGAAACCTAAAGACCAGGTTTCATGAGCTAGTCTCTCCAAGAGCTGGTAACAGAACAGGATGGCAGGAAGTGGAGTATGTTGAAGGTCATAATGAAGGGCATGAGGAAGCGAGAGAGTGATAGGAGATAAAACTGGAGATGTAGACACAGGGTTTTTTTTTTTTTTTTTTACCTTTTCTTTCTTTTTTTTTTTTTGCCTCCAGGGTTATTGTTGGGTCTCCGTGCCTGCACTACAAATCCACTGCTCCTGGAGGCAATTTTTTTCCTTTTGTTGTCCTTATTGTTTATCGTTGTTGTTGTTATTGCTGTTGTTGTTGTTGGACAGGACAGAGGCATCGAGAAAGGAGGGGAGAGAGAGGGAGAGAGAAAGATAGACACCTGCAGACCTGCTTCATCGCTTGTGAAAAGACCCACCTGCAGGTGGGGAGCCAGGGTCTTGAACTGGTCTTGAACTGTGATCTTTACACTGGTCCTTGTGCTTTGCGCCACCTGTGCTTAACTCTGTGCTACCACCTGACTCCCCCAAGATAAGATTTCTACACCAGCTGAATAACTCTTTGGAGAGTTTGTTTAAATAATATGCATTAGTAATCCTTGAACCTTTTAGACATATCTATATTCCAAGTTGTGCAGTTTTCACTACTAAGTTCTGTTTGTTTTCGGGGAGTGGGAAATGAAAACAGAGATGTCCATTTGCATTAGGTTGGAGAACAGGGGCTTCATTGTGTACCTGCATGAAAAGTGTTCCTCCTGCATGTTATTTATGTGAAGAGTCTTAAGGACAGGAGCTGACACTGACACAGGCCACGAAGGAACCCAAGTGAGGGCTTTGGAAGAGTTCCCATGGTGGCTCTTCTGATCTCAGTGCTAGACATGACCACTGTGGCTGGTAGATGTGGGGAGGATATCATTGTAAGGACCATAGTTCTGAGGGGCCTCTGGATCACATGCCATGCTTGTGTAAAGACTTGACTGAACAGTCTCCAGTGATGACTGTCTGTTGCAATGCTAACGTCAGAAGGTTTGCTTGCCAGTCCTGCAGACCAAGGTCTTTTCCCTGTGGATCACACAGGCCAATGTGTAGGTTCTGCATTGATTTTTGTTTGAAGGGATTTGAGGGCCTGTCATCAGTCATGCTCTTTTGATCTTTGGCTCTTTTATTGAACTCCTAATTCCTCTTGCAATAGATGTTACTCATTAACAGCAAAGGAAGGGAAACCAGGAGGCTATTGTACATGTGTTGCCAAGGTAGGCTGAACAGTCCTGTGTGGCATCAGCAATGTGATGGTATGTGTGTGTACACTCATGCTGGCTATAAATGGATGGACACAAAGTAAAGCATGGGATGGGTCATGTGGTGGCAGATCCACTGTGCAACCTCCTGGACCACATGGTGGCAGATCACATGTCAACTTGGCACACCAAGAGAATTGCCAAGGGTTTGTCTTAAGAAGTAGCTTAATCAGATTTCTGTCTCATGAGGATTTTCTTCATTAGGAAATTATTTATTAATTAACAAGTGTTTCAAATAACATACCACCCTTATTTTACTTGTGTCACTACAGAAATAGAACCCCAGATAATACATTTGGTTTCCCCATTTGATCCATTTTTGTAATTTTTTAGCAAAATATAATTTAGTTGGATTTAAGTTTGATCTTTTTTTTTTTTTTAGAACTGTATCTCACACATGGATGATTTTACTAATATGGGCAGACTTTTTGAAAAATTAAAAAAAATATTATTGGGTAGTGACAGAGAGAAACAGAGGGAATGGGGAGAGAGGGAAAGAGGATAGACACCTACAGCCCTGCTTCACCACTTGTGAAGCTTTCCCCCTAACAGGTGGGGACCAGGAACTTGAACCTGGGTCTTTGTGCACTGTAATGTGTGCACTTAACTATGTGTGCCACCGACTGGTCCCCAGACTTATTTTTTATTAGTTATTTAATATTGATTTACAAAGTTGTAAGATAATAGGGGTTTAACTCCATACAGTTCTCACCACCAGAATTCTGTGTCCCATCCCCTCCACTGGAAACTGCAGTAGTTCTCTCAAGATCCCAATATAGGCTGATTCTATAACTATGTATATCTATGTGTGTGTATATATATCCCTCCATTTTTTTTCAATGGTCCTGCCTTCATTTCCTTTCTAGGTCATCCCCATACCTATTACTATTTCCAAGTGTCTTTCCTTTTTTTCCTTTTCTTTCTCAGATGAGCGAAGCTTCCTCTGGAGTTTTCCAGATTCATTTCCCTTTCTTTGATGGTTTAAAAACAAGATTCCTCGTGACCAGCACTTCGGGTGCTAGTGGAATGGGAATACAGAGCCTTCTGGTTTACTTCCCCTATCGCTTACCCTTCTGGGGTAATTCTTTTTTAGGGTGCAGGAGGTGGGAGTTTTGGCTTCTGTAATTATTTCTCTGCTAGACATAGATGTTGACAAGTCAATCTATACCCCCAGCCAGTTTCTATCTTTCCCTACTGGGTTAGGGTTCTGAAGAGGGGAGGTTCCAGGAAACATTGGTGAAGTCATCTGGGCAGACTTTTTTTTTTTTTTTGAGAGAGAGGGAGTAAAGGAAGGAAAGGGAAAGGGGATAGGAGGAGAGGGAGAGAGGAATAGAGAGAGAGAGAGAGAGAGAGACAGAGAGACTTTGCAGCACCAAGATTTCCTTCTGGGTGGGGGTATAGCATATGGTTACGCAAAGAGACTTTCATGTCTGAGGTTTTCAAGTCCCAGGTTCAATTCCCTATACCACCATAAGCCAGAGCTGAGCAGTGCTCTGGTAAAAAAAAAAAAAAAAAAAAAAAAAAAAAGATTTCCTTCTGTGTGGTTAGAACCTGGGTTGATCACATAACAAATCAGGCTTACTATCAAGGTGAACTATCTAGCTGACCTATTAGTTATTATTATTTTTTAAAGAACACCTGAAAGGTTTGGAATTCAGCACCCTGATAGACTATGGGGCCAGACAGGATCATTATGATAGAATGTCCACATGGGGTACTGTGGGTGGAGGTAACCATTGTGGGGAGAGAAGGGTGAGCGGAGAAGGGAAGCTACAAAAAAAAAAAAAAAAAGGAAAGGAGGAAAGCACTGTCCTGAAAGCAACCATGTGTATATAGCTTTTCATTTTTTGAAAAATTGTCTATATGCACAGAGTGGGTATGCTTTAGGTAGGATGACTGATTGTCAGAGCCGGACATGACCTTTGAGGTTATTGGACTTCGAAGTTTCCTAATGTACCTATGTTTCAGAAATTCCTGGGGAGTCTGAAAAAAATAGACAGATGCATAGACCCCACATCAATACTATGGCCTTATTTCTCCAGATTTCTTATGTTAGAAGGAGAAAACTGGCATCCTCCGGGGTTAACGTGCTTGCTCAAAGTCACAGCAGTTCCTCCCTCAGTTTAAGCTTCATTGGCAGTGTGCCCAGACAAGGAAAAAAAAATGCATCTGCTTTGGGAAATATCCAGAGATATTTTTCCTTCTGTTTTGTGTTGGAGAAGAATGGAAAATATGTAAGCAAATTAGAGAAGAAATGGCTACATATGTATTTGTGAGTCTAGTTGAATAGAGGTCATTTAAACCGTGGCACTTTGTACCAGGTGGAACTCTGTATTTTCAGTGTTGTCATTTTTGCCTAAAGTTTTAAGAAGACATTTATTTTATGACGTGCCCCCACCAGAGCTAATGATAGGTGTAGTAAACTGAACTTCAGCACAACCATAATCTAGGGAGCCCAAGTTAATTTTTTCAACAAAGGAAAAAGAGAGAAGGGGATTTATGTCTTGCAGAATTGGATAAATATTTAGAATGACAAGAAAAAATGAAAAGTCTTTCACACTCATGTGTTCCAGGTGCTGGGCCCAAAGTTTTATTGATCATATATAGAACTCGAGTCCAAGGTACTGAATTTTATCAAAATGAGTTTGGATTTAAGTTCATCAACCTACCTACCTCCTGTACTCTACTCTTCCCTTTTGGCAATGATTAACATAAGTGTTTAATGTGTGCTCTAAAGTATGTGCTTTAAACTCTCACCAAACATAAACTCTTTAGTGGGGCAACTTTCCAGGTGTCTGGAGCATAGGTACCATTTCTACAGTGGAGATGTGGCACTCAGCTGCCAGGGCAGACAGTCACTTCTTAGTGTCGCTGATGAGAAAATGTAAGGAAAGAAATTGCTTCCTTATCTTAGAAACAAGTCAACTGTGTTTCACAGGAGTGTATCAGTGTTCCAAATCATTCATCAGCTTGAGCAACTGTGGCTGAATTTCACAATTAGGTTTTCTTGGGAATTACATTAATCCATCCCTTCTCCCTAACCTGGGCCAGATTTCTTTGATGACAAGCAGACCACAGAGGGAACTAAATACATGCAGTCTTCGAGTAAAGTTTTAATTAGATTCAATTTAACTCAGTGACCATTTTGGCTTCTCTTTGAGCAGGGCTAGTGAAACTACTTTCTCTTTTGACTCAGGGCAATTTGAGAATATTTTTCTCGATTGTTTTAATCTTTATGATTATAGATATATTGGTTACTTAGAAAATCAAGTTTTAATTATGGTTGGAACTAAGCCAGCATCACATACTGGTGGTTGACTCACACACCAGATACCTGAATTGTTCTATTTACTCAGAAGGACCATCTGGGATATTGGTAGTGGCTCATGTGTGCCCCTTGTGTCCAGAGGACTCTAGAATGTTCAGCCAGAATTAATATTTAGAGAGAAACTCCAGACTTTCATGTTTTGGACTCCAGTCTTTCAGAGATGGTTCTAGATAGATGATCACTGAGCAGATATGTTATAACATAAACTACAGTTTTTCTGAGTTGGAAGAGTCTTTGTTTTACTTTTTAGACATTGATATTTTATTTTATTTTTATTTAATTTTTTATTTATAAAAAGGAAACATTGACTAAACCATAGGGTAAAAGGGGTACAACTCCTCTAAAACTGTTTTTCTAATAAATTGGTAAGATCTTTTCATTCATGAGATAAATCAGTTTTTAGTTGGTGATGGAAAGTAAAATTTCTTTTGATTATGACCATGGTCTTTTGAGAGACAAAATTAAAAAAAAATGTGTGATTGAATCCATTAATCATCACATTTGTGGTTTCTGTTTTTTTTTTTTTTTTAAGATTTATTCAGATTATTTTGAGTGAGAGTGAGAGAAAACACATGAATACCAGTCTGGTATATGCAATGCCAGGGAGTCAACATGTGCTTGCATGTCCAGAATCTGCCCCTCACCAAGCCACCTCGAAGGCTGCAAAAATGAGGAAGACATTCTCTATTTGAAGTTGATTAAAACAGTCCCTTATTTTCCCATCCAAGTTCTTTTATGGGTCTTTTTTCTCATATGAATAAAATCCATCCGAACCTTTTTTTTTTTCTGGATATATAGTGGTGTGCACGTTTTCATGCTCACTGAGATCTACATTTTCAACAGCCCAAGCAGAGTAGGAGGAGTGAGTCTGCACTTGGAACTACACTGAGTACCTCAGGGGAGAAGGGGTACTGGGTGTGTCATTTCAATGCCAGTGTGTCTGAAAGAGGGACACAGTATTTCTGCAGAGGGGAGATTATGAATCCGTGGGGAGAGGAAAACATTAACTCACTGGAAGAGAGGGAGTTAGGACTAGAGACAAGGAGTAAGGCTGTGTAAATAGAACAGAGTAACATTTTAGATTAATAGGAACAGCTAGTTTTTGCTGTTACAAATGGAACTCATTTCAGTATTTTGATTTCCTATTGTTTCACTACATAACAGTTAAAGATTTCATCTAGGACAGCCCTAAATAGGTTCTTACAGGCATATGCTTATGTAACTTCAAATAAACCTGGCAACACTAACATCTTATGCATCTACAACTTTAGATTTCTATGTATTTGAGGCTCTGAAAAGGTCCACAAAATGGTTACATTTGCTATGCTTTTTCCTTTGTTGTTTCTCTCAGCTCTCAGTGTTCTTGGAGGGATGAGGTCAGATACTTACTGCTTCAAGTTTGATGTGTCACACAGCTCATTAGAGTCAGAGATTGCCCAGGCACTTCCTGTCAGTTTGCTGACTTGTCAGTAAAAGTTCCAAGCGGCAATTTCTATTTGGTCCCTCTGTGCTGCCCCCAACCTTGATTTCTGGGTCAGTTCTTCAATTTCCACCAAATTGGCATACACTTCCATCAACATTTTGTATTTCCATTCCTCAGGGTATTGTGCTAAAGGGAAACTTGGATTTGGGAAGTATGAACAACTTTTTGAAGATTCATGCACATCTGAATGTAAACAAAATTCTAGTATTTAGTTTTTAAAATACCTTTTCCATACATTTTCTGTTCTCTATTCAAAGTACATGGTCTTTTTCTGCTTCTCAGTGAAGAAATCACTAGGAAGGAACTGCTTCAATGGCTGAGTAGTTTCTATGTATATCATTTTCTTCCCTTCACTCTTAGTTAAAAAAAAGGGGGGGATTCTCTCTTCATCCAGACCTATTTTTTACCTACATTCCATCATGTCCCATCTCCTCAGGGAGTCTATCCCTTTAAAGTATCCTCAGTTTTTATATAAACCTTTCACTTCACATCAGCATAGTAGCCACACTCAGAATTTCCTCTTTTTTAATTTTTTTAAAATATTTTTTATTTTTTTATTTATAAAAAGGAAACATTGACAAAACCGTAGCATAAGAGGGGTACAACTCCATACAATTCCCACCACCAGAACTCCGTATCCCATCCCCTCCCCTGATAGCTTTCATATTCTTTAAACCTCTGGGAGTATGGACCCAAGGTCATTGTGGGATGCAGAAGGTGGAAGTTCTGGCTTCTGTAATTGCTTCCTTGCTGAACATGGGTGTTGACTGGTCGATCCATACTCCCAACCTGCCTCTCTCTTTCCCTAGTAGGGCAGGGGTCTGCAGCAGTGGAGCTCCAGGACACATTGGTAGGGTTGTCTGTCCAGCGAAGTCTGGTTGGCAGCATGGTAGAATCTGAAACTTGGTGGAGTTGTATTTGGTGAGTCTTAGAGGAGTCTTCTCCCTTCTGCCATCTTTTAGTTGGTGAAACAGACTGGAGGTGGTGCCTCAACTGATAAACTGTTACCAGCCACTTAATCTCTCCCTAGGCTCCACTCTGTCCAGGAGCCACATGTGTATGCACTCACCCGTGATTTGGTGGGTTCCTGAAGTCATTCTAGTCCTGTCTTGTTGTGGTCCCAGGTGATCTCCTTTGGTATTCCTAGTTGATCTGGGAGAAGAGAGGAGAGAAACACAGCTGCTGCTGCTCCGTAGCCCTGCCTCCGGAAGTAGAATTTTCTCTTTTAATAAGAAATAAATACATAGAACCTGAGTTGACTGCACCTTAACTCTTTCTAGTCACACCCCAAATTTTGAGTTGTTTTCTTTTAGACAGAGACCGAGAGGTAGAAAGGCAGAGAGAGGTAGAGAGTGAAAAAAACCACAGCATCAAAGCTTTCTTCAATTCACTGGGGGCTGGACTAGAACCCTAGTTGCAGACATGGCAAAGCAGCACACAACTCAACTGATTTCTTTGCTGTCCCACACCAATTTGAGAAGTTCTCTATGTTTGTCAGTCTTTAGTGGTTAGGTTATGAACCTATTGCTTCATTAAAATTACTGTGGTCCAGGAGGTGGCACAGCCGATAAGGCACTGGACTCTCAAGCATGAGGTCCCAAGTTCAATCCCTGGCAGTACATGTACCAGACTACATGTTCTTGTTTTCTCTACTCCTTTCTCATAAATAAGTAAATAAATAAATAAAATCTTTTAAAAATTTTCTCTTTAAAACATTTCCTCTTGCCAAAGTCTTTGTTAACCTCCTCAATGTGAAATGTACTAAAAACTTCACTCCTTGATTTGGAGGTATGGACCATATTATTAGAGCCAACATCCTTCCCCCTTGCTCCTCTTTATTTTATTTAAAAAATTTTATTTATTTATTTTTTATTGGATAGAGACAGAGAGAAATTGAGGGGGCAGGTGGGTGGGCAGACGGCATACTCAGTTAAACACACATATTACCAAGCACAAAGATCTGGGTTCGAGCACCCACACCCCATGTGTAGAGAGTGTCCACTTCATAAGCAATGAAACAGGTCTGCAGGTGTCTGTCTTTCTCTCCCTTTATCTCTTCGCCCTCTTTCAAATTCTCTCTGTCTTATCTATTAAAAAAACTAGAGAAAAAGAGAGGAAGAAATGGATGTCAGGAGCAGTGGTGAATTTGTAGTACTGGCACTGAACCCAGCAATAACCCTAGTGACAACAACAACAACAGAAATTGACGGGGCGGGGGATGCAGAGGGAGATAGAGAGACACCTGCAGCCCTGCTTCACCACTCGTGAAGCTTTCTCCCCACAGGTGAGGACCAGGGGCTTAAACCTGGGTCCTTGTTCACTGTAGTGCTTAACTAGATGTGCCACCTTTGGCCCCCTTGCTCCTCTTCCTACTTTTTTTTTTTTTTACTTGCCACCATGGTAATTGCTAGATAGAATGTAGGGCTTGCACGATGAATCACTTCTCCATGTGGCCATCATCCCCCTTTTGTTGGATAGAGACAGAAAGAAATTGAGAGGGAAAAAGGAGGTAGAGTGAAACAGAGACAGACACACCAGCGTTGTTTCACCACTCATCAAGCTTCCTCCTGCAAGTGGGAGGCTAGACCTTGAACCCAGGTCCTTACACATGTGTGTGCTCTATTAGGTGTCTCACCACTCAGCCCCCAGGTAAATATACTGGTTGGCAAGATAAACAGATCTGAACTGTCATTTTTCATCTATCTTATAGATTGACATTTATTTCTCTCAATAAGTATGATTAAATATACGATCCAAATAAGCTCTGAATTGAATCGCATGATGCACTTGCCTTTCTTCTTGAAGTTCTTTTCTGGTTTTTGCTCAATCTTTAGAGTCTTTCTTCTTGGCTAGTGCCAGATTTCTCCTTGTTCTCAAACCTATGCCATCTCACATTCTGTGTACCAGCCATGTGATTCATGAGGGCTGTCAAAATAGCTCACTTGGATATGCTGCTTTGCCATGTGCAAGGTCCAAGTCCAAGTCCACATCAAATTAAAGGAAGGTTTGGTGCTGTCATCTCTTTCACTCTCCCTCTGCCTCTTTGTCTCTGTCTGTCTCTTGAAAAAATTATCCTGCAGTGGTGATGCTCTGGTCAAGACAAAAAAGAATAAATAAATAACAGAAGAAAAACCCATGATTAAGACCACAATATTTTGAGTTAGTTGGATCTAGATTTTACTTTTAGTTCCAACCCTTTTAAGTTTTGTTAGCTTGGCAAGTAATTGAACTCTCACCACTTCTGTTTTATTTGCATTAAAATAAGCATAATTCCCACCTCACAGGGGTATTGTTAGGAATAAAATCAATCAAACAAACACTAAAAAACATTGCACTTATTAAACTGATTCAACAGCTCTTTTTTTCCCAAAGTACTGCAGGTACTAAGTGACAACTTTTTTGGATGTGACATGCAATAAGAAAGACAATTCATAGGGTTCTCTGGCTTTTCTTATGTTAATAGGACATGCTCTGTTATTTTCTGTTCTACACTTATTAAAACTTACACTGTCCCAATCTTTTAAGTTTCTCAAGTCACTAGTGAAAGACAGCCTATAGTTTGGAAACATTCTTCTAGGATCTGGGCATATAAAAGTGTTTGATACACAGAATTTTCTTTCAGAGGAGGATTGTCTATTTAAATGTTCCTTTTTAAGAATCCATTTCTTATTTATTTATTTATTTATTTATATAATAGATACAGAGAGAAAGATGAACAGAGAGAAGCTAGAGTGTTACTGAGCTCTGGCTTCTGGTGGTGCTGGGGATTGAATTTGGGACTTTAGAGCCTCAAGCATGAAGGTCTTTTGCATAATTATTATGCTGTCTCCTCTCCCTCTTTGAATTTCATGCAGTAATGGAAATGCTCTATCTTTGTTCTGCCCAATGTGCACAAGCCACGTGTATCTCCTAATCCCTGAAATGTATAGTATCTAGTACAACAGGGGGGACTGTATCTTAAAATTTTATTTAATCTTGATTTGCTTAGGCTTGCAAAGTAATTTGTAGCTAGTGGCTATGGTATTGAATAACATGATTCTAGGGTGTAGGGGACAAACAAGAAAAAGTAAATAAATAAAAGGAAGATTATAAATCCTTATAGGGATCATGACAGTGAAGATGCTGTAAGAGTGGCTGAGAGTGACTCTGGGAAGAGACCCCTCTGTGAAGGAAATGTCTCAGCTGATATTTGTATCCAAAAATAGAGTAGGTGCAAATGTCAAAACTAGAAATAAGAAAGATGCTTTTGAGGGAGAAAAGTTCTATGATACTGCATCATAGTGGCAGTTAATAAGTATTAGCTGCAATGAGATGATAGGGAGAAAAAAATCAGGTCTGACTGGTCAACGGGTTACTGAATATTTCACATGAAATATTTCACCTTTTGGAATTTCCAACTCAGCTCGTTTCATAGTGAACATCCCTAAATTGTTCCTACTCTGCTTCCTACCTTTGTAGGTGGCACTATCATTTAGCCTGACATTATCTTCCCCCTCTTATTCTACTTTTCTGTTAATTGCCAAGACCTGTCACTGCCCCTTTTAAATAGTTGTTAAGATATATATCCATGTTTCCACATATTTGTAGAATATTTCTGTAGCTTATTGAACATCCACAATACTTTCTATGTCTAATGTTCACATGGCAGTCAGAGGGATCCTGATCACTCTGAAACACAAATGCAATCATGTTGGCTTTATTGATGGCCCTCAGATTCAACCATGGGCTCTTTTTACCAGATGAATGTACTTTTTTTTTTCTTTTTGCCTCCAGGGTTATTGCTGGGGCTTGGTGCCAGCACTACAAATCCACAGCTCCTGGTGGCCTTTTCTCTCTCCCTATCTGTCTCCTTCTCCCTTCTCAATTTCTGTCTCATCAAATAAAAGGAGGAATTAATGAATGAATTATGGATGAAAGAAAGCAAGAGAGAGAAAGGAAGGAAATAGCATCTAACAATAGGCACTTTGAAATTAAACCCTGCTTTTGCCACTTAGGTTAGTTGCCTTGGATAAGATATCCAAACACTGAAACATTGTTTCTTTATCTGAAATATGAAAGTAGTAAATATTGTTGTCAGAGAAGTCATGAGATTTTTTTCTATGCAAAAATGGGTGATGACTTTTCCAACAATCCCATATGTTTGTTGCATTAAATATGGAAACATACAGAAATCACGATGGTGTCTGAAGAATAAAAATAACTAAAATTGTCTATTTTAAAACCATTACAATAATCTCTTCCTGTTTTCCCTGCTTCATCCTTTGTCTTCCTCAATTCACTTCCGCATGACAACCAAGAGATCTTCTTGCAACACAGATGAGATTCCCATTGTTCCTCTGCTTAGAGTCCTGGAGACTCCTCATTCCTGCTTCCAGAATATTTTGTACTAGCCTCAGGGCTTTGGTATTTGCTGTTCCCTCTGCCTGTGATGCTGTTTGCAGATTCCTGAAAGGTGGTTCCTTCCATCTTGAGAACCTTGTGGTGATTCTTTGCTGATTGGCCTCAGGCACTCTTTGTTCTATACATTTTGTCCATGGAGCACTACCACTTGAAATGAACTATTTGCCTATATGCTTATTATTTATTTTTTTGGTCTACACACACACACACACACACACACACACACACACACACCTTCAATGAAAATGTCAACTTCTCCACAGCCCCTCTATCTTGCCCCCACACACTCTTACCTAGCACATAGCAGGATCTCCATAAGTAATTGCTGGATATATGGGTGGATGTCTTTACACAGAAGAATGAGGATTTATAAACATAAAGCATGCATTTCTTCCCTAGTAAAGTGGAATAGTTTAATTCAGAAACATAATCCCATGATTTTGAGATATTTTGATCTGTATGTTTCACTGAGGTAAAGCCAATTAATCTCTCTAACCTCCATTGTCCGTCTTGCTACAAAAGAACCAATGATTCTCTCTCTCTCTCTCTCTCTCTCTGAAGACAGATGCAGTGAATAATAAAGAAGACGGTAATCTGGGAAGTTCCCAGAGTTTTCAAAGAGGAAGACACTCTAACTGTTCAACTTGTCACAGAGAAGCAAGCATAGGCCAACCAGAATAATCAACAACCTGAGAGTCACATCAAATCCCTGAATGACAAATCCCCCAAGTACTAGAACAATAGTGATCAGAATTTCCACAGTTCTACAGAGATAATGTAAATGCCAGAGTCACAATTCGGTGTGATAGTTCCTGAGAGATGATGAAAAGCAAGGCCAACCTCCAGATGGGTTCGTGATCACACAAATTCATGATGATTTCTGCTTGGCCAGGATGTCAATATCCAGGGTTCTGACCTCCATCTGTCCACTCAGTGTCCCCCAGTACACAAGTGCACAGTGCTACAGCACTCAGCCAGCCACCCTCAGGAGATGGATTCGACCAAACTGAGCAAGACAGCTTAGTCCTAAGTTTTATGTTAGGCCCAGCAAATGGAAGTCAGCATTACACATACAGGGTAATAGCTCAGCTCATAACATCTGCAACTTAAACTAGTTATAGACCCACTCCCTTCTATCAAGTCGCAACTAGGGCAAATAAGCTCAGAAAGTTCATTCTATCTCTTGTAAGGAATAATGAAATATTTTTTCTACTGAAGTGACATCAGATTTTTTTCCTTTCTCTTTCATTTTTTCCTTTTCCTTTCTTTAGATAGATGCAGAAAGGCTGAGAGGCAGAGACAGCATGGAAGAGACTAAATTTTCCTTCCATGCAGAGGGGGCTGGGCTTGAACCAGGATTGTGCATATGGCAAAACAATGCACTATCCAAGTGAGTTTTTTCACTGGCCCCAGGGTTTTCTTCTTAACTTTCTCATTTTCCAGTGTGTAACCTTAGACAAGTTACTCTAAACTGTTAGGTGGTTCAGTGTTTAATTGGCAAATGCAGGATAATAATGTCTGCCTGCACGGAATAAGAGAGTAAAATGCTAAGCATGTTCAGTGGATGCTATCAATATGAATCAGTAAGTCATAATGATCAACAATACCTGAATCAAAATGATTCTTTTAATAGTTAGCAATACTGGACCAAAGTGATGGGTCAGGGATGACACACTAGGAGAATGGAGCAGAGAATCCTTTGCAGGAGAAATACTATTTGTGACAGCTGAAAGAATAGACAACAAGGCATTTTCAAGTGGTTAGCGGTAGGTTTGAAAAAAGGTACATTCAGGGGAGTCGGGCTGTAGCGCAGAGGGTTAAGCGCAGGTGGCGCAAAGCACAAGGACCGGCATAAGGATCCCTGTTCGAACCCCGGCTCCCCACCTGCAGGGGAGTCGCTTCACAGGCGGTGAAGCAGGTCTGCAGGTGTCTTTCTTTCTCTCCCCCTCTCTGTCTTCCCCTCCTCTCTCCGTTTCTCTCTGTCCTAGCCAACAACGACGACAACAACAATAATAACTACAACAATAAAACAACAAGGGCAACAAAAGGGAATAATAAAAAAAAAAGGTACATTCAGGAGGCCGAGTGGTGGCCCTGGTTCAGCACTCTTTCTCTCTCTCTCCCCCCCCTGTCAATTTCTCTGTCCTATTGAATAAAATAGAAAAAAAAGAAAGAAAGAAAGAAAGGAAGGAAGGGAGGGAGGGAGGGAGGGAGGGAGGAAAAGAAGGAGAGAGGAAAGGAGGGAGGGAAGGAGGAAGGAAGGAAGGAAGGAAGGGAGAGAGGGAGGGAGGGAGAAAGGAAGAAAGAAAGAAAGGAAAGAAGGAAGAAAGAAAGAAAGAAAAGAAAGAAAAGAAGGAAAGAAGAAAGAAAGAAAGAAAGAAAGAAAGAAAGAAAGAAAGAGCGACCAGGAGCTGTGAATTTGTAGTTCTGGCACCAAGCCCCAGCAATATAATTCATTCATTAATTCCTCCTTTTATTTGATGAGACAGAAATTGAGAAGGGAGAAGGAGACAGATAGGGAGAGAGAGACGCTTGCAGCCGTGCATCACTACTCATGAAGCTCCCCCGCTGCAGGTGGGGATTGGAGCTTGAATCCAAGTCCTTATGCATTGGTAACATGTGTGCTCAACCAGGTGTACCCCTGCCCAGCCCATTCAATGTTATTTTCTAACCCTAGAATTCTCTAATGGCCTGATAGAGTGTTTTCTATGAATTTCCTCAGACACATTTAAATTGCCACATATCTAAAATCTAATTCATCGTCTCTTCTCAAACCTCTTCATCTGGTCCTCAGTTATACTAATGGTGTCACATTAAACTTAGTAATCCAGGCTAAAGACTTAGTGTCTTCTTATATGCCTTTGCCCTGCCATTAATTTGCATCAACACTGTTGCATCATTCTGTCATTTAAACTTTGCCATCTACCTGACTTTTGTGCCCCTAACCACTGCCTTGGTTCAGACCAATTCAACTATTGCTGTAGTCTCCCTATCTCCAACTGTTCCCTACCTTCTCCAGTGAATTTTCACCCAGCCCCTAGGTTTAGTTCTCATCTTCAACTCAGAATACATCATCTTCTTTCACTTTGCAAAATCATTCCATGATGCCCCACGATCCTTGGAATAAAGTTATCTTTAGTGGAACAATTATTTTATCAGTACTGGGTGGTTGTATTTCATGCTCATTGGATTGCTTGTTTTTGTATTTATTTCTCCTCCTCTCTCTTCTTTTCTTTTCTTTTTTCTCCTTTTCTTTCATTTTCTCTCTCTCTTTCTTTCTTTCTTTCTTTTTCTTTCTCTTTCCAGCTGACCACTTTTACTGCCTGTGAATCAAGTGAAGGGAAAGTTAGGAACATGCAGTTCAGCTGACTCCTGATAGAACCGTTCATAAGTCCAGCATGAGTTGTACTAACTAACTGAGGGGGCAGACACAGCACTCTGGAGCCAGTGAGGTGTTTCCATAGCCTCATGGTAGAGCTTGTTGACCAAGCACATCTGAGAAGTCACTCAGCTGGATACATTTTTGTTGGACCCAACTGTTTGGAAGGGATACCAGTAAAGGTCTGAGCTCAAAGACATGATGTCCAAGATAGTCATAGACAACCATAACATCTTAGTGGTGGTCCAGAAGGAACAGGTATTCAATTTTGATGACCAGAAGTTCTTTAACTTAAAAAGTAAATAATTTGTCATGTAAGAGAACCCAGGTCCCCATTTGCAATGAGGGAAGCTCCATGAGTGGTGTAGCAGTGCTGAAGTTTTCTCTCTTTGCCTCTTACCTCTATATATAAAAAAAAGGCAAAATATAGGGCACAGGAACAGTGGAGTTGTGCAGGCACCAAGTCCCAGTGATAATCCTTCTGTAAAAAAAAAAGTAAATGGAAATTTCTGGGTAGAAGAAAATGCCCATTCAGTTTGACATTCCTCCTAACCCTGTATTAAGTTGTTTATAGACAACAGGTCCTCATGGGTAAAGCAATGAATAAACAGAGGAGCAATAAAAAGGGGAACTGTGTGGGTATTTTGTGAGATGAATTTGCAGACCTGTAATTCAGTGATTCAAGCTCGGCTGTCAACACCCATCCTGAATTCAGTCTAAGTGTTTATAGCAATGAGGCAACTGTGTGCTAAAACATTTTCTGATCCAGCCCTACCAAGGAGTCCTAGGGTGCATGGTGGCTTTTCCACTGTGGATTGCAGTTCTACTAGATGATCATAAAGAAAATTTGATAAAGACAATTATTTGCTTCTTTTTTCTTGAAGAGGCTTTGCCTTCTGTAGGTATGATTTCACTGCTTTATGACTTCTCATTCAGATAGAGAACAGAGAAAGAGAGACACACTAACACTTGATGATACTGGGTCTTGAATATGCTAAGCTCATGGCAAGAGGCATGTGCCCATTTTTTTCAGTGTTATTATTATTATTATTATTATTTGCCTTCTGGGCTATCTCTGGGACTTGATACCTTCACTATGAATCTGCTGCTCCTGGTGGCCATTTTTTTTTCTGTTTTATTGGATAGGACAAAGAGAAATTGAGAGGGCAGTGGAGGATAGAGAGGGGGAGAGAAAGATAGACACCTGCAGACCTGCTCCACCACTTATAAAGAGACCCCCCCCTCCCCTGCAGGTGGGTAGCCGGGAGCTTGAACTGGGTCCATGTGCTGGTCCTTGTGCTTTGTACTATGTGTGCTTAGCTGGAGCATCACCAGCTGACCCCCTGTGCCCATTTTTTTTTTCATTGTGTTTTTTCAAAAATATTTTGTTCTTTCATTCTTCATTGAAGAAAAAAAAAATCACAAAGCTATTTCTAGTGATGCCAAATGAGGGAAATGAAATTTATTTCTGCCAATTTTCAGAACTATTCTGGGAATTGTCCTCCATTTTATCTTTCAGAATAACTATTTTCAAAGTTAAGGTAGAATAGCTTCATATTTCCCCCATCCAATTTGATGGTAGAGTATAACTCGTAATGTCTGTACTATAAGTAAGTTATGATTTCCCACAAAATTTTAAACATAGTATATATCTGCCAGTCTTGTATTGTAAAAACAATACTACAACAGAAATTCCATAACAGGGGGCCAGGTGCACCACAATATTAAGCACACATATCACCAAGCATAAGGACCCAGGTTTTGACCCGGGTCCCTACCCGCATGGGGTCTGCTTCACAAACAATGAAGCAGGTCTGCAGGTGTCTGTCTTTCTCTACCTCTCTTCATCTCCTTGTCCTTTTTCAGTTTCTCTCTGTCCTATCTAGTGAAAATTAAAAAAAAAAAAGGAAAAAAAATGGCCTCCGGGAACAGTGAGTTTGTAGTGCTGGCACCAAGCCCCAGCGACAACCTTGGTGGCAATAAAAAAAAATCAATTAATTAAAAGTAAACTAACATAAATCAAACAGGAAGATAAGAAAGTTATCTCTTACTGTCTAAACTCTAGCTGTTTTAGTGTTGCCTCCCATCACTGTCAGTATGTTATCAAATTCCCATATAGTTACAATCTTAGGATAGTCAGGACTTGACAATCAGTGTTTTGTTTCTAGTGTTACATAAGTTTTTTTTCCCAGCCACTTTGTATTTTTAAACCCCAATGTGCTTTCACATTATAACTTCTAGGTAATAGTGGATATCTTCAAAAAGGTTCTCTAAGTTCTGGAAGCAAAAGGTTTTCATTGCTGTTCTCAATATTACCTTATTGTGGTTAATTGTACTTTTTACTGTTTCATCTAAGACAACAGTCTTCCAGGGGGCTAAACAGAGCTTCTAAGATAAACAGTCTCAGCAGACCAAAGGCATAGCATATTTTGAGTGATTTGAAGACATCTATTTTCTGTTCCTGTTTGAAAAAGAGCTTATCCTCTAAGAATTGGAATCACTGGTCAGTTTAATGACCCAGAGCCTTGTGGTTTGCTGCCTTTACTACCAATAGATAATAAGAGAAAGGCTGCTGATAACGGTATAAATTCTAGTGATAATACAGAGTGCATTGTTCACTTAGTCATTCCAAAGCTACTATATCCTTCCATGGAGAGAATTACAGTTGTAGATATGGGCAATTATTTCTATAACTATTTGTCTATATTTGTATATATTTGGCCATTTTTAAAAATAGTCCTGCCTTCTCTTCCTAAGTCACAAGTACTTCCAAATGTCCTTCATTTTTCCTTCTCTCTATGGGTCCTGATGGACTTGGAGTTCAGGTCATCTTCCCTTATCATTTTTCCCTTTCTGGGAGTATGGACCAAAAAAAATTTTGGGGGTACAGGAGGTAGAAGTTCTGGATTCTATAATTGCTTCTTTGCTGGGCCTTGGCAGATTGATCCATACCCACAGCCTGTTTCTTTCTTTCCCTAGTGGGGTAGGGCTCTGGAGAGGTGAGGTTCCAGGACACATTGGTGAGGTCATCTGCCCAGGGAAGTCAGGTTGGAATCAATGATAGCATCTGCAACTTGGTGGCTAAAAATTGGTAAGACATAATGCAGGACAAAATGATTAATGAACAGGAAGCAAAAAGTAGAAATAAAGCAGATGAGAATAGGGATTTTAGGGTGGAAAGAAGCTGGGAAGTCTATTTGAGGTATGTTCCTAAAGGCCCATGACTTTTATAATCTTTGTTTGAGTTTGATAGCTAACATGGACAAAAAATATTTTCTGCGAAGATGGTGTTAGAGTTGAGAGTAGGACTAGAAAGGTGGATTAGGCAGAGAATAGAGATCCCGAACTTGAAGAAAATATATGAACAAAAACTGTCCCATCAACCTGATCCAGGGCCCATATATATTCATATTTAGCATAGGAGCCTGTGTAACCTCTGAGTCCCTGTTGATCTGAGCTCACAGTTTGTGGTCACAGCTGGGAACATTCTAGACTGCACTCATTTCAAGACCAGTGTTCCTTGAGTGGCAGAGTAGTTTGGCCCAGCCTCCCTTCAGAGAGTGGGGCAATCCCAACTCTTGCTACTTTATAGGGAAGAAAAATTCCTGGAGTGGCCCATGCTAGGGCTTATGATGACATGACATCCTGATGAAGTGACCAGTGATGGTAGAAAGAGGAATATATTAGAGGTCTAGGCCCACAATATCTTTGTGGAAATCCAGGGATTCCATAACTAGGGCTCCAGATGATGAGGTGGTCTGCTATTGAGCAAAAGGGCCATCATTAAGTGGGCCAGTCTCTTACCCTTATCCAGCTTTTGTAGTCCTTTCTTTATCTGATGAGCTTAGACTTTCTCCCAGTTGTTAAAGCATTGAATGCTTATAGGGTCTTCCTTCTTTGGGCCTGTCTACTAGATTGCAAAGCTTATTAGGTCTGATTGATTAGAGAATTTATGATGCCTTCTTTAGGTCCTTTTACTAGTATCCCAGGCTTATTAGGTCTAAGTCTAATCTAGTCAGGGAATCCTTGGATTTCCACACAGACATGATGGACCTAGGTCTCTAATAGATTCTTCTTTCCACCATCACTGATCACTTCCATCAGGAACATCACCATAAGCCCTGCTGTGGGCCTCTCCAGGACTTTACCCTCACTGTATAGCAGCAATTGTAGGCTCTACCCACTCTCCAGAGGGAGGCTGGGCCATCCTACTCTGCCACTCGAGGAAGATTGGTTCTGAAATGATTACAGCATAGAATGTTCCTAGCTGTGACCATGCATTGTGAGTTGAGATTGACAGGGACTCAGAGGTTACACCGTCTCCTGTGCTAAATATGAATATATATGGGCCCTGGGTCAATCGATGGGGTTAACAGTTAATGGTATTTATATACTTTGCTCATATTTGGGAGCTACTCTCTGCCCTAGCCCAGCTTTCTAGTCCTATTCTCTGACACTATCTTCCCAGACAATACTTTTAGTCCACATGCATGTTAGCTATCAGGCTCAGCAAAAATGACTAAATTCATGAACTTCCTGGAACATACCTAAAATGGACTTCTATCTTCTTCCCAC
Organism: Erinaceus europaeus; assembly: GCF_950295315.1. NCBI lineage: Eukaryota > Metazoa > Chordata > Mammalia > Eulipotyphla > Erinaceidae > Erinaceus > Erinaceus europaeus. The sequence goes on from NC_080166.1 coordinate 83,311,010, forward strand.
ATGGAGACTCATAATTTCTTTCATTTTTTTAAATATTTGCTTATTTATTCCCTTTTGTTGCCCTTGTTTTTTTTATTACTGTGGTTATCGTTGTTGTCCTTGTTGAATAGGACAGAGAGAAATGGAGAGAGGAGGGGAAGACAAAGAGGGGTAGAGAAAGATAGACACCTGCAGACCTGTTTCACTGCCTGTAAAGTGACACCCCTGCAGGTGGGGAGCCAGGGGCTTGAACTGGGATCCTTAAACAGGTCCTTGCACACGCACTTAACCCACTGTGCTACAGCCCAACTCCCAGAGACTCCTAATTTCATCTGCTCTATCCCTACCTTTGGGTTCCTGCTTAGTAAACAACTTGTCCTACTTTATATCTTACTGCCTTTCAGCCACCAAGTTACAAATGCTACTTTGAAACTATCCTGACCTCCCCAGGCAGATGACCCCACCAATGTATCCTGAAGTCTCATCTCTCCAGATCCCTACCCAACTAGGGAAAGACAGAAACAGGCTGGGAGTATAGGTCTACCTGTCAATGCCCATGTCCATTGGAGAAGCAATTACAGAAGCCAGACTTTCCACCTTCTGCACTCCATAAAGAATTCTGGTCCATAGTCTCAGAGAGATAAAGAATAAGGAAGCATCCAGTGGAGGAGATGGACACAGATCTCTGGTGGTGGGAACTGTATGGAATTATACCCCTATTATCTTACAATCTTGTTAATCATTATTAAGTCACTATAAAAAGTGAGAAAAAAAAAGAAATATGGGCATAGTCCTAGAGGTTCTAGGACTAGGAGAAATAAGGTTCTTAAAGAGAATTGGAAGGTTTCTTTGCAGTCTTAGAAAGAATTTAAAATAGCAGTAGTTAATCATTATTGTAACCAAGTTAGGTGGGTATTTGCTTTTCTGTGAAAATCCATTGGTTAGCATCTGTGGTAATAAACTTGACCTCACTATGGTTTAGCACTTCTCAGTTTCTCCACTGCTGCTGAAGGTTGATAGGCCTCCTTTTCCTCCTCCTCTTAATCCTTTTCCTTATCAGGGGTGGTGAACTATTTTTCTACAAAGGCCATTTGGATATGTATAGCATTATTATCCTATCATATGGAAGTATCAACTTAGAAAACACTTGATGTTACTATGACAAAAGCTCCTAAATTTACTGAATTTTGAGTCTAGTCTATGGTTGCCTTGGCAGGACCAGAGCAAATGATTTTGTGATTCATATATGGCCTATGGGTTAGACATTCCCTACCCGTTTTAGATAGAGGGTGAGAGACAGAGAGAGATAAGGAAAGACAAAAGGAGGAGAGACACTACTGTATTGCTCCACCACTCACAAAGCATCCCCCTGAAGGCTCCCATGCAATGGCTGGGAGCTGGAACTCAGGTCCCTGCACATGCTGACTGGTGCACTCTGGGGTGAGCCACCTGCCAGCCCATCGTTAATCTTTCTCTTTCTCTGATTCCTTGCTATGTACTGTCTTGAATCTCAATTGTTTTTCTTTTATTTCTCCTACTTTCTTCATGTGCTTCTTTATCAGTTTACATCTAACCCATTTCCATTCCCATAGTAATGTTCTCTTCTCCTCATTCTATCTTTACAGTCAATACAACAGCCGTCCCGTTCAATCACATGGCCTGAACAGCCGCTTTTTTATAGAAAGCACAAAAGTGCATCTTTTCTTTAACACCTGGACAGTCCAGGCATGAAAGCCAGCTTCCCTCTGTCTCCTCCTAGCAACCAAAACTCAGCAAGGCACATGCCATTTTTATTTCCTTTCAGGCAAGCCAGTGTCCCAAGGCCTATTCCGAGTTTCTCTTCTTTGCATTAAAAAAAAAAAAAATCCTCTGTAGTGCTAACATATTTGAGGGCCCCAATATCTCTTGCCTTGGACCTTTGCATTTGTCTCCTGGTCAGTTCTTTGTTTCTTTTTGCTGTAAATGAACCCTAAGAGTGGTACAACTCCACACAATTCTCACCACCAGATCTCTATATCCCCTCCCCTCCCCTCCCCTGATAGCTTTCCTATTCTTTAAACCTCTGGGAGTATGGACCCAAGGTCATAGTGGGATACAGAAGGTGGAAGGTCTGGCTTCTGTAATTGCTTCCCCACTGAACATGGGTGTTGACAGGTCAATCCATACTCCCAGCCTGTCTCTCTCTTTCCCTACTGGGGAAGGGCTCTGGGGAAGAAGAGCTCCAGGACAGATTGGTGGGATTGTCTGTCCAGGGAAGTCTGGTCAGCATCATGCTAGCATCTGAAACCTGGTGGTTGAAAAGAGAGTTAACATACAAAGGCAAACAAGTTGTTGACCAATCATGGACCTAAAGGCTGGAATAGTGCAGATGAAGAGTTGGGCGTAGATAGCTAGTAGGCATATTTTAGTTATATTCCAAAGGGCCTGTGGCTATACTAGTTTTTTTTCTTTTCTTTTTTTCCCCTGAGCCTGAAATCTGATATGCAGGTGGATCCAAGTTATTGTCTGGGGAGATGATGTCATGGCTGGAAAAAGGACCAGAAAGCTGGATCAGGGAAGAGGGTAGCTTCTTAATATGGTAAAGGTGTATAAATATTGTTGACTATGAATTTTGTATATGAATATTGTAAACTATGAAAGGAAAGGTCTCAATCGAGTAATGAGGGTGAAAGGTTGACATTCCACACATAACATTTTTGGACACAGTCTGAAGTGAAGCATGCTGAGGTGGTATTCGTTGTGTTGATTAGGTTGGGATTGGTGGATGCAATATCATTTGGTATGAATTGAGAGAAGCATGCAGGGAAGTGAGCCCTACCTTAGAGGTTCCATGACTGGGGGAAATATAGGCTCTATAGAAGAAGTGGGAGGTTCCTGCTGTCTTAGGGTTTAAGAAGACAATAGATAGTTATTGCTATAATCACATTATTTGGCAATTGGGCTAACTTTGAAATATCCCTTTGGTAGGATTTGATGTATCATACACAACATCACCATAATTTATGTCCTTTGACATTATTTGTATATAGCTGTGCCACCAGTTGCTTCTGTTCTCCCTGGTCTAAGCTTTTAAGAGAGTCAACATATCAAAGAGTCAGCCTATGTATTAAAAAGACTCAGTCTGTGCTTTAAAAAGTTTGAGACATTCAATCAATTTTCCCCGCATATTAATTAAATAGTGATTTATATGACTACAAATTGATAGGAGTGTACATAAACACCATTCCCACCACCAAAAGACTGTGTCTCATCCCATTCCCCACTCCCCCCCCCCCCGTAAGTGAAGCCAAACACCCACCCTCACCCTCAACCCAGGGTTTTTATTTTGGTGCCCTACTCCAAAAGGTACTGTCTCTTTAACCTAGTTTAAGGTAGCTCAGTTTCAACATGGTCCTGGCCCTGGAATAGTCTTTTACCTTCATTTCCTTCTTCCATCAGCTGCATGACTTCTGAGTCTCTATGCTGACTCTCTTTTTAGACAATGTGACCCTTGGACACTTGGAAATCCTTAGATTACATGTACTTCACATCAGGGACATAGTTACTGCTAAACCAAAAGTGTTGTTGGCATAAGCAAAAAGGAGCTGCTTGTTGCCACAAATGTCTGGTGCTCTTCTTACTTAGAGGGACATGTGGCATTCATGTCTTGATTTAAGTAAAGTGATACATATAGTACTGCCATTTGTATTGTGTGTTATATAGGCTTTTGTCATTAATTACCCATTTATTAAAAAACCTCATTCAGCTTCCTGGATTCATTTTCAGTGCAGTTTCCTTCACGAAACCACATCTTCTCTCTTTTATGTGAGAACCATTTCATTATGCAACCCTTAAGACACATCTTGATATTTTAAGTTCTATGACAGGGCACAAGGACATTTCAAAGGAGGACATGTTCTTTAGCTGCCTATATGCTGTGTTTGATTGCTACGTGCACTTTTGTTATAAAACCTAACAGTCCATGGAAGATTGGTTCAACACCCCCCCCCCCAGCAATCAGTTATTTGGTTTAACTTTTGGGTAAATGGGCTGTGCTTTATGATTTAAGTCCCTGAAGCACCTAACAATGCCTTGCCTTCCACAGTAGGTTCTCAATATTTTGGAGTTTGAATTAGGGGAAATAATGTACTAGGCTGCCAGCATCTTCCATCATAAGTGAGAAATCAGGCCAGTGCTTCAGGACCCAGAAGAGAAGCAGCTTTATTCCCCGTTGCTAGAACCAGCCAAGGGGGCAATGTAGCCATTGGATCCATAGTGAAGAGCTGTCTCTGTCACTCTGTTTGGGGAGTGAAGGAAAGTAAACCATTATGAAGGTGGAAACACGAATATTGTGCAAACTCAGGCCTGTATGTTTTTTTGTGGAGCTAATCTTGGTGTGATCTTTGCTTCCCCACCCACTAGCTCTGCTGGATTCCAGTTGACAGCCAAGCCCCTAGGCAGACAGGGCACTTTAAACCTTTCCTGGCCTCATTTCTCCCTCAGGGGCTGGGAAGTGAGTAAGATGAAGTTGCATTTTGTTTTTAGAACCTTATGTTTGTGATTTGAAGTCATCCCATTCCCCCAGTCAGTTAAGGGAGAGGGTGATAGTTCTTAAGTCCCCCCAGTTACCCCATGAAATGAAATATTTAGAAACTCAGATCTTTCACTCTAGGACACGATCCAACTCTTCTCCCATTTAAAAATAAAGCAAGAAGTGGCCAAAATATTCAGATGGAAAAAAAAAATCCCCAGTGAAAGAGTTCTGATTAAATTGTCCTAAGCAGCCACTGAGTTACAGGAAGATATTTATGTCGAGAAATCACAGAGCTTGGGGAGCAAGGCCTAATCTGGTCACCAATAAAAGCCCATTGTTTCTCACTGGGAATTTTGTTTTGCCATGAACATCCCCTAAAAGTACCCAAGTATTCAGAGGACCATGTAAGTTATAAGGGGTCTAAGACAGTGACTTGGGCCATAAGTGGGAAGGGAAGTTTTTGGGTTTTTTTGATGGGGAGTTGAGCCAGACATTGTCATTCAAAGGCAGGTTGGCTAAGGGGAGGTGGTGACTTCTAGACAGGGTCAAAGTTCTTCTGACAGTCATAAGATCCAGGTGTAATGAGCATTGACACTATTTGGGAAGCAAGTTTATTTTATTATTATTATTTTTTATCATTTCTTCTCCCTTTTACTCCCCAGGATATCTGTTTGTAAAATGGGCACAATAATATTTGTGGGATCTAGTCTATCCCACAACGTTATTGCATTGTTAAGAAGGAGAGAGGAGTGGGAAAGAGAAGAAGAGAAATTATGGCTGTTATCAGTGATTGTGAGATTCTTGAAACTATTACAGAAACACACATAGTCTTGGGGTTCCATTTCATATCCAAAGACATCCTCCTCCCAATTTAATGAGAGATGTTAAAATGTACCAAGCCATTATGACAGAGTGAGTATGAACAAGTGCCCCAACAGCCTGTTTTCTGCAAATTATAAATGATGGTGAAAAGAAGATTCTCTGCCTAAATAAGGTGATGCAATAGTTTAAGTTCCCAGATCTTTTGAACTGATTATAAGGCATTTTGTTGAGTAAGTAATTTTCTGAAATCTACCAGGTTTTAGAGACTCATTGATTCATGCAAACTTGCATAACATGTAGAATTAAGGAATCAGAAGGGAAAAGGTCAGCAGGTTCACCCATATTTTATAAGAAAGGAAGTTGGTTGGCAGGAATCTAAAAAAAACTTACAGGGATCTATGTGCTGTGCCAGTGGAAAAGTTGGCACTAGAATCCCAAACTGAAACCGTCCCAGTACGTTTTAAAATTTTTTAATCCTAACACTTTTCTCATGAATATTCTGACTTACAAATTCTGTTTTCATGTTCAGTGATCAATTCTTGTAAGAGAACAAAAATACAGAAATGCTATTTTCCTTGTGATTTTAAAATAAAATTATAATACACTGTGCTTTTGAGTTGATAGGATTCTCTGTAAAAATTGTAACACAAGAAGTGCTTTCATACATATTCACTATTTGCAATTCAGGTAAAGATAGTTATTCCCAGATATGCAAGCCACCAAACAGAAGGAAGTGACTTGTTCGAGATTTTTATTTCTACAAAATCAACCTGGAGTGTAAGAAAAGAGGTTTAAATTCCATTCTTGCAGGGCTTTTCTATTTTATTAAGTAAAAAAAAAATAAGTAAATTTGTGAGACTGTAAATTAATAGGAGTGCATATTAACACCATTAATTTTATTAATTTTTAATTGTTTGCTTTTTTTTTTTTTTTGCCAGAGTATTGTTCAGCTCTGACTTACAGTGGTGATAGGGATTGAACCTTGGACCTTAGAGTCTCAGGCATGACAGTCGTTTTGCATAACCATTACACTTTCTTCCCCACCTGCTTTTCTTTTTTCCTTCTTTTTTTAAAAAAATACTTACTCTTTCATAGGACAGAGACAGAGAGAAACTGAGATGGAAGGGGAGATAGAGAAAGAGAGATACCTGTGCCATCTGTGCAACTTGCCTGGTATTGTTGGAGACAGGAGACTTGAGGCTGGTCTTTGCAGTGTGCTTAACCAAGTGTGCCACCACCAGATCCCCCCCTTTTTAAATTCTATATGAAATTTGCCACTAAGTGCTTTCAAAATATGACTATTAGTCATAGGGATGAGACTCTACCTATCTCCACCTTTGCCTGACTCGAAGCCAAAGCTGACATCTACCCCAGGGTAACTTTAGCAATTGTCCTCTGTATGACTGTGAGCTGCCCATCCATGGTAGGTTGGTTTTACCAGTCCATCAGCAAACCTTCACTTACTTGAGAAAGGTCTGACTGAATTGTCAATATTAATGATAATGATAGCTGCAAAAATAGTTGATTTTTAGTACTTATTGTTTTCCAGGTTCTAGTCTAGGTGCTTTACAAGTTTAGCTGATTTGGTTGGAATGACCTGCCAACACCCATGTCCAGTGGAGAAGCAATTCCAGAAGCCAGAACTCCTACTTTCTGCACCCCCAAAACAATTTTGATCCATACTCCCAATGGGGGAGAAGTGATAGGAGGAAGAGGATAAGAGGGCTCTGAACTCCAGCTCCATCAGCACCTGGAGAGAGAAGAGAAAAAAGAGAGGGACATTTATATGTAGTTATAGGGTTATGTGTTGCTTGGAAGGGAAGAGAGGACTGGACCTGGAAGAAAGAGGGGGTAGTTAAGTGCATGGTAGACAGACAGTTGTAGAGATGATAGCTAACCCATGTCTGCAACCTTGGGAGAACCATGATGGTTTGCCATGGAAAGATTGGGCATTCAGAACTCAGGTGGTGGGAATGGTATAGATTTATACCCCCACTGACATGTGATTTTGTAACTCAATATTAAATCACTAATAATAAAAAAATCAAAATTGGAAAAAAATTCCAACCCCCCCTTCCCCACTTTTAGCTGATTTGATTTTCTCTGGAACCTATGAAAAAGGCACTACTATCATCTTTACTTCATAGCTGATAGAACTATCAAGCTACACAACTACACAAGAACTATCAAGCTACACAAGCTACACAAGTAGCTTGTTCCAGATAGTAGCTAGAAAATAGGCGGTAAGTAAGTAAATATTTGCATGTTATCCTTGTTCTTATAGCCAACATCACCACCTTGGGTCACTTTTTTTTTTTTTTTTTTTTGCCTCTAGGGTTATCACTGGGGCTCAGTGCCTGCACTACAAATCCATTGCTCCTAGAGACCATTTCCCCCATTTTATTGCCCTTATTGTTGCCCTTGTTGTGGTTGTTATTGTTATTGTTGTTATAGATATTCTTGTTGTTGGATAGGACAGAGAGAAATGGAGAGAGGAGGGGAAGACAGAGAGGGGGAGAGAATGATAGACACCTGCAGACTTGTTTCACCACCTGTGAAGTGACCCCCCTGCAGGTGGGGAGCTGGGGGCTTAAACCAGGATCCTTATGCCAGTCCTTACGCTTTGTGTCATGTGCACTTGACCCGCTACACTACCTACTGCCCAGCCCCCCTTAGGTCACTTTAAAAATTCTTATATATATATATGTATATATATATATATATATAGAGAGAGAGAGCGAGCGAGAGAGGGAGAGAGAGAGAGAGAGAGAGAATGAGAGTTGGGGCAGTGGTGCCACTTTCAAGGACTTGGCTTCAAACCCCTGCTCCCCAGCTGCAGGGGGGTAAGCTTCACTAGTGGTGAAGCAGGATTGTAGGTGCCTCTGCATCTCTATATCCCCCTTCTCTCTGCTCTATAAAAATTAAAGGAAAAAATGGCCACCAGGAGTGGTGAATTTGTCATGCAGGCACTGAACCCCATTGATAACCCTGGTGGCAATAAGAGAGAGAAGGGAGTCGGGCGGTAGCACAGTGGGTTAAGTGCACGTGGCACAAAGCGCAAGGATTGGCATAAGGATCCCAGTTTGAGCCCCTGGCTCCCCACCTGCAGGGGAGTCACTTCACAGGCGGTGAAGCAAGTCTGCAGGTGTCTATCTTTCTCTTGCCCTCTCTGTCTTCCCCTCCTCTCTCCATTTCTCTCTGTCCTATCCAACAATGAGGACAACAATGATAACTACAAGAAGACAACTAGGGCAACAAAAGGGAGTAAATAAATAAATGTTAAGAGAGAGAGAGAGAGAAGAAAAGAAAGAAAAAGAGAGACAGTACAGCACTTCTCATGTTGTGCTAGAGTTTGCACCTGAGCTGCATGTGTGACAAGTCAAGCACCTTACTCAGTGGTCTATGTTTATTTTTCTTATTAGTAATGTTTAAAGTGATTAAATTGTAAATAATTTCCACAGTAACTTTATGCAAGGTGTCTGTTTCTTCTTTTCTTTTTTGCTACCAGTCATTGGGGCTTGGTCCCTGGCCTACGAATCCATAGCTTCTGGCAGCCATTTTTCTTATTTGATAGGACAGAGAGAAATTGAGAGGGGAGGGGGAAATAGAGAGGGAGAGGGAAAGATAAACACCTGCAGACCTGCTTCACCACTTATGAAGGATCTTGCGCCAGTCCTTGAGCTTCATACATGTGTGTTTAACTCCTTAACCTGCTATGTCACTGCCCAACCCCGGTGTCTGTCTGGGTGCAAAGTCCCTCTCCTCTGAACCACAGCTTCTCACTTACTTCTAAAGCAGCTAAGTTCACCGGTTGATCTTGAGAATTTGTTCTACTTCTGTGCCTCTAGTCATCTGTCACATTGTCTTAAGTCCTACCTTACAGTAGATACTTCATTATACCTCTTTTCTTTCCACCCTATCTCATTCTCAGGGACAAAAGTCACATAACATAAAAACTTATTTGTATGAAACATTAGGAGGACTAACTCTTCAAAAAATTTAATACGCATAGGAACTCTAAGTGATCACCCCGGCTGTTCTCCTCTCTCCCCTCCATTTTTCTTAATAAAAGATTAATTTTGACAACTTCTCCTTGAAAGTAATACCAAGCCCTCCACTAGGAAATAATACCCCAAAGCCCAAGCCCCATGCTGAGCATCTTTATACAGACCAAACTCAGTAAAAACCACATTGAGGGCAGCCTGGGAAGCAGAGATACAAAGAGGCAACACCACTGGAAAAGCACCCAGACCTAAGCACAGGCCTCTGCAGAAGAGCTCGGACTCCCCACTCTCGCGATGGGGACTGGCGACGGCTGCTGAGTGTCCAGTGTTGCCAGAGTGGAGGGGGTTTCAGGATCATCTGCTCTGGGGCCACCAGCCACCCTTGCTGCCTCTCAAGGGTGAGATCCCAGAAATGCTCTCCATCTGTCATTGGAGTTGCCTGGCTTTGTGTTCATTGGTACACTTTGGTGCAGCTTATAAGTGAATCATGACCAGTTATAAACTCTCTTGACCCTGACTCAGAATTTTTATCTTTATTTTAAAATTAATTTTCTTATAGGTGATTTAACATAGGTTTAGAGAATTAACAGATTTCAGGGTGACGGTTCCACACCTGTATATATGTATATACCACTCACGGCATCTACCACCAAAGTTTCATCTTTTTCTCCATTTTCATCAAAGCCTATATATATATATGTATTTTTTAAAGCTTATTTGTGTTAGTCATGTTTAGTCATACATAAATGAAACCATCTGTTGGCTATCTTTTACCTCTTTTTAGTGAGTTTTTAATTTACCTTTTACTTTCTTCTGATACCAGAGGGAAAGAGAAGGGGGAGAGAGAGAGAAAGAGAAGAAAGATAAAAACCTATAGCACTGCTCATTACTTGTGAAGTTTCCCCCTGCAGAGAGGGGACTGGGGACTTGAACTTAAGTCCTTATACATAATGTGTGCTCTACTAGGTGTGCCAGTGCCTGGCCCCTAGCAAGATTAAAAAAAATTTTATTATATTTTTAATTTATTGGATAGAGGCAGCCAGAAATTTAGAGGGAAGGGGGAGACAGAGAGGGAGAGAGACAGAGAGACAGCTACAGCCCTGCTTCACCACTCACAAAGCTTTCCCCCTGCAGGTGGGGACCAGAGGCTCAAACCTGGGTCCTAGCGCACTATAATGTGTGCGCTCAACCAGGTGCACCACCACCTGGCCCTGTTTTTTTTTTTTTTAATCAATAAGGATATTAAACTTTTCACCATTTTATATAGGAGCTTCTTCTTTGTTTTTCTTACTGCCATCAAGTTTGTCACACCAATGCCTGCATCAATCCATTGCTTCCTGTATCCATTTTCTTTCTTTTAAAAAACTATTTATATCCCCAGAGACACACCTTACTAGGGAAAGAGAGAGGCAGACTGGGAGTATGGACCGACCAGTCAACGCCCATGTTCAGCGGGGAAGCAATTACAGAAGCCAGACCCTCTACCTTCTGCAACCCTCAACGACCCTGGGTCCATGCTCCCAGAGGGCTAGAGAATGGGAAGGCTATCATGGGAGAGGGTGGGTTATGGGGATTGGGTGGTGGGAATTGTGTGGAGTTGTACCCCTCCTACCTTATGCTTTTGTTCACTAATCCTTTCTTAAATTAAAAATTTAAATAAAAAAAAATTATTTATAGATAGACAGCCAGAAATCAAGAGGGAAGGGGAGATAGATAGGGAGAGAGACAGAGAGACACCTACCGCCCTGCTCCACCACTCTCAAAGCTTTCTCCCTGTAGGTAGGACTGGGGGTTTGAACCTGGGTCCTTGTGCATTGTAACATGTGAATTCAACCAGATGTGCCACCACCCAGCCCCCCATTCCTCCCCTACCCCCTGCATTGCCAGGGTTATTGCCGGGGGCTCTGTGCCAGCTCTAGAAACTCAGTGTTCCCAGTGGCCATTTTTTTCTTGTTATTTTTATTAGACAGGATAGAGAGAAATTGGATGGGGAGGGGCGAGACAGAGAGGGAAGGGAGAGAGAAAGATAGACACCAGCAGGCCTGCTTCACCACTTGTGAAGTGTCCCTTCAGCTGGTAGGGAGCCGGGGCTTGGACTTGGGTCCTTGTGTATGTTCAACAAGGTATGCCAGTGCACAGCCCCCTTTCTTTTTTCTTTTTGTTAAGAGTCAGAGAGAAATTGAGAGGAAAGGGGTAGAGAGGTGTGTGTGTGTGTGGGGGGAGAGACACCTGCAACACTGTTTTACTACTCATGAAGCTTCCCCACTGCACGTGGAAACTGGGTCCTTGAACCTGGGTCCTTGAGCATGATAATGTGTGTGCTCTGCCGGGTGAGCCATTGCCCACCCCATGAAAGAGCTTTAACTTCCCTTACTAAGTGTTGAAATAAACTGAAATATTGGGACAAAATAAAATTCAAATTATATTAAAATAGACTGATGATTTGAAAAAAAAAAGAAAAAATGATGTTGTCTTATGCAGAAGGGGTTAAATCCCTGTTGGAGTTGCTCTATTTTCTTCCTTGTGAATTAAGCACTAAAATATGCCCACTTCATTATTTTCTTCACACACCTAGCTCTTCCTTTACTGTGCTTTGTCTCCACTTGCCTGCAGACAGCTCACTCCATATTTTGCTTCTGATTCTAAATAACCATGATCACTCATGATGAGAGAGCACTGGTTAACGAGGTGGCTGTATGAGGCGGAGACATTTCTGTTTTTCCTGACTCTCCCCTAAAGTAACATTTATCTACTGACAGAGTATTCATCTCACATCTTCTTAGAGATTTCATTAGTAGGGGGTGGTTACTAGTCAAGGACATAATTCTTCACCTTTCAAGAATTAGTTGAACCTGGGGATTTGGGGGTGAGGGATGCTGGGGTAGGGTGAGCAGGTGGACATTTGCCCCTCTACTCTGTGTATAGAACAGAGCAGGGCGGTAGAGTAGGGAATTACTTCCTGGAGAAGAGAAGGGCTGATCCATACATCATATCATAACCTAATGTAAATATACCAACTAATATTTGCTCAGTGGCCAGCATGCTCTCTCTTTTCCTGTGGGATTTCTGTCTCACAGAAAGGTGTCTATACCTTGAGGTTGCCACAAGGTCATTTTTTACTCTTCACAGAAGGGCTCACTTATCTTAACCTGGGATCAAGTTACATCAATGACTAAGTATAATCACTGCCTGAATTTTTATTCCTCTGTACCTGACAGTGAGAGGCAAGCAGATCCTCAATAAGTACATGCTTTCTATCAAGGATGTAGCTCAAATATAAACAAAGTGTCCTTTAAAGCCAATATTTGCTAGGGAAAGCACAGGCTGTTCTTGGTACTATTATAAGGCTTTGCATGTTATTAAAACATCAAATTTATTACATATTTGTGCAGAAATACTATGGGACATAAAAGGGACAAAGTAGGCTTCTATTTCATTTTTTTCATGTTTCATTTTTTTATTAGTGATTTGATACTGATTTACAAGATTGTAAGTGGTATAATTGATTCCATACATTTCCCACTACCAGAGTTCTGTGTCCCTTCCCCATCCACTGGAAACTTCCCTTTTGTTTATCTCTCTGGGTGTATGGACCAAAATTCTTTTTTGGGGTGTAGAAAGTGGGAGTTCTGAGTTCTGTAATTGCTTCTCCACTGGACATGCCATTGGTAGGTTGATCCATACCCCCAGCCTATTTCTATCCTTCCCTAATGAGGTAGGGCTCTGAGAGGTGAAGTTCTGGGACACATTGGTATAGTTATCTGCCCAGGGAGGTCAGGATGGAATCATTAGGGCTTGGTGCCTGAAATGCAGTCAGCTGGAAAGCAGGGCAAATGTTTAATAAACAGGAACCATAAAATAGGAATAGAGCAGACGAATGCAAGTACCTTAGGGTAGAAGGAAGCTAGGAAGTCTATTTTAAGAACGTTCCTAGGAGCCTATGTCTTAGTAACCTTTGCTTGAACTTGATAGCTAACATGAGGAGGGAACCAGATATATTACCTGGGAAGATGGTGTCAAAGAGTTGAGAGCAGAACTAGGAAGCAGGATTAGGGCAGGGAGTTGCCTACAAACTTGAAGAAGACACATAAATGCTATTAACTGTTTCCCACAATGCTTTACCCTGGGGTCCATATCCATTCATATTTAGCACTGTAACCCGTAGAACCTCTGAGTCCCTGTTAGACTGAGTTCACAGTTCATGGTAAGAGCTGGGAACATTTTAGGCCATGCTCATTTCAGAGCTAGTCTTCCTCAAGTGGATGATCCAGCCTCCCTTCAGAGAGTGGGGTAGTCTCTACCATTGCTTTTTCATAGTGAGGGTGGTCCTGAAGAAACCTACAAAAGGGCTTAGAATGACATTCCCAATGGGTGTGACCAGTGATAGTAGCAGAAAGAGGGATCTTTCAGAGGTCTAGGCCCATATTATCTATAGGGAAATCCAAGGACACCCTGTCTAAGGCCCTGGGGTGATGGGGTGACCTGATAATCGCCAAAGAGGCCATTGTTAAGTGAGCCAGTCTCTTGCAGACCTATATTTTAATAAAATCAAATATATACATGCTCTGAAAGGCAGAGATTTGTCCTGACATAGTGCATAGATGGGATCTCTTGCCCAGTTTCTTGGGGGGGGGGTAGGGTGGAGCAGCTTTTAATATTTCATTGGAAAACAAAATTGTCTTCATTGGATTTCTTTCAAATGAAAGGGAATAGATAAATAATGTATACATGCTGATAAAGATTAAAAAAAAAAACCTTGCGATTTATCTGACTGTGATTAAGAGAAGCCATTTGACACTTGAAGGCAGAAAAGATGGGAAACGAAAGAAGAAATGGGTGGAAAATTCCACATCTCAAGATCTCAGTGCTCTCTCAAGGACAAGATTGTTATTTGAGAAGGCTCTACTGAATTTTTGACATTCTTACACTATCTCACTTTGAAGATGGAATGTAAAACTGTGGTTTTTAGCCAGTATCACTGGTTTCTGAAATAGGCTCAGTTAGAGTTGCTGGCGCTTTTTGGTAACATCAGTTTCCTTAAACTGAAGTTAGTAGTTAATGTTTCAGCACTTTGACCACTTTTACTTGTTTTCTTTTTTCTTGGTAGGAGAAACAGTTTCATTTTTGGGACAGTTATGACAAATTTTCTTTCTGTGGACTTCTTTCTCAGCCAGACAGAGAAGAGGAACTCCTATCTACAATTACTGATGAGAATTTTGGCAACTTGCTGTATCTACTGGTAATCTCATGGAATCTTGCTGGGAGTTCATGCAGACTGCCAGCAAGTGGGCTCGGTAGAGGTTGGAGAGGGAGTCAGACTCCTCTGGTCCCTCAGGGTGTGTGCCAGCACTTCATGATATGTGGGCACCACTGAGAACATGCAGAACCAAATTCAGAGTTCCTTTCATGGTCTTCTGTGACTCAGCACAGCTTCACAAATTTCTAAACACCTGAAACATTTTGTACTCATGCCTAAGTATCAAAGAGAATAGTTAATAAGGCTTAAACTTGTCTTAGTTATATATTTACTCGAAAGAGCAAAGACTATTTTGGGGGGGAGGGTAAGTATTTTTTTCTTTTCTTTTCTTTTGCTTTACTTTTCTTATATTTGACAGGACATAGAGAAATTGAGAGGGGAGGGGAAGGTGGGACCCAGTGCTTGAACTTGGATGGAAATGTGTGTACTCAACCAAACAGGCCACTGCCCAACCCCTGGGTGGGTCTTTTCAAAGCAAAATGTTACTCTAATTCCTGGAATTTGAATTTATCTTTCTGTGTTTATACTATTGGCTATAGAAATTTATGTTTAAATGTTGGTTCTTAATCACTTATTTTCAACTAATTGGAGATATTGTCTATGGTATAAAAGACTCATTTCAAGAATTTAAATTCTTAGACTTAATTTCTTTAGTTTTAGAGAGTACATAATAGCATATATAGTAGAATTATGAAGAGACATTAATTCTTCAGAATTTAGAAATAAATTTTCACTGACTTTACAGCTTTCCTTCCTTCCTTCCTTCCTTCCTTTCTTTCTTTCCCTTCCTTCCTTCCTTTCTCCTTTCCTTCCTTTTTTTGCCACCAGTGTTATTTCTGGGGCTTTGTGTCTGCACTATTAATCCATTGTTCTTGGCACCATTTCTTTTTTCCTCCCTCCCTCCTTCCTTTCCTTTCCTTTCTTTCTTTCATTAGACAGGACAAAGAGAAGATGAGAGAAAGAGAGACACATGCAGACTTTTTTCAGTTCTCATGAAGCTTCCCTGATGGAGGTGGGGAGCAGGGACCTTGAATTTGGTAACATGTGCTCTCAGCAGGGTATGCCACAGCCTGGCCCTTTAATTTTAAATATAGTAATTTATTTTGGGCCCAGGCAGTGGTACACCCAGTATAACACCCAGTATAGAAAGTTGCCATGTGTAAGGACCCGGTTCAAGCCTCCAGCCCCGACTTGAAGGGGGTGAAGCTTCATGAACTGTGAAGTGGGTGCTGCAATAGTCTCTGTCTCTGGCTTCTGTACTTATGTAATTGCATCTCTGCTGAATTGTCTTTCTCACCCTTTGTGGTCTCCTTCCCTCTCTATTTCTCTTTGTCTCTATCAAAAATAAATAAGATAAAATATTACAAATATTTATTTTAATGAGACATGAATATAGATAGATAGTAACTCAGATGATAGATAGATAGACCAGAGCACTGTAAAGCTCTGGTTTATGGTAGTACGTAAGGTTGAACCTGGGACCTCTGGGCCTCAGACGTGCAAGTCTGGTACACTATCACTATGTAACTTCTCCAGCCCTTCAATACCTATTTTATATTATACAGTTAAATGTGCTTGACTATTTTCTACTGTAGAAAGAATTCTAAGAAAAGGTTTAGTGTTAAAGAGACTCCTTGCCTTTGCTGGAAGAACCTGATGAACTGCACTGTAGACTTTTTAGTTAGGGCACAATTACATGTTAGGAATGCTATATAAAGCATTGCTCTCCTGGCCAAAGGGGCCAGTTGATTTTTCAGGCCTTATTCTTTTAGAGTTGCAAAAGATGGGTCCCAAGTATATATACAAATGGGGCTTTGGTGAGTACAAGACTTTAAGAGTTGGTGACACAGATTTTCTTATTAAGTTTATTAAGTTGTTGCTTCTTGAAATTTAGATTTCTTATTAAATCACCTAAAATCTTAGACGAGGGAGACCAGAAGCAACTGGTCTTATAAGTATATAAGATATAGTTATTTGTAAATAGCATTAAATGACATAAATCGTGGTGAGATCTTGTATGGAACCTCTGGGGCTTTGCTTGTCTCCCCTCATGTTGCTTTTGATCCCTACCATTTGATTATTATATCTGCTGATCTCAACCAAGTCAATGCAGCCAGTGCCACCTCCACATGGGATGTCAGCCCTCCAGCTCCAATATCCTGGTGAGACCTTTCCTACCTCATAGGATACCTTAGTTCTACTGCGGGTAGCATACCTCCTAACAAATTTATAGAACCTAGATGTAGACCAGGACCAGTGACATAGGCACATGTGCACATGTATCCATAAATTAGCAGAAAAAATATATATCTGAAAGTAAAAGGGTGCAATAGTCTGTTAGGGACTCAGTAAGTACAGCAAAGAAGTAGAAAGATATAAAAAAGACAGCATAAAGTACTTAATCAAATATTTTCTACTTAGATCTAGCTACTCTCCTCACCTACTACCTTCTTCATTTTCCTCAATCACTTTAAATCTAACCCTGTCAAATAAAGTAAGGACTACCAAAACTGGATGGAGGCAAGAGACTGGCATACTATAATGATGGCCCTTTTGCTCACTATAAGTCCACCCCATCATCTTAGGCCTGAGTCAGGGAATCCTTGGATTCTCACATGGATATGATGGGCCTAGACCTCTAACATATCCCTCTTTACACCATCACTGATAATTTCCAACAGGAACATCATAAACCTTCTTATGGGTCTTTATGGGACTTTGCCCTCAATGTAGAGCAATAATGGTAGAAATTGCCCCACTCTTTGAAGGGAGGCTAGGTCAATATACTCTGCCACTTGAGGAAGACTGGTCCTGAAATGAGTGCAGCTTAGACTGTTCCTAGCTATGACTATGGAATGCAAGCTCAGACTGACAGGGATGCAGAGGTTACACAGGCTTCTGTGCTGAATATGAATAGACATGGGCCCCAGGTAAGATCAATGGGTTTTACAGTTAATGGTATTTATATATTTTTCTCATATTTGAGTTCCAGCTATCTGGTCCTATTCCCAATTCTGACACAATTCTCCTAGACAATAATTTTAGCCCACCTGCATGCTCTTGGGCTCATACAAAAATTAGTAAAAGTCGTGGGCCCCTTGGAATATACCTAAAATAGACTTCCAAGCTTCTTTAAACATGAAGATCCCAAATCTCATCAGCTATATTCTTACCTTTAGGTTCCTGATTACTAAAAAATTAGTTCTGCTTTATTTTTTAATGCTTTTCAGTCACTAAGTTGCAGAAGCTACCATGACGCCAACCTGATTTTCCTAGGCAGAAGACCTAACCAATGAGTCCTGGAACCCCACCTCCCTAGAGCCCTACCCCACTAGAGAAAGATAAAAACAGGCTGGGAGATTTTCAGCTTCACTATAGGGGGTTGGGGTGGGAATACAGACCTTTAGTGGTGGGAATGGTGTTAATATACTCTTATTAACTTATAATCTTATAAATCACTATTTAATCAACATGACAGGGGAAAATAGTTTGAAAGTCTTAAACTTTTTGATGCATAGACTCCAGTTCTGAGTATATATTTCTTCAATCTAAGCACTTAAAGTTTCAAATTGGTAACTTGATTGAAATCTAACAGTGGGCTTAAATTGTTTATACATTTCTAAAAATGACTATTTATTTGAAATGTTAAATCATCTATAGTGTTAGACCAGGAAAACCAGAAGCAACTGGTTGTGTCAGTATATGAGATACAACTATATGTATAGCATTAAATGGTATAAATCATGGTAAAGTCTTGTATGATACAGCAAATCCTAACCATGGAATTTTCAAAGTAAACTAAGTTCCCAAATAACTTGGTTACAATAATACCTATCTATTGCCTTCTTAAACTTAAACTTATTAAACTTGTCTTAAAGACAGTAGGAAATTCCCCATTTTCTATAATGTTCAAATTTCTCTAGTCCTGGGACCTCTGGGGTATCTCTCATTTTCCTGCATGCTTCTCTTGATCCATACCATTTGATACTGCATCTGCTGATATCAACCAAATCAGTGCAGCCAGTACCACCTCAACACCTTTCACTCCGGATTGTGTCCAGACAGGTGTGGAATGTCAACCCTTCAGCTCCAGCACTCTGGTGAGACCATTCCTAGTTTATAGGACTCCTCAATCCTATATCATCAGGTGGTACACACCTCCTAACAAAGCCACAGAACCTAGATATAGATCAGGGCCCATGAGACAGAACACCTTGGCTAGTTGATCCATACTTCCAGCCTGTCTCTCTCTTTTCCTAGTGGGGCAGGGCTCTGGGGAAGTGGTGCTCCAGGATGCATTGATGGAATTATCTACCCAGGGAAGTCCGCTTGGCATTATGTTAGCCTCTGGAATCTGGTGAAAAAGATTTCAGATATAAAGCAGAACAAATTGTTGACTAATAATGAACCTAGAGGCTGGAATATTGCAGATGAAGATTTGGAGTCTCCGTTTTGAAGAAAGCTAGTAGGCCTATTTTAGTTATATTCAAAAGGAACAATGACTATACTAGTTTTTTCCTGAGCCTGACTTCTTATATGGAGGTGGATCCAAGTTATTGTCTGGAGAGATGTTGACATGGCTAGAAAGCTGGATCAGGGAAGAGAGTAGCTCTCAAATATGGGAAAGGTGTATAAATATTGTTGACTCTAGACCCCATCGATTTGATCTTGGTTCCATATTTAGCACAGAAGCTTATGTAACCTCTGCATCACTGTAGGTCTGAGCTCACATTCTGTGGTCATGAATAGGAACGTTCCAAGCTGCCCCAATTTCAGGACCCATAGAGATTGCCATACTTTAATGATGGCTCTTTTGGCCACTACCAGGCCATCCCATCATCTAGGGGCCTAGTCAGGGAATCCTGGTACTCCCACATAGACATGATGGGCCTAGACCTCTCACTGGTAATTTCCATCAGGAACAACATAGTGGGCCATCTTGTAGACCTCTACAGGACCTTGCCCTCTATGTTGGTCAACATTGTTAGGGATTGCTCCATTCTCCACATGGAGAATGGGTCAACATACTGTCACTCAAGGAAGGCAGGTCCTACAGTGAGTGTAGCCTAGAATGTACCAAGCTATGACTACAAAAAGCAAATTCAAACCTATAGAAATGCAGAGGTTACACAGGCTCCTGCAATGAATATGGGCCCCAGTTCAAACTGATGGGGTTTACAGTTAGCAATATTTATATACCTTTCCCATATTTGGGAGCTACTCTCATCCCTGATCCAGGTTTCTAGTCCTTTTTCCAACTCTGACACCATCACCACAGACAGTACCTTTAGCTCACCTGCATGTTAGCTGTCAGGCTCAGGCAAAAGCTAGTAAAGTCATGGGCCCCTTGGAATATACCTAAAATAGACTTACTAGCTTTTTCCAAAATGGAGATCCCAAGTTGCATCTGCTATATTCTTACCTTTAGGTTCCTGGCTATTTAACAATTTGTTTTGCTTTATATCTTACTGCTTTTTTAGCCACCAAATTGCAGATGCTACCTTGATGCTAACCTGAATTCCCTAGGCAGACATCTTCACCAGTGTGTCCTGGAACCCTACCTCCCAGAACCCTGCCCCTCTAAGGAAAGAGAAAGACAGGTTGGGAGTATGGATTGACCTATCAATGCCCATATCTAGTAGAGAAACAATTACAGAAGCCAGACCTCCCACCTTCTGTACCCCATAAAGATTTCTGATCCATAGTCCTAGAGGGATGAAGAGTAGGGAACTTTCCAATGGAAGGAATGGGATGTGGAACTCTGGTGGTGGGAGTTGTATGGAATTGTACCTGTCTTATCCCACAGTCTTGTCGATCATTATTAAATCACTAATAAAAATTATATAAAAAGGAAATGCTTCCTGCCACAAAACTTCAGATGATATCATGATCCATCCTGACTTCCCTGGGCAGACAACTTTGTCAATGTGTCTTGGAACCTCACTGCTTCAGAGTCCTGACCCACTAAGGAAAAATAGAACAAGCTTGGGGTATGTATCGATCTGCAACTCCCAGTGTCCAGTGGAGAAGCAATTACAGAAGGCAGAACACCCATCTTCTGCACCCCCAAAAACTATTTTGACCCATACTTCCAGTGGGGCAGAAATGACAGGGAGAAGATGACCAGAGGGTTCAGAACTCCATCAGGAATCGGAGAGAGAAGAGAAAAGGGGAGGGACATTTAGATGTAATAATAGGTGTATGTGTGATTTGAGAAGGAAGAGATATATATATCTTCCCCCAAAGGATATATATATGGTTGTAGAAGCCCCATTAGCACATGGGAATACCATGACAGTGGAGAGAATGTCAGTGCTGTAGTATCTCTCTCTGCCATATATGCATACAGAAAAGTCAGTCCTGGAGAAGTAAAACCATGTATAATAAAAAATTCTGTATTTTTTTTAAAAAAAGAAATTCTATTTAGCATAATAAAAAAAGAAATTTATATTTCTAACAATATACAGTCAAAGTCTCTCTCTTTTATCTAACAAGCCATTCCAGGGCATATGGAATTAAGTGCCCTTAATTACAGAGTATAGCCTTTGAGTAATTTGAATCATGAAAATACATTACTGAGAGTTGGGCAGTAGTGGAGCGGGTTAAGCACACATGGTGCAAAGCGCAAGGACTGTCGTAAGGATCCCAGTTCAACACCCCGGCTCCCCACCTGTAGGGGAGTCGCTTCATAGGCGGTGAAGCAGGTGTCTATCTTTCTCTCCCCCTCTCTGTCTTCCCCTCCTTTCTCCATTTCTCTCTCTCCTATCCAACAACGACATCAATAACAACAATAACTACAACAACAATGAAAAAACAACAACGGCAACAAAAGGGAAAATAAATAAATAAATAATTAAATATTAAAAAAAAGAAAATACATTACTGACAGTTTTCTGTAGTGCAATTGTTATGATATTTAGATAAGTTCTTAGGTTCAGAAATCACAGAAATTAACTTGAAAAATAGAGAATCTGTGAAAATTATCCTGAAGATTCTCTCATAGGCTCTAAGGAAAAGCTGTGCCACCTTGAAATGAAAGATCTTGTAAAACATATCAGTTCTAGGAATGCTAGATTAGAAACAACCTCCCAATTTGAGGGACAAAGAGTCTTACTGGACCACAGTAACTTCTTCAGATCAAAGAGGTGGGGTGGGGTGGGGCAGAATTATAAGCTCAAAGTTGACTTCCAGGGTCCTCTGACCACACTCTCTTCCAGAGACTGATAGAGAACACATATGAATTACATAGCTGGGCAGCCACTAGGAGAGACATTTGTATGAAGTAATGGTGGCTTCCAAGTTCTATTTCAAATGTTTTGTATACCTATAAATAAAATTTAAAAAATCAGGTGGCTTTTTATAGTCTCTGTAGCTATGTTTGGCATCCCTGTAGAGAGAGATTATTGTGATACCAGGTAATTAGTTTCTTGCAACATGATCTTCAGAAGCAAAGCACAATCCTTTTGTTAGATTCTTGCCACAAAGCCATTGGACTAGAAATATAATGATAGCTGGGAGCTAGCACAGAACACATATTCTGTGAGTAACCATGCATGTTAACATGGCTTGTGCCCATAGAATTCTAATCTCTCTTCCTTTTACTTCATTTGTCCATATTCCAGAGTTTTTTGCTATTCCAATTCACTGATTTGATTAATCTTTCTTGAAGTCCTTCTCTGGGCCCCATTCTGCATTAACATTCATGAGCTCAGTAATACATATGCATTTTCAATGTAAGATTATTGATGATGTAAACTTCTATTTTTAATTTTTTATTAGTGATTTAATAATGTTCAACAAGACGATGGGATAAGAGGGGTACAATTCCATACAATTCCTACCACTAGAGTTTCATATCCTATTCCTTACATTGGAAAGTTCCCTATTCTTTATCTCTCTGGGAGCATGAACCCAGGATCATTATAGGGTGCAGAAGGTGTGAGGTTTGGCTTCTTTAATTGCTTCTCTGCTGGATGGATGTTGACATCATGTTGACAGGTTGAACCATACTCCCAGACTGTTTCTTTCTTTCCCTAGTTGGGCAGGGCTCTGAGGAGGTGGGGTTCCAGGACATATTGGTGAGGTTGTCTTCCCAGGGAAGTCAGGTTGGCATCATGGAAGCATCTGCATCTTGGTGACTGAAAAGCATTAAGATATAAAGCAGTAAAAATTATTTAATAATCAGGAACCAAAAGGAAGGAACACAGCAGATGCAATTTGTGGTCTTCATGTTGGGAGAAGCTTGGAAATCTATTTTAGGTATATTCCAGGGGCCCATGACTTTACTAGTTCTTGCCTGAGCCTGACAGCTAATATGCAGGTGGGCTAAAAGTATTGTCCAGGGAGATGGTTTTAAAGTTGGGAATAGGACCAAAAAGCTGTATCAGGGCAGAGAGTAGCTCCCAAATATGGGAAAAGTATATAAATACTGTTAACTGTAAACCCCATCTATCTTAGGGCCCATATCTATCTATACTTAGCACAGGAGCCTGTATCACCCCTGGATCCTTGATTGTCTGAACATGCACTCCATGGTCATAGCTAGGAACATTCTAGGCTGTACTCATTTTAGGGCTAGTCTTCCTCGAGTGGCAGAGTATGTTGGCCAGGTCTCCCTTCGGAGAGTGAGGCAGTTTCTACCGTTGTTGTTCTCCATCCAGGGCAATGCCTTGTAGAGGCCCACAAGAGAGTTTATGATGTTTCTGTTGGAGATGACCAGTGACAGTGGAGAGAGAGATCTGTTAGAGATCGAGGCCCATCATATCTATGTGAGAATTTGAAGATTCTTTGACTAGGTCTCCAGATGATAGGAATGCCTGGTAATGACCAAAAAGGCCACCATTAAAGTGCGCCAGTCTCTTGACCTAATCCAGCTTTTGTAGCCCTTAATTTACTTGACAGGTTAGACTTAGAGTGATTGAGGGAGGTGAAATAGGAAGTAGGCATGGGGTATCTAGGTCTAGGTAGAAAATATTTGATTAAGCACTTATGTTGTCTTTTTTAGGTCTTTCTACTTCTTTGCTGTACTTATTGAGTCACTGTAGACTACTGTGCCTTTTTACTTTCAGGTATATATTTTCTGCTAACTTATGGATACATGTGCACATATGCCCTATCTCATGGGTATTGGCCTATGTCTAAGCTATGCAACTTTGTTAGGAAGTGTGTCATCCAAAGTGGAACTAAGGAGCCCTATGAGCTAGGAAGGTCTCATCGGAATAATGGAGCCAAAGGGCTGACATTCCACGTCTGGCATCTCTGGACAGCATCCAAAGTAAAACATGTCAAGGTGGTACTGGTTGCATTGATTTGGCTGAGATCAGCAGATGCAGTTATCAAATAGTATGGGTCAAGAGAAGCATGAAGGAAAATGAGCAAAGCCCCAGAGGTTCTAGCACTGGGAGAAATAATGGGTTTTTATGGTGAATGAGGAGGTTCTTTACTAAGGAGGCAACAGATAATTATTATTATAACTAAATTACTTAAGAACTTGGTTTACTTTGAAAATCCCATGGTTAAGATTTACTGTACCATACAAGACCTTACCATGATTTATGTTATTTAATGTTATTTACAAATAACTATCTTTTTTTAAAAATTTTTTCATTTAAGAAAGGATTAATTAACAAAACAATAGGGTAGGAGGGGTACAACTCCACACAATTCCCACCACCCAATCTCCATATCCCACCCCCTCCCCCGATAGCTTTCCCATTCTCTATCCCTCTGGGAGCATGGACCCAGGGTCATTGAGGGTTGCAGAAGGTAGAAAGTCTGGCTTCTGTAATTGCTTCCCCGCTGAACATGGGCATTGACTGGTTGGTCCATGCTCCCAGTCTGCCTCTCTCTTTCCCTAGTAGGGTGTGTCTCTGGGGAAGCTGAGCTCCAGGACACATTGGTGGGGTATTCAATCCAGGGAAGCCTGGCCAGCATCCTGATGGCATCTGGAACCTGGTGACTGAAAAGAGAGTTAACATATGAAGCCAAACAAATTGTTGAGCAATCATGGACCCAAAGCTTGGAATAGTGGAGAGGAAGTGTTAGGGAGGTACTCACTGCAAACTCTAGTGTACTTCTGCTTTCAGGTATATATTTTGCAGTAGTTTATGGATATGTGTGAACATAAGCTCTCTCTCACAGAAATTGGTGTATCTGGTGTATGTGGAAAGGTATCACCCGAGTAATGAAGCTGAAGGGTTGTCATTCCACACGTGTAGTCTCTGGACACAGTCTGAGGTGAAGCATGTTGAGGTGGCAATCGTTGCGTTGGTTAGGTTGTGGTCGGCGGATGCAATATTATTTGATATGGACTGGGAGAGGCATACGGGAAAGTGGGCCCTATCCAAGGGTTCCTGAGAAAGCTGTGGTATATATACACAATGGAATACTATGCACCTATCAAGAACAATGAACCCACCTTCTCTGACCCATCTTGGACAGAGCTAGAAGGAATTATGTTAAGTGAGCTAAGTCAGAAAGATAAAGATGAGTATGGGATGATCCCACTCATCAACAGAAGTTGACCAAGAAGATCTGAAAGGGAAACTAAAAGCAGGACCTGACCAAATTGTAAGTAGGGCACCAAAGTAAAAGCCCTGCGGTGAGGGGTAGACATGCAGCTTCCTGGGCCAGTGGGGGGTGGGAGTGGGTGGGAGGGATGGGTCACAGTCTTTTGGTGGTGGGAATGGTGTTTATGTACACTCCTAGCAAAATGTAGACATATAAATCACTAGTTAATTAATATGAGAGGGGGAAAATCAATTGTATGTCTCAAAGTTTTTCAAAACACAAACTGAATCTTTTTAATATATAGGCTGTGTATTTGATATGCAGACTCTCTCAAAAGCCTAGACCAAGTAGATCAGAAGCATCCAATAGCACAGCTATATACAAGATACTGGGTACTGTACAGCAAACCCTAACAAAAGGACTTTTCAAAGTTAACCCAATTACCAAATAATGTGATGATAACATTAACTATCGATTGTCTTTTGGAACCCTAAGACAGCAAGAACCTCACTTCTCCACTATAGAACCCCTACCTCCCCCAGTCCTGGAACTACCTCTTTTTTTTTAATATTTATTTATTCCCTTTTGTTGCCCTTGTTGTTATTTGTTGTTGTGTGTTGTAGTTACTATTGTTGTTGTTATTAATGTCGCCATTGTTGGATAGGAGAGAGAGAAATGGAGAGAAAAGGGGAAGACAGAGAGAGGGAGAGAGAAAGATAGACACCTTCAGACCTGCTTCACTGCCTGTGAATCGACTCCCCTGCAGGTGGAGAGCTGGGGGCTAGAACTGGGATCCTTATGCTAGTCCTTGCACTTTGTGCCACCTGTGCTTAACCCGCTGTGCTACTGCCCAACTCCTACAGAGTGAACAGAAATCTCTAGAGCATGTTACTTACCTTCATGTGTGGTACCTTAATAAGCTGAGCCTTCTTCTTAAGAGTGCTGGGGCAGGCACAGTTGGATGCTGATGGGGTGGCTCAGACAGGATGCCCCTCCCTTCCTACCTCAAGGACTCACTAATGCCAGAAATTAGATTTTATCTTCAGCTTTGTAGACTCAGTCTCAGTATCAGGGCCTGGTAACTAAAAAGTATTCAGTTAACATTTGTTGATTCTACTGAGTTTCCTGTCCTCACATTCTAGAGATTCTGTCAGTCACTAATTATTTCTCTGAACAAAGTGAGGGTATCCATTGGGGTGGACTGAAGACACGACCCAGATCAGCATGAAGCTCATACTTATTTTTTTATATTTATTTATTTATTTTCCTTTTTTTGTTGTTGCCCTTGTTGTTTTTCATTGTTGTTGTTATTGATGTCACTGTTGTTGGATAGGACAGAGAGAAATGGAGAGAGGAGGGGAAGACAAGGGAGGAGGAGAGAAAGATAGACACCTGCAAACTTGCTTCACCGCCTGTGAAGGGACGCCCCTGCAAGTCGGGAGCCGGGGACCAAGCCGAGATCCTGATGTCAGTCCTTGCTCTTTGCGCCACCTGAGCTTAACCCACTGTGTTACTGCCCGACTCCCCATATTTCTTTTATATGGTTTGCTGGCCTTTCCTGGTACTTTAGACCTTTCCGTTATGGAAAGAGACCTTTAAATGCTATCAATAAAATTTCATTCTCAAGTTTTGTTTGATGTCTTCCTTATAATAAACTAACTTCAGAACTTATTAATTAAAGGCTGACAGCCAAGGGATGAAATATCATTAGTGGTAATATCCGTGTAGTATTTTCCAAATGCAACTAATCAACTAGCCAATCCCAATTAGCTTAAGCACCAAAAAGGATAACTTTAGATGGGACTCAGTAATACACACAGGGCTAGTCTTATCTATTTTGGTTCCATTTCTTCTGTGTTGATTCTATTTTTAGTCAGTTCCTTCTCTCTACCTTGCAAAGTAGTTACTAGAACCGTAAAATCCTCCCAAAACAGAGAAGGGGCAGCTAAACATCTCAGTCAGAGAGTATGTTCCTTTGCTCAGGTTCAGGCTTACCCCCTCCTCTCCCCAGCACTGAAGGAAGCTTTGGTACTGTTGTTAGTTTATCTCTATCTCTGTTTCTCTGTCTCTATCTATAAAAATAAGTTCTTTCAAGTGGTCTGGGGGAGATAGCACAGCAGTTTATACGAAAAAAATTTCATGCCCGAGGCACAGAAGTCCTAGGTCAATCCTTGACGCAGCAAAAACCATAAATGAGAACTTATCTAGTCAAAAGAATAAAGAAAAATTCCCACAAGCTGAAATCATGTGGGAGAAAAATGAGTTATTGTTGTAACATTCCCTACTGAAGTTTCAGAGACTCTGATCAGGTCATTTGTCATCTATGAACCTATCCTTGTGGTCCAGAGACTGGGAAATACAATTCATTTTTGAACTACATGGATTCAACTTGGGGAGGGATGAGTGTCCACTTAAGTGCAGATATTTATTTATCTGTGAGTTCCTTATTCACAGATTCAGCTATGGATAGACTGGTTACAAGGGACTTGAACATCCTTGGATTTGAGTATCCTCAGAGGTTCTAGAACCAACTTCTGTACAGACACCAAGGAGAGGTTATAGTTTTGAGAAAGTGAAAACAGTTTAGTTTGGGGGTGTTTTGGATGAGGTAACATATCATTCCCTCAAGCTCCATTTATATTGTAGCAAAAGAGATGCTTTCATTGTTTCTTACAGTTGTGTTATATTCCATTGTGTGTGTATATGCATATATTCAACTTTCCTACACTTCATCTATTGCTAGATACTTTGGTTGTTTCCAAATTCTGGCTATTACAAATCATGCTGCAATGAACATAGGCATGCATAGTACTTTTGTGTTCTTTGGATAAATGCAGAGGAGGGGAATTGCTGGATTGTATGGTAGGTTGATTTTTTTTTAGTGGTTTGAGGAATTTCCAGGGTGTTTTCCATAAGAGCTGGATCAAAGTATATTGCTACCCACAGTGGGGGGGAAGTGTTTCCTTCTTGCCAGATCCTTTCTAGCATTTGCCTTTGTCCTTTCTGATCTGTGACATTCTCATAGGGGTAAGAGGATATTTCATTGTGGTCTTGTATTTCCAATTTCTAATTCAGTGGAGGGAAAATTGATGCCTGTAAACTTAAAAATGTTCAAGTATCAACCATCCTGATTAGCCCAAGTCTGACTTCATTCTCCGCCCTGAGCCAAGTACATGGACTGACTTGGAAGCATCCTATTTAACTGAATCTGCATTCAATTACCCAGAGAAGAGTAATGAGTATCAAGTGGCATAAACAATGGCATACAATCACTGTCTTCTTCTTCTTCACTTGTAACAGACATCAATAATCAATCACAGCACTTTTTCGCACTTGGATGTAGTTCTGGAAGCCCTATCAACTCAGGAAGACCTGAGGATTTAAGCCTGTGTTCACTAGCAAAGCAAAACAGAATAGTAAAATAGTTCCATGGGAAGGTTAAAGTTAACCACTGATGAGCATTTCTAGTTCCTCCACCCTTTTGTCTTTCCTTCTGTGTTAATATTAACAAGAAATATTCTGTTTATGCATTCTGAGAAGTGCTCTGGTGTGGTGGAATAGTAATAAATTTGTTCTTTTCATGGTGGACATTAACAATGCTGGAAGACATTCTGTGATTTCACAGTGAGCACAATGTGGCTAAAAACAAACAAACAAACAAAAAAACTGTAAGGAAGTTGTCAAGCATAAAGACATGAAGTCAGAGGCAAAGAGAAAGGTTTCCTTCTGGGGGCCCATGGGCACAGTTTCAGGAATATTGAGTCTGAACCCTGACTCTGTGCCACTGTCTCCCAGAATTAGCATGAAGGTGACCACCCCTCCAATTACAATAGTCCGGAGAGGTCCTTCCTCCTGTGTTATCATCCTGGCTTCTGCTAGCACTGGCCAATTTAGGTGAAAGAGTCTAGAACTAAACCTGTTTGTTGTGATTTTAAAGCTTTGTGCCCTCTGTCTCCTAAATTACCATTCAAAGAGGCCTGTAGAGAACAGACCATTGAGTTGACTGGGCTTTACAGTCCACAGTGGGCATGATGGCTTGGGTTGGAAACCAGGCTTTATTATATGAAAAATGAGATAAGCACTCAGAGGTGAGACTGAGTAGTAGTGTCTCCACGAATAGGCTGAAAAATCACGCACAAGCTCTGCTTCTCACTTTCTTTTCTTTTATTTTATAATTTTCTTTTTAAAATTTATTTTATTATTAGAGACAGAAAGAAATCTAGAGGGGAAAGGGAGATAGGGAGGGAGAGAGGCCGAGAGACACCTGCATCCCTGCTTCACTACTCGTGAAGCTTTCCCCCTGCACGTGGGGACCGGGGGCTCATACTTGGGTCCTTGTGCACTGTAATGTGTGCGCTTAACCAGGTGTGCCACCACCTGGCTGCCTGCTTCTCACTTTCTATTTTATTTTATTTTTACTTTTATTGCCACTTATGCTGTAGCTGGGGCTCAGCGCTGACACTATGAATCTACCACTCCCAATAGCCATTTTTCCTCCCTCTCCACCTCTCCTTTCTACTTTATTAGATAGAACCAAGAGAAAAATGAGAGAGGTGGGGAAGATAGAAAGGGAAAGAGAAAGATAGTTACTTGTAGATGGCTTGAACCCGGCCCTTGTTTCCCACTGTCTTGCTGGATCTGAGCTGTAGCCTTGAGGGTATTATTTCATAGCATCAGATTTCAGTGTGCTTATTCTGCCCATCTACCCCATGTTAATTGAACAGCTATTCATTATTGACTATATTTAAAGCCTTGAAGGTAATACAAAAATGTAATTTCTGATTGAAGAATCTTAATTACTAAATTAAACAAGGTGGAAAAATAGTAATGCTACCTTGTTTTGTTGATTGCTTTAAAAGATTTCAAGATTACGATCACAGAATTACTTTGTGACTATTTCTACCCTCTAGTCTAGAGAAGATTGTTATTTTCTCAATTAAAAATGTACTTTCTCAAAATTATTTAGAGTTCAGCTGAAGCATTTCATTTATAGTGTATCTCTCTACAGTTGTCTTCACTAATATTTAGTTGGCTATCTTCTCCCTCCTGTTTCCATTTTTCTTTCCCTTTTTGGCTTTGCTCTTTCCTTTCTTTTAAAAATTATTACTATTTAATTTCTTTATTGGAGGATTAATTATTTACAGTCGATAGCAAAAATACAGTAGTTTGAATATGCTGACTTTCACGTAACGATACAACCTCCTGCTCTTTCTACCACCACTTTCATTCTTTTCTCTCCTGGTCTCTCTGCCTCTCTTTTTCTCTATATGACCTCTTCCTTTCCCTCCACACCCTCTGTTTAATTCTACTTCTTTCTCTCCTCTCATTCTTCTTCTTCACCTTCTCCTTGTCTACTGTTCCTCTCTCCCTGCATATGTATGTATGTACTCTTCTTTTTTTCTTTTTCTCTATCCCTCCCTCCACTCTCCCTCTCCCCTTCTCTCTCTGCCATTCCTCTCATACTTACTTGGTTTTGCTACTTTTGGAATTTGATCTCATTTCTTCCGCTTTAAACAGACCCCCTGCAGGGCAGGAGAAGTTGATTATAGAAATCAGTAGTAATACTGTACAGCAAACCATAACAAAGGGACTTTTCAAAGTTAACCCAATTAACAAATAATGTGATGATAATATTAACTATCGATTGTCTTTTTGAACCCTAAGACAGCAGGAACCTCACATCTCCACTATAGAGCCCCTACTTCCCCCAGTCCTGGAACCCTTGGATAGGGCCCACTTTCCTGTATGCATCTCCCAATCCAAACCAAATAATATTGCATCCGCCGATCACAACCTAACCAAAGCAACGATTGCCACCTCAACATGCTTCACCTCAGACTGTATCCAGAAACTTCACGTGTGGAATGACAACCCTTCAACTTCATTACTCGGGTGAGACCTTTCCTTTTATAGTACACTCTAATTTCATCTCAGGTAGTTCACTTTCTAACAAAGTCCCATAATCTAGATATACACCAGTTTCTGTGAGAGAGAGCTTATGTGCACAGGTATCCATAAACTACTGCAAAATATATACTTGAAAGCAGAAGTACACTAGAGTTTGCAGTGAGTACCTCCCTAACACTTCCTCTCCACTATTCCAAGCTTGGGATCCATGACTGCTCAACAAATTGTTTGGCTTCATATGTTAACTCTCTTTTCAATCAATCACCAGGTTCCAGATGCCACCAGGATGCTGGCTAGGGTTCCCTGGATTGAAGACCCCACCAATGTGTCCTGGAGCTCAGCTTCCCCAGAGACACACCTTACTAGGGAAAGAGAGAGGCAGACTGGGAGTATGGACCGACCAGTCAACGCCCATGTTCAGCGGGGAAGCAATTACAGAAGCCAGACGTTCTACCTTCTGTAACCCTCAACGACCCTGGGTCCATGCTCCCAGAGGGCTAGAGAATGGGAAAGCTACCATGGGAGGGGGTGGGTTATGGGGATTGGGTGGTGGGAATTGTGTGGAGTTGTACCCCTCCTACCTTATGTTTTTGTTCACTAATCCTTTCTTAAATTAAAAAAAAAAAAAAGAAATCAGTAGTAAGACCAAGGACTGGAGGACAGAGGGTTGAGAAGGTTGAAAGAATATTAGGGACCCAGTGCATGATGGTGAAAAAGGGCTTATATTGGTAGTGAAGGTGGCAAACAGATACCTATTTTTTAAATTTATTTATAAAATGGAAATGTTGACAAGGCCATCGCATAAGAGAGGTACAACTCCACACAATTTCCACCACCAGAACTCTCTATCCCATACCCTCCCTTGATAGCTTTCCTATTCTTTATCCCTCTGGGAATATGGGGTGCAGAAGATGGGAGGTCTGGCATCTGTAATTACTTCCCTGCTGAACATGGGGGTTGGCAGGTCTATCCATACTCCTAGCTTGTCTCTCTCTTTCCCTTGTGGGGAAGGGGCCTGGGGAGTTGGGGCTCCAGAACACATTGGTGGGGTCATCTTCCCAAGGAGGTCCTGTTGGCATCACGGTAGCATCTGGAACATGGTGGGTAAAAAAAGAGTTAAGATATAAAGCAGAAAAAATTGTTGACTAATCATGAATCTAAAGGAAAAATATTGCGGATAAAGGTTTGGGGTCTCCATTTTGGAAAAAGCTAGTAGGTCTATTTTAGGTATATTCCAAGGGGCCTATGACTTTACTAGTTTTTGCCTGAGCCTGACAGCTAACATGCAGGTGGACCCAGGTTATTGTCTGGGAAGATGGTGTCAGAATTGGAAAAGGGACTAGAAAGCTGCATCAGGGCAGAGAGTAGCTCCCAAATATGGCAAAAGTGTATAAATATTGCTAAGTGTGAACACCATCAATTTCATCAGGGGCCCATATTCATTGCAGGAGCCTGTGTACCCTCTGCATCTCTGTAGGTCTGAGCTCGTATTCTGTGGTCATGGTTAGGAACATTCTAGGAACATTTCCTCTTCCTCAAGTGGTAGAGTATGTTGGCTCAACCTCCCTTTGGAGACTGAGGCTGCCCCTACCAGTGTTGATCCACATTGAGGGCAAGGTTTGATAGGGGCTCACGAAGGGGTCTATTATGTTGTTTCTGATGGAGATGACCAGTGACAGTGGAGAGAGGGATCATGTCTGTGTGGACTCCTCAGAACTCCCTGACTAGGGCCCTGGGTGATGGAGTGGCCTGATTGTGACCAAAAAAGCCATCATTAAATTGTGCTGGTGTCTTGCCACAGACACTTATTTTAACATGCTGAAGCATCCTACCATTCATTTAGGAGGTGCAACTAAAGCAATCATTCCTACTCACTAGGATTTTGACAGTGCAAAAAGCTCTAATAGATGTGTATTCTCAGTGGCAAAACACACTTGATAAACAGAGTGAACTGTACTTTAAAAACCATTTTTTAAAATTTCTTTATTGGGGGATTAATGTTTACATTCAACAGTAAGTACAATAGTTTGTACATGCATAACATTTCCCAGTTTTCCACAAAAAAATACAACCCACCCAGGTCCTCTGTCATCCTTTTTGGACCTGGACTCTCTCCCCCACCCACCCCTAGAGTCTTTTACTTTGGTACAATATGCCAACTCCAGTTCAGGGTCTACTTGTGTTTTCTCTTCTGATCTTGTTTTTCAACTTCTGGCTGAGAGTGAGATCATCCCATATTCATCCTTCTGTTTCTGACTTATTTCACTTAACATGAATTTTTCAAAGTCCATCCAAGATCGGCTGAAAACCGTGAAGTCACCATATGTAATAGCTGAGTAGTATTCCATTGTGCATATATACCACAACTTGCTCAGCCACTCATTTGTTGTTGGACACCTGGGTTGCTTCCAGGTTTTGTCTATTACAAATTGTGCTGCCAAGAACATATGTGTACACAGATCTTTTTGGATGGGTGTGTTGGGTTCCTTAGAATATATCCCCAGGAGAGGAATTGCAGGATCATAGGGTAGGTCCATAAAAACCAGTTTTTTAGAGCACAAACAGCTGTCTTCCATTTTTGGCATAGAAAAGGAACAACTAAAATGACTAATCTCACTGAGTATTACAATAAAATTGCTGACGAAACCTTAACTATATACTTCACATTTTTAGTAAGCCTGTAATTAAAACTCTAATGAAACACACATACACAACTTCTAGAGGGCAGTTTATTTTCTGCCTTTCCTATTGCCATCCTCCACATTGGAATGTTCGGCTTATACACTGACCTGCAATAAGGGATCATTTATCTGTCCGTAAGGAATACAAGTGTTCTCAATAAAGTGTCCTTCTTGAGTGCCACCTGTGCTATTCTAGAAGGCACGATCTGGAGAATCAATAGTTGTTAGTCAGAACTGAGGCTTGAACAGTTTAGGAAACACCATGCAGTCATCTAGACTACTACAACTTCAATCTGCATTTATTTTTTAACTTTTCCTACAAAAGCAAACAAGTTTAATGAATAGTATATCAGTGAAACAGCCTAACAATGAACACCACCCCCTAGGTAACTTTTATTTTAAATACTCCTTTAGAGTTGGCCAAGTAGTTCACTTGGATAGTGCACTGCTTTGCTGTATGTGACCCAGGTCAATCCCAGCTCATTGCATTGAAGGAAGCATCAGGGTCATGGTGTCTTTCACTCTCTCTCTGCCTCTCTGTATTTATGTAAAAACCAAACAACCAAACAGACAAACAAAAAAAAATCTATGTTTACAGTAAATAAGGAATTTTTGACCAGAGTCCTACTCAGTTCTGGCTATTGGTGGTTCCAGGGATCGAACCTGGGTCTTTTCTCATATAAGACCTGTGTGCTACTGCTGCTAGCTCTCTTGCTTAGACAGGATTTTTTTAGGATTTTAGGTCAAATTTCTCTCTCACTCTTCCCCCACCCCAACCCCCGATTTGGAAATAGTTTCTCTAAAGATCACTGAGACCATAGAGGATTTTGCAGGCATAGCTGCCTTCCTAACCAACATTTAATTCCATAGTATCATATTTCCTTTCAAAAGTCTGCAGTGAGGAGAGTGTGGGACCTGTGCTTATGTATTTCTGATGTCTTCTGGACACTAGGCACTATGTATAGGGTATGTGGTATTTTCCATAACCCCCAGTCCTGCTTTTGGCGTCCCTGTGTATCGATATGCGGCACCTGGAGGTGGGTCTCTCCTCCAGAGCAGAGGCTCTGGGAGCCAAGTCACATGCTTGCAGGTAGCAGACACATGACTTCATCCTGCTGCATCAGGTCATACAGAGGACAGCTGAGGAGTGGGTGGAACCATTGTAGAATCAGCCCTGCTGACTGGACTCAGGTGCTGAGTCTGCCTGTTGGAAAGTGTATGACCTTGGGCAGTTGCTCTTAACCTCTCTGAATCTCAGTCGTCTTACATGTGAGTGAGAGATGATAGTAGCCCTCACAGGAGTGCCATGAGAAGAAAGAAAGAGGGTGTGTGTGAAGCTCTTAGCATATTGCCTGGCCCAAAAGAAAGTATAAGTGATAGCAACACTTTTCACTACGGGCAGATGAGCAGGAGACTCAAATTATAAGGCAATGTATCTGAAAGCGTTGTTTTAGACATAGGAACAGATTTTGGAGAAACTGTTTCAGTTAAGATTTTTTTCATTGCAAAGAAAAAAAAAAACCTGGCTTAAGTTAGCTCCAGTCAGAAGGGGTTTGGAGGAAAGTTTAAGAAAAACCTCAAAGGGCAAGGATGAAAGAGAAGGGACTCAGATGCTGCTGGCAGCTGATGACCTTGACTGGGGCAGCTTTGTATCCTTAGTCTTCATGTGGTCTTCTTTTCTCTTTTGTCTGGACCAGATTCTTTTCTCACTCTTCTTGCATGAATTGTCTCTCAGTGGCTTGTGTGTCTCTTGATACACAATTTGTGAGAGAGATCTAATTGGCCTTGCTCCTCTGAGTCAGACCACACTGGCCATAATCCCTTGCCAAGTCAATGGTTAAGCCATAAGACTTGACCCATGTAGTCAGGATCACATAGGAAGTTAGAATGGACTCTTTCAGACCAGAAGACAGAGCACAGTTTCTAGCAAAGTGCAGTTTGAACCAAGGTTTGAGCCCTTGGTTCCCCACCTGCAGGGGGTCACTTCCTAAGTGGTGAAGCAGGTCTGCAGGTGTCTATATTTCATTCCCCCTGTCTGTCTTCTCCTCCTCTCTTAATTTCTTTCTGTCCCATACAGCAGGAATAGCTGGTATGATCTGATGGAGGATCAGCAACCAGACTGTTAGCAGCTTTGCTAGCTGAATCCTACTGACCAGGCTCCAAATGCAGAGAGATCAGACCTGGAGACTGGGGGCCTTGTTACCCAGATGTGGCTGGGATCAGTCACTCAGCAAAGCTATGCTCATATCTGGGCCTCTCAGGGCCAGAAGACCAGAAATGGAAAGGTACCTAATAGTTTTTCCCAGGTAGAGGGATGGGGTGAAAGGATGCCTGAGCTTGGTGAGGGGTTTGAATCAGTGTGACTCAGATTGCTGAAGAACTCTGTCTCCTCAGAGAGGGTTGAGGGAGGTGGGAAGGGGAGGGTGTTTGAGCTCAGGGAAACTGCTGACCCAACTGAGAGAAATCCTTCTCCATTTCTCTGGCCCTGAGCCATGGGAGCCTGGTTTTCCTCTCCTTTTGGCAAGGGAGGTAGCTGTTTGTCAGAGAATCTGTTCTCTGCAGGTTGCAGCTGTGTCTCCTGCCCCTTCACCCCTTTTCCTATCCCTGGTTTCTCCAGAGAATTGGACTAGAGCAGCAGGTTAGTAAGGACAAGTTTTTTTTTTTTTTTCAGCTTTGTGAACACTGAACAAGGAGTTCTTAACATCCTCCCTCTGAGTAATGGCCTGGACCTAGGGGTAACAGTGAGTATTCCAGAAGGAAGTCCTAATGGAGTCTAGCCCTTGAAGTGGCTTTGAGAAAGCCCTGGAGCGTGCCCCCCCCCCCAAGTCTCTATGTGTTAACTATGATCTGGAGAAGTAGTAGGCTTGATTACATGACAACCTTTCAGTCTTGCTTAGTTGCAGTTGCCTTTTTTAAGTTTTTAAAATTATTCTTTAATTTTTTAATTGACCCCAGGAGTATTGTTGTTACTGAGTACAATGAATTAATTGCTCATGGTAACCATTTTTTTTTTCATTTTATTTGATAGGGCAGAGAGAAATTGGGGTGGGGGAGAGAATGTGATGTTGGTATCCCTGCAGTACTGCTTCATTGCTAGTGAAACTTCCTGCAGGTAGTAACTTAAACCTGGATCTTTGCACATGGTAATGTGTACTCACAGGAGTGAGGAAAGCTTCTGAAAGTAATATCTTCAGAAATAAGGGAACAGCAAATGAGACTCTAAAAGAAAACACTGATTATCTGAAGGCAATTAGAGAGCTGAAAGCTGAAATGGCTGCGCTAAGAGCACAACTAGCAAACCAAGCTAATACAGTATCAGAACAGAGTAACAAAATAGTTGAGCTACAGAAAATAACAGAGGGGAAAGAGAACAGAATGAGTGAGGTGTAAAACAGAATTAGCAAGATCAAGGATGAATTAGGAGATAAAAATCTTCCCAAGAATAAAAGTCCTGAACCATATGGTTTTACAAATGAATTCTACAAAACCTTCAAGGGAGAGTTAATATCTCTACTAAATTTTTCCTACTGTGTCAAGGTTACTATCTCCATTGGTATCAAATACCTCTACTTTAAAAGCTTTTCCAAAAGATCGAAGACACAGGAATATTCGTTTCCATCCTCTATGACGTCAACATCACCCTGATACCAAAAGCAGACAGGAACCCAATAAAAAAGGAAACTACAGGTCAGTATCTGCTAAAATATTGAACAAAATTTTAGTCAACCAGATACAACAATATATTAAAAAGCTTGTTCATCATGGCCAAGTGGGATTTATCCCAGGGATGCAAGGCTGGTTCAATATATGTAAATCAATCAATGAGATCCACCACATCAATAAAAGCAAGACCAAAAACCACATGATTATCTCAACAGATAGGGGAAAGCCTTCGACAAAATCCAACAACCTTTTATGATCAAAATGCTACAAAAAATGGGAGTGGGGGGTAGGATAATAGCACACCAGGTTAAGCACACATGGTGCAAAGCACAAATACTGGCACAAGGGTCAGTTTGAACCAAGGTTTGAGCCCTTGGTTCCCCACCTGCAGGGGGTCACTTCATAAGTGGTGAAGCAGGTCTGCAGGTGTCTATATTTCATTCCCCCTGTCTGTCTTCTCCTCCTCCTCTCTTAATTTCTTTCTGTCCCATACAGCAGCAGCAGTAGTAATAACAACAATGGAAAAATGGACTCCAGGAGCAGTGGATTTGTAGTGTAGGCACTGAGCCCCAGTGATAATCCTGGTGGAAAAAAATGGGAATAGACGGATAATTCCTTAAGATAGTGGAGTCCATATATAGCAAACCGATAGCCAACATATTCAGTGGAGAAAAACTGGAAGCATTCCCCCTTAGATCAGGTACTAGATAGGGATGCCCACTGTCACCAGTACTGTTCAACATAATATTAAAGGTTCTTGGCATAGCAATCAGGCAAGAGCATGGAATTAAAGGAATACAGACTGGAAGGGAAGAACTCCAACTTTTTTAAATTTTTTATTTGCAGATGATAAGATAGTATACATAGAAAAGCCTAGAGAGTGAACTGGAATTGGTGTATTGCACCAAAGTAAAAGACTGGGGTGGGTGGGTGGGGGGATAATACAGGTCCAAAAAGGATGACAGAGGACCTAGTGGGGGTTGCATTGTTATATGGAAAACTGGGAAATGTTATGCATGTACAAACTATCGTATTTACTATCGAATGTAAAACATTAATTCCCCAATAAAGAAATTAAAATAAATAAATAAAGAAAACCTAGAGAATCCAGCAGGAAGCTCTTTGGAATTATCAGGCAATATATTAAGGTGGCAGGCTACAAAATTAACATACAAAAGTTGGTGGCATTCTTCTATGTAAACACTAAGTTAGAAAAAGAAAAAACCCAGAAATCAATTCCTTTTACTATAGCATCAAAACTAATAAAATACCTTGGAATAAACCTAACCAAAGAAGTGAAAGACTTGTATACTGAAAATTATGAGTTACTATTCAAGTAAATAGAAAAAGGCACAAAGAAGTGGAAAGATATTCCACACTCATAGGATGGAAAAATTAACATCATCAGAATGCATATTCTTCCCAGAGACATACACAGATTTAGTGCAGTCCTCATCAAGGTCCCACCCATTTTTTTTTTTTTTAAGAAGAGTAAAAACAAAAGCTGCAAATGTTTACATGGAGTCAGAAAAGACCTAGAATTGCCAAAGCAGTCTTGAGAAGAAAGAGCAGAACTGGAGGCATCACACTTCCAGATCTCAAATTGTTTTATAGGACCACTGTAATCAAAACATCCTGGTACTAGAACATAAACAGACACACCAGTGGAATAGAATTGAGAGACCAGAAGTAAGCCCCCCACACCAGATGGACATCCAATCTTTGACAAAGGTTCCCAGACTATTAAATGAAGAAAGAAGAATCTCTTCAACAAATGCTGTTGGAAAAATTGGGTTGAAACATGCAGAAGAATGAAAGTGAACAACTACATTTCACCAGATAGAAAAGTAAACTTCAAATGGATCAAGGACTTTGATGTTAGACCAGAAACTATCAAATACTTAGAGGAAAATATTGGCAGAACTCTTTTCCACATAAATTTTAAAGACATCTTCAGTGAAACAAATCCAATTACAAAGAAGACTAAAACAAAAATAAACCAATGGGATTACAGCAAAACAAAAAGCTTCTGCACAGTAAAAAGAAACTGCTACCAGAACAAAGAGACCCCTTACAGAATGGGAGAAGATCTTTACATGCTATACATCAGACAAGAAGCTAATAGCCATAATATACAAAGAGCTCACCCCCCTCAAAAGGTAAACCTTATTGGAGGTTGACAAGGAAAGGCGCAAATAAAATCCATTTACTACTCCCAGGAATACTGGAATTTCAGAAAAATAGAAATTAGCATTCTGTAGGATTCAAAAGAAAAAAGGAACAGCAGCGTTGGGGTATTTTTTTTTTCCTCTAGCATTTTTTTTTTACATTTAAAAAATATTTTTACTTATAAAAAGGAAACATTGACAAAACCATAGGATAAGAGGGGTACAACTCCACACAATTCCCACCATCAGAACTCCTTATCCCATCCCCTCCTCTGATAGCTTTCCTATTCTTTATCCCTCTGGGTCATTCTGGGGTGTAGAAGGTGGAAGGTCTGGCTTCTGCAACTGCTTCCCTGTTGGACATGGGCGCTGACAGGTTGATCCATACTTCCAGCCTGTCTCTCTCTTTCCCTAGTGGGGTGGTAAGTTAAGGAGCATTGTCCTTGATTCCAAACTCCAAGTGACTGAAAGTATTCTAAGAGGGATGACATTGCTTTAGAAAGCTTTGGGTGAGCATACAGCTGCAAAGCTCCACACAGCAGCTGGCCGGGACCCCTGCCTGCACCAACCCCTGTTCTCTGGTCCACCACTCCCCGGAACGGTACTATGAACAGCTGATTTCCTAAGTACAGTAGACCTTATGTCCCAGGCTTGGGAATGATTGATGTGTGGACTTTTAAAAAGTGAACTTGTCTCTTTTGGGTATTGCACATTTTTGTGGAAAATCCTATTTTCATAAAGACAGGTTTCTGAAGACATCTCTGTGGCCTGCTGGGAAGGCCCTAACTTTCCTACTTGTCTGTCATCTCTCTAAGGGTTTTTACAGTGGAAAAATCTCCCCATGAGGAATACACCATAAATGAAGCAAGCCCAGGAACTGGAGATTACATCATGTATAGGGATGTCTGATTTCAAAGAATGTTGGTAAAGTCTTAAATGCTTTTGAGTAATTTTAACGACAAGGGCAGTGCCCCCAAATGACTATCACCCTGACAGTTACGGACATGTTCATACTGTGCACCGCTTCCCTCTGTGATTCCAGGGACATGGTGATGAAGATGCAGAGCAGGAGACGGCAGTGGGGTTCATTTTCTAGACCATAATCTAGAGAAACTCTTTCCAAGGAAATTTCCTTGATAAAAGAGTATCATAAGTATGTGCATTTGAGGATTGATGTACATAAACTATCTCTAGGGGGTTCATGCTGCACAGTAGGTTGTCAAAGGAAATTTGTTTAAGTCTGACTTAACTTGCATGTTCTGATTTTAGTAGACTGGGAAAAATATTCCACCACCAATGCTTCCTCTCCTGTATTAGCACTGGGCATTATACCCATTACCTTCCAAGGCAGCCCAAAGAGTGGATTCTCAACTCAGACAGGGCTGCTCTCAGATCTGATCACTTTTTAAAAATATTTTTTCCTAACTTATTATTTGCCGCTATTGTACTCCCAGTATATGCCAACATAATAAATTATTTTAA
Source organism: Erinaceus europaeus (assembly GCF_950295315.1). Lineage (NCBI taxonomy): Eukaryota > Metazoa > Chordata > Mammalia > Eulipotyphla > Erinaceidae > Erinaceus > Erinaceus europaeus. The sequence continues at coordinate 83,351,995 of NC_080166.1, forward strand.
TGATTACTAAACAATATATAGTATGGTATAAAATAACTATTTTACAAAAGGGGAAAGTATTAAGAAGGAGTGGCATTGCTCTATACTTTTATAAATCTCTCCAGTAAAAGGTGCTGGATTGTCATTCCTGTGTCTGCATTTGCTCTGTTGTGACATTACTTGTCAGGTAGCCACTGGAAAATGTCACTGTTATACTTACTTGTGAGAGAATCAAGGTTGGAAGGTCCAAAAATAGCTTTGTATAATTACAAACATAGGTGTGACTCTGGTAGACTCACTGAAAGAATGTTAGAGGGCATTAGGAATATTTCTGGACTATGGAGAATTATTGTTCTAAGCTGTAGGCTTTCAAACATGCTAATTTTTTTTTTTTTTATTGTCACCAGTGTTATTGCTGGGGCTGATGCCTGCATGATGAATCCACCACTGCAGGTGCCCTTTTCCAAACTGATAATGTTTGACAAAAGAAGAGGGTTACAGTTCCACACAATTCCCACCACCAGAGTTCTGCATCCCATCCCCTCCATTGGAGGCTTTCCTATTCTTTACCCCTCTGGGAATGTGGACCCAGGATCATTATGTGGTGGAGAATGTGAAAGTCTGGCTTCTGTAATTGCTTCTCTGTTGGACATGGGCATTGGCAAGTCAGTCCACACCCCCAGCCTGTTTCTATTTTTCCCTAGTGAGGTGGGGCTCTGGGGAGGTGGGGTTCCAGGACACATGAGGTCGTCTGCCCAGGGAAGTCAGGTTGGCATCATGGAAGCATCTGCAACTTGGTGACTGAAAAAAGTTAAGATATATAACAGTGGGCCGGGCAGTGGTGCACTGGTTCAGCGCGCACATTGTAAAGGGCAGGGACCTGCACAAGGATTCCAGTTTGAGCCAGCTCCTCACCTTCAGGGGCAGGGGTCGCTTCACAACTAGTGAAGCATGTCTGTAGATGTCTATCTTCTCTCCCCCTCTCTGTATTCACCTCCCCTTTCATTTTTTCCTCTGTCCTATGCATCAACAATAACAACAACAACAATAACAACAGCAACAACAACAATGGAAAAAAAAAAAAGGCCACCAGGAGCAGTGGATTTGTAGTGTAGGCACCGAGCCCTGCCAAAACCTGCATCTTAACTCTCTTCAAAACTTTTTGTCTTTGTACCATGGAGGTGGCTTAGTGATAGAATGCCTACTTCACTTACCTGAAGTCTTGGGTTTGATACCCAACACAATAGGAAAGCAACAGAGACAAAATTATTACAACCCCATAGGTGGTAGAACAGTGCTTTGTGATCACTATTTCAGTTTGTCTCTCTATCTCACTCATTAAAAAAATTAGTCTGAAGGTGGCTCTATAGTAGGGAGCATTTGCGAAACCATGAATTCATTTCTAGCACTATGTAACAGTAAATTAATATTTCTTTCTTCTCTTCAGAACTTTAGTCTAAACCGGTCCTTTGCTATATCACATGTGTCTTAGAGTCAGCCCTTTTGAGATTGTGACTAGAAGTTTTTGGGTGAACTTGTGTAGTATTTCATTCTGTGCACATATCTCACATGTTTCTCTACTCCTCTTCTTAGGCACCTGGGTGGTTTCCATTTGCTGGTTATTATAAGTAGCACTGAAGTAGTATAGATGTGCATTTATCTTTTTTTTAGTTTAAGTACATTTTAAAATATTTATTTACTCATTTATTTTACTTGATATGACAGTGACATTGAGTGGGAAAAAGATGATGAGAGAGAGAGAGAGAGGGAGAGAGAGGGAGAAAAAGAGAGAGAGAGAGACAGAGAGAGAGATACCTGTAGCACTGCTTCATTACATGTGAAGCTTCCTTCCTGCTGGTGGGGACTGGGACCTTGAACCTGGGTCCTTTTTTTCATGGTAACAGGTGCACTCCACCATGTGCACCATCACCCAGCTCCATATAAATCTTTTCAAATGAGTATTTATTGATTTATTTTTTTAGTTGTGAGGGTGATCTGATTGTGACATCTGTCATCCCTTTGATCACTAAGGATCTGGTTAGGCAGGTGTCCCCTTCCCTCACTGCTCCATGTGCATCCCTCCTGAAGCTGTGCTCTTGGTTGAAGAGAATGACCTTCCTGAACAGAGACTGACCTTCCTCCTGTCAAGTAATTGTACTATCCTGCATACTAGTAACTGTGTTTTCCTGTTAGAACCTCCAGACAAGCTCCCAGGGTTCAAATGATTCTCTCTCTCTCAGTGTGTGTGTGTGTGTGTGTGTGTGTGTGTGTGTGTGTGTGTGTGTGTGTGCTAGATATCCAGAGGTGGAACTGCTTGATGAAATGATAGTGTATCTAGACATTTTGAAGAATAAAAACTGGGTTCTAAGTTAAATTTTTTGATTGTGTTTACTAAGAGATCCTCTTGAATTAATATATTATCACTTTGGAATCTATAATTTAGAAATCAGTTCAGGTAATATATATAGCCTTAAAATACTCTTACCTGAACTATTAAAATGAAATATTGCTAATGATAAAGATATCTACATTTTAGTTTTAGACTCTTGGGTAGGGGTTGTTTAGAAAACCAGCAGTAACTTTATATGGTAGAGTTTAGAAAATAGTTTACAAAAATTTACAAAAATACAAGGGTGGCACTACACATTTAAAAAATATTTTATTGGGAGTCGGGCTGTAGAGCAGAGGGTTAAGCGCAGGTGGCGCAAAGTACAAGGACCGGCATAAGGATCCCAGTTCGAGCCCTGGCTCCCCACCTGCAGGGGAGTTGCTTCACAGGCGGTGAAGCAGGTCTGCAGGTGTCTATCTTTCTCTCCTTCCTCCTCTCTGTCTTCCCCTCCTCTCTTCATTTCTCTCTGTCCTATCCAACAACAACAACAACAACAATAACTACAACAATAAAACAACAAGGGCAACAAAGGGAATAAATAAATAAAATAAAATATTTTTAAAAAAATTAAATTTTTTAAAATTATCTTTATGTATTTATTGGCTAGAGATAGCCAGAAATTGAGAGAAAGGGGGAGAGTGACAGGCACCTGCAATACTGCTTTACCACTTGTGAAGTGTTCCCCCTGCAGGTGGGGGCCAGAGGCTTGAACCCTGGTCCTTGTGCATTGCAACATGTGCTCAGCTCAATGAGGTGTGCCACCACCCAGTCTCCACATTTTTTTTTAACGGAAATCATCTTTATATGCCTTATCCAGGGTACATTTTGAGGATATTGCAGTTAAGAGAATAGGTTGAAGGGCCAGGTGGTGGCACACCTGATTAAGCACACACATTACAGTGCACAAGAGCTCAGGTTCAAGCCCCTGGTCCCCTTTAGGGGAAAAGCTTCACAAGTGGTGAAGCAGGACTACAAGTGTCTCTCTTTCTGTTTCCCTCTCTATCTTCCACTCCCCTCTCAATTTCTCTCTGTCTCTATCCAATAATTAATAAATAACAATATAAAAGAAAAAAATTAAAAAGAGAAAGTAGGTTGATTTTTATTAGCTTAAGTTGAGATAATTATTGGCTAGAAGTTTTTGAAATTTATTCTGAACACAAAACAGTTATTTTTATTAAGTCCCATCATGTGACTGTCACTATTATCATCAGCATTGCCTCATTGTTACTTAAATCTAAGCAGCTGATTTTTGTTTAGGGGGTCAACTGGTTCCAAGAAATTTATTTTATTAGAATTTCTACTATTTACATGCCCAGATAGTTCAGGTGAAGATTATAAACAGGTAAAGATTAATTTATTTTTGCAAATCCAATACTCTATCACAAGTCAGCTCCCATGCTACATTACTTTGAATTTTCTAAACTATTTTCCTTTTAGGATAGGAATCAGGACATGACCAGCAAATAATAATAAAGAAAATATCTGAGTGATTACTTTCATTAAAGTAGTGTTTGCTTGAAAATTAGATAATGAACTCTCATGTCTCAAGCTTCCAGCTGTGAAATTTGACAATAACCAGCACCTACAGATGTCTTTTAGCAAATACACTCCCACAAGATGCTTCAGGCTTTACAAAGGCCTTGACGGTTGGAAACCGTGACCCCCTAACCTGTATCCAGAAATAAAACAAAATCTAAAGATTGTTCTACTCCCCTTAACACAACAGTAAACTGTCTTCTTTCAAACATTTCGGGGTATATGCACAGCATCAGTAACTTTCTTTTATTCTGTGGTCAAATAAATGAATGATTTGACTCTACTAGTCCACCAAGGTAAACTTGCCCTTCTCTTCCCAACAAATGTAATTGGTGCACAAGCAGGTGGGGATTCACCATATACCCTGTGTCTTTCTAAAAGGAGAGAGAGGGAGAGGGAGAGGGAGAGGGAGAGGGAGAGGGAGAGGGAGAGGGAGAGGGAGAGGGAGAGGGAGAGGGAGAGGGAGAGGGAGAGAGAATGAGAATGAGAATGAGAATGAGAATGAGAGAGAGGAGCAAGAGGGAGACTGACTCTAAAATTCCTAGGAAGCCAGGATGGAAATTTATTAAATTCTGCCACTCTTCCAAGCTCATATTTATTCCTCTTGTTTATCTTTATTTAATTGATTTTATTTTCTTTTTCAGTAGAGACAGAAAGACATTGAGAAAGGAGGGGAGAGATTAAAAAGGCAGAGAGAGAGAGAGAGAGAGAGAGAGAGAGAGGGAGAGAGACGGAGATAGACACCTGCAGCACTGCTTCACTGCTTGTGAATCTTTTCCCCTGCAGGCAGGGATAAGGGCTTGAAGCCAGGTCCTTGCAACTGTAACATCTATACTCAAACAGGTGCCTCACCACCCCACCCTCCTGTTTACCCTTTACTGGGTTATCTGCTGAGAGTTTATTAGGAACACTGTTCCTTTTGCTGAGTTGTTTTTCGTTTTTTTTCCTTTCCACTTCTTTTAAAATTTTTTTTAATTTATTCATTTTCTCTTTTTGTTGCCCTTGTTTTATTGTTGTTATTGATGTCTTCGTTGTTGGATAAGACAGAGAGAAATGGAGAGAGGAGGGGGATACAGAGAATGGGAGAGAAAGATAGACACCTGCAAAACACCTTTACCACCTGTGAAACAATTTCCCTGCAGGTGGGGAGTCGGGGGCTTGAACCGGGATCCTTATTCCGGTCCTTGTGCTTTGCGCCACCTGCGCTTAACCACTGTGCTACTGCCCAACTTCCTTGTTTATCGTTTTTAAGAATTCTTTTTTTTTTTTTTTTTTTTATTTATTTAAATTTTTAATTTAAGAAAGGATTAGTGAACAAAAGCATAAGGTAGGAGGGGTACAACTCCACACAATTCCCACCACCCAATCCCCATAACCCACCCTCTCCCATGCTAGCCTTCCCATTCTCTAGCCCTCTGGGAGCATGGACCCAGGGTCGTTGAGGGTTGCAGAAGGTAGAGGGTCTGGCTTCTGTAATTGCTTCCCCGCTGAACATGGGCGTTGACTGGTCGGTCCATACTCCCAGTCTGCCTCTCTCTTTCCCTAGTAAGGTGTGTCTCTGGGGAAGCTGAGCTCCAGGACACATTGGTGGGGTCTTCAATCCAGGGAAGCCTAGCCAGCATCCTGGTGGCATCTGGAACCTGGTGATTGAAAAGAGAGTTAACATACAAAGCCAAACAATTTGTTGAGCAAACATGGATCCCAAGATTGGAATAGTGGAGAGGAAGTGTTGGGGAGGTACTCACTGCAAACTCTAGTGTAATCCTGCTTTCAGGTATATATTTTGCAGTAGTTTATGGATACGTGTGCGCATACGCTCTCTCTCACAGAAACTGGTGTATGTCTAGGTTATGGGACTTTGTTAGAAAGTGAACTACCTGAGATGAAATTAGAGTGTACTATAAAAGGAAAGGTCTCACCCGAGTAATGAAGCTGAAGGGTTGTCATTCCACACGTGAAGTCTCTGGATACACTCTGAGGTGAAGCATGTTGAGATGGCAATCGTTGCTTTGGTTAGGTTGTGATCGGCGGATGCAATATTATTTGGTATGGATTGGGAGAAGCATACGGGAAAGTGAGCCCTATCCATGGGTGCCAGGACTGGGGGAAGTAGGGGCTCTATAGTGAAGATGTGAGGTTCCTGCTGTCTTAGGGTTCAAAAAGACAATCAATAGTTAATATTATCATCACATTATTTGTTAATTGGGTTAACTTTGAAAAGTCCCTTTGTTATGGTTTGCTGTACAGTACCCAGTATCTTGTATATAGCTGTGCTATTGGAAGCCTCCAATCTACTTGGTCTAGGCTTTTGAGAGAGTCCGCATATCAAATACGTAGCCTATCTATTAAAAAGATTCAGTTTGTCTCCTGAGAACCTTTGAGACATACAATTGATTTCCCCCTCTCATATTAATTAACTACTGATTTATATGTCTACATTTTGCTAGAAGTGTACATAAACACCATTCCCATCACCAAAGGACCGTGACCCATCCCTCCCGCCCATTCCCACCCCCCACTGGCCCAGAAAGCTACATGTCTACCCCTCACCACTGGGTTTTTTCTTTGGTGCCCTACTTACAATTTGATCAGATCCTGCTTTTAGTTTCCCTTTCAGATCTTCTAAGTCAGCTTCTGTTGATGAGTGGGATCATCCCATACTCATCTTTAACTTTCTGACTCAGTTCACTTAACATAATTCCTTCTAGCTCTGTCCAAGATGGGTCAGAGAAGGTGGGTTCATTGTTCTTGATAGCTGCATAGTATTCCATTGTGTATATATACCACAGCTTTCTCAGCCATTCATCTGTTGTTGGGCACCTGGGTTGCTTCCAGGTTTTAGCTATTATGAATTGTGCTGCTATGAACATAGGAGTACACACCTCTTTTTGGTTGGGTGTTATGGAGTCCTTGGGGTATAACCCCAGGAGAGGAATTATTGGGTCATATGGAAGGTCCATGTCTAGCCTTCTGAGGGTTTTCCAGACTGCTCTCCACAGAGGCTGTACCAATTTACATTCCCACCAGCAATGTAAAAGGGTTCCTCTGTCCCCACATCCTCTCCAGCATTTGTTGCTGCTGTCCTTTTTGATGTATGCCATTCTTACAGGAGTGAGGTGGTATCTTAGTGTTGTCTTAATTTGCATTTCTCTGACAATCAGTGACCTGGAGCAGTTTTTCATATGTTTGTTAGCCTTTTGGATCTCCTCTGTGGTGAGTGTTTTGTTCATTTCCTCTGCCCATTTTTGGATGGGGTCATTTGCTTTTTTGCGGCTAAGTTTGCTGAGCTCTTTATATATTTTGGTGATTAGTTTCTTGTCTGATGTCTGGCATGTGAAGATCTTCTCCCATTCTGTGAGGGGTCTCTCTGTTTGTTTAATTGTTTCTTTGGATGTGCAGAAGCTTTTCAATTTGATGTAGTCCCATTGGTTTGTTTCTACTTTGGTCTTCCTTGCAATTGGGTTTGATTCATCAAAGATATCCTTGAGGTGTAGATGGGAAAGTGTTTTACCAATGTTTTCCTCTAAGTATTTGATTGTTTCTGGTCTGACATCTAGGTCTTTGATCCATTTGGAGTTGATTTTTGTTTCTGGTGAGATAACGTGGTTCAATTTCATTCTTCTGCATGTTTCAACCCAGTTTTCCCAGCACCATTTATTGAAGAGAGCCTCCTTCTTCCATTTAATCCTTTGGGCCCCCTTATCAAAGATTAGATGCCCATAGGTGTTGGGATTTACTTCTGGGCTTTCAATTCTGTTCCACTGGTCTGTGTGCCTATTTTTGTTCCAGTACCATGCTGTTTTGATGATGATGGCTTTATAATATAGTTTAAGATCTGGGAGTGTGATGCCTCCATTTCTGTTTCTTTTCCTCAAGATGGTTTTGGCAATTCTAGGTGTTTTCAGGTTCCAGATAAATGATTGTAGTGTTTGTTCTATTCTCTTAAAGAAGCTTGGTGGAACTTTGATGGGTATTGCATTAAATTTGTATATGGCTCTGGGGAGAATGTTCATTTTGATGATATTTATTCTTCCAATCCATGAGCATGGGATATCTTTCCATTTCTTGGTATCAGTTTCTATCTCCTTGAGTAGCGACTCATAGTTTTCAGCATACAAGTCTTTCACTTCTTTGGTCAACTTTATTCCTAGGTATTTGATTGATTTTGCTGAAACAGTGAATGGGAGTGATTTCTGGATGTCTTCTTCTTCAGATTTAGTGTTTGCATAAAGAAATGCCACTGATTTTTGTACATTGATTTTGTAGCCTGATACCTTGCTATATTGCCTAACAACTTCCAGTAATTTTCTACTGGATTCTTTAGGTCTTTCTATGTATACTATCATATCATCTGCAAATAGTGAGAGCTTGACTTCTTCCCTTCCAATCTGTATCCCTTTGGTTTCTTTCTCTTGCCTGATTGCTATGGCAAGAACTTCCAATACTATGTTGAAGAGTAACGGTGACAGTGGGCAGCCCTGTCTAGTCCCTGATCTGAATGGGAATGCTTTCAGCTTCTCTCCATTGAGTATGATGTTGGCTGTAGGTTTGCTATATATAGACTCCACTATCTTGAGGAATTTCCCATCTATTCCCATTTTTTGTAGAGTTTTGAGCATGAATGGGTGTTGGATTTTGTCAAAGGCTTTCTCTGCATCTATTGAGATAATCATGTGGTTTTTGGCTTTGCTTTTATTGATGTGATGAATGACATTGATTGATTTACGGATGTTGAACCAGCCTTGCATTCCTGGGATGAATCCCACTTGGTCATGATGAACAATCTTTTTGATGTGTTGCTGTATCCGGTTGGCCAAGATCTTGTTTAATATTTTGGCATCTATGTTCATCAGAGATATTGGTCTGTAGTTTTCCTTTTTTGTTCTGTCCCTATCAGCTTTTGGTATCAGGGTGATGTTGGCTTCATAAAAGGTGGAAGGGAGTATTCCTGTTTCTTCAATCTTATGGAATAGCTTAAGAAGTATGGGTATTAACTGTTTCCTGAAAGTTTTGTAGAATTCGTTTGTGAAGCCATCTGGTCCAGGACTTTTGTTGTTGGGGAGATTCTTAATAACGGTTTCAATTTCTTTGTCTGTGATTGGTGCATTTAGATTTTGTAGTTCTTCTTGGTTCAGTTTTGGAAGTGCATAGGTTTCTAGGAATTGTTCCATTTCTTCCAGATTCTCTAGCTTGGTGGCATATAGTTCTTTATAGAAGTTTCGCAGAATTCTCTGGATTTCTGTGGTGTCAGTTGTGATATCTCCTGTATCGTTGACAATTCTATTAATTTGAGTCTTCTCTCTTTTTTGTTTGGTGAGTCTGGCTAGGGGTTTGTCAATTTTGTTTAATCTTTCAAAGAACCAACATTTGGCTTCATTGATCTTTTGTATGGTTCTTTTATTTTCGATGTTGTTTATTTCTGCTCTAACTTTAGTGATTTCTGTCCTTCTGGTTGCTTTAGGGTTCCTTTGTTCCTCTTCCTCTAAGTCCTTGAGGTGTGTAGTAAGTTCGTTCATTTGGGCTTCTTCTTGGTGTTTAATATGTGATTGTATAGCTATAAGTTTCCCTCTCAGTACTGCTTTAGCTGTGTCCCAAATATTTTGATAGGTTGTGTCTTCATTTTCATTAGTTTCCAGGAACATTTGAATTTCCTGTTTGAGTGAGTGTCTGACCCAGTGGTTCTTAAGGAGCATGTTGTTTAGTTTCCAAATTCTATGTCTTTTAATAATTTTCTGTTTGTTGTTAAAAGTTAGTTTTACTCCACTGTGGTCTGAGAAGATACTTGGGATGATTTCAATGCTCTTGAATTTATTGATGCTGTCTTTGTGACCTAACATGTGGTCTATCCTTGAGTATGTGTTGTGTGGATTTGAAAAGAAGGTGTATTCCAGTTTTTTGGGGTGGAGGAGTCTGAAAATGTCCAAGAGGTCTAGTCTGTCAATCTCTTCATTCAATTCTCTTATATCTTTATTGGTTCTCTTCTTTGTTGATCTGTCTAAGTGTGAGAGTGGGGTATTGAAGTCTCCCACTATTATTGTATTACTATTGATGTATTTTTGAAATTCTTTCAATAGGTGTTTAATGTATTTAGATGGTCCCTCGTTGGGTGCATAGATGTTAATAATTGTTAAGTCTTCTTGGCTGATTGATCCTCTTATCATTATGTAATGTCCTTGCCTATCTTTTATTACTTTATTTAATTTAAAATCTATCGTGTCTGAGATGAGAATGGCTGTTCTTGCCCTTTTTTGTGGACCGTTAGCCTGTATGATAGTTTTCCATCCTTTCACTTTAAGTCTGTGTTTATCTTGTTGTGACAGATGGGATTCTTGCAAGCAGCATATGGTTGGGTTATGTTTTCTGATCCATCCCCCCACCCTGTGCCTTTTGATGGGTGAGTTTAAGCCATTGACATTTATTGATATTATGGATTTAATGTATTGTAGTGCCATTGTTCTAAAAAACAATTTGTTTGCTCTGATATATTACAAGTATTATAGTGATGTTCTTGTTTATAAGAGGTCTTTTAATACCTCTTTCAGGGCCGGCTTGGTGATAGTTGCCTCCTTTAACTGTTGTTTGTCTAAGAAGGTTTTGATCCCTCCATCTAGCTTGAATGAAAGTCTAGCAGGATATATAATCCTTGGTTGAAACCCTTTTTCATTCAGGGCTCGATAGATATCTTGCCACTCCCTTCTGGCTTTTAGAGTTTGAGTTGAAAAATCTGCAGAAAGTCTTATGGGTTTTCCCCTGTATGTGACTTTTTGTTTCTCTCTTGCAGCCTTTAGGATCCTTTCTTTATCCTTACTTCTTCTCATTGTGACTATGATGTGTCTTGGTGTTTTCAGGTCTGGGTTGATTCTGTTTGGTACTCTCTGGGCCTCTTGCACCTTGATATCCTTTCTGTTATTCAGGTCTGGGAAATTTTCTTGTATTATTTCCTCTAGGATGTTTGCTTCCCCTTCCTCTGTTTCTTCCTCTGGCAGGCCAATTATACGAATGTTACTTCTTTTGAGATCATCCCATATGTCTCTGTTGTTGTTTTCAGTGTCTCTCAATCTCTTTTTAAGCTCTTTCACCTCTTTCTTAGTTTTCTCTAACTCATCCTCTGTCTGACTAATTCTGTTTTCTGCTTCTGTTAGTCTGCTTTCCCTTGCCTCAGCTTCTTTCTTCATTACAGCTATTTCAGCTTTCAGTTCTCTAATTGTCTCAAGATAATCAGTATTTTCCTTGGGGGTCTCAACTGTTGTTTCCCTAATACTGCCATTTCTTTCCTCCAATGTTGTTTTCATTTCTTTGCCGACGATGCTATCAGAGCACTCGCTGTTAGCGACTTCTCAGGCCGTCGCCATATTACCTACCCCCCGTTTTTAAGAATTCTAATCCCTCTGCTTCCACTTGGAAATAACTACAGGTTAAATCACCAAATAAAGATAAAATTACTGTTTCAATAAATCTACTGAGTTTAAATCTCTTAGTAGGCAGACTGGCTATGGAAGAAGGGCAAATGCTAGAAGAAGAAGAAGTAGGCAGAGACAAGTCCTTTCATTGAACATTAAGCTTTAGTAAACAAACTCAAAGATCCGTCCCCCCCCCCCCCCGCGCCCGCTGCAGCCTCCATACTTTGGCAGTTCTACGAGGGGGGGGGCGGGGGGGGGGTAAACTATTCATTCTGAGGCAGGCTGATTTCCTAGGGTCCCAGCAACATAACCAAGACTAGACAGCGGCCCAGCACCTCTAGCAATCATGGCAAGGCAACGTCTATAATAAAATGCCACAATATGATGTGGGGGTGCTGGGAGAGCCATTTATCAGAGAGCTTTTGCTTTGGATGATGATTTTGTCACCTGGAAAATTAGAGAAACCCTGTGTGAAGATTGGTACCATCAGCTGTATGAATTTATCAAAGAGTAGGTTTTGATGTAGATGGTCAGGCAAAACTGAACAATTAAGGCTGAAGAAAGGGATTAACAAAAGTGAGGATGGGAGTGGGGGGGAAGTGAGTGTGTGTTTTCTATAAAAGGGCACATGATAATGTAAGAAAGGGTGGAATAAGGTGAAAGATAAATTTCACCAATTTTATTCAGTCAGTCAACAACTGATGCTAATCACGCCGAGGTAGCTGGGGAGAGGCAGCAACAATGCAGTGATAGTACGACATGTGCTGTCGCCCAAGATAGGCAGGCAGAGACAGTGGGAGACAGAGAAAGGACTTTGGGGGAGAATTCCAGGGAGTCATTACAGAGACACTGGGGCTTGAAGTTGGTCTTACAAGACAAGAAGTAGTTGCAAGGACTATGGAGAGGCTGTAGGTGGAGGGGAAAGGGTGCAGAGGTGAAGAAGAGCCCGCTAGTTGGTGAAGGCAAGGCATTCCAGGAGACTAGAAGTCGGAGGTATATAGGGTGTCTGCAAAGCTCAAGCAGACCTTTATCTTCCTTGTGGAAGTTTTAACTGGACACTCTAAGTGGTGGGAAGGTTTAGACCAAGCAAGGGGTCTGGGAAAATTTGCATTGCTGAGAAATGACTGACCACCTCTGAGTGCATGGGTAAGTGGCAGGGGTGCTCAGGGACTGAGGATGAGGGGAGCAGCACACAATACTGACCTTGTGAATCATGGGATTCTGGACCATCCATGGGATTCTGGCACAGCCCCAGCAGACGAGGAGGAGGGGTGGAGGTGAATGGGACTACACAGCTGCCTCTTTAACCTGCAAATGTGTGCAAACCGCAAGCAGGCATCTGCTTGTATCCAAGTTGCAAATGTTTGCTTTTTAAGTGTCTTTAAAAATATATATTTATTTTAAGAGTGAGACAGAGACAACAGAGAATTGCTCAAGAAGTATGTTGCTAGGGATTGAACTGAGGGCCTCACAAGTGCTATTATGCATTCTGATTACTGAACTGCTGCCCATAACATATTTGGCTTTTGATACTTCTTGATGCATAGAAATTTTGTCTCATGCCTTGAATTCTGTTGCTCTCCTTGTGATTTCTCCTACTGTTTTATACTTAGAAGGATATCTGCTTTAGATCATAGTACTTTCATTTCTTTGCTTTTTAAATTTTAAAAAATATATTTTTTATTTTCCCTTTTGTTGCCCTTGTTGTTATTATTGTAGTTATTATTGTTGTTGTTATTGATGTCATTATTGTTAGATAGGACAGAGAGAAATGGAGAGAGGAGGGTAAGACAAAGAGAGGGGGAGAGAAAGATAGATACTGGCAGACCTGCTTCACAGCCTGTGAATGGACTCCCCTGAAGATGGGGAGCCAGGGGCTCGAACCAGGATCCTTACGCTGGTCCTTTTACTATTTCTTTGCTTTTTAGTTGATTTCACTTTTTCTTCCTTCCTTCTTTCCTCCCTTCCTGCCTTCCATCCTTTCTCTTTCTCCTCTCCTTCCTTTCTCTCTCCCTACCCTTCCCTTCCTTCTCCACTCCTTCTCTCTCCCCTTCCTTCTTCCCTGTTTTACTCCCTCCCTGCCTTCCTACCTGCCTTCCCAATTCATTTTTTATTGGGGGAAACAGTGGTTTATAAGACAGTTGTTCACACATGAGTACAATTTCTTGTCTCTTCTTGGTAGATATCTTCACACTGGTTGCCCACACCCCTCTTCACCATCCTGTACTGAGTACCCAAGGTGCTCTTCTTACCCCACTTTTGCTTTGCTGCAATGCATGGTTTTTAACTCTTTAATGCTTCACAAAGTTAAAGAAAGACTTATTGGCATAAAGGGACACAATGATTAAATTGTGGATGAGTCACATAGGTTCTACACTAGTGTTATGAATTCCACATCCATATGGAATGTTTTCAAGGTGTTATTAACCCATACAAATAGTCATTCAACACAAAAACTGCCATAAAGTGGAATTTTGTTAAACACAACTCAAAGGTGAATTCAATTCTAAGATTACAACTAAATGGTGGTATTTTTAAAGGACACTTGCATATGTGCCAAATCACAGGTTTTAACTTTTAGTGAAAACCTAGTCTTGATAGAAAACATGGTTTTTAGATACATTTTCAGAAAATGATGTACTGTCCCAACCCAAGGGCACACCCCAATTTGAGGTCATTCTACTGAGAAGGAAAACAAATCCTGCTGATCTCAGTCCTGAGTCCTGCTCTTCCCTGTCCTTACTTGGGACGTTTCTGTGGTTCAGATTCAGTGATCTCCAGTCCTGTGGCCCCTGCACTCCTGTGACTGGAATTGCGGAGGGCCAAGGGTGGATGACGAGAAAGTACTCTTGTAAAAATGAAGAGGGATTCTCTTACTTAGTTGCGAGATAAGGTCACAACAGGTGCTAAGACTTAGGCCAACATTATAAATAGAATAGAAATTTCTAGCAGGACAGCCAGTGAGCTAGGGCTGTACACTAAGCATGACCAAGGTTATGGAGGTCTCTGAGCTTTCAGATAGTGCCTTCTCAAGGACCTCTGCTGAGGAAACTTTCTATCCTGTTCGACTTATACTTCATTTCAGATGATGGCTAACACTGTATTCCACCCATAGATGGATTTGGGCTGACAACTCGGTTGAATATGCTATGTACTTACTTATCTCTTTATTATCCAAGATGAGGTTTTACTTGGGGCTGCAGTGGTAAGCCCCAGGAAAGCAGAGCAGGCATGATTCTTCTTCCAACAGTTTCCTGACAGTCTAAGGTCTTGATTGTACTAAGTGTTCTAGTCAGAACGACTAAAGAGAAAATGGTTTCTGTTTTGCCTCACTTTATGTCCTGCCACCTTCCAGACACCAAGTGGCAGATACTACCATGATTCCACCCTAACATCTCTGGGAAGATGACCTTAACTCTCCAGAGCTCTACTCTACTAGGAAAAGATAGAGGCAGGCTGAGGGTGTGGATTGACCTGTCAATACCTAAAACCAGTGGAGAAGCAATTACAGAAGCCAGAACTCCCACCTTCTGTACCGGCAAACCAACTTTGATCCATACCCCTAGTGGGGGGAAGTGATAAGAGGAAGAGGATAAGAGGGCTCTGAACTCTAGCTCCATCAAGTGTGTGTGTGTGTGTGTGTGTGTGTGTGTGTGTGTGTGTGTGTGTGTGTGTAAATGAGAGAGAGAGAAGGGGAGAGATGGTTATGTGTGGCTGGGAGGGAAAGAGAGGATTGGACCTGGAAGAAAAAAGGGGGCAATTATGTACATATGTAAACAGATAGTTGTAGAGATGACAGGGTTAATCCATGTCAGCAACCTTGGGAGAACTGCAGTGGTTTGCAATGGAAGGACTGTGGATTCAGAACTCTAGTGTTGAGAATGATAAGCAATTATACCTCGTTGACATGTAATTTTAAAATCAATATTGAATCACTAATAAACAAGGTGGGGGGGGAGTGAAAGTGGTTTCTGACAGGTTTGCTGTCCTGCCTCTCCGGGCATAGCATTTGACTGGAGGCAAAGAGTTTAGCCCCATTAGACCACAGATTTCTCATTAGGTTATTCTAACCAATAAAAAATTTCTGAATTTTCAAGTTTAGTACATAGTATGAGCTTAATAACTGCTTACTACCATTATGCATATCCATAGCTTCAAGATGATAATTGGACATATCGAAAGGAAATAAAGAAGCCTATATAAAGAGACCTAGGTACACCTATGTTCATAGCAGCACAGTTTATTATAAACCAAACTTGGAAACAACCCAGATGCCCAATGACAGATGAGTGGCTAAGAAAACTGTGGTTTGTATATACAATGAAATACTATGCAGGTGTTGAAAATGAGGCAGTACCATTTCTCTTACCAGGATGTGTTGGTGGGATGTGTACATGAAAGAGAAAGCAAAGGAGGTGCCCCTTACAGGGCTTCACGTTGTCTTTATGGTTCTCCTAGAACAGCTGTCAGTAAAGGAGAAATTAAGAGGCAGACTTCTTGCCAGTGCTTGCAGATGTAGTGGGCACACTAATAGTGAAGGGGGCCCAGTGCCTGAACATATAGGCTGAGAAGCTCAGGGCTCTGGATAAGTGTGTTACCCCACAAGCTCCTCTCAAGCCTAAACTTACAGCAAGTTCACACACTCCACAGCAACCAATAAATAATTATTGGTGGGACTGACATCAACAAAACACAAGCATCAAACTTCTAGTTATCTCTCCTGAAATTCATCATCTGAGTTGACTCCAGTGTGCTCAAGACAGGTATGAGCTCAGATGTTTCAGTCAAATCCTTCTTTCAAAACTCAGCTCCTCATTCTAAACAAGGGCTCAAAAGACATAGACTAATCAATCATTTTTCCTCAAGGAGAACCTGTCTCTTGGAGCCTATCATGTGCATAGGACCTGAGGGCAGGGCAAGGGAGAATGCAGTGCCTGGAAGTCTTGCTGGAAAAAAATGCAAGCTAACTAATTAAGCTGAACTATGACACTATTTCCATGTCATTCAGTATGTCCGCTCAGAGAATTATGGGCAAATAGACATTTATTTTATCTTATTTGATAGGAAAGAGAGAAAGTGAGAAGGAAGGGGGAGATCGAGTACCTGCAGCACTACCTCACCATTTGTGAAGCTTTTCCCTACAGGGGTTGGGGAGGACCTAGAGCTTAAACCCTAGTCCTTGTTCATGGTAACATGTACACTCAAATGTGTGCGCTCAATCAAGTGTGCCCCTCAGACACTTAATTTAAAAGTGTGTTCCTCATCCTTTGCTATAGCTTAGATCAGGGAAAGAGAGCCATCATCTGGAGCCATGACCCCCAGGTGCACTAAAACATAGCCACTCTGGGGGGAGAATTGATCCAAGTGGAGCTCCAGTCACGTGGACGTCTTTGAAGGTGTTCTACTGCTCAGTGGAGGGCAGCAGACTTTTGCTCTCCCACTTTTTGGCAAGTGTATTTGAGTGTGGAAGGGCGTGGGCAGGAAGGGGAATGGGAGCATGTCAAGAATGTAGTGGGCATTGTCCAACATGATGACTCAGTTGATGGTTAGATAACAATGATCTACATGGAAGTAAGAATGACTGCGCAGCAGTGTTTTTATGATCATGCATATTATAATTACTGTCTGGAGCATGAAATGACAAGAAAGTGTGTTATGTCCATTTGGCTTCTGATATGCCTTTTCTTGGCCTTCAGATGCCCCCAGGAGAAGCTTCATGCTCCTCCCCTGTGAAAGTGTTAAGAGTTTCTACTTCAAGAACAATTGGGAATGGGGGAAGGGGTCATCCCTTCTTGTTTGACTGATCACCCATGAGCAAGTCCTGCCTCTTTCTAATTCATGACAACAGGCAGAGGCCAATTAAACCATCAATGTCATGTCACATTTGTTCCTCTTCTCCAATCGTTGTGTTTGTTTTTGTTGTTACTAGGGCTTCATCAATTCCTGGATGACTTTTTCAGCTAGAGAAAGAGAGAAAAGGAAAGAAAGAGAGAGGAGGAGGAAGAGAAAGAGAGGAGAAGGGAGGGAGGAGGGCAGATAGGAGGAGAGGAGGGGAGATAGATAGATAGGTAGGTAGATAGAGAGAGAGAGAGAGAGAGAGAGAGAGAGAACAGCACCAACATTTCCCAAGGTGTTGTGAGGGCTGATCTTGAAACTGGGTTATACTCCTCCCTGGTGAACTATTTTGCTGGCCCTTCCAAAATTCTCATTTTCTGTTTCTTTCGTTTTTTATATGGAACCTTTCACAAATTTCAGTGCCATCCATACACAAGGGATCTGCTAATCTTTTCTGTATCATTCTAATTTTAGTATCTGTATCACTGAAGAAATTCCTGACTTTTACAGCTAGTAAGTATCACACAAATTAGATACCTCATAACAAACTCTATCAAGTGAGTCACCAAAAATATGAATTCCTATTCAAAGTTTACAAAGACTTAATAAGGTTCTTTTTCTTAAGAGTCAATTTTCTTTAAACCAGGAAGGGGTAATTAGGGATAAAACTAGTACAACAGCTGTCTTAAAGGTTAAACAACCTTCTACTGTCCTTGTGTATGTTCTTGTCAGCTGAGCGTTCTGTTTCTTCAAAGACTTGGAGACAGGGCTGGTGATGTTCAATCATCGAATCAAAGCCCCTGGTTGGGATTGTTTTGTTGGTGTAATGCAAGATGTGCTTTGGGTCATTTGATCAGTCTGGTCATTTCCATAATTAGAACAAGAGCACGTCCTCCTGAGGTATGTGCTCATACCATGGCTAGAAGTCCCATAACAGAGAAGGCACAAAGACCTAATGTTATCTGGCCCTGAAATAACAGCTGTTCTTAAACTCTTCATGGGTATAGGTCTGTACTGACTTACTCTGGCAGTTCATCTAGGCCCCCCCCTCCACTTGTTAGGCTCTACTCTCTGTTTGGTCTATCTTGATGATGAATACAATGCACGTCAGAACAGTTCCCTTGAAGTAGATTATTTCTGTTTCATGGGTGTGTCATCAATGTACACTCACTTGGAGGTGTTCCTGGGTCTCTGAAGGGAGGGGCAAAACAACACTGACATGCACCAGGCCGTTCCTGACATAGTATTTACATACCTGAGCTCATCAAGCATATGATCATTGCAGTGTGATGTGATGCCAGCCCATGGGATCACTGAGATTGTAAAGAAAGGGGAACTCGGGCCTGTGGTGATGCACCTGCTTGAGTGCACATTACAATGCTCAGGGTTCCATCCCCCCATCTCCACCTTCAGGGGGAAGGAAACCTTTTTGAGTGGTGAAGCAGGGCTGCAGGTGTCTCTCTCTCTCTCTTTCCCTTCCATCTAGATTTTTGGCTATCTCTATCCAATACATGAATAAAGATAATTTTAAAAAAGGGGGAGCTCATGGAGAGATCCTTTTGTGGTGTTGTCTCCATATTGCTATCTCCCAACTCTCAGGGAGACTGGGAGTTCACTGCATGTGACATGATTTTCTCATTCTGCCCTGGTTTCTATGCTCAACACAGTGGTGAGGACTAAATTCCTCATGGCCTTTCATTGTGTTACTACTAGTTTTCTTTTTTTTCCCCTTTAAATAATTTTATTGGGGGAAATACTAGTTTATAGGACAGTTGTTGACACATGGATACAGCTAGTTAGTTTCTTTCACTTTCTTTTTCAGCAGAGAAAGGGAGATAGATAGGTAGGTAGATAGATACCATAGCACAAAGCTTCCTACAATACAGTGGGGGCTGGGCTTGATCCCTGGGTCACACACATGGCAAAGAAGCACATTACCCAAGTGTGCAGTTTTACCAGTCCCATTTTTTAAAAATTTTATTAGTGATTTAATATTGATTTACAAAATTACATGTCAATAGGGATATAATTCCATACCATTCCCACCACCAGAGTCCTGAATTCCCAATCCTTCCACTGCAGGCAACAGCAGTTCTCCTAAGGTTGCAGACATGGGTTAACTACAACTATCTGTCTACATATGTACTTAATTGCCCCCTTTTTCTTCCAGGTCCAATCCTTTCTTCCTCTCCAAGACACACATAACCCTATTAGTACATCCAAATGTTCCTCCTCTTTTCTTCCTCTCTCTGTGGGTTCCGATGGAGCTGGAGTTCAGAGCCCTCTTATCCTCTTTCTCTTATCACTTCTCCTCCACTGGGAGTATGGATCAAAATTGGTTTTGAGGTGCAGAAGGTATGAGTTCTGGCTTCTCTAATTGCTTATTTACAGTACATGGGAGTTGGCAGGTTGATCCATACCCCCAGCATGTTTCTATCTTTCCCTCGTGGGGTAGAGCTCTGGAGAGGTAAGGTTCTAGGACACATTGGTGAGGTCGTCTGCCCAGAGAAGTCAGGATGGAATCATGGTAGTGTCTGCAACTTGGTGTCTGAAAGGTGGCAGGATACAAGTAGGTGGCAGGGAGACAAAATGGTTAATTAACAAGAAATGATTAATGAACAAAAATGGTTAATGAACAGGAACCAAAAAGTAGGAACAGGGAAGATGAAATTAGGGATCTTAGGGTGGAAGGAAGCTAGGAAGTCCATTTTAGGCTTGTTTCTAGGACCCCTGATTATGGTAGTTTTTGCTTGAGGTTGATAGCTAGGATGAAGTTGGGTATCTGAGAAAATTGCTAGAAAGTTGAATTAGGACAAAGAGTAGCTCCTATTCTTGAAAATAAAATATCTATGAATAAAATTAGCTATTTACCTCTATCTACCTGACCCAGGGCATAGATATATATCACAAGAGCCTGTGTCTAAGTCTCTATTGGTCTGAGGTTGAAGCTCATAGTCACATCTGGGAACTTTGCAGACTGCACTGTGTTCAGGACTAGTCTTCCTTCAGTGGCAGGGCAGGATAGCCCAGCCTCCCTTCATATACTCAGGCAGCCCCTACCATCAATGCTTTATGGTGAGTGCAAGGTCCTGGGAATGCCTGTAAGAGGGCTTATGATGATTTTTCTGATGGAAGTGACTAGTCCATCCCAAATTTCTCTTGCTCTCTCCTATCTCTCCCTCTTCCTCCTCTTTTTCTTTTTCTCCCTCTATCTGTCTGTTTATCTCTCCACCTACCAGAGCACTTATAGCTTATGGTGGTGCAGGGGATTGAACTTGGGATCTTTAGTGACTCAGGCATGAAAATCCTTTTGCATAACCACTGTGCTATCAGCCCAGTCCTGGCTATAGTTTCTTACCTCTCTGTGATAGGTACCTGCACACAATTCCCACCTACAGTCCAAGCCCCCTTTCACCATCATGCACTGGATGCCCAACTCCCCTCCCCTTTATTTGCCCCTGGTCCAAGCAGATACCCATACCTCACATACTCTTTCTTTTCTAGCCCACACAATTCCAACTTGCCTGCTGACCCTTTCAGATAGATGACTGTCTCCATGTTACAGTAATCTTATTTTACATGACTCCCTCTGGTGCATAACACTGAACTGGCCTGAGTCTTGCCACTGTCTTGGCAGCTTCTTAATCCTCTTGGCCATCACGAACCCCTTTCTCTGAAATAGTCATGAAAGTGCTCTGTTGTCAGGCAATATTCTCTGAGGATTTTTTCCCACTTGATTCTAAACACCCTTCTCAGTGCATAATCACTTAAACATTGGGAAGTATTGATTCATTTATTATTTATTTTTTATTAAAATATTTATTTATTTATTTTCCCTTTAGTTGCCCTTGTTGTTTTATTGTTGTAGTTATTATTGTTGTTGTTATTGTTGGATAGGACAGAGAGAAATGTAGAAAGGAAGGGGGAAGACAGAGTCGGGGGGAGAAAGATAGACAACTGTAGACCTGCTTCACTGCCTTTGAAGCAACTCCCCTGCAGGTGGGGAGCCGGGGGCTCGAACCGGGATCCTTAAGTCCATGCTCTCGCTTTGTGCCACTTACGCTTAACCCACTGCGCCACTGTCAGGCTCCCAGTATTAATTTATTTTATCTTTATTTATTTATTGGATAGAGACATCCAGAAATAGAGAGGGAAGGAGGTGATAGAGAGGGAAAGAAACAGAAAGACACCTGCAGTCCTGCTTCACCACTTGCAAAGCTTCCCCTGCCTTCTGGTGGGGACTGGGGACTTGAACCCTGGTCCTTGTGCATTGTAACATGTGAACTTAACCAGGTGTGCCACCACCCAGCCCCTTCATTTAATTTTTTGACAATATAATGTTTAAACACTTTTATTGAATTGAAAAAAGTGTGTGCCTGCAAGAGAGGACATAGAGCGTGGCTCTGTCACATAGGGTGCCAGGAATCAAACCAGGATCTGAAGATTGAACCTCCTGCCTAGTCCTTAAGGAGGAGAGAGAGAGAGAGAGAGAGAAAGAGAGGCTCTTCTATAATCTTACCACCTTAACACAATTGTTAAATCTTCTTTGCATTTCTGATTTTTTTCCTTTTTTTTTTTTTTTTCAACCAGAGCACTGCTTAGCTCTTGTTTATGGTGGTACAGGGGATTGAACCTGGAACTTTGGTGCCTCAGGCATGAGAGTCTCTTTGCATAACCATTTTGATTATATTAATATATATATTACCAGAGCCACCTTTGGCTTCTAGTACGACTGGGGTTTGAATCTGAAATTCTAGTGCCTCAGGTATGAAGACCTTTCAGCATAACCACTACACTATGTGCTTTTTTTATTATTAAAATTGGGGCCTCATGTGTATATGATTCCATAGTCCTGGGTCACTTTTTTTGTGGTGAGCTACCTCTCAGTACTCTGATATATTTATTTATTTATTTATTTATTTATTTATTTATTTATTGAGGGAGAAAGACAGATAGGTGGAAAGAGAGATTAGAACTTCACTCAGCTCTGATCTGTATGGCGTGGGGGATTGAACCTAGAGCCTTTAGGAGACAAACCCTGCACTTTACCTGGCCACTCAGTATTTTCTTCTTACCAGTGTATAATTGTTTTTTACCTAAAGCAGCATTCAGTTCTGGCTTTTGATGCCAGACACGGAAGCTTGTACCTAGAATATGATTTTTAATTTTATATATATTCTATATACATTATATTATTGCTATTCAATGGTCTTTTGTAGCAATTTTTACTAGTGCCACTGTACACTAGTTGGTAATATAGTAACTTATCTATTGCTGATGAATGAAGTTACAGAGTAGGATTTGTTTCCAGCCTATATGTAACCTTTGAAAAGAGACAGAAACCTTTTGGAACTTCAGGCTGATTATCTAAGAAATGGGGATAAAATATTGGGTTGTCAGAAAAGTCATGACACTCTTCCTCCCTCCCTCCCTCTCTCTTTCTCTCTCTCTTTCTTTCTTTCTTTCATTTTTTTTTTTTTTTTTTTGCCTCTAGAGTTACCCTTAGGGCTTGATGCCAGCAGTATGGATTCACCAGTCCTGGCAGCCATTTTTCCCCTCCCCCCTCTTTCTAATTTTATTAGATAGGACAGAGAGAAATTGAGAGAGGAGGCAGAGGTAGACAAAGAGACACGTGCAGACCTGCTTCATCATTTGTGAAGCATCCCCCTGCAGATGGGGTGTGGGGACCCAAATCTGGGTCCTTGCACATAGTAATTGTGCACTCAATAGGGTGCACCACCGTCAGTCCCTGTGACTTACTTTTCTATGTTTTTCTTTGCAAAAAAAAATGTAGCATGACTTTTCCTTTTCCAACAAACCAATAAATGCATGGCGCAGTTTATAGTGTTTGCCATTTGATAAACACTAGCTGCAATTCATTACCCAGTTTGAACCACATGCTATTCATTACCAAGCTTGCTTTTATGGAGTGTTGCTTTGAAAAAAATTTGTGGCTATGTCATATTCAGTTCCCAGACAATTGTTAAGCTTCTTAGAGTAAGATTGAATTAGTACTTACACACTGTGGTTCATGCCCTAACTTTTCTGTGTAAAAGGACAATGGACTCTAAATCATAGAGATCAGAGAGATCAGCTGCCTTTCATTCAAATTGATTTTTCTCTTTAAATTGAAACCTGGTCACTAGGTGTCTATGTTTTCAGACCCTTAAGCTTAGTTATAAAATAAACAAACAAAGGGTTCCTTGATTGCCTACATCACCTCTGTCCTCTTTCAACGGGGAAAACTGAGTTCAAATAATCTTTGATGCTGTTCTCCTTCCCTACCATAACTCTTGCTATCTTAAGACTTTCTCTGAAAGGGCCATGTCATTGCTCAGTGCATCCTGCTGAGAGCATTGTATGGGGCTAAGTTGTAGGAGGAAGGTCTATGGTTGCAACTCTGACTTGTGTTGAGGCAATGTTTTTAGTGTGACAAAAGGGTGAATGAAAGAAGATCCCTAATTTGTTTTTCCTGTTGTGTTCATGAGTTCTGCCTGCCACTGCACAGTTGCTAGCTTGACCTCTCTCTTTCCTGAGAGAGGAACTTTGACTTAAAGCTAAAATTTCCATGACACGTTTAGGACATTGAAACTAGAGTTTTTACATTAAGGAGTGACTTATAGGGGTCAAATGGTAGTGCAACTTGTAAATCTAAGTGTTACAACACCAACAGATCCAGGTTCAAACCCCTGGTTCCACTGTGTAGGCAGAAGTTTTAGATGGTGAAACAGTGCTGCAGGTGTTTCTCTTTTACTCCATCTCTGTCTTCACCTTCTCTCTCCATTTTGCTTTGTCTCTATCCAAACAAACAAACAAATATGATACAGAGTTTTAAAAAGGGAGTGACTGTGTGTTCTGATATGTTCTTTTACCTAGAGTATCAGTATGTCATTTTTGAGCCTATCTTCTTTCCCCCTCCCATTTGTTTATTTATTATCTATTGCCACCAGGGTTATTGTTGGGACTCTGTGCTACACAATGAATCCACTGCTCTTGGCAGCCATTTTTACCATTTTTTTCTTTCTATTTTTTATTTGACAGTACAGAGAAATTCAGAGGGGTGGGGAGATAGGGAGAGAGAGAGAAAGATAGACACCTGCAGACCTGCTTCACCGCTCATGAAACAGATCCCCTGCAGGTGGGGAGTGAGGGCTGGAACCTGGGTCCTTAAGGATGGTGATATGTGCACTTAATTAGGTGCGCCACCACCTGCCCCCCTTTTTTTTCTCCCATTTATGAAACGAGGAATATAAATTGCACTTCATGTCTTTCATGAACCCAGAAAATGTCTACTAAGATTAAAAATACTTCAGTCCCTTTCAATTTCTCTCTTCTATCAAATTAAAAATAATAAATATTGAAAAAAGATATATATGTTTATTTAGGCCTAGAAAAATAATTTTACATATTTTACAAATATAGTCTTTTTTTTTTTAATTTGATGGAGTCAGTGGGAGGTGGAAATGGGGAGAGAAGGAGAGACAGATGCATCACTGACTTACCTCTCCTGGATCTACCTCCCAGCAGGTGGACACTGGGGAGTCTGAACCTAGGTCCCTGAACAGTGTATGCATTCAACTTGGTGCACCATGGCCCAGCCTCATGATTTAGTTAGTCTTTATAAGAATAGGAATGCCACAGTTACATAAATACACCCGTTGGAGAGAAGCTGCATTGAGATAGACTTGCTGCTACTCATATTCTATGTATTTTTCTCCCTTTCATTTTTTCCTGATAATTCCCCTCTCTGTAAGCACAGAAAAAACTTTACAGGTTGGGAGGTGGTGCAATGGTTAGTCTTGAATCTAAGAGCTTGGGGTCCTGAGTTTGTTCCCTGGAGTCATCAGTGTACCAGAATGATGATCTGGCTCTCTTGCTCATGTCAATAAATAAATCTTTTAAAAATAAAAAAGTGCTTCAAAGAGTGCTAGTATTACTATTGTATTATCTATCTATACATCTTATTAACTAAATGTAACTTTCCACATTCTCAATTTTCTCTGCAGTAAAAGCCTTGTTCTCTAATGCATCTTGATGGCAATTGCCCCAAAGATTCCTGTTTTGTCTTGTCAGCAGAATCAGGCTAACCAATGGTTTGTTGTATTTACTGTAATTGCTTCAATATGGGCTTCTGACATTTTAAGGTAAAAAAACAGCATCTAGGCTAATTATCAAGTCAGTGGGGAGACTCATTTCTTATGATTGCTTAATCTCCTTTCCCAAAAGAATCTTTTCACTAGGAAAAGAGTCAAAAGATATTCTTTGCACCAACTTGCCTGATCATGTCTCTTCTGTTTGCTCCTTTTCACTCCTGCTCTTGAAATTTTCTGGCATGACTAAAGCCTGGAAAGGAGCATGATTTGAGAGAGAAAGGTTGTACTTATTAGCACACTTTCTGCAAATTCATTTCCAACTTCAAATTATATGACAACAGATCATGGCCAGTTTTCCCACCTTAGTTTAGAGTCTAAAGATAAGACCAATGGTACCATTTCACATCACGTTATATTGAATTTGGGGAGAAACATTTATTCAGTGTTGAACTTGGATCATTTCCATGTACAACTTCAAAATAATAAAAGGAAAATACATTTTTTAATTATCTTTATTTATTTGATAGAGACAGCCAGAAATCAAGAGGGAAGGGGGTGATAGAGAGGGAGAGAAACAGAGACACCTATAGCACTGCTTCACCACTTGCAAAGCTTTCCCCCTGCAGGTGGGGACTGGGTGCTCAAACCCAGGTCCTTGCACATTATAATAGTGCGCTCAACCAGGTGCGCCACCACCCGGCCTCCAAGGAAAAGACATTTAACTAAAGCATGAGCAACCAAACCACTTGCTTTTTTCTTTCTTTATTTATTAGTGAGAAAGATAGGAGAGAGAGAGAGAGAGAGAGAGAGGGAGAGAGAGAGAGAGAAAGAACCAAACATCACTCTGGTACATGTGCTGCCGGAGACTGAACTCAGGACCTCATGCTCGAGAGTTTAGTGCCTTAGCCACTGCGCCACCTCCCGAACCGCTTTCTTCTTTTCTTTTTATTGAGGGGATTAATGGTCTACAAGTAAACACAATTGCTGACACGTGGATAATTTTTTGATTTTCTGCAGAACACACTCACCACCAGCTTAGGTCTCTTCCACTCACATGCACCAGTACCTGAAAGACCCCTCCCCTGCCTTGTCCAAGTCCTGCTTGGTGTTTCCCCTTCTGTTCTTATTTCTCAACTTCTGTCTGTGAGTGAGATCATCTCACATTCATCCTTCTTTTTCTGCCTTATCTCACTTAATATGGTTCCTTCAAGTTCCATCCAAGGTAAGGTGAAGAAGGTAAGTTCATCATTTTAAATACATGAGTAGTATTCCATTGTGTGTATATACTACAACTTTCTTCACCCCCATGGTTTTATTTTTTATTAGTGATTTAATATTGATTTACAAGATCATAAGGGGCATAATTATAGTAGGGGTGTGACTTCATACAGTTCCCACGGGAGTTCTGTGTCCCATCACTTCCACTGGAAACTTCCCTATTGATTATCCCTCTGACAGTATGGTCCAAAATTCTTTTTGGGGTGCAGTAGGTGGGGGTATGACTTCGGCAATTGCTTCTCTCCTGGACATGGGAGTTCTCAGGTCTTCTGTTTCTATCTGTCCCTGATGGAATAGGGCTTTGGAGAGGTGAGGTTATCTGCTCAGGGAGATCAGGATAGAATCATAGTTATAGCTAAAGCTTGGTGCCTAACGTGCAGTCATCTGGAAAGCAGGACAAATGTTTAATAAACAGGAACCATAAAATAGGAATAGAGCAGAAGAATGCAAGTACCTTAGGGTAGAAAGAAGCTAGTCTCTTTTAGGAATGTTTCTAGGAGCCTATGTCGTAATAAACTTTACTTGAGCTTGATAGCTAACATGAGGGGGGGACCAGAAATATTACCTGGGAAGATGGTGTCAGAGTTGAGAGCAGAACCAGAAGATATATAAATGCTATTAACTGTTTCCCACAATGCTCTACCCTGTGGCCCATATCCATTCATATTTTGCCGGGATAGCCTGAGGGTACTTCTTCCCAAGCTAGTGCTCTCTGGGTTGGAGAGAACTCAACTGGAGCTGATCTAGGCTGCTGTGTGGGAGAGGGATCAGGAACTCGTGCTGCACCAACTTCCGCAGGAGATACACTCTGGAACTCTCGGAGCCGGAAAGCAATTTCCAAGTGTCTTTAATCAGAAGAGCAGCTGTTTTTATACTCTCCAAGTAGGGTGGAAACAGGATGTGATATAGAGAGGGTGGAGAGAAAAGTGACTGGTGAAAATCAGAGTGTGACAAAGAAGGGATCAGTGTGTGACAAGGAGGGGGTGGAGCAGGAGAGAATCCTATCATAGAACCACCAATGCCCTGGAGTGCTTTATGTAAAAGTGATTTATGTAAATAGACCAAAGCTTTGGATCAGTAAAATCCCTATATAGGCATATGGTTAAGCAGAAGCCAGGGGGAGATGGCAACTACCCAACAATATTTAGCACTGGAACCCATAGAACCTCTGAGTCCCTGTTAGACTGAGTTCACAGTTCATGGTCAGAGCTGGGAACATTCTAGGCCGTGCTCATTTCAGAGCTAGTCTTCCTCGAGTGGCAGAGTACGACGATCCAGCCTCCTTTCAGAGAGTAGGGCCCTTGTTATTGCTGTTGTTAGTTAGGACAGAGAGAAATCGAGAGAGGAGGGGAAGACAGAGAGAGGAGAGAAATATAGACACCTGCAGACCTGCTTCACTGCTTGTAAAACAACCCTCCCTGCAAGTGGGGAGCTGGGAGCTCAAACCAGGATTCGTGTGCTTCGCACTATGTGTGCTTAACCCAGTGTGTTACTGCCTGTCCCTCTTTCTGTCTCTAGTAAAAAAAAGGAATAAATGTGGGGGGGCACATCTGGTAGAGAATACATATTACCATATGCAAAGACCCTGGTTCAAGACCCTGGTCCTCATCTGCAGAGGGGAAGCTTCATGAGTGATGAAGCAGTGCTACAGAAGTTTTTCTCTCTTCTTTATTTACCCCTTCCCTCTCTCAATTTCATATATATATATATTCAGCCATTAAAATTCAGCATATACTGAATTGTGGTATTTATGTACTGTCATCTTTTTTTTTTTCACATGCCAATTTTTACTTGTATAAGAGCATGGCTAATAAATTGACTTAAATTTAGCTTCATCAGGGTAAGGGATTTTTCTTAGAACAATTCAGGTCTAGTGTCTGGCATATAGCAGGCATTCAAAAACTGTTATCTGATGAGGAAATGAGTGAACATATAGCCTAGTAATGAAAATGATACTATGAAATTCATTGTGTTTGGCTGGGGGTTATGCAAAAGATTTTCATGCCTGAGGTTCTGAGGTCCAAGGTTCAGTCTTCAGCATTACTATAAGCCAGAGTTGAGCACTACTCTAGTTAAAAATAAATAATAAATGAAAAAATAAATAAATATGTCATTGTGTTCATATAGTAGACTTTCAAGAAGCCAGATGCAGATAATAAGGTTAATTATATTCTTAAATTTTCTATTAAGAAAGGAGAAAACTGAAAGAGAAAGTGAAGTGGGGAGAGATTCATTAACTTAGCAAAGAGGTGGGCTTGAGGACAGCCCTTCAGTCTTCTGAGTTCTTTTTTAAAAAAGTATATATATATGTATTATTAATTTTTTTTTTTTACATCAGACCACTGTTTAGCTCTTGTTTATGGTGGTGTAGGGGATTGAACCTGGGACTTCAGAGCCTCAGGCATGAGAGTCTGTTTGCATAACTATTATGCTATCAACCCCCGCCCCTTCTGAGTTCTACTATAGCTCTGTTTCCAGTAAAATGAGAAAGGATTTGGGAAATCAGGAACTATCACTTTATTTTCCACATGCTATTGTCCTTTTTTCTCCTCTGCAGTAGTTCCATGGTTTGTATCCTGAAGATGCATAAAACAGTAGAAATATCCTGGGTGCTATTTGCTTAGCACTCTCTTTCTAGAAGGAAAGTGGACATCAAAGGAGTGAACTGCTACATACCCAAGTCTTTGATCCCTGTCTTCTTGAGGCCAGATTGGGGTGATAGACCCTGAAATTCTGAGAAAGGTAGCATGTGGCACTGACTTTAAGACAAGTGTCTTGAAGATATTATTTTTAAAGATTTATTTTTTTATTATTTTTTAGATTATTTCTTT
This sequence comes from Erinaceus europaeus, assembly GCF_950295315.1. Lineage (NCBI taxonomy): Eukaryota > Metazoa > Chordata > Mammalia > Eulipotyphla > Erinaceidae > Erinaceus > Erinaceus europaeus. The sequence goes on from NC_080166.1 coordinate 83,381,336, forward strand.
ATTATTGGATAGAGACAGAGAGCAATTGAGAGAGGATAGAGGAGAGAGACAGAAAGACACCTGCAGCTCTGCTTCACCATTCATGAAGCTTTCTCCCTGCAGGTGGGAACCAGGGGCTTAAGCCTGGGTCCTGGAGCATTGTAGTATGTGCGCTTAACCAGGTCGACTGCTGCTTGGCCCCCTTAAAGATTTTACTTATCCCCACCTGCAGGGGAGTCGCTTCACAGGTGGTGAAGCAGGTCTGCAGGTATCTATCTTTCTCTCTTGCTCTCTCTGTCTTCCCCTCCTCTTTCCATTTCTTTTTGTCCTATCTAACAATGACATCAACAACAACAATAACTACAACAACAATAAAAAAAAGGGCAACAAAAAGGGAAAATAAATAAATTAATTTAAAAAAATTAAAAAAAAAGATTTTACTTATTACTATTTTCTTGTCATTGCTGGAGTTTCACTGCTCTAGGCTGACTTTTATAGGGAGAAATAGAGATAGAGAGAGAAAGGCAGAGAGACACCACAGCATGGAAGCTTCTTCCAGTCCAGGGTGGGGCTACAACTCAGGTAATGCACATGACAAAGCATTTACCCCCCAGGTGAGGGAGTTACCTTGCTAACTGGATATCAAAGGCTTAGTGTAAGCAAAGGCAGTTTAAAATAAATGTGGCATCTTGCTGAAAAACTACCATGGAGGCAAGTCAATGACTTGGCTATTTTTTCTTTTTAATCTAACGCTTGCAAATACCATATGTATACAAACATTCTTAACCATCTGGAAGCCATTTGAGGAAATTAAAGTTGGAGCTCAGCTTCTTTCTATGATTCCTTCTCATCTTTATTATTAGTATCTTTATTATTATTTCCTTGTTGCCCTCTCCTCAAGTCAGATCTTAAAACTTATTTCTTTATAAAGCTGTTGCCAACAAATTGAAATTCAGGCTCTCTCCCCTCTCTCCTCCTTGACTTTCAGGCATCCTAAGATTTTGCCTTAAATTACATGTACATATACAGACATACACATTCTCCCCCACCCCTTACTTTCTTGCTACTCTTAGTACATGTGGAGATGATTTAGTTCCTGGAAGAGGATTATTGAGATACATACATATACATATACATATACATATACATATACATATACATATACATATACATATACATATACATATATATATATATAAAACAAAATCGTGTTTTATGGACTCAGAAGCTTTTGTCTCCTACAAGTATAGATCAGAAGCATAAAACCAAATAAAAGCTAGAATATGCTATTTGGATAACTTTCTGTATTACTAGGCTGAAGATTTGATGTTTGGCAATTGAGAGTCATTACCACTACAGATTTAGTTTTGTCAAGATGGTGATGTAATTATCTGTTGTATGCATTGGCTCTCTTGTTTCATTCCAGTTTCCCTGCTCCATTGACTTTCCATAAAACCGTGATTAACCAGAAATGCTTGAGGGATGAGGACTTGTGTTTACTTTTTTTTTTCTTTCCTTAGCTGCAGTTTAACTAGAGAGCACTTGGCTTAAAACATGGTTGATTAACTTTATAAAAACTCATTTTATTTTCTTGTACCCAAAGAATTGCAAGACTGTCTTCAGTCTTCAGGAACATTCCATATCCCTTGGGATCATTTTCTTGCTATTATAAAATGTCCCATATGGAGGTTTGAGAGGTTGATACAGGTATGAAAATGAGTTGACAGCAAGACCTTTGGGATAAAACCTCCTGTCTTTTGAAAGTTGACAGGGAAAAAAAGCAACAAAATTCTATAATCTACCCACCTACCATGTCTCAGTCCTTTTTAAATTTTTGTTATTTTTAATTGTTTTGCCCTCACAGTTACTGCTGGGGCTCAGTGCCTATACTACAAATCCACTGTTCATGGAGGCTGTTTTTTCCCTTTTGTTACCCTTGTTTTTTATTGTTGTTGTTATTATTGCTGTCATTGTTGTTGGATAGGGCAGATAGAAATTGAGAGAGGAAGGGAGGACAGAGAGGGGGGAGAGAAAGATAAGACACCTGCAGACCTGCTTCACTGCTTGTGAAGCGACCCTCTTTCAGGTGGGGAGCTGGGGCTCGAACCAGGATCCTTATACTAGTCCTTGTACTTTGTGCCATGTGTACCTAACCCATTGAGCTACCGCCTGCCCCTTCTCAGTCCTTTTTAAAAAAATTTATTTATCAAAAGGAGACATTAACAAAACCATAGGATAAGAGGGGCACAATGCCACACAATTCCCACCACCAGCTCTCCGTATCCCATCCCCTCCCCTGATAGCTTTCCTATTCTTTATAGCTTTCCTATTCTTTAGGAGTATGGACCTAAGATCATTGTGGGGTGCAGAAGGTGGAAGGTCTGGCTTCTGTAATTGCTTCCCCGCTGAACCTGGGTGTTGACTAGTTGATACATACTCCCAGCCTGCCTCTCTCTTTCCCTAATAGGGTGGGGGTCTGGGGAAGCGGAGCTCCAGGACACATTGCTGGGGTAGTCTGTCTAGGGAAGTCTGGTCAGCATCATGCTAGCATCTGCAACCTGGTGGTTGACAAGAGAGTAAACATACAAAGCCAAACAAACTCAGTCCTTTTTAAGGAGCCCAATTTGGTGAAAAAGAATGTATTTACAAGCAATTGTGTTACAGTATACTGGTTTACAATTTTTTTATTTGTGAATAATCATAGGTTGCAAGATTATAAAATTATAGTCTGTAGTTCTATACCACACCCACAAGAGTTCTGTATCACCCTCAAACCTCCCAAATATAAGTACTGCAGTTCTCACAAGTCTTAGAAACAGTTTGATTGCTTCTGTTTCTTTTTCTTTTCTTAATTTTTATTTTATTTGTTTTATTTATTTATTTATTTATTCTTTTTTATTTAAGAAAGGATTAATTAACAAAACCATAGGGTAGGAGAGGTACAACTCCACACATTCCCACCACCCAATCTCCATATCCCACCCCCTCCCCTGATAGCTTTCCCATTCTCTAGCCCTCTGGGAGCATGGACCCAGGGTCATTATGGGTTGCAGAAGGTAGAAGGTCTAGCTTCTGTAATTGCTTCCCCGCTGAACATGGGCATTGACTGGTTGGTCCATACTCCCAGTCTGCCTCTCTCTTTCCCTAGTAGGGTGGGTCTCTGGGGAAGTGGAGCTCCAGGACACATTGGTGGGGTCTTCAGTCCAGGGAAGCCTGGCCGGCATGGTGATGACATCTGGAACCTGGTGACTGAAAAGAGAGTTAACATACGAAGCCAAACAAATTGTTGAGCAATCATGGACACAAAGCTTGGAATAGTGGAGAGGAAGTGTTAGGGGGGGTACTCACTGCAAACTCTTGTGTACTTCTGCTTTCAGGTATATATTTTGCAGTAGTTTACAGATACGTGTGAACATATGCTCTCTCTCACAGAAACTGGTGTATATCTAGGTTTTGGGACTTTATTAGAAAGTGAACCACCTGAGATGGAATTAGAGTATACTATGAAAGGAAAAGTCTGACCCGAGTAATGAAGCTGAAGGGTTGTCATTCCACACGTGAAGTCTCTGGACACAGTCTGAGGTGAAGCATGTTGAGGTGGCAATCGTTGCATTGGTTAGGTTGTGATCGGCAGATGCAATATTATTTGATAGGGATTGGGAGAGGCATACGGGAAAGTGGGCCCTATCCAAGGGTTCCAGAGTGGGGGAAGTAGAGGCTCTATAGTGGGAATGTGAGGTTCCTGCTGTCTTAGGGTTCCAAAAGACAATCGATAGTTAATGTTATCATCACATTATTTGGTAATTGGGCTAACTTTAAAAAGTCCTTTTGTTAGGGTTTGCTGTACAGTACCCAGTATCTTGTATATAGCTGTGCTATTGGATGCTTCTGATCTACTTGGTCTAGGCTTTTGAGAGAGTCTGCATATCAATTGCACAGCCTATATATTAAAAAGATTCAGTTTGTGTTTTGAAAAACTTTGAGACATACAATTGATTTTCCTCCTCATATTAATTAACTAGTGATTTATATGTCTACATTTTGCTAGGAGTGTACATAAACACCATTCCCACCACCAAAAGACTGTGACCCATGCCTCCCACCCACTCCCACCCCCCCACTGGCCCAGGAAGCTGCATGTCTACCCCTCACCACTGGGTTTTTACTTTGGTGCCCTACTTACAATTTGGTCAGGTCCTGCTTTTCGTTTCCCTTTCAGGTCTTCTTAGTCAACTTCTGTTGATGACTGGGATCATCCCATACTTATCTTTATCTTTCTGACTTAGCTCACTTAACATAATTCCTTCTAGCTCTGTCCAAGATGGGTCAGAGAAGGTGGGTTCATTGTTCTTGATAGGTGCATAGTATTCCATTGTGTATATATACCACAGCTTTCTCAGCCACTCATCTGTTTTTGGGCACCTGGGTTGCTTCCAGGTTTTAGCTATTATGAATTGTGCTGCTATGAACACACCTCTTTTTGGTTGGGTGTTATGGAGTCCTTGGGGTATAACCCCAGGAGAGGAATTACTGGATCATATGGAAGGTCCATGTCTAGCCTTCTGAGAGTTTTCCAGACTGCTCTACACAGAGGCTGTACCAATTTACATTCCCACCAGCAATGTAAAAGGGTTCCTCTGTCCCCACAACCTCTCTAGCATTTGTTGCTGCCGTCCTTTTTGATGTATGCCATTCTTACAGGAGTGAGGTGGTATCTTAGTGTTGTCTTAATTTGCATTTCTCTGACAATCAGTGACCTAGAGCAGTTTTTCATATGTTTGTTAGCCTTTTGGATCTCCTCTGTGGTGAATGTTTTGTTCATATCCTCTGCCCATTTTTGGATAGGGTTATTTTCTTTTTTGGTGCTAAGTTTGCTGAGCTTTTTATATATTTTGGTGATTAGTTTTTTGTCTGATGTATGGCATGTGAAGATCTTCTCCCATTCTGTGAGGGGTCTCTTTGTTTGTTTAATAGTTTCTTTGGATGTGCAGAAGCTTTTCAATCTGATGTAGCCCCATTGGTTTGTTTCTGCTTTAGTCTTCCTTGCAACTGGGTTTGATTCATCAAAGATGTCCTTGAGGTGTAGGTGGGAAAGTGTTTTACCAATGTTTTCCTCTAAGTATTTGATTGTTTCTGGTCTGACATCTAGGTCTTTGATCCATTTGGAGTTGATTTTTGTTTCTGGTGAGATAACGTGGTTCAATTTCATTCTTCTGCATGTTACAACCCAGTTTCCCCAGCACCATTTATTGAAGAGAGCCTCCTTTTTCCATTTAAAGCTTTGAGCCCCCTTATCAAAGATTAGATGTCCATAGGTGTGGGGATTTATTTCTGGGCTTTCTATTCTGTTCTCCTGGTCTGTGTTCCTATTTTTGTTCCAGTACCATGCTGTTTTGATGATGATGGCTTTATAATATAGTTTAAGGTCTGGGAGTGTGATGCCTCCATTTCTGTTTCTTTTCCTCAAGATGGTTTTGGCAATTCTAGGTGTTTTCAGGTTCCAGATAAATGATTGTAGTGTTTGTTCTATTCTCTTAAAGAAGCTTGGTGGAACTTTGATGGATATTGCATTAAATTTGTATATGGCTCTGGAGAGAATATTCATTTTGATGATATTTATTCTTCCAATCCATGAGCATGGGATATCTTTCCATTTCTTGGTATCAGTTTCTATATCCTTGAGTAGCGACTCATAGTTTTCATTATATAAGTCTTTCACTTCTTTGGTCAACTTTATTCCTAGGTATTTGATTGATTTTGCTGAAACAGTAAATGGGAGTGATTTCTGGATGTCTTCTTCTTCAGATTTAGTGTTTGCATAAAGAAATGCCACTGATTTTTGTACATTGATTTTGTAGCCTGATACCTTGCTATATTGCCTAATAACTTCCAGTAGTTTTCTGCTGGATTCTTTAGGTCTTTCTATGTATACTATCATATCATCTGCAAATAGTGAGAGCTTGACTTCTTCCCTTCCAATCTGTATTCCTTTGATTTCTTTCTCTTGCCTGATTGCTATGGCAAGAACTTCCAATACTATGTTGAAGAGTAACGGTGACCGTGGACAGCCCTGTCTAGTCCCCGATCTGAGGGGGAATGCTTTCAGCTTCTGTCCATTGAGTATGATGCTGCCAGTAGGTTGGCTATATATAGACTCCACTATCTTGAGGAATTTCCCATCTATTCCCATTTTTTGTAGAGTTTTGAGCATGAATGGGTGTTGGATTTTGTCAAAGGCTTTCTCTGCATCTATTGAGATAATCATGTGGTTTTTGGCTTTGCTTTTATTGATGTGGTGAATGAGATTGATCGACTTACGGATGTTGAACCAGCCTTGCATTCCTGGGATGAATCTGACTTGGTTTTGATGAACAATCTTTTTGATATGTTGCTGTATCCGGTTGGCCAAGATCTTGTTTAATATTTTGGCATCTATGTTCATCAGAGATATTGGTCTGTAGTTTTCCTTTTTTGTTCTGTCCCTATCAGCTTTTGGTATCAGGGTGATGTTGGTTTCATAGAAGGTGGAAGTGAGTATTCCTGTTTCTTCAATCTTATGGAAAAGCTTCAGAAGTATGGGTACTAACTGTTTCCTGAAAGTTTTGTAGAATTCGTTTGTGAAGCCATCTGGTCCAGGACTTTTGTTGTTGGGGAGATTCTTAATAACGGTTTCAATTTCTTTGTCTGTGATTGGTGCATTTAGATTTTGTAGTTCTTCTTGGTTCAGTTTTGGAAGGGCATATGCTTCTAGGAATTGTTCCATTTCTTCCAGATTCTCTATTATTTATTTATTCTTTTACCAGAGCACTGCTCAGCTCTGGTTTATGGTGATGTGGGGGATTGAACTTGGGACTTTGGATCCTCAGGCATGAAAGTCTCTTTGCATAACCATTATGCTATCTACCCCTGCCCCCTTTTCTTCTTCTTACATGTTTATGTGTATCAGTTCTCTAGATTCCACATATAAGTGAAACCATCTAGTAGTTGTCTTTCATCTCTTTACTAATTTTGCTAAGCACAGTCACCTCTAGTTCCATCCTTTTTTGCTCCAAAGCACAGCTTTTTTGATTGCAGAGTAGTATTTCATGAAATATACACCCCATAGCTTTTTGAGTCAGTCATCTGTTGATGGGTATTTAGGCTGCTTTACTCTTCGGCTACTGTGAATAATGCAGCTATGAACATAGCGGTGCATATGTTCCTTCAAATTAGTGTCTCAGTGTCCTTTGGGTAAATGCCTAAGAGTGGTATCACTGAGTCATGAGGTAATTCCATTTTTATTTGTTTAAGGACTCTCCACAGTCTTCCAAAGGGGCTGCACCAGTTTGCATTGCTACCTGCAGTGTGGCAAAGTGCCTTTTTCTCCACAACCTCTCCAGTCCCTGCTATTTCCTGGTTTGTTGAACGAAAATCATTCTTGCAGGTGTGAGATGGTATTTCAGTATAGTTTTAATTGGCACTCTCTAATAAGTGAAATGGAATTTTTTTTCATATGTCTGTGGGCTGTGTATATCTATCTCTTCTTGAGAAAACTGTTTCGTTCTTTGGCCTACTTATTTATTTGGTTATTTTTGCTTCTTTTGTAGGTCTGTACCAATTCTGTATAGGTGTTTGATATCAGTCATTTGTTGAGTGTGTGATGTGCAAAAATCTTCTCCCATTTACTGGCTTACTTGGTGATCCATGTGTAATTTGCTTTTGTTCTTTTTTGTTGTTGTAGTTATTGATGTCGTTGTTGTTAGATAGGAGAGAGAGAAATGGAGAGAGGTGGGGAAGATAAAGATGGGGATAGAAAGATAGACACCTGCAGACCAGCTTCACCACCTATGACGTGACTCCCCTGAGGTGGGGAGCCAGGGGCTCGACCCAGGATCCTTATGCCAGTCCTTGTGCTTTGCGCCACGTGCGCTTAACCTGCTGCGCTACTGCCTGACTCCCCTGTAGTTTGCTTTTGATAGAAGCTTTTTAATTGCATGTAATCCCATTTACTTATTCTTGTTTTCATTTCCTATGCCCAGGGGATTGAGTCTCCAAATACATCTTTGATACAAAGGTCCTGCGAAATTTCACCAATACTCTCTTTTATGCATTGTAGAGTTTCTGGTCTAAGGTTAGATATTTAATCAATTTTGATTTGACCATGGTGTATGGTGTTAGATGGTGGTCTAGTTTCACTTTTCTACATGTGACTGTCCAATTTTTCCAGCACTATCTGTTGAAGAGACCTTCTTTATCCCTGCTTTGTTATATTTTAGGTGCTTGTATATGTGAGGGCTCATTTCTGGGCTTTTGATTCTGCTCCATTGATCCTAGTGTCCACTTTTATTCCAGTACCATGCTGTTTTGATTGCTATCACTTTATAATCTAAACTGAAGTTTGGGGTGTAATGCCTTTATATTTTTCCTTTTTTTTCTCAGAAAATGCTTTGACAATTTGTGGCCTTTCGTGGTTCTACACATATGTACTGTGTGTAAATGTTACTGAAGCTCAGTGCAAGGAACTACCAATGATGTAAAGAATGATCATGCATGCACAGGAAGTCCAGTGAAGAGACAGGAGGCATCCTTGTCTGAGGTAGCTGTCTTTGAGAAATGCAGGGATGTGAATACGAGCTACTAGTCTAAAGCCCTGGCATGCCAAGGCAAGAGAGTCTGTTGGTAGATGAGTCTGGGCAACAGCTTGGAATATCTTACAGTGTTCAAGTGCTACTTTGTGAGTTAAGGTTAACAATGGAGTTAAAACTGTGACATGCATTCCAATAAGACTACCTTGGAAGTGACTGGATGGAAATAATGGAAGGGGAAAATTATTTTTTAAACTATTATTTCCAGGGGACTGGGCAGTGATGCACTCAGTTAAACACACATAGTAAGAAGCACAAACACCTGAACAAGGATTTGGGTTCAAGCCCCTGGCTCCCCACTCATGTGTGTATGTGTGTGTGGGGGGGACACACGGTCTCTCTCCCTCTCCCTCTCCCTCTATCTCTCCCTCTCCCTCCCTCTATCTCTCCCTCTGTCTCCTCCTCTCCCTCCCTCTCTCTCTTCCTCTATCTCTCCCTCCTTCTCCCTCTCCATCTCTCCCTTTCCCTCTCTTTCTCCCTCTTCCTCTCCTTCTCCCTCTCCTTCTCCTCTCTTAAATTCTCTCTGCTTTAGCCAGTAAAGAAGAAAAAATGGCAGCCAGGAGCAGTGGATTTGCAGTGCTAACACTGATCCCCAGTTATAACTCTGGAGGCAAAAAAATTATATATATAGTTTCCAAACTACTTTTAGAGCTGGTGAAATGGCTCACTTGGATAGTGCACTGTTTTGCCATGTGCATGACCAAGGTTTGAGCTGGACCCCACTGTACTGAAGTAAGCTTCAGTGCCGTAGCCTCTCTCTCTCCATCTCTCTCTCTCTCTCTCTCTCTCTCTCTCTCTCCCAGAGTACAATTTAGCAGTGAATTATAGTGGTGCTTAGGACTGAACCTGGGACTTTTGGTGCCTTAGGCATGCAAGACTTTTTGCATAAAATAAAATCGTTCTATTGTTTTTTGACCTGGGTTTTGGTTTATAACATTATTTTACTTTTTTAGTAGGAACATATTTCAGTTTTTTTTCCCCTGCTATTTAGGTGCCTGCCATATTGATGTCTTTACTTTGAACATTAGGAAACTGAGGCACACTGGGGATGTAACTTCCCTGAAGTTCTGAATGCACTTCACAGAGAAATTGACTCAAAGCCAGGTCTCGAAGTTTCTTCCAGCAACTGCTAGGCCACACTCCCCACTAATACAGCACATTTATGATACAATTACTTTCAGAAAGCCATATGACTTTTGTTTTAAAGACTAAAGGGATGTGTTTTCCATAATGAATGGCATATGGCCTCCAGTTTCTCTTTGCTTGCAAGTTTTAACAAAATGAACATGTGCATAAATTTGATGCCTCAGGTCAGCTAGCAAACTTCAGTTGATATTCATTTTCTCTTCCTAATTACAACTGCACTTCTGACAAATATCAAGGAGGTTTTGGGAAGTCTGTGGGTGTCAGCATATACAGAATGACTCAGAGGATGCTTTTCTCCTGTCGGCATTATCTCTTCTTTACAGTCAGGTGTGCAACTTGAAGAAATGGACTTTTTTTTTTTCTGATGAAGGTGCTTGCTTTGGGAATGGTAGAAATACTCGTTGACTTAAATGATACCACAGGCAAAAGGACCAACTGAATGAGAACCCCTGAGCTGAAAGCTGATATTTATTTTTGGTCACTTAAATGACGCAGGACTGATGGCTACAAGATAAATGCTCACATGTTGAACTCATATAACAACAGTTAAGCATGAGGACTCACACTTAATCTCTTGGAGTTATTTAGAAGCCTTTCTATTTTTGGTAACATGCCTTAAAGTTCTGCTCTCTTAGTTCACACAGTGCCTCATCCTATTGTTGATTTAACAGGTTTTCTAAACGAGTCTGAGAATGAGCTGCCTGCAACGTTCACATTCTCCTATTACAATATTCACCACTGATTATTTATACTCAGAGTCAATGACATGATCTAACTGGAATTCACTGGACTCTGAATTTATAAGATAGTCCAAACGACTTTTTTCTGTAATGGTGATGGAAAAATACAGCACAATTATTGTGAGTCAGTTGGTTTGTAAAGGAGCTGAGTTTCAAATTTAGCTATTTGGACTGGTAAATAATTCAATTTTAAAAATGCTTGTGTTTCTATTACACTGCTAACATTGCTGTTAATTAAATGTGACTACACCAGCTATAAAAGGAAAATGAAAATAAATGCTTCTTAAGGAACTAATTTAAATTTAAGATACATTTTCACTAATATTAAAAGAGTTCAACACTTCTACTCATAAGCTGAATTCCCAGGAACTAGAACCACATAATTTAGGATAATTTATTCATTAAGAATAAATGAAATCAAGCTTTTGGTCTCTTCTGTTTTCCTAATCTAAAGTGATTCATTCAAATCCTATTCATACAAAAGCAAAGTATTTGTTAACTTCTATTCTAATTTATCTTGTGTTTACTATAATCTGTATTCCTTTTTTTGGGGGGGGCAAGTTATAGCTTCTCCTTTTATAAAATAATATCTTCCATTATGTCATAATTACAAACCGTAGACTCACAGGATCAATGAATCATAATGCTGAGTGGAATAAGCCATCAGCAATCATCTCTGCCTCCAGGGCAGAGAATTGAATAACAAGGTGAGCAAGAAAACTTCTTTAGCCAGAAATCTGGTTTTGACAAGGTGAAGAACAGAAATAACTCTGAGAACTCTTTACTTCCTTTAGCAAAACACTTCTTCCTTTTTTTTTTTTATTTTCCAAATTGAAACTCACTCCAAACTGATATTCTTAGAATAATAACCCCACAACAAGACTTGTGTGTAAATATGTGGAATCATTTTAGACTCACTTTTTATTTGGGAATTGGACATAAGGATCTGTATGACTCTAGATAAACAATGTTTGAGAATGAAAGATTCTGCCTCTGTTGCCCTAGTCCACTAGGGAAACATAGAAACAGGCTGGGGTATGGGTGGACCTGTCAACACCCATACTCAGTGGAGAAGCAGCTACAGAAGCCAGAACTCCTACCTTCTGCTCCCCATAAACAACCTTGATCCATAATCTCAGCAGGGGAGAAGCGATAGGAGGAAGAAGGGAAGAGGGCTCTGAACTCCAGCTCCATCAGCACCCAGAGAGAGAGAAGGAGAAGGAGAGGGACATATGGAGGTAGCTACAACGTTATGAGTGGCTTAGAGGGGAAGAGAGGATTGAATCAGGAAAAGAAGGGACAACTATGTATCCATCACGTTTGCTTTGGGAATGTGTTTGGAGACTTGCAGTTGGACAACAACAAGGAAAACAAAAGCAAAAGTTAACCAATGGGGGGCAGGCATTGGCACACCTGGTTAAGTACACATATTACCAAGCACAAGGACTCAGGTTCAAGGACCCAGCATTAAGGCTCTAAATTTGATTTTCCCTTTCTTTTAAAATGTAATTTCCATTTTTCTCTATGTGAAAAAGTCAATCTGGAGTGGCTAACCTTAGTGATGACAACATGACAACATAAATAAATAAATAACAAACAAAAAAAAAAGTGGACAGATAATTGTAGAGAAGATGGTTGGCCCATGTCTACAACCTTAGGGGAACTGTGGTGGATTGCAGTGGAGAGAGTGAAGATTCAGAAGTCTGGTGATGGGAATGGTGTGGATTCAAACACCTGTTGACATGTAATTCTGTAATATAAAAATAAATAAAAATAAAAAGATTCTGCCTCTGTTTATTTACATATCACTTATTGCATAACTGAAAAAAATATCAACAGTCTATAGAGGCAAGTTTTGTAAATAAACTGATGATATGTAGTCTATAAAACAATTGGGAAAAGAAAGTCATTAGGTAGCATCTACATCTGTAAAAGTCAGTTGAACATAGGGATAATAAGAGATTTTCTCAGCGGTCACCATTCATGTGCTAATAGGGGACATGATTAAAAACACTGAGTGATGATGACTAACTGTGGAGTTGAGTCAAGAATTCAGGCAAACTGACTTCTCAGACTGATGTAACATGGTACTTTCAGGACCCTGTCATCATAGACACAGAAAGAAAGATCTGTCTCACTAAAATTGCTTTCATTTGAATTTGTATTTTAACAGAGATGGGGGGGGGGGCTCAGGTGGCATCATTCTGGTACACGAAATACCAGGGATTGAACTCTGGACCTCATACTTGAGAGTCCAATTTTTTTCTTTATTGGGAGGATTAATGGTTTATAGTCAATAGTTTGTACATGTGTAACATTTCTTAGTTTTCCACATAAAAATTCAATTCCCTCTACGTCCTTCTTTGCTATCATATTCCAGGACCTGAGCCCTCCCCCTGAACCTGGAGTCTTTTACTTTGGTGCAATATACCAAACCCAGTCCAGGTTTTACTTTGTGTTTTCTTATTTTTCAACTTCATCATCATTATTATTATTGTTATTATTAATGATTCAATAATGATCCACAAGATTGTGGGATAAGGAGGGTACAATTCACCACCGGAGTGGCATATCCCTTCTCCTCCATGGGGAACTTCCCTATTCATTATCCCTTTGGCAATATGGACCAAAGATCTCTATGGGGCACAGAAGGTAGAAAGTCTGTCTTCTGTTATTGTTTCTCTGCTGGGAGAGTCCAATATTTGACCTACTACACCACTTTCCAGGTGACTATAGTGCAAACTTGAATGATGGGAATGGCCACACTGATTTCAGAGGAAGGTTGTTGCTGAGACTAAAGACTTGTTCTGTTGGGAATCAGAGTGAATCTGTACATTTTCAGGTGGTATCAATAATACAGTTAGATGATGGACATGCAGGGAGCTGAACTTGGAGTTGAGAAGATACAAGAAAGGAAGAGGACAGGAGAAGTGGATGGACAGGAGTAGGTATAGTGGATGAGATTTTAGGAGAGCACAGAGGGTAGTGGCAGTCACTGCAAATCTCAGCTACTGGGGTGACTAAAGGATTCTTCCGAACAACAGTGTTTGTTATTTGATAAAATTGTTTCTGGTGTTTGCACTGTCAAGTGTTCTATCCATCCAGCAACATAACACAAGCATGCATGCTTTTAAGGGCTTATTTTTGCGTGGGGTTTGAGAAATATGGCTAAGACCTCCTTCTATGAATGGTAGCACAGGTCGGCACAAATATAGGGAAGCCAGAAGATAAGTGAATGAACCTGAAGCTAACAATGAAGGAATAGCTGTATACACATATCAATTTCTCATGCACCCCTCAATCCCCAATATCTAGAATTTTTGTGGAGGGTTTTGACCTTCCATGATTAATCCATGGACAGGATAACTGAGTCAAAGAGGGATATTTGTCTCTGATTGATACACTCTGAAAATATAGCATTTTTTTTTTGCTTCCAGGGTATGATTGGGGCTCAGTGCCTGCACTATGAACCCACAGCTCCTAGAGGCCATTTTCCCCAATATGTTGCCCTTGTTATTGTTTTTGTTATTGTTATTGCTGCTGTTGTTGGATAGGATAGAGAGAAATTGAGAGAGGAGGGGAAGACAGAGAAGGGGAGAGAAAGATAGACATCTACAGACCTGCTTCACCGCTTGTGAAGAGACCTCCCCCCTGCGCAGGTGGGGAGTCGGGGACTTGAACCAGGATCCTTGCACCACTCCTTTGCGCTTTGTGCCATGTGCACTCAACCCAGTGCGCTACCGTCTGGCCTCCAAATATAATAATTTATAAAGGGGAGAAGCAGGGATACAAAATTTTGGTTTCTCTGATTCCGCTTTTTATCGGCACTAATGATCTGTAGCCTTTTAAGCTGTCTGCATTTCTTCTGCACACATACCAGGCATTCAGCATTTGTTTTCATTTTTTTTTTTTAAAGTCAGGTCTGAACTGGTCTGGTAAAACCAAAAGATAGTGTTGAAGTTGGTGGTGGTGGTTTTGAAATGGTTTTGTGCATTTATATTTATTGGAAGTGTAATTGAAGGTTGCTTTACTCCCCACCGCCCCCCAGAGCCTTCCCCACGGCATGCAGGGGGAATTTGTGTGGGGAAATTTTTATAGGATGCAGCACTGTGTGTGCTGTTCATAGACTGGTACGTACATGTTTGAAGATGCTAAGGGCTTCTCTTTTTTTCCTCCCTTTACCTTGTCATCATTTATGAATATGGGCAGGGGCTATAGTAAAGAAAAAGTATCAGTGACCTATTGCCTGAACTTCTCTTAGAAAAGGACCTATTCCATTTGTTGAAAATGAAGACAACTTCGGGGTTTAATTTTATTGTGTTCAGCTGGAGGCTTTATCTACTTGGCATCATTGTCTGTTCATTGCACTGTTAGGAGCAGATGTACTTACAAGCACAAGAGAAGGAGAAATGGAAAGACAAAGAAAAGCAGAGATGTTTTCAGATATGATGTAGACAAAGAGTCTCATCCTGCTGGGGAAATCTCATACTCAGCCTTTAACGGGCATGCCCTGCTCTACCACATCTAGCTGTTCTGACATGGTCTTCAGGGGGAATTTCCTCTTCTCTTCTTTTCCCTTCCCTTCCCTTCCCTTCCCTTCCCTTCCCTTCCCTTCCCTTCCCTTCCCTTCCCTTCCCTTCCCTTCCCTTCCCTTCCCTTCCCTTTCCTTCTCTTCCCTTCTCTCTTCTCTTCCCTTCTTTCTTTCCCTTTTTCCCCTTCTTCTCCTTCTCCTTCTCCTTCCTCTCCTTCTTCTTCTTCTTCCTCTCCTTCTTCTTCTTCTTCTCCTTCTCCTTCTCCTTCTCCTTCTCCTTCTCCTTCTCCTTCTCCTTCTCCTTCTCCTTCTCCTTCTCCTTCTCCTTCTCCTTCTCCTTCTTCTTCTTCTTCTTCTTCTTCTTCTTCTTCTTCTTCTTCTTCTTCTTCTTCTTCTTCTTCTCCTTCTCCTCCTCCTCCTCCTCCTCCTCCTCCTCCTCCTCCTCCTTCTTCTCCTCTTCCTCCTCCTTTTCCTTCTCCTTCTCCTTTTCCTTCTCCTCTTCCTCTGTCTCTTCTTTCTCCTCCTCCTTATAGCATATCTTGACTTTTGAGAATCTTCCAGAAAAACACAGAAGCCAACAAACAGGGGGGAAAAAAAGTCTTGACTGTGTATTTGCATTTAGCCAAATCTGTGCTATTTTCACGGTTATAGGAAAAGCTGAGGGCCCATTCTTGTCTGGATTTTTATCTTTGAGTCTACATGTGATGAAGCTTCAGGGCAAAGTTTAATCCCCACCCCTGCCCCCATACTCACAGAGCATTCAGTAGTACAAACTACATCACTGCTGTAATAGAAATGATGACACAGTCGACCTGATTTCAATGAAATCTAAAATGGATGCCAAGGAGTAGGTGACTTCAAGAAAAATACTTAGAAAAGTAGCACATTTGGAAAGCCGTATCTTCTGTTGTTTTTCTTTAAAAATGTTTTAATCTGGGAAATGCTGGTTTACATGACAGTTGTTGTCAAAGGGTACAGTTTCACATCTCCCCCAAATATAGGCCACCGCCAAAGTAACATCTCCCTCTACCACACTGCATAATGCCCCTGTTCTTTGTTCACCTCCACTTCCCCATTAGCGTCCTCATGGGTGCTGCTATAGATATTTCACCCTACCTTTTCCCTTTCTGAAATCCCACACAACATCCCATTGCCTTTGTAAGTGGTTTAAGATAATTTTGCTGGAAATTTTCACATCTCTATTCATCAGGGGTATTGGCCTGTCGTCCCCTTTTTAGTTATGATAGCATTTTAATGTAAAAAGTTACTATAAACTTTAATGTTTAATATTAAAGGTTACTGAAGTTGCATCTCACTATGGCATTATGTAAGCTTCAGGTATGCATCACTGAAAATCAACATAAGCATGAAGTTTAGCAATACAACTCCAGTCCCATTCTTTATATTAAAATTTCCCCATTTGGTCCTGGCAGTGCACGCTGGGTAGAGTACATGCTATCATGCACAAGGACCTGGGTTCAAGCTCCAGGTACCCATCTACAGGAGTGAAGCAGTGCTGCAGGTCTCTCTCTCTTTCTCCTCCTTCCCTCTCAAATTCTGTCTCTATGAAAAAGAAAAGAAAAAAAACCAAAATAAAATAGAAAATAGAAAGAAAAAATGACTACCAGCAGCAGTGGATACCTCATGCAGGCACGGAGTCCCAGTAATAATACTGGTAGCAATAAGAAAAAAATAGTAGGGGGCCAGGCGGTAGAACAGCGGGTTAAGCGCATGTGGCACAAAGTGTAAGGACCAGCGTAAGGACCCTGGTTTGAGCCCCTTTGGAGGGTGGAACATTCTCTCTTGTTGTTGATCCAAGTTGAGGGCAAGGTCCTATGGAGGCCCAAAAAGGGGTCTATTATGTTGTTCCTGATAGAGATGACCAGTTACAATGGAGAGAGGGATCTATTCTAGATCTAGGCCTGTCATGTCTGTTTGGGAAACTCAGAACTCCCCCGACTAGGGCCCCAGAGATAGGATGGCATGATAGTCACTGGAACTTTGCACTTGCACAATTTCAAATGTCTCAGAAGACTTTTTTCCCCTTTAATTTCAGATAGAAGCAGGGAAAGGGAGAGAGAGAGAGAGAGAAGAAGGAGGAGAAAGGTAAAAGATGAGAGATATCATAGTACTACTGCACTGTTTGTGAACTGTACAAATACCTATTTAAGTCTTACTTTTTAATTCTTTTGAACTATACCCAGAATAAAATCTCTGGGTCATATGGCAATTGTCATGTTTACTTTCTGGAAGTGCCATTATACTGTTATCCACAGCAATTTTTGCATTTTATATTTTTACCTCAATTACATAAGAGTTCTAGTTTCTTTTTTAAAAAATATTTATTTATTTATTCCCTTTCGTTGCCCTTGTTGTTTTATTGTTGTAATTATCATTAATGTCATTGTTGCTGGATAGGACAGAGAGAAATGGAGGGAGGAGGGGAAGACAGAGAGGAGGAGAGAAAGACAGACACCTGCAGATCAGCTTCACCGCCTGTGAAGCGACTCCCCTGCAGGTAGGGAGCCTGGGGCTCGAACCGGGATCCTTGTGCTTCACGCCACATGCAAATAACCTGCTGAGCTACCGAGTTCTAGTTTCTTCACAGTCTCACCAACATTTGCCATTTAACAATAAAGTATTTTTATTTATATAGCTATCCAAAGGACTGTGGACTGGTGCTTCATTGTGATTTGGGCTTGCATTTCTCTCATGAGCAGAGCTCTTGACCATTTTTTTACTGGGCCATTTGTTTATCTTCTTTCTGATAATGACTATTCAAAATCTTTGCCCATTTTAAAATTTGGTTACTTTTTTTCACATGTTGAATTGTAAAGAAAATTCAAAGCCCTAAAAGATGAGGTTAGGGCTTGATGCTTATAGAATTCTGATTTCCATTTGTTTACACTAGTGACTTCATTTCCTTTAGAAAACAGCATATGAACCCCTGGAATAGTGTCCAGGTACTCCGGGCACAGATCTAGCACTGCTGGCTTTCGGGGTCTCCTCAGAGGCTCGAGCTAAATTTTCCACATAATGAATCAATGTGTATTTCTGTTTGTCCCTATTCACAACTATTTCTGAACCCAGTCAAAAGTGCTAAGAATTGCTCTCAGACTCTTGTACGCCTGCAAAAATACTAGATGGATAGAAACAAATGACTGTATTTTTCCACTTCAGGATATATTTGGTGTAAAACTCAGGACAAAAGAAGACCTATACATTAGCTTGTGGTTTGGGTCCCCCAACCTCATGAAGGTGTTGCCTCTTACCCACTGCCTCAGTGGATAGAATCGTGTTGTGCTCTAGGCACGTCTGAGCCTGTTTACTGTTTGAGAACGTAAGTGAGAAAAATGTCCATCTCCTATTTTGTGACATTCTTGAAGTGGCACAGTCATTTTTTTTTTAAATGAAATATCTCTTCTTTGAAATGATAACTTGTGAGGAATTATTTTAAAAAGAATAAACTTTTTTACTTAACTACCCTATGTGCTCAAAACAAACCTGTACTCGATTGTTTATAATTGCCTTAGCTGGCTGATTCAGGAGGCAGTATATTTTAATAGATTCCTGTGACATTCAGCTATTTCTACACCAACAAAAAGAACTATATTATTTTAAAATTCCCCAAAGCACAAGAGTGGTGTTTATAGGAGGACTCAGTAAAATGTTGCTTTGTAAATGTCCAAAAATTACTTTCATATGTTATTTATTTATTTCCAAACAGATTGTAAGCAACTCCAAGGAGCTGTTTTTAATCCTCTTTTATTACATAATATAATGGTCTTGTACAGTCCTAGCTAAGTAAATGTTGACTGATTGAACTGGCACTCAATGACACTTTTTTTTTTATTGGCTATTCAAACACTTTTAAGTTTTGAGTGGGAGGAAAAGAGACTTTACATTTTATAGCATTTCTGTTAAGTAACTAGTCTCAGTACCTTCCGAAGATTTCAGATGTAATGGGTGAGGAGATCCAAGTGTTCTAAGGTTTGAAGCATGTGACCTGCCATTTAGCCCTATTCAGTTTCCTCTGCCACTCCATTCATGAAACCAACATTCATCAATGTCTATGGCAGACAGCTCTATTTTAAAAATCCATTTGCTCTGCACCTGCAGTGCTTTGAGTTTTCCAGTGTGTGTGTGTGTGTGTGGGGGGGGGCATCCTCAGTTTTGTCTCTGCCACAGCATTTATCTACAGCTATGGTAATCTGCAGTATAAGATTGGGAGCTCATTAAAAAAAATTATTAATAAAAAGGAAACATTGACTAAACCATAGGATAAGAGGGATACAACTTCACAAAATTTCCACCACCAGAACTCTGTTTTGAATAGTATTGCTAATTTTATTGGAGGAATGTTTTACAGAACTATTCTTATCACAAAAGTACCAAAAGTTCTATCACAAAGTAGCACTTTTCAACTTTAGCTGATGTTGCCATTCTGGGTTAGATAATTTTTAGTTGGAAGGACTGCCCCATGCATTGGAGGGCATTTAGCCTTTTGTCTGTCCTCTGCTTACTGTATGCCAGCAGATCCCACTCCTCTCAGCCACACGAGAAGTGTAATGTCTCTTGAATTTTGGCAAGTAGCTATTGGAGAGCCACATTGAAAACCGTCCTTGAAGATGTACAATGGTGCTTTCAGTAGCATCTGCTAGGATGTAACTTGGTGCAAGTTCTAAGGTCTTTTCAGCACCTTTAAAGATTATTTTACTCAAATGATCACCCACACCTAATAGGAGCTAGCAATAAACTCACTTTGATTAATAATACACAGTGGAAGTTGAATAATAATTTATTACTTATTCAAAACTACCCAGTTGCCTTTACTTATTTAAAATCTTCTGACTCAAATGTTCACCACTCCTAACTTTTAAAAGTAGTTTACGAAGTACAAGAGACTATTGGTGACAGACTAGCCTTTTCAAATTCTTAGAATTTGGAAATTTGGCAGTCCCTGAAAACTTTTTGTTTTTTCTTTTTTTCTATACATGAGTAGCATTATGAGCCCATTAATCAGACCAAGTTTAATGCAGGGACAGAGTCTGCATGGAACTGCTAGTGTGTCAACAACTGCTGGAGAACAGCCGGGCCCCCTGTGCTTCCATCCCAGAGAGCACTATAATAGCAGCTCACTAATTTTAGGAGAAACAATTCTCTTTTTGGTCACAGCTGTTCATCATTCCAAAAGGCTTCCATTCTGTCTGCTGCAACGAGGAGGCCCCCTGCTAGAGGCTTAATTCTAGATGAGGATTTGGTGACATCATTTACAAAATTACTAGGCTATTGGCAAATGTATTTTGTGTATCGCAAATAGCTATTTAAAACTGGTCTTGAGGATAAACAGGGATTCTGGAAGGTAACCAGGGGGTTGGTTTTTAGAGGAGAATGTTTCAGGGATGTAGCCTTTTCTGAAGTTGAAGTGAGGAGATGGCTTTTCTAGAGGATATCCAGTGTCATTGGCCACTCCTTGAGAGGAGGCGGCTGAGAGCCACAGCAAGATCAGTGGGCCTGGAAGCTAATCTGCAACCCTTCCCTTTCTCTCAACTGTTGCAAGCATTTGAGTGACTTTCTGACATTTACACAGTTACAGTGTTGGTGTGGTTTACTCAATAGCATCTTGATAGTTGTAACACTGCCTCAGACCTTGTAGATTCTGGGTGGCTCTGTCTCCTATTGGGCGGTGGGTTAATAGTGTGCTCTCATTGTGGACTGCCTCCAGTTATGGGGCCTGTGATCACTGCCTCCTTATCTCATCAAAGCCATGGGCAACTCAGGTGGAACTCAGTGAAGTTGAGTTCATACCTGTTTCATTATTTTCAATTTTATCACCACCAAGCTTATCATTGGGACTCAGTGTCTGTATGACAAATCCACCACTTTTAGCAGTTTCCCTTCTCCTTTTGATAGAGAGAAGTAGAGAGGGAGGGGGGAGTTAGAAAGAAATAGAGAAAGAGACACCTGAAGCACTGCTTAATTACTTGTGAAGCGTTCCCCCTGCAGGTAAGGATCAGAGGCTTGTATCTGGATCCTTGTGCATGGTACAGAGTGTGCTTTTCCATGTGCTCCACTGTCTGGCTCGTAAACTGTATTTGCAAAAAGAGCAACTTTGGACTCTCTGAAAGGATGGACCTTGCCTCACTAGACTCTTCTAAAATGAGTACTAGTGTCCTTTTGGCTCGTGTGCAAGCTGGAATTCCTAAGGCAATATTCCTTGCCAGGGTTCTAAGTTAAACTAGTGTACTATTGACTCAGAATATACACTTTGTTGCCTTGTAAAGTGCTTAGGGAAAACACCCATTAGGCAACCATTTTGAGTTGGAATTTAAAGGCTAGAGAGTTGTCCTCTGATTATATTATTAAACTGAAGGGGGTGGGTAATGGTTCACTAGGTAGAATACAGACTTTACTATACTATGTGTTAAGAAGCTGGGTTCAAGCCCCAGTCTACCACGTGGGAGCACTCTCAAAGAGAAAGCTTTGTGAGCAGGGAAGTAGTTCTGTGATGTCTCTTCTCCTCTCTGTCTCTCTTTCCCTCTCTATCTTTAATCCTCTATGAAAAAGAGAGGAGAGAGAGGGAGAGAGAGAGAGAGAGAGACTGAGACTATATCACAGGGAGTGGTGGAATCTTGTGCAGACATGAAGCTTCATCAAAATCCTAGGGGAGAAAAAATTAAGATATTAGTATATTTATTCCTGAGAACAGACTGTGAATGTAGTCAGTGAAAGAACCCTGTCTATAAATGAAACATCATGCTCAAAAAAGTTTAAAATAAACATTAGAGGGGTCAGCGAGGTAGTTCACCTGGTATGACATCATGCAGTATTCCAAGGTGGGAGCAGTATGACACTAGGGAAAGCTTGGTGTCTTGGCATCTCCCACTTCCCCCTTTCTTACTGAAAAAGCTGGCTTAGAGTGGTAAAGTTCCAGTTGTGATAAAAAATATTAAGGGGCTGGATGGTAGCCATGCAGGAGAACTCAGGTTTAAGCCCCAGTTCCCCACTTGCAGGGGAAACTTCATAAATAGTGGAGGAGTGCGGGCATGTGTCTCTTCTCTCTGTTTTTCTCCTCCCACCCCCATCTCACCTTCTATCAAAAATAAATTTTAAAAATTTAAGTAATAAAATAAGCATTATAATGTATCAGAAGATAATGTTCTTCATGGCATTGGAAGAAGAGGAAAACTACATATGATGGATTCAAAATAGTCCACTACCTCGATTAGCCACATCATCATCATTCCGACTTGACTTTTAACAAATACAGTCAGCAAAACAGCAAGCCCTATTCCCTTGCCTCATTCATTAGAGCTGCTTGAGTTTACCTCCTGATTTGGTATGTCTTTTGAGAAAATAAACCTTGAAAATGATGTTTTGACTTTAATAAGGCAGCTACAAGAAAACAAACAAGAAGAAGAACAACGAACCATTCATTCATGCCCCATCCTCTGTCCAGAACACATTCTCATGATTGTTTTTTTGAACTCCATGAATAATGTGGTTTAGAAGCCATCATTGGAAAACAGCAAGACTGGGAAATGCAATCAAGCAAGTTTAGTGTCAGGCATTCTGCAAATTGGCTATGGTTTAAATTTGGACACAAATCCAACACATTTAGAAGTCGCTTATGCTTGGCTACAGAAAATACAATTTAGTGAATTTGAATGCTTTGGCCAATATTAATCTGTAAATGCCAATGTGAGTTTAAATGATAGGGTCGCACAACAGTTTCAGGGACCACAAAATGCTATTTCATTCTAAATTTGAGTAAATAATAGAGTATGTTGGAGCAGGCAAATAAGATACATAATAATAGAAGTAACTCTCCCTGTTTTGACCACCTTATTTTGAGCCTACCACTTTTCTTGAAACTTCTCATATTCCACAAAACTGTTTACTTAAAAACCTTGCTTTCCCCAAAGAGATTTATTTACCAAATATTTCCACTAAATATAAAGGGCAATCAGGTTTTGTCTTCAGCAATGTGTTGTGTTGTGTTGATTTGCTTTGTGTTGTAAGGAACCATTTAGTAAGTTTTACTTTTTACTCTCCCCCCACGGCTAACTAAAATGATGAAGCACCGACATAGCAATTCCTAGTAGCATGTATGAAATTTGTATTATTGAAGACATTGAACAAGTAGGTCATTCTAAGCACTTAGCCGCTTTAATGATATTGAATAATGTTAATTTCATGAGGGTGGGATGGCTTGTCATTGGTTTTTATATCCTGTTTTATCTTTGATAACTCATAACAGGATCTGGAAT
This sequence comes from Erinaceus europaeus, assembly GCF_950295315.1. Classification (NCBI taxonomy): domain Eukaryota; kingdom Metazoa; phylum Chordata; class Mammalia; order Eulipotyphla; family Erinaceidae; genus Erinaceus; species Erinaceus europaeus. Next base: position 83,404,626 of record NC_080166.1, read on the forward strand.
ATTGTCAGTGATCAGCATTTATTTCCCTTGACATAAAGATTATATATGATAATTGGAGTATAATTCCACAACACTCTGACCACCAAAGTTCTGTGCCCCCTTACCCCCTGACCTCAATAATAACCACCATAGTTCTCCCAAGGTCTTAGGTTTACTATTTTTTTTCTTCAAATTTATGTGTTTCAGTTCTCTAGATCTGCATATAAATAAAATCATCTGTTAGTTGTCCTTCACTTCTTTATTTACTCCATTAAGCATAATCATCTCTAGTTCCAGCCACTTCACCCCGAAGGACACAATATCTCCTTTTTTAATTGATGAGTAGTTCTCTGTTGAGTATATATCCTGTAATTTCTTTATCCAGTCATCTGTAATGGGCATTTAAGTTGCTTCCATAATTTGCCTATTGTGAATAATGCAGCTATGAACATGGGGGGGTATATATATCCCTTCAAATTAGTGTTTTCATTTCTGTTGGATAAATGCCTAGGAGTGGAATTGCTGGATCATAATGTAATTTTTTTTTAATTTATTTTTTTTATTTAAGAAAGGATAAATTAACAAAACCATAGGATAGGAGGGATACAACTCCACACAATTCCCACCACCCAATCTCCATATCCCATCCCCTCCCCTGATAGCTTTCCCATTCTCTATCCCTCTAGGAACATGGACCCAGGGTCATTGTGGGTTGCGGAAGGTGGAAGGTCTGGCTTCTGTAATTACTTTCCCGCTGAACATGGATGTTGACTTGTTGGTTGATACTCCCAGTCTGCCTCTCTATTTCCCTAGTAGGGTGGGTCTCTGGGGAAGTGGAGCTTCAGGACACATTGGTGGGGTCTTCAGTCCAGGGAAGCCTGGCCGGCATCCTGATGGCATCTGGAACCTGGTGGCTGAAAAGAGAGTTAACATACGAAGCCAAACAAATTGTTGAGAAATCATGGACCCAAAGGTTGGAATAGTGGAGAGGAAGTGTTGGGGGGGGGGGTACTCACTGCAAACTCTAGTGTACTTCTACTTTCAGGTATATATTTTGCATTAGTTTATGGATACATGTGAACATATGCTCTCTCTCACAGAACCTGGTCTATATCTAGGTTTTGGGACTTCGTTAGAAAGTGAACCACCTGGGATAGAATTAGAATATACTATGAAAGGAAAGGTCTCACCCGAGTAATGAAGCTGAAGGGTTGTCATTCCAAACGTGAAGTCTCTGGACACAGTCTGAAGTGAAGCATGTTGAGGTGGCAATCGTTGTGTTGATTAGATTGTGATCGGCAGATGCAATATTATTTGATATGGATTGGGAGAGGCATATGGGAAAGTGGGCCCTATCCTAAGGTTCTAGGACTGGGGGAAATATAGGCTTTATAGTGGAGATGTGAGGTTCCTGCTGTCTTAGGGTTCCAAAAGACAATCGATAGTTAATGTTATCACATTATTTGGTAATTGGGTTAACTTTGAAAAGTCCTTTTGTTAGGGTTTGCTGTATAGTACCCAGTATCTTGTATATAGCTGTGCCACCGGTTGGTTCTGATCTACTTGATCTAGCATAATGTAATTTTTAAAAAAGATTTTATTTATTTATTCGTGAAGATAGAAAGAGAGAGAGAGAGAGGAAACCAGACATCACTCTGGTACATGTTGGGGGATTGAACTCAGGACCTCATGCTTGAGAATCCAATGCTTCATCCACTGCACCACCTCCCAGATCACCATAATATAATTTTATTTGTCTTATTTTTCTCCTCTTCCTTCTCTTCCTCCTCCTCCACCCATCCTCCTCCACCATCTTCTTCTCCTTCATTTTACTATAGCGCTGCTCATCTCTGGCTTATGGTGATGTTTGGAAAGTCAGAGACAGAGCTCTTTGTTAACTTTTGTGTTAATCTGAATCTACCATAGAATCCTCATTCCAAACAGCACTGCAGTAAGTGGAAGAAAAAGAAAGCATCACATGGCAAGTTATCCATACTAAACTGAAAACTATTTTAGGCAGAGGGTGGAAAAAAAGGAAGATGGTCACCAGCTCTGAGGGAAAGGGATATCATTTTTTTTGATATGAAGATAAAAGATATTTCATTCTTTAAGCTCTATTGAGTGAAAGAAAGCTGGATTTCATAAGTTGGTTTAAATCTACTCTACCCCCACCCCCGGAGCACTGAATAGCTCTGGTTTATGATGGTGTCTGTGGGGGAACTAGTGACATCACAACTTCTGGCATGAAAGTCTTTTGCATAACCATTATGCTATCTCCCCTTCCCTTAATCTACCATCTTAATCATTCTCTCACTTCCTTTTGATCTTCCTTCCTTTATAGCAAGGACTGTGAAACCAACTTCCGGGAGTGATTTTCCAAGCAAATAACAGTAAAAACTGTGGGACTTTTTTTCTTCCAATATGGTGAATAGAATCTTTTGTAAGTTATTAGCTCAGGTATTCACCTGAAAAAAATGAACTTTGACCTGAGGGTACTCAAAGGGAACATATACTGTATACTGTTCCAGGGTGATAAAAATATCCTGCCAATTTGGGGTGCACTTATCTTAGGAATGTTTTTCTATGTCACTTTTGAGTCAGGCAGGTAGGAATTGGCTGGGAAGGTGTCTTCTCAGTAATTTCCAATCTGGACCTCTGCCAGTGAGTTTCAAGGCAGTCTTAAATTCTTCTACAGTTTTCAAATTGCCCACTTCTTGTGCTATGTGATCATGAGAGCAGCTTCTGTACAAGAAGATCTGATAATGATTAGTGCTGTTAGTTTGTCTATCACACTTCTTTCTTCTATTCCTTAGTTTCCCTGTTAATTGAGCTCTCATTAAGAAGCTAGTTTATTGTCTGGAAAAATCCTAGAAATGGCTCCATGTTAGATGAGTGACAATAACGCCTCTTGGAGCCTGTTCTCAGACCACTTAGTCATGATGAATGGAAGCATTCTTGCTATGAGGCCTAAACACAACACAGAAAAATGTTGAGTGTATTCTGTTTGAAGCATAGGAGCCTCTCCACAAATAAGGGTGCATAGCTAACTTTAATTAAGTGTATACTTCTGAGGTTTGTGGGATAAAGTAGCAAAAATACAGGACTCATAATGAGCGTGAACCCAAGTATCCTGACTTGTTGCTCCTGCTCCCTCATTCCAGAGTAAAAATAGCTTGGAGACCTGGCAATGACCTTAGCTAGTCCTCATTTGTCCTCTCTCCCCTTCTGTGAGATACTGTTTATTCTGCAGATTTTTAAAACGTCTCTTGTAAACAGGGCACTTAATGAAATTTTATTTTAAAAGAACCACAGAGAGATAAATTTTATAGACATTTGTCTCCACATTTAGACTTGGCTTGGAATACACACCTTCCACCTCAGTGAAGACCCCCTCATTCCACTTCCTGTTAAGTCAGTAGGACAGGAAAAGTGCTGGCTTTTTGCTGGCTGCATAGTATGGAAGTACTGTTCACGTCTCCCATTTCAGTAAAACTGGAACATCTGATCTGTTTCTCAATGAGAAATAAGTTAAATCAAAACACAGATGGTTCAGTTGATGGTTCAGGAGCAAGCCCTTTGTCCCCACCTGCAGATGAGAAACTTCACCAATAGTGAATCAGTGCAGGCAGCTGTCTTCCTCTCTCTCTCCCTCCGTATCTATATCTACCTTCTCTATTTCTCTCTGTCTCTATCCAGTCAGTAATAAATAAAATAAACCATAAGAATTTGTTTTTAATGAGGAAAGGGTTTTGAGGTGTTGAGATGATGAGTTGATGAGTTTCTCCCCTCTCAGATCCTCAAAAAATGTTTAGTCTCTTCCATCTCCACTAGACTTTGAGTTCTAAGGAGGAGGCAGTCATTTGTTGTTGAGTGGACTGTGGGTGGTCACTTGATGAGAGCACACAGTGATGCTCTAGTTGATGACACAATTTCCAAGGAGAAGCATAAGTACATCAAGTTCTAGTCTAAGGTGACTATGTCTCCTGGGGACATAGCAAGAGCACAGAGGAAAGCACCTTAAATGGAGAAAGCTCCAGAGAATCTTTAAGACAAGCAAATATTTGATGTGCATTTTCCTGGGTAGCAGGTAGGGCCTGTTGCACAAGAAACACCTCAAGACCAGGCTTGTACTCACTTGACAAAATGGCACATTTCCCTGGTGATTCAGTTTAGTTCAACAAAGATTTACTGAGTATCAACAAGGTTTGTTATGGAAAATACAGAAAGTCCATCCATTGAGGTGATGGCCATAGCCCCGAGAAAATGCTGATTTACTTGGGAAGACAATATGCAACAGTAGACAGGACACTTTAGTATTAAACTAATTTTTGAAGTTCAGTTAATGCCTTCTAACTTCTTAACATTTTTCACATCTTGATACACATAGAAAATTTATTTTTAGGACTTCCAAGAGGCATGGCCA